>NC_138872.1:84101970-84759808 GCF_965194805.1 Balaenoptera borealis | reverse complement strand
GCCTCTCTGAGAAGGTGTATTTAAGCAAAGACTTAGGAAAGCAAGTAAGCTTTGTGATGTTTGGGGGAAAGAATTACAGGCCATGGAAACAGCAAGAAGGGAGGTGGAAAGGCCAGTAAGCTGTAAGGAGGGCAGGGTGTCTGGGGCCTGGGAGGTAATGATAAGGACTTTGGCTTGTACCCAGAGTAAACAGGTTAAAGAGGATTCCCTCTACAAGGACTTGAGTGAGTTAAGTCCCAAAGAACCCCCATCTGCTGGCTCCCCTTTCCTGGCGAGTTCTCAGGTCTCTGAGCCACACCTCCACCTGGGCCCTGGGCCTCTCCTGCCTTGTGCTGCGCTCACAGCCTTGAAAGGGCGAGAGGGCAGAGGTTGTGACTAAGCCCTGTCCAAAGGGGTTTGCTCACAGCGGACGCTCAACACAGTGCAAGTCTGTGGAACCAGCTACTTACAGCTATGATTTTTAAACACTACAAACCATTGGTGGGTTATGAAATCATTTCAGTAGATTATGATCAAAAAAAAAAAAAGAAACTAGAACAGACAAGAAGATACTAGAGTGCATTCCACATGTCAGGCATTTGTTTTTTGTAAAACTATTGTTTTGGTTATACATATATGTGTTTATGTATGTGTTGGTTTTATGGTAAAATATATTCCTACTATAGGTCACAGTTAAAACAGTCTGAAAACCATCAACTTAGGATTCATTCATTCATTCAAGAACCAAAAAGTTTCTTTAAAGGATCAGAGAGGCTCTTTCTTCCAGGGACCAGCTGTGAGGAATTGAAAAATGGACCCGTCTCCAGTTTACCCTAGAGGTAATGCTTTTAGTGAGGAACAATGCATGAGAATCAGGTAGAACAGCAGCCTTCAGGAGGGCTCAGGAGCAAAGCAATGTATTATGAAGTGGCGGATCTAATAATAGGTCACTTTGACTGTCAAAAATAAACATTGTTAGAACTTGGGCAGAAACAAGCCCACTGCTCACTCCAAGGGCTACTCCTGGGGGACTTCCCTGGTGGCACAGTGGTTAAGAACCCGCCTGACAATGCTGGGGGCAAAGGTTTGAGCCCTGGTCCGGGAAGATCCCACATGCCGCGGAGCAACTAAGCCCGTGTGCCACAACTACTGAGCCTGTGCTCTAGAGCCCGTGAGCCACAACTACTGAGCCCGCATGCCACAACTACTGAAGCCCGTGTGCCTAGAGCCCGTGCTCCGCAACAAGAGAAGCCACTGCAATGAGAAGCCTGGGCACTGCAATGAAGAGTAGCCCCCACTAGCCGCAACTAGAGAAAGCCCATGTGCAGCAATGAAGACCCAACGCAGCCAAATATAAATTAATTAATTAAAAAAAAAAAAAAAAAAAAAAAAGGGCTACTCCTGGGCTTCCTGGAGCTTCTGGGAATCCTGGCCTGGAAGGAAGAGCCGGCAAAGCCAGCTCTTCCCTGCTCTCACTCCACTGTCAACATGCCCTGGAAGGGAGGCTCCAGATTTCAGGAAAACCAAAAGATGTACCTCCCACAATATGCTTCGAGACCTCATCTATATTTTCATGGTGTTAGCTAGCTGGGCAGGGGTGTTGAGGGGCAGACAGACAATAAAGGCCACTCACAATCCAGAACTTGGAGAGAAGTGACCCTCTGCCTCAGTGTTAAACCGGGAAATGCTACGTATTTCTTGTGGGAGACAGACAAGTGGCAGAAGGGCTCAGGGAGCAAGTCTACAATGCAAACAGGAGAGGCACGGCCAAGGAGAAGAGTGCTACAGCCTAATGAACAGCTCTCACAACCTGAGAAACAGAAGGATATCACCTGAGTCACCTGAGGTTAGAAAGAGAAGAAATGAAGGATTTGTCAGCCTGACCCCACATGCTCTAAAGGAGAGGTAACTGCACCAGCCGCCTCAGGTATCTCTGGCCTTGTCACAGCCACCATCCTGCAGCCGTGACAAGTGGCCACGAGATGACTGGACCTGCCCCCTGCCTTGCGCTCCCTCTTAGATGTGCCTTTGGGGACAGAAAGCATGTGCTAGAAGGCCAACCTAAGTGTCTATGTGGCAGTTACATCTGGGACTCTAGTTGCATTCTGGTTTCTCTTTTAATCTTGTGTGGATTTGGCTTGGGCCAGTGTAAAATTCAGCTTCTGGGTCAGTAGTGTCAGACAAAACCCTTGACCCTGGCACTCACTTTCTGTGTGCACAAAAATCACTGGGGTTGCCAATAAAAGATGCAGATTCTAACGCTGTGGTGCTGGGCGGACCCAGGAACCTGCACATGGAGCAGCTTCTTGGGACACTGCTACAGCTGGCTTACCGATTATGCTTTGAGAAACCTTGCCCAGATCCCAGCACTGCCTCCTTACGAGGTCTGGCCTAGGTGGCTTTCCTCTAGGACAGTCATGACTACTCTTCAACGGTAAATAAATGGTAATTAATGTCCCTCACCTAATAGGCTGCCCAGTTTCCTGGGCATTCCTGAGTACACAGCATGCACACTTTTGTTGTTTTTTTCTTCTTTGACAAAATTAGAAAAAAAGGTCTTTTGAACATACTGTCCCTGTGTATTTTAGCCTGGTCTGATGATGCACTGAGAGCCAGAAAAGTAGAGAAACCAGGCCCCGCCACACAGGCCTCTGAGAAGGAGTGGAGACCACCTTAGTTAGCAGTCCTCCCCCGTGGCAGGTCCGGCAACAGGCTGGGAGATTTATGCAGCTGGGGTTCCAATAGGCTGCCCAGGTAGAGGAGGAGCGATGAGGTCTGAGCACAGGAGGAAGGAGGAAGCAGAGACGTCAATCACAGGTAGTTCAGTGGAAGTGCTGATTCTAAGGTGGAGTGCAGTTTCAGGGGGCATTCTGTACAGCTGTCAGTGGTACCTGCACCCAGCGTCAGGACTTAGGGTTCACAATACCCCTTGGTGGACGTTGGATAGGACAGCTCACGGAGGTCTCTGACCTAGGCTTTCCACCTTATGAGCAAAGGTTTCCAAAGAGGGAGACCCTGTAGGCCACTCACGGTGGCCTGTTTCCGCAGGAGGCAGCCTGGCTGCTCGCCGAGCCTGTACCTCCACCCCTTCCCGCCCCCACAGATGGGTTTATGCCCTAGCAGAAGAGCCCAAGAGGTGAATATAGTCATAATAAGATGAGAAAACATCCCCAAAGAGGTCCGGACTAACAGTTGTGCTGCACAGGTCAGTAAGGCTCTCTGGGACAGGGAAGGCATTACTAGAAACTTTCTCAAATGTTAAAGCTAATAAAAGAAAATGTAGGCAAATATCTGTGTGTTCTTTAGTTAGGAAAGGATTTCTTAAACAATTCCCCAAAGCACCCACTACAAAGGCGAAACAACTGAACTGAGTAGTTTTATCCTAAGGAGGACACCATAGATCAGGGTTAACAGATGTGTGACTGACTAGGAGAAGATATCTGAAACACTTAAAACTGAAACAAGATTAATATCTAGAATGTACAGGGAACTGGCAAAAATAGGGAAGCAAAAAAAAAAAAAAAAAAAAGAAATCTGATAGAAAAATGGGTTAAAGATATGAGAGGGGAGATGTGCAACTTCAAAAGTTACCAAAGACAAATGGCCAACAGACACATGAAAAGATGCTCAACGTCGCCAATTATTAGAGAAATGCAGATCAAAACTACCATGAGGTACCACCTCACACCAGTCAGAATGACCATCATCAAAAAGTCTATAAATAAACTTTGGAGAGGGTGTAGAGAAAAGGAAACCCTCCTACACTGTTGGTGGGATGGTAAATTGGTGCAGTCACTAAGTAGAACAGGATGGAGGTTTCTTAAAAAACTAAAAATAGAGTTTCCATATGATCCACCAATGCTACTCCTGGGCATATATCCAGAAAAGACAAAAACTCTTATTTGAAAGGATACCCGCATCCCAATGTTCACAGCAGCACTATTTACAATAGCCAAGACATAGAAGCAACCTAAATGTTCACTGACAGATGAATGGATAAAGAAGATGTGGTGTATATATACAATGGAATACTACTCAGCCATAAAAAAGAATGAAATAATGCCATTTGCAGCAACACGGATGGACCTAGAGATTGTCACACTAAGTGAAGTTAAGTCAGACAGAGAAAGACAAATATTATATGATGTTGCTTTTACGTGGAATCTAAAAAAAATGATACAGATGAACTTATTTACCAAACACAAATAGACTCACAGACATAGAAAACAAACTTATGGTTACCAAAGGGGGAAGGAGGTAGGAGGGATAAATTTGGAATTTGGGATTAACAGACACACACTACTATACATAAAACAGATAAACAATAAGGACCTACTGTATAGCACAGGAAACTATATTCAATATCTTATAATAACATATAATGGAAAAGAATCTGAAGAAGAATACACACACACACAACTGAATCACTTTGTTATACACCTGAAACATTATAAATCAACTATACTTCCATAAAAAAAATTAAAAAATAGTTACCAGAAAAATGTGTATGAAAACACTTTATACTAAGCAGACTGGCAACAATCAAAAAGTCAATCCACGTGAGGTGCTCGTGAGGCTGTGTGTCAAAGGGAACCGCTGAGTACAGCTGGAGAGTGTCAACTGCCTGGCCACCTCCACCTAGGGTTGCTTCCCCAGGCCCAGAAGGATGCATTCAGGGGTCTAGGATGGCAGAGAGGTGCTACGGTACACAGGAGAATGGATAACAAGATGCTATGCAGGCAAGGAGAAACATTCACAAAAAGCAATGCAGAAAAGACCTCAGAAACAGTATGAAAAAAAGAACAGAATGAGATTTACAGCACGTATCATTTATGTAAATGAAAATCATACAGGCATAGAACTCTATTTTCTCAAGATACACACATATCCAAGGACATATACTGAGTATTTAAAATGGGTGTCTAAGGGGGAGGAGATAGGAGTAGGGATTGGAGATGGAGAAAACCCAGTAAAACAAGAGGGGTCTTCTGCAGCTGGTTCTGATGGTGCGCCTGTAGGTGGAGAGTGTGACTGATTCAGATTTGTGGACTTGGGGTTCCAGTCCTCACCCCAAGACTAAAACACACCATTCATACACCCTGGGCTCAAACTGCTATTACTGCCCCCACCCTCCCTAGGATTTAAAAACAGCTGTAGAAGGACTGGATTAATCTCCATACTTGCAAATCAAAAAGCAAAGCACGATGATCAGGGTGTAAGCACTGGGTGTGGGTGTATTCTGGGGTGTATCTTTCACTAATACTTTTATTTTGGTTAGGTCTGGGGATTTATTTCATTGACTTGGTCTAAATATGACTGAGTTTTAGAATACAGTAGAAAAAACCTTGAATAAAAAATCAAAATAATAAGAATAGCACATACTCAGAAAGATGGGTCCTGATAAGTGTAAGAGGACCCTGTAGAATCTGTGATCCTAGGGTACATGTGGTTCTGTATTTCTTGGACCGCTTTACAGACACCAGGACTTTTCACTTGGGATAAAATTCTTAGAGTGAAGAGGACACAATTCAATCTTTTCTTGGTGACTCACAGTTATGGTCTCGGTGTATGCCAGCCACTCTGAGCCATAAGGAGTCTACCAAGTCTGTCCCTACCCAGAATGTCCCCGGGCTGCTGGGCCTTTGGAGTCCTCATGTTTGTTTCGGATAGACAGTTTTTCCTTGCTTTCAGGCGGCCCTTTTTTGCTGCTGTTTCTATGACTGCCCAACATGCTCCTTCTTTCTCCCCATCTATTGTTAAGGAGCTGAAAACTAGATAACTAAGTGTTCTAGAACTGGATCTCAAATAAAAATAGACTGATCTGAGGGCAAATCTCTAGGCTCACCTTGGAGGACAGAGCATCACGGACTGTGATGTTAACTATTTTGGATGCTTCAAAGGCTTTTCTGATTAGCTCCTGCCACTATTTCAGTGCGGAAGATGAAAAAAGGCAGCTGTGGAAAATTCTTCTCAAAAATGGCAATGACTACAAAATCTGCCCTGGCTTGACCTTACAGCCCTTTCCCAGCCAGATTATCTTCGCCTGCTGGGTCAACACTGTACGGGGAGTGGTACTCTCTGCCTCAGCAGACAAGTCCGAGGGGGCTGTGGGGGTACTAGGTCAATCCCCTGACTCTGTGTTCAGTTTCCCTGAGGGTGGAGCTTCCAGCCTATGCAGAGCGCCATGCAGACCAACAACAGTCTTTAGATACTAGGGTGGAGGAGACAGGTGCCATGTCTTCTCGTTTTACTAGACGACAAGCCTCTCTGACGAGGACATATTCAGTCAGTTCTCATTAATGGGCTTTCTCACGAAATGCAACCCATGAGGTTAGTGCAGTTGGAGACCACGTATGTTACTGCCTTTTTCGATCTGGTGCCCAGGTCTCATCAGACTCATCTTAATTTTTTAGGATTCATGGTTTATGACATGCTGTCAGTGTACTTTTATGAAACCCTTGTCAAGAGAACAAGACTTGAAAAGGAAGATATCACAGAGACATAGTATCTGGAACTGTAATAGCAAATGCCATGTTTAATAATGGGATTAATCAAGTGGAGCCTGGATTTATCTGTATTCCCTCATTTGATGAACTAGAAAATGGGGACATTATTGTAATCATGTTTGTTTTCTCCCCAGGACTCAAGGAGAAGGGAGTTATTTTTGAAGAAAACATGACAGATTTAGATTTTATGTGGTGGATTTGGGGAACTGTTTGGCTGTGTGGTTTGAACTTGTTAGGCTAGGAGCTCAGGGAGGGGTGGGGCTGGAGTCCAGATGTATGAGGCTCTGGCACGCAGAAGGCATTTAAGACAGCTTGGATGAGGTCACCCAGGGCGAGTGGGGACAAACGCAAAGGGGCACAGGTCAGAGCCCCAGGGTGCTCCAGGGGTGGCATGCAGGGCAGAGAGGAAGAGACAGGAAGCGTCTGAGCGGTGGGGGGTCATCAAGGTACTAGATTAGGTTTCTAAGACGGAAAGATGACAAATGAAAGAGAGCGGGTAAAATTGCTACGCCTTAGGGACTGGCAATCTCTCTTTTGGGCTACTTAATAACATCACACCCCTCTCTCTCTGCCTGAGTATGGAGGCACATCCTACTTGCATTTCTCTCTGGGGATGTCTTTCACAGTTCACTACAGAATTTCTGGCATTTTGTAGTCCTACAGTGATAGGAATCCAAAGCCCTGCTAGTGTCAGGCTTCCTGGAACCAAGAATTGGCTCAACTTTGAGCCCATTCAGCCACTAGATAACACTCAGATAATTCTTGGCTGAAATTTTGTTAATTATTGATGGGTTAGAATTGCATCATTCATGTAACATAAGATCACAAGTTGGTAGCAACTTCCTGAACTACAAACTTCAGCTTTAATTTACAGAAACAGGAACTCCTAGGTGGATATCCAGTTGGAGTGTACCAATACCATCTTTCCACCTTAGCTGGGCTTAAGGCAAGGTGTTCAGGCCTCAGAGCGCACACAGAGCAAGAACAGATCCTCTGCAGAGTTGTTACAACCGGTAGTTACAGTTCATATGACCATTTCTGATACCGAAACTGGTAATGATTTCTAGAAAACTTGAGAGGAGAACAGGTTCCTGAAGGAGCGGTAGGGGTTGTGGTAGGAAATAGCCAATGAGAGCATTAAAGCAGGACAGGGAGGAAAACAATTCTTCTCATTATTTCCCTTCAGTGGCTGCCTTTTCCCCGCACTCCTGTGACAGGCCCTACTTGTCTGCATTTTTCTGTCTTCTCGCTCGCCTCCCTGTTGACCCCTCAATCCCACTCTTTCTCCAATGACGTTCATTTCCCCTTTCAGAAATGGACTTTCATAAGGAAGTAGAGGTCACATGTGAGCCTTTCCCTTGCGGAGTCTGCTGTCCTGTTCCCTTGAACGTGGCCCGCACTCACTCTTTTTTGGACCCCTCAGGACAACGCAATATCTCTAGTTTCCTTTTTCTTCCTCTTCCCTGAGACAGACACACAGACTTGCTCTGTTGGAAGGATTTTATGGCTCACCATGCTGGGTGGACAGATTGGAGAAAAAAATGACATACAGGAAGTTAGTTTTCAGAAACTCCCTTAAAAAAAAAAAAGTACTGGTTTCCGGGATGTGGTTTCAGGTACACTTCTGTGCTGGTAATTGGTAAATCCCATTGGATTTCCTTCCACTTTTATTTTTAAAGCTCACATGCCCTCCCCAACTGCTGACCCAACCCAATGAAAGGAATAAAGACAACACAATGTAGCAGAAGGCTTGGAGAATAAGAGGAAGTATTTGCTGCTATGGGCAGTCTCTTCTCAAAGAGTCACCACTTTCAGATCTCCCTGTAGTAGTATAAGCATTAAATGAGAAGAGGTGTCACCTCTGGTAGGGTGCCTGACACGCAGAGGCTCTCCTTTTTTTTTTTTTTCACGTCTTTATTGGAGTATAAATGCTTTACAACGTTGTGTTAGTTTCTGCTGTACAACAAAGTGAATCAGCTGTACATATACATATATCCCCATATCCCTTCCCTCTTTAGCCTCTCTCCCACCCTCCCTATCCCACCCCTCTAGGTCATCACAAAGCATCAAGTTGATCTCCCTGTTCCATTCAGCAGCTTCCCACTAGCCATCCACTTTACATTTGGTAGTGTATATATGTCAGTGTTACTCACTTCATCCCAGTGCCCTCAAGTCCATTCTGTATGTCTGCATCTTTATTCCTGCCGTGCCACTAGGTTCATCAGTACCGCTTTTAAAAATTCCATATATATGCATTAGCATACGGTATTTGTTTTTCTCTTTCTGACTTACTTCACCCTGCATGACAGATTCTAGGTCCATCCACCTCACTACAAATAACTCAATTTCGTTCCTTTTTATGGCTGAGTAATAGTCCATTGTATATATGTGCCACATCTTCTTTGTCCATTCATCTGTCGATGGACAGTAGGTTGCTTCCATGTCCTGGCTATTGTAAATAGAGCTGCAATGAACATTGCGGTACATGTCTCTTTTTGAATTATGGTTTTCTCAGGGTATATGCCCAGTAGTGGGACTGCTATGTCATATGGCAGTTCTATTTTTAGTTTTTTAAAGAACCTCCATACTGTTCTCCATAGTGGCTGTATCAATTTACATTCCCACCAACAGTGCAGGAGGGCTCCCTTTTCTCCACGCCTTCTCCAGCATTTATTGTTTCTAGATTTTTTGATGATGGCCATTCTGACCAGTGTGAGGTGATACCTCATTGTGGTTTCGATTTGCATTTCTCTAATGATTAGTGATGTTGAGCATCTTTTCATGTATTTGTTGGCCATCTGTATGTCTTCTCTGGAGAAATGCCTATTTAGGTCTTCCGCCCATTTCTGGATTGGGTTATTTGCTTTTGTGATACTGAGCTGCATGAGCTGCTTGTAAATCTTGGAGATTAATCCTTTGTCAGTTGCTTCATTTGCAAATATTTTCTCCCATTCTGAGGGTTGTCTTTTCGTCTTGTTTATGATTTCCTTTGCTGTGCAAAGGCTTTTAAGTTTCATTAGGTCCCATTTGTTTATTTTTGTTTTTACTTCCCTTACTCTAGGAGGTGCGTCAAAAAGAATCTTGCTGTGGTTAATGTCATAGAGCGTTCTGCCTATGTTTTCCTCTAACAGTTTTTGTTTTTTTTTTAAAAATTAATTTTATTTATTTATTTATTTGGCTGTGTTGGGTCTTTGTTGCTGTGCACGGGCTTTCTCTAACTGTGTGGCGAGCGGGGGCTACTCTTCGTTGTGGTGTGGTGGCTTCTCTTCTCGTGGAGCATGGGCTCTAGGCATGCGGGCTTCAGTAGTTGTGGCTCGCGGGCTTCAGAGCACAGGCTCAGTAGTTGTGGCACACGGGCTTAGTTGCTCCGCGGCATGTGGGATCTTCCCGGACCAGGGCTCGAACCCATGTCCCCTGCATTGGCAGGCGGATTCTCAACCACTGCGCCACCAGGGAAGCCTCCTCTAACAGTTTTATAGTGTCTGGCCTTACATTTAGGTCTTTAATCCATTGAGTTTATTTTTGTGTATGGTGTTAGGGTGTGTTCTAATTTCATTCTTTTACATGTATCTATCCATTTTTCCCAGCACCACTTATTGAAGAGGTTGTCTTTTCTCCATTGTATATTCTTGAGAGGCTCTCCTTTTGAATGCTGACCTCACTAGCAGGGACTCAGCTTCTCTGCTGCTCCTCTCACCCCCTGCCATTTGTGTTTCTAACTCCCCAGCAATTAGAGAGAGCACCAGCAACAGCCTGATGTTCCTCACGGCTTGTTTTCTACATTTGCACACAGTGCAGTGTGGGTATGTCTGTCTTTTCTTTTTCTTTTGCTCATAAGGTTTGCAGGGCAGATTCTATGCTGATATCATCCACTTAAAATATCGACTAAGTGCCCACCGGGGGCCAAGCAGACTGCCGGGTATTGTCAGCAGTGCTTGAAATGATCAAACTATGTGCTCTCTTTATGCTTCACATATTGGCAATGCTTTGAACAGAGGGCCTAATCCTTCCACCGTGGACCCTGGCAATGCTCTGCCTGGGTTACGCCTGACCACAAAGCTCTTTTCTTCAGAGTTCAGGGCCTTCCTTCCTCACTGTCCGGGGAGTGGACGGCCATTTATAAACATCTCATCTGCCCACAGGCACACGGTCAGCTCCTGGAAAAGGGATGGCAATCAAGGGGATCACATACTCGCAAAGGTTTTTAGAATGATTTTCCTCCAAAGAACCCAGAATTCTCCCAAATTCTGTACATCTCAAGGAGACAGAATCCTCACTGTCTTCCCAGAAAGGAAAGAGCAAACAATGGTAAAAAATTGAAAGGGTGCAGTCACTTCTGATCTTTACTGGTACTTTCACATTCCCTCCTTCTGTTCTGCTATCAGTGGGAGGTACAATCAGGGCTGTTTAATTCTTATGAAGCAGGTTAAGAAAACCAAGAGTGACATGGATTGCTGATGTGTTGCCAATGACAGTCCCTTTCCTTTGGTGTTGGAAGGAACGTTCTCTCCTCGAACTTAGCTGGAGGTAGAGTTACACCCGCTTCACAAGCAGGCTTGCAGGGAGGGAGCAGCTGCCTAGCTAGTAGTTTTTCATATTCTCATTAACAAACAAACAAACAAACAAACCCCCTCCTCAGAGTAAACAGCAATGGTGAGCTTTCAATCTTTCCCTCCTTGCTCCTTAAGTGTGACAAAAAGACACTCTTGGGCTCAAGCAATATGACTGAATAGAAGGGTCAGAAAAGGGAGGAAAAAATGTCAACTTGATACAAGGGCATGATAAAAAATGCAAGTGGAAGAATCCCAACTTGAAAGGCACAGAAACATGAACACAGAGACCTGTCTCGATACAGAAACGCTTCGTGCTGTCACCCTCCTAATGCCTCACTCCCTCCATGCTCCCACTTCACATGCTTTGGCAACTCCAGTTATGCTGTAAGTTTTCATATATTTTTGTTATAGGAAACAGTAAAACACTATGTATTTGGTTAGTACGCTATCCATCTGATGTCTTCAGATACTATCATCCTTACACCCCTACTGAACTCACATGCCCACATGGCTCTTTATCCAATTTTTTTTCCTTCCTTTTTTCCTTCCCTCCCTCCCTCCCTTTCTTTCTTTATGCAGGCTGTGCCGGGTCTTAGTTGCGGCACATGGGATCTTTTAGTTGCGGCATGCAGACTCTTAGTTGTGGCACACGTGCAGGATCTAGTTCTCCGACGAGGGATCAAACCCGGGTCCCCTGCATTGGGAGTGCGGAGTCTTACCCACTGGACCACCAGGGAAGTCACTCTTTATCCAACTGAAAACCAGTCCTTTCCCTTAGGAATACGAGCAGTTTAATCAACGATTTTTAGTTCTGTGGGACATAACAGTATAAAGAACATCAGAGAACATTCAGAGGATGGTTACCTAGTTACTTGCTCCTCAAAGGATGAGCAGCACTGTCTTTCCCTGGGAGCTTGTTAGAGATGCAGAATATCAGGCTCCACTCTAGACTTACTAAGCAGATTTGCATTTTGACAAGATCACTGAGTGACTCTAATACACAGTAAAGTTTGAGAAGCCCTGGCCTCTTCTTACACAGGTCTTGGTTTTGCTGATCTTTTTGATACCTCTATTCAGACAAGAAGAAAATCAGGTAAATATGGGTTCTTTAGCAGATCAGTTTTCACTACTGGCAATTTTTAAGTAAGTTGACTATACTCATTCTCCATTCTTTTCAGCATGGCTAAGGGGACTGGCAGAGTTCACTCAATGCTCATGAAATCATCCCTCCATCTTGCTTCAAGGGAAAGGCCATCAACATATTTAACAGTAGGGGACAAAGAGGTATGAGAGAGTGAGGTGACAGGAGGGGGCAATAGTGAAATCTACAATTCTTTATGCTTGTAAATCAAGGTCTAAAATTTATTATCAAATTTGCCAAATATTGTTGTTGAAAACGAGATGGTGAACAATGCATTTTGGAAAGCACCTTGCAAACAAACAATGCCGGCACAGGGTCTTCAAGACTGTATATAAACCATCTGCACTGAGCACATACTCGCCTGCCCGTAAAGGCTGCTTGCTGATGCAGGGAAGGACCCAGCTATGCGGGGAGGCAGGGCTTGCCTGATGCCACGTCGAGGAAGCTGCCAAGAAGAGACATTCAGAACCAGGCGGGAGTGCTGAGCTGATTGCTGATGAAGACAAATGGTCTTTTATTTTCTTGTTTGCTTATTCTTGGACTTAAATTTTCAGTACAGTTAGTCACTCAAGTATAAAACAAACCTTAGTATACCACTATCTCAAACACTATCAGAAAGTGTTTGATCAGAGAGAAACTAATCAATGGTGCATCCTCACCATTTGACCCCAAAGCATGCTTAACCACCACCCACTAATGCTTAACCACTTTTTCATTAGTTTTCTTCACGTTCAAAAACCCAAAGGTGACCTTTGGAAGCAAAAGTGCAACTAAGGTGTTGTAAATGGGTCTCGTAACACAGTATGTTGCAAATGTGACTTCCCTCTCATCTTTTTTAAGCTGTCTTTCAGCCTTTATCCGTGGCCCCAATTCTCAGTTCCAGTTATATGGTGTACCGAGGGGGAACTTGTAGTGTTTGGCCATGTAAGGAGCCTGTCCACAGCCTTCCTTGAAGGCAAGATAAGCCCAGCCCAGGAAGGTAGAGCTGAAGGTCTACTCAATAGGAACCATGTCACTCACGCCCCCCTTCCATGCCCCCTCCCCTAGAAGGGCCTACAGTGATTTTGTGAACACCTGGCTCTGCAGAGAGCTGCCAGAGTGGAAGCCTGCTCTGGTGTTGCCAGTATCTTTGTTTTTCATTCTTAATTCCTTCCTTATAGCAACAACTCAGAACAACAGATGGACAATAGGACAAAACTTCACCAGAAGCCATTTGCCTTTTGTCAGGTGCCCCAAGCTCTGCTCCACTTGGGCTCAGCAGCAATTGCCCTATGTACCTGGATAAAGGCTGGACAACCTGGAAATACATGGGGACACATCTGCTAAAGCTCTAATAGATTTGTCTCTGGCTCAGTTGTAAGCTCAATTATAACCATTCCTGATTTATGTGGCTTTCTCACCTGAAGCAGGCTACAAAAGACACTGGTTTTTTTTGGCGGCCATTATGGACTGAATTGTGCTCCCTCCTAAATTCAGATGTTGAAGTCCTAACCCCCAGTAGCTCAGAATGTGAATCTGTTTAGAAACAGGGCCTTTAAAGGGGTCATTAGGTTGAAATGAGGCTCTTAGGGTAGACCCTAAGCCAACCTGACTGGTGTCCTTATAGAGGAAGGGTATTTGGACACATAGAGAGACACCAGAGATTTGCGTTCACAGTGGAAAGGCCCTGTGAGGACACAGTGAGGAGGTGGCCATCTGCAAGCCAAGGAGAGAGGCCTAAGAAGAAATCAAACTTGCCAACACCTTGATCTTGGACTTCCAGCCTCCAGAACTGTGAGAAAGTAAATGTCTGTTGTTTAAGCTGCCAATCTGTGGTATTCTGTTATGGCGGCTCTAGCAAATTAATAGGGTGGTCTTCAGTGGTGATCAGACACTAGATGGTGGTGGATCCAGAGAGGTCCTGACTCTCTGTGCACACACTGCTGCCCTTTGACCTTCTTCATTCATGCTGAGACTCTAAGTCATGATTTTTGGGGGACAGACAGGAACAGGCTGTGGAGACTGTGACTAAGTCCCCAAAAACCGAGAGTGCCACTGATCTATTTTCCATTCAGATGAACACGTGGCTTCCTGGAAGTGGGGCCTCTAAGTACATGTTGACTTTGGGGGAATAATAATAATTTTTTTTTGGCTGTGCTGCGTGGCTTGCCGGATTCTCAGTTCCCTGACCAGGGATTGAACCCAGGCCCCTGCAGTGAAAGCGCCAAGTCCCAACCACTGGACCAGGGAATTCCCAATAATCCTGTAGTTATACCAGTTACTTCTACCTTTATTAATGGTAATCCTCAGAATATACCACCCCCCTCAACACAATGTGGTGCTTAGAGCATGAAGAGATAGTTTATGCTACTGACCAATTTCAACAGGAATCGGACTCAATATATCTTCTGGGAATAAAAAGAGGTTTCCAGAATTCACAAAATACATGTTGAATTAAATTTGCATCCATCTCCCTGCATTCTCTTGCCAGTACACGACAACAAATAGTTATGATACTAAAGTGTGATTAAATCTATTTCAACAAATATTTATCAAGCAAGTTAGACACTGTATTAGGAAGTGGAAATAAAACCATGAACAAGACTCTGTCTCTGACTTTCAGGAGGAGATTACAGCAGATCACGAACTGCAAACTCAAAACGCCCATATGGGTGGCAGGTAATGCAAGCTGCCAGAAAATAACAACCAATCGTGGTGACCAATAGCTGCCAATCAAAAGTGAGATTCAGTTTGCCTAAGCTTTAAATTTAAGAGAAGCCAGAAATCTGAAATTTTACATAAAATCTGATTTCATATATTGGTAGCTAACTAAAAAAATAGTTTATAATGTTGGTGAGGACTAAATGAAAATGGCTATGAGCTGCATCAGGGGTGTGTGTGTGTGCAAGCGCGCGCGTGCGCTGGGAGTAGGGTTTTCTGCACTTTACAGACCAGATTTAGGACCGGGCACAGCTGGGGGATGCACACTAGCACCAAGGAAACGTTCACAACCTTGGCTCTAGGTTTAGGCTTGTTTGTTCATCCAGCTACTGAACTGCTGCCACTCACCAGCTGGTCCCGCTGTCTCCATCCTGCCCCCACCCTTTTTACAAAGGTATATGTGGTTTTCCTTAACCATCAAGAGACTGTTCCCTCTCCATCTTTCTCCCCAGGCCCCCACACCCCCCCAAGACAAGTACAAGAGTTCATGGTTACTGCTGCTCGGAAAAGGCCTCTTTGAAAAGAGCTGTCTTCTCATAAAGCAGAGATCATCAGGGAGTGGTGGTGTCTACTCCTCATGACTAACTCACTTGTTCATCCAAACAAATGCTTATGCCAGGTCCTGAGTAGGTGCCGGCTAAGAGGTGGATCCTACAGTGTTTCTGTTCAGGTATTGGCTAGTGTAGAGTGGGACCAGAGAGAAGAAGGGTCACATGGTGTTCTAGGTGTCAGGGAAGGGGTGGGGCCTGGGAAGGCTGCACAAAGGAGAGGGTCTGGCTGAGGTTCAAAGGTTCAGGAAGAGTCACCCAGGAGAGGGTGGAGGGTGTAACAAGTACAAAGAGCAGAGATGTGAGAGAGCTGGTCTAGTGAGGAAACTCAAGTCGTGTGGGGCTGGAACATGATGCTGGGAAAAGGAAGATGTGCAGGAGAGGAGTCTGGTGAGGCCAACTAGATCCCGGGCCAGATGTGTAAGGCCTCCTAAAGTGCATTCTAAGAGCCATGGGGGCTATGGAGGGTCTTAAACAGGAGACAACACGGCCAAGTTTGTTCTGTAGGAAGATCACTCCAGTGCAGGTATGGAGCATGAAACTGGAAGTGGAAGCCTTGTGAGGAGGCTGTTGAGATCTGGGCGAGCAGCGCAGGGTAGAGGAGAGACTTGGAGAGAACTTGGTGACAGGTTGCAAGGAGAGGTGGGAAAGTGGAGGAGAAGGGAGCTGCAGAGAGTGGGGAGAGTTGGAGGTCTAGGATGGAAGGTGAGAAGCTGAGGCACTTTGTGCTTGAGGTTCTCTCTCTGGATTCTATCGTTTGACCTCTGGGGATCCCTTGGTCAGAAAATCTACAGGAGTGCTGAGATTTCCTAAGCCTTAGCCTAAGAAGCTGCAATTTATAGGTTTGTTCTGTCTTTACAAGAGACATGGGGTGGTATCTATCAGCCTCTCTACCCACTCTCATGGTGGGACGGGGACACGCATGCACAGTGTGGGTATCCGCTCTGCACCAACTGGACTCCCTGAGACCAGTTTACTGAACAATCTGATGCTGAGACAGATGTATTCTCTCCAACACCAAACCCCACCTGTGGGCAGTACTGCATCTGGCACCAGCCCTACCTGAGAGGGGAAAGCAGGTTAAATAGTCAGTGGTTACTGAGATTCTTCTGTGGAGCCCCGAAGTATAAAACAGGGCCACTGCCTGCCTACCTACCTACCTACCCATCTACTTACCTGCCTATTTATCTATTTAATTACTGTGGAAAGGATCCACAGAGCACTGTGGACTGGAGAGGGCTCTGTGGAGACTGCAGGACAAGAGGTAAAGAGAATGGTCCAGGTGAAGGCACGTGTACGAGCAGAGGCAGGCACGTGGAGGACCTGGTCTGGTCTGCGAGAAATCAGGAGGAAGTGGCCAGATTTCCTTCTTTTGAAAGAGTGTCAAAGGCCTGGGCTCTAGAAGCCACTGCAGGTTCTAATTGGGTGATGTGAAGGAACAGCAAGGCTGACAACATTATAGGGCAGACTGGAGGGAGGAAAAGAGAGTCAGGAGACGGAGTGCAGGAGGCCACAGCTACAGTCCAGAGTGAAAGTCCGACCAGGTGAAATGGGGAGATAAGAGATTCTGAAGAAATTCTTCCATATGGCTAGATTTAGACAAAAAAACCCAAACAACCCTAAGTCATCACAGGCTATGAGAAAAATCTGCCAGTCAAGGAATCCTTGGGAAGACTGTTCAAAGAAATGCTGACACCCACTTGTAGGAGCACAAAGAAGGGAGCCTTTAAAGCAATGTGGATGTAAAACGGTTAATGTTTGAATATGTTAGCTTCATACGTAACAGAGCAGAACTCCCGCAATTTAATTGAAAGGTTAAAATTTGATTTTAAAATAATAGCATGGAAAGAAGAAGTATCAACTCTCGAAGACTTAGATATGGCATCGTTTATTAAATACCTGCTATATACTACTTACTGTACTGGGTGCTTCACACCCATCATCTTGTCAATCCCTAACCCCCTGCACTGAGGCAAGTGAGTCAGACAAGAATCTAAGGCTCCTGCAAGGGAAGTGACTTTTCTGGGCTGTATCTCCGTGGATGGAGGAGAGAGGCAGGACCACACAGATCATGAAGCTCATAGCACCACCTCTATCTGAAAGAAATTCCTTTTTCCCCAGCTTCATACCTTAAAAATTTATGCAAATTTTAACACAAAACGAAGCTGACAGTAAAAGTGTTGACAGCAGGTGCAAAAAATGAGTACAACTCTGAAACGAGGTAAGCCCTGTCAGAACCGCTGCTGGGGAAATCTCCCAGCAGCACTTGCAGCAGAGCCAGTGAGCTGCTTCCTTGCAGCCTCTGTCCACATGGCATTTCTGCATGGAACAAAGCGGTGCAGTCTGCTCCAGACCTACTGCTTCGGTCTTGTCTGCCTGTCTGCATGGCTACCACAGCTTCAATGGCACTCTTGGAACACAAACAGCACCCCAGACACCCTGAGAGGGCACAAAAGGGGGACAGGTGCACAATTAGAAAGAGTAGGCTTGTGCTGGAAAAAGCCAGTCTAATCTAAGTCCTTATTCTTGCAGAAGAATGGCACTTCAGGCCTAACAACTGGTAAAGAAATAAAGGACTCACAAACAGTACAATAAGAGAACCATGACAGACAGAAAGGCCACTGGCCTTCCTTGGGCCTCAGGTTCAAAGTACTTCCCCTCCAGCCATTGTCCCCTGCTGTTATTTCAAGGCTGACCTTGGGCCTATGACCAGGTGTGCATCCAGCTGGGGTGCTGCAAAATGGGACCAGTGAATGCCGGAAATACTCTCATCCAAGGTCCATGTTTCCAGTGGGTAGGGGTTACTGTTTCTTAAAGACAAAGCCAAACAAAAGCAAACCAAAACAAACCAGATTCTGTTCTGTTCTATGACCTTCCTAAGAAAACCTAACTAGTGGCCCAGTTTAAGTAAAATACTGGTATAAAACACACACACACACACACACACACACACACACACACACACGAGTGGGGCCTGCCCACCCAACAGTTTCAGGGTACTCTGATGTAACTTATAAGGCGTGGGAAGCTGAAAATGATTTTATTTTGTATTAGCATTATTTCTAAACTGTCAAGGTGTTCACTTCAGGGCAAACACATATTACGTAGAGACTGCTGAACACGCATTTCCACGCGTCAATCAAGGAGTCACCAAGGATTCCCCTGCCCTCTGAACACTATGTGCTCTTACTGTATGTGCAGCACAGGCAATGAATGCCTCCTACGTTCACTAAAGGTGAGCATGAGATAAATTTTACTGCTAGTGATATAACTGCATTCTTTTGGCTTTCTTGCCATTTTTCTAAGCTTTCCACTATAAAGGAGAAAAAAAGGGACATCCATGGGGAAAAAAGGGAATGAAATATAAGATCCAGGCCACAATTTAAAGGCCCATATACAGGGAATTCCCTGATGGCCCAGTGGTTAGGACTCCTCACTCTCACTGCCAAAGGCCCCGGGTTCGATCCCTGGTCAGGGAACTAAGATCTCGCATGCCGTGTGGCTTGGCCAAAAAAAACCATAAAAAAAAATAAAATAAAAACAAAGGTCCATATACCGTTTTTGGTAGACTCTAACAACAACAAGTACTTATAAAGGCATCGTTCCAAGCGCTTGTCACTTCACCTACAATCAGGATCCTCAGATTAGAAAGAAATTACTAATAACCAGTCTGGAATCTGGCCATTCAATTGCTAATACTGAGGCTTAAGAGCCAAACAGCTTAATCCTCTTCCGGGTGTGTCTGTCATTACTTCACTCTGCATTTGCTGTCCACAATCCTGGAAGCCTTGCACAGGACTTCCCAGGAAAGAGTCTGCCCAGGGAGGGGATTATACATGCAGAGGCCATTCGGGTTACTGAAGCAGAACCCAATAAAAACCAGAGCAAGGGGATACTGGGGTGTGAAGGAGTTAGATAAATAGTTTCTTGTTCACCTCCCGGTTCCTGCAGAGCCAATGGGTTCCTCTTTTACATACAATGGCATACCACACAATCCTCTGCCCCACCCTCAAAGCAAGACTACACATATTCCCAACTACCAGGCCACCAGATTTTGCAACTGTACTTCTGTAATTAACTGTGATTTCTATCTTCCACCTAGCCCCTATCTTGATATCAAAGGTGGTGGAGCTTTCTCCCAAGTTCAGAGATGGGCACTCCAGTTTGGGCTTGCCTGACTGCACGCCCACTGAAGCCAAAGAAGGCTGGCCATGGCCTCCCTGAGAGGGCCAGAATCTGCGCTTATTTGTGAGGCTCTGGGGCCCTCTGCTGACTGCATGCTGTAACTGTCAGTTCCTCACTAGACCAGTAAGAAAATGGTCCTCAGAAACCTTCCCATCTCACTGTCATCTACAAGGCTTTCAATTTACTGAAAACACCCACATGCAGAGAAATACGCAATGCAGCTTTACGTCATCTGAGCTCATGCAACGTAAATTTTTTTTTTTTAAAGAATTTCACTTTATTTATTTTTGGCTGTGTTGGGTCTTCGTTTCTGTGCAAGGGCTTTCTCTAGTTGCGGCAAGCGGGGGCCACTCTTCATCGCGGTGCGCAGGCCTCTCACTATCGCAGCCTCTCGTTGCGGAGCACAGGCTCCAGACGCGCAGGCTCAGTAGTTGTGGCTCACGGGCCTAGTTGCTCCGCGGCATGTGGGATCTTCCCAGACCAGGGCTTGAACCCGTGTCCCCTGCAGTGGCAGGCAGATTCTTAACCACTGCGCCACCAGGGAAGCCCCAACGTAAATATTTTTATCCACATTTAATAAACAGGATCTACAGAACATTAAGCCTTGTGCCCAGTCTCAGGACGGGAACTAACATGGTCAAGATCTGCCCAAGATATCCTCTGACCAGCATCGCAGCCTCACCAAGTATGTACAGTTAATCTCATTCTACAGATGAGCAAAGTGAGATTCAGACAGATTAAGGCAACTTGGGCTCCCCACACAACCTGGTGGTCAGGAGACTGGCTCTGGGCAGATCTGGGTGGTCTGCCTCGGCCACTCACTGAATGGTGACCGTGGGCTAGTAGCTCATCTCCCAGCTTTAGTTTCCTTGTCTATGAAGGAGAGATAACAGAGTTACAGGACTGAATGAGACGCTGCACTTCTAGTACCCACAGGGTGGCGGCACCCAGCAGTAGACTAATAGACGTTTTAGCTGCTGCTCTGCCATCGCTATCATCACAGCCTGGGCCTCCAGGCCTCCTGCCTGCCAAGCATAGCTGCAGGAAAACCCTGCCCCATGGGGTCTAGAGCAATAAGATGAGTCGGAGGGGCCCCCTCATACAGAAGGTGGCAGAGCCTATTTTTGGACAGCAGGTTACCAAGTGAGAGCTGGTTTCTCTCACTTAAAAGGCAAAGGGAAATCGAGAGAACAGACAGAGCAACGAGCGCATTAAAGAACCGAAACCCAGGTCCGCAGACACTGCTGAGGAAACTGAGGATGCCGCAGGTGAGCGGAGGATGAGCACCTGGAAACAACGTGGGCAGTACGGTTGGCTTCCAGTTACTTTCCAATAACCCTGACCACACAGGGATTGGAACAACCCTGGGAAGAGCAACAGGGAAATTTATGGGAGCCACAAGTATAGAATATTGAAAAGACTGAGTAAAGTTGCCAAATCTAAGAGTAGGAGAAATGAGATACACAGTGGGATGAATAATAATAACAGCTAACATTCACTGAGTGCCCATGGACTAAACATCTTACTTACATTAAGTCATTCAATCCTTATAGCCAATCTCTTAGGAGGGGGCTATTCTCCTATTTTCACAGTAGGGGAAACTGAGACAGAGGGTGAAGTGGGCTGTGTAAGGCCACATGACTAGGTGGTGGAGGGGCTGGGATTTGCATGCAGGCAGTGGCAGTGCTGTTCCAGCCAGCCCCAGTGAAGAGAGCTGGACTAACAGCCTGCTTTGCCACCGTCTAGTGACTCTGGGCAAATTCTTTAGCCCCAGAACGGTGCAGCACAGAGAAAATACTATATAAACAAATGGTGTATTTATGGATACACTAAAGAGATGTATTTGGTGGAACAGACTGTTAGGAAGCCAGAACTTGGGCGAGGCCTCCCAGTATTGGGAGAGCTGACCGGAGAGCCCCTTGACAGTTCTCCTTGCCTCCTGTTCCTGGGAGTTGAAGTCTTCACCAGATGTGCAGTTATTTGATAAGGCCTTAGCTCCAGGCGCTATGGCAACAGACCACAAAATCAAACCACTGAAATCAAGCAAGTGAAAGAACATTCCTGTTGTGGAATCTGCCAGTGGAATGTGCGGTTGCAGGATACAATTTAAAAAAAAAGAAAAGGAAAAAAAGCCACCAGGAGAATGAGAGTATTAGTGTGAGTGTGTGCATTTTAAACAACTGGTCTTACAGAAACAGGAACAGAAGTGTCTTTAGAATTGCCCTTGGTGAGATAGAACCTGAGCAGCTAGACCATCACACTGATAAAGAGCCAGCCCTCCCAACACACTTGGGTCAATAAAGCCAGAACCCCCACTGTCCACACAGCATGTTGGCCCACTCACACCCACCTTTCCGCTGAGCTGCCAGAGCCCCAGGGCAGGGAGCACGCTGGCTCCGCCGTCTCTCTAAGGAAGAAAGCAGCAGCGCTAACTGCACCGCACTGCCTGTGTGTCGCTGAGCTGCATCCTTACGCTGTCTTCCGACTGCCCTCCCTGCCTTCAATCTCTTCTCACTTTCAGTCCTTTTTTCAAACTGCTGCCAGAAAAATCTTCTGAAAACCTTTACTTGATCATATCATCCCCTTTCCCACCCTGGATGGACCTGCTATTGCTAACAAGAAGACGCCCACACTCTTCCCACAAGGACTGTCCCTTCACCAAATGGCTCATCACCAGCCACCACCCCACCCCTCCCTCAGAAACACACCTTAAATATGCTGTGTCCCCTTCTGGGAGGCCTCTCCCCACTCCTCTGCCCTAGCTACCCAGCAGCCTTCCAGGTCCAATCCTAAAGTCACTTCTATAATGTTTCCTCAACTCTCCCAGGCAAAACCAGTAGTCCCCTCTCACCCACTGCCTCCCCAGCTGACAGGCCAGGCTCTGAGGGTCTACCGCGCAGGCAGGATCGCCAGGCTCTGAGGCTCTCCCACGCAGGCAGGCTCGGTGGTGCCCGGCTGGCTCTACTCTGGCTCTGACGGCTTCCCTAAGTGGTCGGCCTGCATATCCGACTGGCTCTTCAACATTTCCACTTGGAGGTCTAAAAGGCATCACAGACACGTCTGAAACACAAAGTTTGATCCCCTCACCTCCCCACAAAGCTGTTTTTAGTCTCCTCTGTATCACTAAGGGACACCACCACCCACTAGCTGCGCAAGCAAAAACCCTGGATTCCTCCTTTTTCTTCACCCCCCCACACTCATCCCACCAGCCAGTCCTCTCAGCTCTACCTCAAACCCACCCACTCTCGTGTTTCCAGAAGCCTAAATCCAGAATCACTGCTAGCCTGGACCCTGTAGTTGTGGAAGAACCAGAATCTAAACGAAAAATAAATAAATAAATAAATTTTAAAAAAAAGGATGCTACAAAGGTGACCAAAGGTGACAAACTCCCTGAGCCAACAGCAACCATGACGGAACACGTGTGCCCACTCTCACAATGACGGCTTCACAGGCACGCCGTTGTTTGTTTGTATGTATGTATGTATGTATGCATGCATGTATTTATTTATTTATGGCTGCGTTGGGTCTTCGTTGCTGCGCGCGGGCTTTCTCTAATTGCGGCGAGTGGGGGCTACTCTTCTTCGCAGTGCACGGGCTTCTCATTGTAGTGGCTTCTCTTGTTGCGGAGCAGGGGCTCTAGGCTTCAGTAGTTGTGGCACGCGGGCTCAGTAGTCGCTTGCAGGCTTAGTTGCTCCGTGGCATGTGGGATCTTCCCGGACCAGGGCTTGAACCTGTGTCCCCTGCATCGGCAGGTGGATTCTTAACCACTGTGCCACCAGGGAAGCCCCCATCGGTTCGTTTTGGTTCTTCTCATGCTGTTTCTTTACCCCAGCAGCTTCTCTCCTCACGGCAGGGACGATCAAGAAACGCCTGCACTAAAATGCAAGCACAACTGTCCACTCAGAGAAGGACAACTGAGACCAGAGTGGGTGTCACGCTGCCAGGACAAACCCTGTACCGATGTGCTGGCCTATACTTGCTTTTGCTCAAATCTGGACTCCGAAAATTCCTGTTTTGTCTTGAAATCCTGCGGAATCACCTCAGAGGCTACTTCACAAAGCAGCCCTTCAAAGGTGTCAGTGCCTCTCTGAAGGGCAGCCAGGCGGCATGTGTCACCGTTCAGCCTGGGGCAGCCAGTCTCTGTGCTGAAGAACAGACGACATTTTTCCTTTTAAAATAAGCAGCATGTACTGGAGGAAAGATAGCCATATACAATCCTGGAAAGAAATCTGGAACTATGTCTTAAGAGTCTTAAGAAAATTGATTCTCTTGGGCCCAAGTGTCCTACTCTAGAGATCTATCCTCATGAATAATTCTAAAAAAGAGAAGGCTTTACATACAGGGCCATGCACTGCATTGTTTGCAGCAACAAAAGCGGAAAGCCTCCTGCATTTCCAATTCAGGGGTGCATGTGAATAAGCTGAAGCACATCTGACTGATGGAATGGCAGCCACCCATGGCACATGTTTACACATGGTTAGAGAAGGCAAACAGTGCTTACATCATGTTAAGTAAAAAAGCAAGGCACAGCAGTGTACATATGGAATGACTACAGTCATACGGCAAAAAGTAAATGCCAGCCCGCAAGCTAAAGGTGCAGCTCCACATGGCAGAGCAGAGGATCAGAGGAATCTGTGTGACCCTGAGAAAGTCCTGGCCTCTCTGCTTCCGCAGAAAACGGGGAACAAAAAACGGGGAAACAAAAACAAAACAAAAACGGGGAAAACAAGTACCTGGCAGGATTTCTGTAAACATAAATGAGAAATGTGAGTGCTCAATAACCGACAGCTGCTGTTCTTACGTAGCAACAAGAGAGCCTGGTGGTGCTGCCACACTCCTCATCACACCCTGAGCAGGTACCACATTATCCCCACTCTCCCTGTGAAGACTCCAAGGTCACAGGCACTCAGGCACTGTGATCTTAACTGCTTCACTAGAACTTTCTAAACAGACGTTCGAGCCTCAGTCCTGGCTCTGCCATTTGCAGGTGTGCACTTAACCCCTGAGCCTCAGTGTCCCCATCTGGTAAACTGGGGATGATGATGACGCCTTTCAGGGTTACTCTGAGGACTAGTAAGAGTTTTCAGAGTGCTTAGCACAGCAGTAGATAATCAATGAGCGATACAGTTATTATTGGGGGAAGCGGGTGGCAATCGTATTAGTGTCTTGGGATAGAATCTGTACAAAGCTCATGATTAGCCGAGCAGAGTTCATAGCCTAATTACTCTGGCCATTACCACAGAGACAAGTGAGAGACAGGATTTTCTAACTTAATTCCGGATGGGGACAGGGGTAGTTTTTGTTTAAAGAAAAATTGCAGGGCTTCCCTGGTGGCGCAGCGGTTAAGAATCCGCCTGCCAATGCAGGGGACATGGGTTTGAGCCCTAGTCTGGGAAGATCCCACATGCCGCGGAGCAACTAAGCCTGTGTGCCACAACTACTGAGCCTGCGCTCTAGAGCCCGTGAGCCACAACTACTGAGCCCGCGTGCCACAACTACTGAAGCCCGCGCGCCTAGAGCCTGTGCTCCACAACAAGAGAAGCCACCGCAACGAGAAGCCCGCACACCACAACGAAGGGCAGCTCTCCACTCACCACAACTAGAGTAAGCCCGCGTACAGCAACGAAGACCCAATGCAGCCAAAGATAAATAAATAAATTTAAAAAAAAATTGCAACACTATGATATGACAAGTGACATATGGTGAGAAGGCTGCCATGGCTGAGTTAAGACCTAGATAAAAGTAGACAGTGATGTGTGAAGAACAAGTGGGCAGAGAAGCAGTTCAGCCTGGCCAGTGTTTGGCTCTGATTTGTGATGGCCAAACATGTGTTTCCATTAGCTGGGCTTTCTAAATGGGAGTCTGCATTAAAAAAAAAAATCCTGAGGGACTTCCCTGGTGGCACAGTGGTTAAGACTCTGCGTTCCCAATGCGGGGGCGCCCGGGTTCGATTCCTGGTCGGGGAACTGGATCCCATGTGCATGCTACAGCTGGGAGTTTGCATGAAGGAACTAAGGAGATCACGTGGAGCAACAAAGGAGCCCTTGAACTGCAACTAAGGAGCCCACCTGCCGCAACCAAGTCCCAGCGCAACCAAATAAACTAAAAAAAAAAAAAAAATCCTGAGGTTGAAACTACTGCCAGACTTTGTTATCCCTGACCTGCTTGTGCAGGAAGCACCAGCCACCACTCCTGTTGTACAATGCTCCCTGGGGTTTCTGGAAATTCCAGCTTGGCTTATGTCAGTGGCAGCGAAGATCACCCCGAGTAGTCGTGTAGCGTCCCCAGTTGCCCTCAGGCCCGGGTGCCTGTGCCCCGCCTGTGGAGCAGAGGGGGAGAAAGGGGGCTCTATTGATTTCTTAACAGCTATTCCAATGGGCTCCCAAGCAGCATCTGTCCAAAAGGCACCTCACAAATAGGAAGGAAAAACGAAGCTTTTACTTTTGCACGGTTCCCTCCTTTAGCAAATCAAATGGTGTGCCTCATTTTTTTTTTTTGAGGTGGCTAAAGAAGTCAATGAGGGCTTCCCTGGTGGCGCAGTGGTTGAGAATCTGACTGCCAATGCAGGGGACACGGGTTCGAGCCCTGGTCTGGGAAGATCCCACATGCCGCGGAGCAACTAAGCCCGTGCGCCACAACTACTGAGCCTGCGCGTCTGGAGCCTGTGCTCCGCGACAAGAGAGGCCGCGATAGTGAGAGGCCCACGCACCGCGATGAAGAGTGGCCCCCCCTTGCCGCAACTAGAGAAAGCCCTCGCACAGAAGCGAAGACCCAACACAGCCATAAATAAATAAATAAATAAATAATTTTAAAGAAGTCAATGAAACACCTTGCCTAGCTCCCCTAAGAAGGAAAAGTGGGCTCCTGCTGGGGCCGTCTGCACTGCCCCCCACCCACAGGCCCCGCACCCGTTCCTGCTGAGGCGCGTGTGGACGAGGCTGCCGGGGACTGCTGAGGGGAGCCCCACGCCGGGCGAAGCCAGCTTCTGCTGGCCAGACCTCTGTCTCCCCTCCAGCCGTGCCACTGGCTGCTCATGCCACACTCTGCTTCCTACAGGGAGCAAGACCACAGCAGAAAGAGGGGCGGGCCTTCGTTCACTGGGCTCGGGCTGCAGGAACCAGGGAAGCACCCTGATTGTCACCCACTGCAAATGTGTGGACACGGGGTGGCTCCCCTGGCGGAGGTGGCCTGAGCTGAAAAGGAATACAGTGAACTTGAACAGCCACCCCTCGTCTGTGCCCCACAGGCTCCCTGACCTCCTCCGCCTTCAGAACTAGATGCGACTAATGTTACGAGAGGGGGACTCCCACTGGCCCCTGTCTGGGGTCTGGGCTCTTTTGTGGGCCTGGGCCTACTCCTCCCCTCCCCATAGGCCACCAAGGTTGAAGGACCCAGGGTGCAAGGGAGGACTTTTTTAAGTCTGGGAGAGCAGGGCCGCATAAACTGTTCTGTTACTGTATTTTACTGAACACTAAGGAATGTACACTAAACATTACTACTTTGAAAATACAGCCAGCTACAAGATGAACTCCACAGAGGCGAATTCTATTACCTTTCCTCTTTCCACCCAAAACCAAAAGGACAAAGTGACGAGCTGAAAATGAGAGGGAAGGGTATGCAGTGGGAGGGAAATAAATAGCCAAAAGCTGAACCTGACAGAAGTCATGGTTTAGCCACTCTTCTCTCACAGTTGCATCCAAATGGCAAGTCACCAAGGCTGCAAACATCTATCTCAGGAGTAATTAAATCAAATTAATCTCAGGAAAAGAGCTTTAAATGTGCAAAGCCCCATTAATCCTCATGCCTTGTAATTAAATACGTATGTTAAGAAGGCTTGGACAAAAGCAAAACATTTTCAAATGTGAATTCTTTACATTCATAGCATTATAATGCATTCTAAGTACTAATCTTGTAGAAAACTATGTAAAAAATTTAGTGAAGCACACACTGTAAAAAAATGGCAGAAAGAATGCAGATACAATCTCAGTCCATACTGAGCTTTAGAAAAATGTGCCTTGATAAACATCTTCACTTTTAAGGCTCCACATAAGTTATCCAATGATAATCTCCACTTAGTTTTTTAACTCTCCCTGATCCTTGCCCCTCTGGATCCTGAGGGGGCAGCCCTCGAACGCATCTTGGAAAAGTTCTTTGCTTCTGCTCTCCTGGGATCTTCTACTTTATTTCCTTGTTCGTGTCAATCTTCCAGGGTTAACCTTCTCTTTGAAAATCAACCATGAAAGAGACTGGTCACCCCAACATACTGTGTGTCTTGAAGGGAAGGTATCCAATCTTCCACTTCTAAAAAAGTGTGTACTTCTCAAAAATCTCAAGAACACTACTGCTGCCACATGATCTCTGAACAGCTCTTGACTCTTTGTCAAAGTGCTCTCACCTCACAGAACCTCATTTGCTTCTCACAACCACCCTGAGAGGAGGTGGAATAGGAATTACACGTCCATCTTTCTGATGAAGAGAGTCAGAGTAAATGACTTGCTGACAGTCACACAGTAAGCAGTTTACAGTCTGAATGTTATCAGTTCTCTGATTAAATGCTACTGGTCAGAACCATTGGTGCCTCCAGGAAAGGCTGTCACCATGTAGACCAAATCATCTACAAAAGGCTCCCATGATTTGTCTAAATTGCTTGGTTCTGTTGGAACTGCAGTTATCAATTATTTCTTAAAAAACACTGTGAGTTGGAGTTATGGACTGAATGTTTGTGTCCTTGGATAACTCATACATTGAAATCCTAACCCCCAATGTGATGGTATTAGGAGGCAGGGCCTTTGAAGGCCACGAGGGTGGAGTGTTCATGAATGGGATTCATTGTAAGCAGAGACAGGAGAACCTGTTCCTTCTGCTCTTTGTCATGTGATGATATATAGGGAAGATGTCCATCTGCAAACCAGGAAGAGGGCCCTCACCAGAACTCAATCTGCCGGCACCTTGATCTTAGACTTCCCAGCCTCCAGAACTGTGAGAAGTAATGTTGGTTGTTTAAGCCACCCAGTCGATGGTAATTTGTTATAGCAGCCTGAGCTAAGATGGCTGAGTTTGGAAAACTTATCAACAAAGTTTTCAAAGACAGGGATATCTGTGGTAAAGGAATTTTACCTACAGAAGATCTTAAAAGACAAAAGCAGAAGCCCTGATTATTCCAACTGGATTCATTACCATGGTCAACTGAATATATCTGTCAGGAATACCAGGTTCCAAATCAAAACCTCGAAATTAAGGGAAGAGGGAGAGTTTTCAGAAACCAAAGAAAGAGTATACTCGTATCTAATTTTTGGACAAAGATATTGTGGAAGGATTGTCACGCTGACACCAGTGGATCTAAATGACATTTTAAAGTTTCTTCTAGGTCCAAAAGTGTGTGTGAAGCTCCTCTGCCCCTTGAAAGATTCTAAGTAGATCTCATTCCAGAGGAGGAACCCAAGTGATCCAGCAGTATCATTTCAGAGAAGACTGAAGTAGAGAAACCAAATGCCTCAAATGAGGAGGAATCAAGAAGAGTAAAAACCTCGTCTTTTGTTTATTTCCCAAGTCCGAGGGGAGGGAGAAGATAAATGGACCTACCCACATTTTCAAGGACTTAAAGATTACAGGTGCTGTCTCAGAATTTTACTAATATCCCTTCCTTCAATCCTCAGATAGCCCAGAGAGAATGTCATAATATCCATTTCACATATGAGGAAACCATGTTACTAAGAAATTGAAGGACTTGCCTAGTTTACGTATGTTATGCCCAGGATTCTCAAACTCACACTACAATTAACTTCCTATCATACTCTTTCCCCTGTTTTCTAGCAGGAAAAAACAGCTGTTCTGACAATTTTACTTATGTTTGATAAAAGGTCCTGGCTGTTGGAAATGAAACTAAAGAGATGACTAGAGCAGTAAATAAATATCAGAGAACAGATCTTTGTTCAATGAACAAAGTCTTTGTGTTCTGTGTATTGATTCTGTTCCCTGAGAAAACTTAAAACATTTATTTTATTTAATTTATTTACTTTATTTTATTTTTGGCCGCACCGGTGGCATGCGGGATATCTTAGTTCCCCGACCAGGGATCGAACCCGTGCCCCCTGCATTGGGAGCGTGGAGTCTTAATCACCGGACCGCAGGGAAGTCCCCAAAACATTTAATGTCAGAAGTTTTTGCCTAGTGAATTTCACTTACTTCTGACACAGCTCTAGGTCTAACAGACGGAGGGAGCACTTCAGTTCAATTGAAGAAAATGGAACTTTACTGTCTACATTGTCTGAAGCTCTGCCAAGCTTTCCTGGAAGAGTCACGAGAGTATTCTTAACAGAAGACATTCCTGCCTCCAGTCCTGGATTCCTACAGCTGGCCAGTGAGGACACCAGGCTTTCATTTTGCTGTTAAAAGCACAGAATTGTGTAAAACCGAGATAATTCTGGCAATGATTATCCTCTTTCAATTATTTTTATATTGAGAGAAAAAGTAGAGTAAAAAGCTATGAAAAGTATAAGCAGACGGTAAATGAAGTAGGGTGAAAACTACTTAATATGACACATTCACATACTCAGAAACTATGAAGAAAGAGAAGGAGGAGCTACCGACTCGTTCATTCCAAACAGACTGAACGTCAGGGGAAAAAGTGGTCAGCTGAAGCTCAGAATTCTATGCTGGGGTAGTTTTTGTTTTTTAAATCTCTGTGGACACCGGTCAAAGAAAAAAAGACACATGTACATGCTGAGAAATACAAAAAGGCATAATGAGTGAAAGCCTGTGTTTCATTCCAGAAAAAAAGCTCACACTGCACCCATTTTACCTTGCTTTTTGCACTTGACAGTGCACTTCTTGGAGAGATTTCCCGATCAGTACTTATAGGTCTTTCTTATATATGTATATATTTTGGCACGGGTTATGAAAAATTTTTCTGGTGACTCTAGCAGTGGGCCAATTCTCAATTTATCTATCTTACATTCTGATCAACAAAAGAGTTGTTGGGCTTCCCTGGTGGCGCAGTGGTTGAGAATCTGCCTGCCAATGCAGGGGACACGGGTTCGAGCCCTGGTCTGGGAAGATCCCACATGCCATGGAGCAACTGGGCCCGTGAGCCACAACTACTGAGCCTGTGCATTTGGAGCCTGTGCTCCGCAACAAGAGAGGCCGCGATAGTGAGAGGCCCGTGCACCGCAATGAAGGGTGGCCCCCGCTCGCCGCAACTAGAGAAAGCCCTCGCACAGAAACGAAGACCCAACACAGCTAAAAATAAATAAATAAATATTAAAAAAAAAAGATATCCATGGGCCTAAGGGTCCATAAATGGATTAAAACAAAACAAAACAAAACAAAAAAAAAAAAAGAGTTGTTTTTTTAAAAAATTTATTTATTTTTATTTATTTTATTTTTGGTTGCCTTGGGTCTTCGTTGCTGCGCACGGGCTTTCTCTAGTTGCGGCGAGCAGGGCTACTCTTCGCTGTGGTGCGCGGGCTTCTCATTGCAGTGATTTCTCTTGCTGCGGGGCACAGGCTCTAGGCATGCGGGCTTCAGTAGTTGCGGTGCATGGGTTTCAGTAGTTGTGGCTCGCAGGCTCTAGAGCGCAGGCTCAGTACTTGTGGTGCACGGGCTTAGTTGCTCCACGGCATGTGGGATCTTCCCAGACCAGGGCTTGAACCCGTGTCCCCTGCATTGGCAGGCGGATTCTTAACCACTGCGCCACCAGGGAAGCCAGAAAGGGTTACTTTTGATAAAGTATGACTCAGGCTCCTAAATGAAGATGACAGTCAACATTACTATGCAGACAGCTGTTTTTTAATCATCTTTTTTTTTTTTTGCTGCGCTGTGCGGCTTGCAGGATCTTAGTTCCCTGACCAGGAATTGAACCCAGGCCCCGGCAGTGAAAGTGCTGAGTCCTAACCACTGGATGGCCAGGGAATTCCCAGATCACTGCTTTTTAAAGTAAAAATTTAAGAGATTCTGAATTCAAATGTTGACGGAGTGAGAGAACAGAAAAACAAACAAATGAAAACATTCAAAGAATTGGATTAAGGAAACAACCTTTCTTCCTTAAGTGGATCTGCCGTGGCTCCATCCCTCATGTCAAGACCTTAAGACAAAGTAAGTGCCTGGGATGTAGCACCACCACCAGGGCCACTCATGCCACTGGGAGAGCCGGGGGCGTGGAACTGGAAGGAGTGCCTGCCCTCCCATGCGGCCTGCTTCAGCATCTTGCTGGTGTGTGAGATGTGGGAAAAGCGACAGGATTTACTTTCAGTTTTGAGAGCCATGACTCATTCTCCCTACATTCTCTCAATTCTGGCCATATTTTTAGTATTAAAAAAGAAAAAGAAAAGAGAGGCACATCATGAATCAGGGAACATAGAAGCCCACATCCTTTCAGTTCTACCGTCAAACGATTAATAACTCCTCACTTTTGTGAAGCTGTTTTCTTTCCAAGAAAAATATAAGCTTTGTGTCCTCTCAAAATGGTTTTTCCTGCTTTTCAACAATTAAAAAACATTATTTCAAAGTAGTTTTCCTTTTCTCCTGGACTCAGGGTTGTAATTGCATGATAGCACATTTGAGTAAAATAATTTAGAAATGAAGCGTTCAAGAAAATGATACGTGAGGGGGCAGGTAACCCACGTTTGCAGAGTTCAACTGTCTTACAGTTTACTCATACCTTTTAAGTCCCTTTCTACTTCCTCTTACTCTAGAAGACATGGTCAGTGTTCCTCAGAAGCTGGGCAGGCTTTTGATTAGGGATCAGTTTGCTAAGGTTCCCCAGGTGACATTAAAGGCGGCTCCAGCGGCATGAAATTCTCCTCTCCCTGAAGCAACAACGGGAGGTGGTGCTGTCCTCACCTCTCACAGAAACCACTACACCAGCTCACAGGGGCCGTCAACCAAACACGCCCTCGCATAAGCAGGGCTCTGTTCCACAGGGAAGAAGGGGGGCTGCTGGCCCTGCCCTCTGGCAACGCTCTGCCGCCCAGTCTTTTGTACCTTAGGTAAGTGCACGTGCTCGTTCTGCCAAGCTCACTTCTCCCAACACCACCGACGTGTCACATTCGTGCAAAGCTGGGATCTGGGGGCTGGAGGGAGACTTAACTCAGGTAGGCAGACTCAGACCTGGAGGTGAAGGGCTGATGCCAGCACTCAGCACATGGCCAAGCGAGGGCGGAAGCCGGTTCCCCGCAGTCTCCCTGCAACGCCTCTCCTGCCACTTTAACACAGTCCTGTCCGGCTCATACCGCCAGCGCACAAAGAGCTCGCTTTCAAAGGGGTTGTTCTGCCATAAGAGTTTTGGATGTTTCAAAGTTCCGAGAGAAACTCACCCTCTTCTCTAACCCTGTGCACAGACAGTGAGACGGGGGTGACCGATGTGATGTGAAGAGCACCTCCCCTCCCACCAACAGGGTCTGTGCTGGGTCAGCTTATGGTGAAGATCCACCTCTACCCTCAACAAACAGCACAGACACCAAGCAATTTTGCCTGACAGCAGTATTTTATTGTTATGACACTGTCTTGTGACCCACTTTACTCCCTACTCCTTACTTCTCGGTTATAAGCAGTAATTAGTAATGTCAGTGTTCTGGCTGGATTGCTCCAGGCCCATTAATAATGCAAGGGCAGGAACAGGATGAATGCATAAATGTGCAACAGAGGTTTCAAGGTTAAAAGCAGTAATGGGGAGAGCTGGGGGGAGGCAGGCGGTGTTGGCAGAAGAGGAAAGCGTGTGTGTGTGTGTGGTGCGTGTGTATGGTGTGTGTGTGAGAGAGAGAGAGTGAGAGAGAGAGAGAGAGAGAAGCAGGGAGGGTGTGGGGGAGAGAGGTGATGCGGAGTTAGTTTTTTTTTTTTTTTTTTTGGAGTTAGTTTTAAATTTATTTTTTAAAACGTCCAGCTTCCCTTTAGGGGCAGTATGTACAGTGAAGCACTTCTCAGTGTCCTTCATCAAGCTGAGTATAGTTTCTCCTCTCCTCTGGAGTGGACACATGCCTCTGGCCACCTGGTGGGGAGGGTGTCAGTGCTAAGTCTCAGGCACTGAAGAGTTACCAGTGTATGAAATTGAGGTCAGAGGAAACTATGCCAGCATCTTTCAAACACCTTTCTGGTGTTTTAAATGACTTCTCTTATAAAAGGCAATGCCTGCTTGTTCAGCAAAACTGGTACCTTCCCACTTAAGCTTTTACAGGAAAGTCAAGACAAGTGATGCAGAACAGGTCCTGGTCTGGCAGCCAGGTACTCCTTCAGTGCAAGAGACAGAAGACGATGTTGTTGCAACTGCTTCCCCATCTCTGCAAATCTCCATCCCACCGTGTTTCCAAGGGGGGATTTCAAAAGGTACGATATCCAACATTCCTACACAGATCTTTGTATTAGAACCAAATGACAGCAAACAAGCCTGCAAATTAGGCATGGGAGAGGATTAGCATGGCTATCTGAAAAACATTTGCTTAGGAGATGGGGGAGGGGGCCCTGAAGCAAGGTGGACAGCCATTTGTGACTCCTGAGCTGTTTATAGCTACATTACCTTCTAAGCAGACACAACCTTTCACTTGTCCCTCACCTACCAAAAGTGAACTGCTTTACATACTAGGAAAGTAACAACTTTCTCTGCTGGTTTCACAACCAAAACCAGACATTTTAAAAGCTGGTGATAGCAATGCTTGGGTGAATCAGAACCCATCCTTACTTGTTAGTCAGAAATAAGTCTCTGTGGGAAAAGGAAGCAGTTGGAATCAGCCTTGAATCATAGTTACTGAAAGCTGTATCTATTCCCATGGGGCTCTGACTTCTGCGCCAAGGTTTTCTCACTGGCAGCATACGGTCCTGTGTGCTAGAGATGGGGCTCCTGCAGAAAGGCCAGCGAGAAGAAAGGCAGAGCTGCCAGAGTTCCAGCTCTTTCCACTGGCCACAAAATTGCATCACGTCACCTACAACCTGAGGCAAAGCACTCCTTTTGAGGGTGGCAAAGTCAGCCCTCACAGGGATCCAGGAGAAAGGTCTATGGGTTTGAAAATATACAAGCATGTTTTAAAAATCACATGTCTATCATTCAAGTTCCCTAAAAACAAATAAAATAAAATCCTTTTGTTTTAAAAGTTCAGAGATGACTGGGTTGATGAGAACGGGTGCAGTTATCTTTTAGTTGGAAAAGTAGTACAGGCACAGTACTCCCCCTCTCCCACCCTGCCCTCAGAGTAAGCCTCCCCCAAAGCAATGCCCTGTAACCAATTTCTTATTTATCCTTCCACACAGATTTTATTCACATGTTGGCACCCATCTCCTCCTCCTCCCATGTGAGACCCAGATATAAGCATACAATACCCACTGTTCTACACCTTGTTTTTATTTTATTTTATTTTTTTACTTAATACATCTTGGTGATAGCTCCAGATTGGCACAACTGGACCCACGTCATTCTCTTTAATGCTATGGTGTACTGGTTCACAAGTCAAATCTGGTCTGTTGCCTCTTTTTGTAAATATAATCTTAACTGGATCACAGCCACGTTCATTTGTTCACATATTGTCTACGGTTGCTTGCAAGCTACAAAGGCAAAGCTGAGCAGCTCTGACAGACTTATATGGTCCAAAAAAGCCTAAAATATTTATTTACTATCTTGCCCTTTACAAAAAAAGTTTGCCAACCCCTGGTGTATGCCAGTGTATGAATGTCCATATGTAATCTGTTCCCTGTTGAACATTCAAGTGGAAAATGGGTATCCTTAAGAATAAAATTAAACTGTAAACGTTGAGAGGCACTAAGAAGGATGAGGAGGAAAGAGCAGGAACTAGCTGGAAGAAGCTGGCATGAAGAAGCAGGCGTAAGGAGGGAACTGCAGGGCAAGCCACAGCCTCCCAAAGCGTTACTTCCTTTTTTTAGAGGAAGTAAGAGGCAAACTGTAGGTCTTTTGATAAAAGGAAATTCCCCTGTGCTGTATCAAAGCTACTCCCTGTGTTTGTGTTTTTCTAAGTTAGGCAAGGCTGCCTGAAGCATACTCTGACCAAATTAGGAAGCAAGCAGGCTGATGTCTCTAAGCTGGTCACCACGTGGCCAGGACGCCCAGGCATGCATACACAGTGATGGATGGGGAAGGAGAGACTCAATGCAAGAAAGAAATGCTATTTGCTTGAGAAATTAGCCTTATAAAAATTACACTTAATAAGAATTAGTAATTGTTCTTGAAGACGAAATTCATTTCCTGCTTCTGACAAAAAAACCCAGGGCTTCCAAGGTTTCTACAAGGGAAGAATGTGGGAGGTGCGCAGTGGAGATGAATTCTTTGGGGCATTTTTCTGTTTACTCCAAGGGCAGTGAAGATCTTGCGAAGTACCAAGGAAAAACATACCAATTAGCTCTCTGATAGATTAATAAGATATTCAGTTTTACAGTACTGAGAAAAAAAGAACTTAGAAAGGTCATACTAAAATAGAATTGTATAAATTTCTATTTGAAGACTGACTACTCAACTGCTTTATCTGCCGCAAGGATAACATTTTAAACTAGTCTTACACTTTCCAACAAGGTTGAGGTATGCGATACTGAATCAATCATTCACACTGAGCTTGTTTCTGCCATCTCTACGCAGTGATATTCTTTTTCAGGAATGACTTCTGAGTTAACTTTTGATTCTGAGCCAATGAGCTCAGAATCTACTCTGACCACCAGCACTATCTGGGTAATAAAATTTAACCTTGAAAATCCTTGCTTTCCTCCCAAATTTCCAGATCAGCAAGATTCTTGGACATGATTTTTATTCCCTTAGGAATGTGCTCAGTTCAGTTCCCGTATTCGCTTAGAAATCAGACATGCAGTTAGAGCTAAGGTAAGTTTAAATGACAAAGCAAATCCCAGTTCTTCTTTATAGGAAAATCTTCAAGGGAGCCAGGCAAAAAGATGTGGGCACTGTTCTTGGCTCAACCTGAGAACCTGCTCTCTCCAGCGCAGCAGCCGCTCCCCACAGAGAAGGCAGAGGCCCAGAGCAGCAATCTGCACGGGTGGCCACGGACTGGCGTGGGGCTCCTGTTGAAACAGCGTTTTCTGTGCTGTAGCTCAATTTGTGTTGAGTTGGTATCCTGGTTCCTTTGCCAGGCTGCATGCGGCAGGAAATGCGCAGCCCCTAGCTCCAAAGTGCTCTATGTGTTGTCAAAATTGCTAAGTGTTTGCTTTCTACCTATTCCTTTATTGACTTTGCACATTTATTTACAATCACCTAAAGGACCCATGAATTTTACAGGTAACACTATAAAGAACAGCTATTTTTTGAAACCCTGGTTGAACCCATCAATTAAGAACTGTATTTCTATTAGTCAAGACTTCTGTGACTCACCTTTAACTGAGTCAAACTGTACACTAATGGACCACTGAGGACATACACAGGTTAGAGAGCTATCCCTGAACCCGAAGTTCATGTATAACCAAAAGACGAAAGTGTGATAGTTTCCTCAAGCTGCGTGAACCTGGCACTTAACCCCTTTCTTCGTCTGCACAGTGAAGATGTATGGGCTGTACGAGTCCCCTCTACTCCCTTTATAAATCCAGCGCCTACAATTACAAATGGAGAGAACCAAATGCCAGTAACATAGAACCACCTGGGCAGGCTCAGTGCAGCTCCCCCTAACAGGGTCTGAACTACACACTTGTGTCCCACTAGACGAGCGTGAGCTGTCGACGGTGCCCAGGCAGATGGGGGGCCTTCCTTGCCCTGCTTTCCCCAACTGAGGCTGCCGCTCGGCGGCCTGGCCAAAGCAGCGACGTGGGCTCGGCCAACGTGCTGCTGTACCTACTGCGACGCGTCCCTCTCCCCAGCCTGTCTTCTGCTTTCTTACTGCAGTGCAGAAGGCACCACGGCTCTACACAAGCTTTGTTGCCCTTTTATGGTAGAAAAATGAATTGCCTGCCCAGCAGTGGAGCGGAGAGAGATGACAGAACGGAAAGTTGTCATTTGTTGTGGTTTTGGCAGCAAGAGAGTGTTCTCCCCTCAGCCACCCTTGGATGGACAGTGCACGCCAGGCATTCAGAGAGGGAAAAGCAAAAGCCCAGCTAAACTGCTCCCCGATGCATTCTTCCTTCGCCTGGGCGGTAAAGGGATGTGTTTATTTATGAACGGTATCAAGCCTCATTCTTGTGAAAATGTACCTTTTACAAAACAAGCCATAAAAAGGCTGTTTGTGTTCTGCTGAAAGATTTAAGCAGAGGTGTCCCAGAAAACATGGTTCCAATCAGATCGCATCCGAGGAACAGACTTCACTTCCTTGCGTAATGAGGATGTAGGACTGGAGCTGGGCAGGGAGGTGACCTCACTCTGAAGGAGGGGTTGTGGCTTTTACTGCAGCCCAGCGCAACCTTGGTCCCTGCCTCCCATATGGCTCAGAGGGACAGGAGAGTAGCCACAAACCCCAGATAAATGCAACTCCTGGGAAAACACAGCAATATCCAAGTCCCTGTGGTAATAAACAGCAGTTGGTACCACAAGGCCTTAAACGGTTTGCACTTCTGTCAGGAGGCCCACAGAAAAAAAAGCAGGCCTCCCAGCAGCTGGGAAAGCATGTTGTTAAAAGGAAAATTTAGCAAATCTCTGTATGCACATCAGAGTTAGGGAAATTAAGCCATCTGAGTGAGAAATTAAACTTAATCCAACAAGCTTTCGGCTGGAAAACAAGCCTTTTAAAATGTGTGGGGAAAAAACTCTGATGGTTACGTGGTTTTTTCCATGTTTAAAAAGCACCCAAGGACTAAAAAAAACAAACATGCTGGTACGGAACTGTACCAAAGCAGCAGCTACTAAAGGATGTGTCCAATGTCTCGTTTTTGGGCTCCCTCCACACAACACTCCCTATACCCACAGGGGCTGTGCTCCGGGACAGCCCTGCAGGAGGAAGGAGCCTCCTGGACACCCGTGCCCAGGCTGTGTCCACCACTGGCCCTGGGCTGGCACCTCCACCATTGCTCCTGATGGCTGCCGCCCCTCCGCTGCAGCCCCCAATCAGCCCTCAGAAGACTGTGTTTCTTCAGGCCAATCCAACCCCATCAAGGCCTTCTGGAGAAGGAAAAAAATCACAGCAAGTACTTGAGGCACTACATAAATGGGCTTTGGGACCGGAGGGTTTGTTAACCGAGGACCACGGGAGCACTGTGTGATCCTAGGTCTTGCGGCACCAGATCCGTTACGGTAACTAAACTGACAAGACTTCCCAGCTCCCCTAACATTCTGTATCTCATCTCTCCCCAACTCCCACTCCTCTTTCATGGCTCTACAAGGTCCACCCTCCTTGCACTTTGATCACATTGTCCCAACATCAGGCCTGCAAATAGCTCCCTGGAGTGTCCAGAATTAGATCCACTGTCCTTACTCTGCTTTGCAAAGCCCTCTTCAATCTGGGCTCTGTTTATCTTCCTAGCGCCATTTTCTCCTGCTCTGTCACACTTGTCTACTGGCTGACCACTCATGCAGTTTTGCTCGTGTCAGGGTACCAGTCGCCCGTCTCCACCCGTGAGGTCCCAGTCAGGCCAAGACCCTGCTCTTTCAGGGAGTATTTCCTGAGCGCTCTTCTGACTCCCTAGAGCAGTCACCATCACCTTCTCACTACTGAACTGTCTTCACAGGAGTTGGCCTCCTGTCGAGGCCAACCGAGACCTTAGGTTAGGGCTGTGGCTGCCCCTTTTGCATTTCTTCAGGCACGGCAGCGCTCAGTAAGTATCTGAATGACCAAGATTCCGACCAAGCAGTGATGTCCCGCCTGTCTTGGCACAAGTCTAGGCTGAGGGAGCAGCTCACAAACGTGTTCAGAGAAGAAGGAAGTAACATCAGGGAGGATAAGGGGCAAGACCCTCGTTGGCTGCTTCTGCATGATGGCTGGACAAAGGTTTTTAGGCAGGACTGAGTCCAGAGCTCTAGAGAGGGAAGGACCTGCACGGCAGGCAGAGCCATGGAACGAAGGGTTTAGGGCCAAGGGTGCCGCCTGGAGAAAAGATCCAAGCCAGGAGAGATAAAGTCAGGTCAGAGCGGGCGCTGGCCTAGGGGGAGAAAAGAAGGGCTTTAAGGGAGGCAAGAGGGCCTCGGAGGAAAGAGGGCTGTGGTCACAGGACAGGGAGCAACAGAGATTTTTAGCAGCAAAATGTGACAGAAGAGGGGAGAGGAAGGCAAAAGGACAAGCCGCTGTCAAAGACAAGAGAAGAAAAAAATTGCGATCTGTTTCACTCTCTTTGGGCTAGAATCTGGATCAGCTTCTAGGGAGCTTTTGAAACTTAAAATGCTTTCCATATATATGCTTCTGATGGGAAATAAAACTGAAAAGTGCTTTTATGAGGCTTTAGGGATTTGATCTGAGAAATTCTCTTAGTCTACTTCTCTTTGAAAACCAAATGCCAATGCCAGTTTGAAAGCCCTCAGTATTCTAGAAATCAGAGACTCTGGACTGGAAGGACACTCAAAAGGTCATCTGGTCTCCCTCCCGGCCTCGGGGCTAGACCGCACGTTGCCAGTCTTCCTAGAGGAAGGAGAATCTGTCGAGGGCTGTACGTGAGCCTCTGCGCAGGGCCCCAGGCTCCTGGAACCTGTTTCACTGGTTACATTATAGTCTAGTGATCCATCTTGGATTCCTGACGGGCAGTTGAAGTCTGTTTTCTCAGGGAAGCTGGAAAACATCAGGTCACCACCACCTGTATGGAAGAATCTTGTACCCACAGAGAAACTACACACATGCAGCCTTCCCTTCTCCAGGATGACTAGCCCTTTAATCTTCTCACAAATAGCTGCTGACATTTTCCTGTTATGTTACAAATTTTCCTCATCTCTTAAAAAAGTGACTACACCATGAAAAAGAATATTTGAGTGAAGGGTCTTGCCAGTTTCCAAGAGTGAGGTGCCCTCAAAGTAGTAAAGCAAAGTAGGTCAGAGCATAGACATAGAAAAGTCAAACACATCTAGACTTCTGTTTTGTAAATTAACTTATTATGAAAAAATTTAAATATATGCAAAAGTAGGTAATATAATAAACCCCATGTACCCATCACTCATGTTTAATAATTATCAGCTCAGAGCCAATGCTGGCTTCTCTAAACCCTATCTGCTCTCCCATCCTCCCTCTTCCAGTATAATTTCGAAGCAAATCCCAGACTACACATCATTTCATTTGTAAGCATTTCAGTTTGTATCTCCAAAAGACAAGGACCCTTAAAAAACCAACGATCATACCAAAATCACACCTAAAAACACACAAATAATGATAAGTAAGAAAACCTTGGATTTGATTCAGGGTTGTCACCCTGATGTTGTCACCTGCTAGCTGCGTGACTTTGAGTGGACAAGGAGTAGAAAGCCCCTAAAAGCCGGCAAGAGCGCTGCTGGCAGGTACTGTGACTTCCGCCGGGTGTAACTATGATGCTAAACTCCCACCTCAAGGAACCCTGACTAGATTGGCTCTGACTTTCTGGCAGAGCAGCACACTAGCTTTTGGTCGTGCTCCTCAAGCCAACCTCAGCGGACTGCACTTGGTTTCTCAGCACTGCTCTGAGTTACCAAGGTGATTCCGAGTGCATCTTCTCAGGGGACATTAGCATGTAATGCAGACGCAGAGCACAAAAGCTGCCATTTGGCTTCAAATGAGACGGCAAGGCTGACTCCTTCACCTGTTATACTGGAGACGAAGGGCAGTGGGTGCTGTGGGTCTGGGTGGTCGGTCCCACTTGGAGCGGTACACTGGCCACAGACACAGACACTCGTTTCTAACCGTGGCCTGGGAGAAGGCCATGTGGCCTCTGGGAACTACAGAGATGACAGAGGCCCTTCTCATTCTCTGTTTGTCTCCAAGTCAGGGAGGACACTGAGGAGTAAAAGACCATTTACATTTCTCAGCTACCACACAGCAATCGGAAAATGACCTTGAATTCAACAGTAAACACAAGAAATTCCATCCAGCGGCAGCTTTAGCCTAGGCTTCACTCTGATTTTGCCTGAACATTCCTCTCTGCTACCGCTTCCCTTGCCTGCATTCCTCCTCCCTGACACAGACACCCAGGGGGATACAGGGTGTTTTCGTGCTTGTGCTATTACCATAGCAACAATTTTTCTTCTACCTGGAAGGCTGGAAGCCCTGCAGTGCTCTGTGCTGAGAATGCAAAGAGGGGACACTACTGCTTTGCTCTCCAACATACATGCACCACACACACACACACACACACACACATGCACGCACACACAACACAACACTCCTTCCTCAAGGACATCACGATGAGGATCGCTAAAACAAATTAAGATGCTGACACCTAGTAACACAATTAGTGAAAGACAAAAAGGAGGCAAATGACTCTATAAAAAGATATTCTGTAGATTATCAAGTCTTGAGGGATTTTTAATGTGAGATTTCTAAAGATTTTGAATCAAAATGCATCTCTCCTTTGATGAGGCCACAGGCACAGAAAAATGCATTATTTTAGCAAAATGTCTAAAGGCACTCAACAAGTAATATGTGGTTTCCAGAAAGAGAGGCACTCAAAGCTTCTGATCCGGGCTTCCCTGGTGGCGCAGTGGTTGAGAATCTGCCTGCTAATGCAGGGGACACGCGTTCGAGCCCTGGTCTGGGAAGATCCCACATGCCGCGGAGCAACTAGGCCCGTGAGCCACAACTACTGAGCCTGTGCGTCTGGAGCCTGTGCTCCGCAACAAGAGAGGCCGCGATAGTGAGAGGCCCGCGCACCGCAATGAAGAGTGGCCCCCCACTTGCTGCAACTAAAGAAAGCCCTCGCACAGAAACGAAGACCCAACACAGTCATAAAAAGAAAATAAATAAATAAATAAATAAATAAATAAATAAATAAATAAATAAATAAAGGGGAAAAGATGGTTCAATTAAAAAAAAAAAAAAAAAAGCTTCTGATCCCCGTACGGTTTGTGAACAGGGTTAGGCTGCTATGAGTCTGATAAGCAATGGCTAATGGTGGCCATAAAAACCATGAAAAAGGGTGAGAGTTCCTATTTTAATAAAGTGCCCATACAAACCTGTTAATCCACAGAATCTTTTTCTTTAAGCACCACAGACAGTATATTTTAGTAGAGACCAAAACAACAAAAGACAGACAAGGAGGTGTGTCCCTTTGCTAAGAGGACAGCAAAAAGCGAGCAGCCCCAACCTCCAGGGCTGCCTGCTGCACTGCACGTGTGGGTGATGGTCAAGACTCCAAGGTCAGCACCCTGCTAGGAAGACAATTACCAACGAATCATGGAGACGAACCAAAGATTTTTAAAAATATTCCCTTTGTGACTAATTCTGAGTCCTCCAGCAAAATGTACTATCAGTTTTGTTTCTAGGTCCTTCCTACACTCATCTCTTTGAATATCATTCCCTGAGATGCCAATCCTTCTGGATAGGGGTTAAAAAAAAAAAATCAAGGAGGAACCTGAAAGGAGGGGACACAGCAGTGGTGCAGACCAAGCAACTGAGACATGGAGAGCAAACCCACGAGCAGCTTGCTTTAAGACACAGCTCTCCCCAGGGCAGAACGGGGCTCTCTCTCAACTTGACCACTGTGGGCTGAACTGAGAGTGGTTATTTCTGACAGAACATACTGGTCAGCAAAACATTTAGCTTCAAAAATCTATCCCCTTTCCATTGTGGCATGCTAATAAGAAATGAAATTTTTTCAGTACATGATTTGAAAAATTAAGATAAGTGAGGAGTCCTCTTTTGGTCCTCTGATGGGACGTCACATCTGCCCACTTTAGGGGAACTCTGTGCTCTTGTGGTAAAAGATTTTACAAACCTGGGAGAGGTTCCTCCTTTCTAGGAATTCCTGTCCTCACCTGAGCCTGCACCGCACCTGTACACACTGTCAGTATCAGTCTCTGCCTTCCTTGTACGGACAGCAGCTGTTTGCTGACTGAGGAAGTGTTGGGCAGTGGGGTAAGCACTTCAGCTACATCATGGCATTTAACGCCCCCCTCCAACCCCCCTGGTGTAGATTTACTGAGATAAAACTGACAAGCCATTTACTTTTCACAAAAGCTCCACGACATAGGTGTAATTGTTCTCCTTTTATAGATAAAGAAAATATGGCTCAGGGAGATGACGTTTTTACCCTAGGTCACAAAGCCAAGAAGAGGAAGAGCTGGAATTAAAGCATGAGCAGGTTTAACAACAAAATCCCGGTCTTATCCACTATGCCAGACTGTCTCCTTAGCTGCATCATAAGCAACAGTATGGATTTCTTTGATATTTACAGCCTCATGGCACCCAGCACAGGGCTGGACCCAGAGCAGTGCATCCATGAATATTTCTCATGTAACTGTATTCAAAAAGAACTCTCAAAACAGAGAACTTACTAATAAAGCCCAGCAAAAAAAGTACTTGTCCCAAGCAATGCTGACACAGGAGAAAGGCAAAGCCTCTTCATTCTACAGAGAACAGGAAGTTCTGTGATTTGTCTCCTAGAAGGTGACAACATTTTAACCCTTTAAAGCAGCTTCATTAAGAAGCATCAGAATGTTCTCTGGGGGCAAGACAGAGCAATGCCCATTTCCTGAGGGTGAGGGAAGTCGGCAAAAACCCGAGGCCCAGGCTGCTGCTCTGCCCTCAGGCCCCAAGTCCATACTGACAGCTGTGTCTGGACCACCTTGGCTCTGAAATGCACTCCACCATCTGCTGAAAAGTTAGCAGTCAACCTCTGAGAGTTTCAAGGGGAGAAATCTGAGGGGCTGTGCCAGCCCCCAAGAGGAAGCAGGCATAGCGGCACTGCTTGTGCCCACTTACCAGTCCCCTAAGCTTGGAGATATCATGGGTTCAGTTCCAGATCATGGCAAAAGCAAATATGCTGTAAAGGGAGTCACATGAATTTTTTGATTTCTCAGTGCATATAAAAGTTATGCTGACACTATACTGTACAATGTACTATTAAGTGTACAATGGCATTATGTCTACAAAATGTATATACCTTAATTAAAAACTACTTTATTGGTGAAGAACGCTAACCATCACCTGAGCCTTCAGCGAGTCATAATCTTTTTGCAATAGTAACGTCAAAGATCACTGATCACCATAACAAATATAATAATAATGAAACAGTTTGAAACATTGCAAGAATTACCAAAATGTGCCACAGAGACACAAAGTGAGCAAATGCTGTTGGAAAAACAGCAACAACAGACTTGCTCAATGCAGGGTAGACATAAACCTTCCATTTGTATAAAAAAAAAAAAAAAGATGCAGTGTCTGTGAAGTGCAATAAAATGAGGTATGCCTGTACAAAAATAAAAACTATTTCTGTACAGTTGAGGGGAAGCAAAAATAAATGTTTTATTCATACTGGCATTTCAGTTTAATGCATGCATATTTTTACCTGTCCCTATTTTGGGTGGATATCTATCTCCCTTTTAAGTAACGACTGCAAACAACAGCAAAGATGGTATTTATTTGACTTTTATTAGGGAAGGCAGGGTGGGAAGAGGTAAGCAATAATTGCCTTTCGTTGCTTTTATTCTTCTTGGAAACACACAAACACACACCCCTAACTGGAAGACCTAGCTTCTCAAACACAGTGTTTGATGTGTTAAGATGTCAAGTAAGGAAGTGTGTTTAGTTATCAACCAAAATCTTTCAAGGATTGAGAAGCCTATGATGAACAGACTCACTATGCTGTTTACTATGGGGAATTTTAAAAAGTGGAAAAAAAATATTAAGACAAAAACAGTTAAATCCTGAAACCTCGCTGCTACAGTGCCAGCTCTACTCAGTGCTTGTTGGGAGGACGGCTCACAGAGATGGCCTTTGGGATCCACTCTGGACTGTTTGGGGGAGGTAGGGAGGCCCCCCTTTGGGTTCTCAGCTCCACCATTTTACCTCAGTGTCCACTTCATAGGGTGGCTATGGGGACCTACAGGAGCCTAGGGCCCTGCAAGGCACCCTTCCTGACACACCTGCACGCCACTGCAGCCTGAGGTCTTAAGCTGTTCAGCCAGAGCCCTCGGGCTCGGAAGGAAGTGACTCACCTTGAGAGAAGCAGGGGCAGCTGAATGCCTGAGAAGGAATTCCCACACCACCCCACTTCTTTTCTGGACTTGCATTATGCAGCATGGACTTCCACGCCAGTAAAGGAGCCCTCATTTGGGGACTTAAAAATCCTTTGTTACCCAGACATTTGGTTCTTCTCAATGTTACTTCCGGAATAAAGATCCTCCCTGATAAGAAAACAAGAGGCTCAAGCTTCATTCATATCTAGATAAATGTAAAGGCCTGTGCTCAGCACACGAGTCAGCTGACTGGCTGGGCCTCAAATTATAGTGCTGCTAATAAGTGCCAACCATCCACTGTCACAGCTGGAGCTGCCCTGGCACTGACAGCTGGTCCAGGCTCATTTACATTCTCTTCACACAGCCATTGAGCTACTTTAGGTGGCTGCAGATGCCTGTTTTTTAGCAACAAACTGGTTCACTGCAGATGTGAATTTTGGTTATATTTTACTACTGCAGAGTCAATAACACTGAATGCTACCAAGGATAGGATGGTGCCTGGGAAGCGTGAAAAAAGATGAGTAGAGAAGAAAGCTAGCAGGTGGGAAAGATACATAAAAACAAATATAAGTGACACTGGGAAAAGATGAGTGGTTACACAGTCACTTCACATTCTCCACTAAAAGACACCAAACTAGGCATTCTTCACAGTTACTCTGATTAAAGTCTTACCACCCGATGGTTTCCCTAATAGCACGTGCTTCGTGAGTATTCTTAAAGCTCCACCTTGTGGTCCTGGTTACCTTTCGGGAAAGCTCTACTTACATATCTCTGAGTTTATGGAGCAAATTTATGGTTCTGGACAGTTAGAAAGAGACCCAACAGGGAAACTTCTGACCCTAAAAAATATTCCAGAAGTATCACTTTCAAATCTCTTTTTAATCTAACACCCTGCAGTCCCACACCAAACCCATCCAATCCACTCCTAAAAGTGGCACATTGAAAACAAACTGATGAATCCTTTATCTGAGAGCACACAGGACGCCGAGGGCCTTGACAAAGGCATTTCATCATATCAATGTAACAAAGACTCTCCCCCCATTTCATCGAAGATACAGTGTCTTACTAACTCTTCAAGGATTTCAGGGGAATGATTCCAGGCATTCAAGCCCGTCTCCAGATAATGCATTAATATAAATGCCTCATCTCAGAGTGACAAGTTCCCGGAAATCTAACTGGAGTTTAGATTACTGGCAGTGACACTGCAATAAGGAAGCAGAAGCCCTTAGTCTCACAAGGGCCCAAATTAGCTTGTGGCTCATTTCTTGAAGATGAGGAATCCTCAAGGATTAACAGTTGGTTTAGCCACGTAGCTGAAGAGAAAGAACGTCGTAAGGAGAATGTGTACAAGTGAAAAAGGTAAAAGCATATGTCCTAACAACAATGACTCTTTGATGTTAAATTCTGAATGCAAAGAGTGGTTTGCTTTGGTACTAAACCTAAAAGAATTCTGTCAATTCTGCTTACAGGACAGTGTTTGCTGACACACATGCTTTTGAAATGCCCAAGAGAAAACCTTTCTTCATAGAGTGTTAGTGCCACCTTGTGGCGAATCTTTCCATAGCTCCTAATAAGGATCAAACGTTTTACTTTTCAGTTCTCCCTTCTTTTCAAAGGACAGCTGGGAACTTCTCAGTAACCGTTAACCAGCTGTCACTGCCTCAGGTCCCATGAGACAGTTTTCCCTTTATTTCTCACAGTGGTCCAAACACTGCAGATCTTACCCTAATGGTAGAAAGCAAGTCTAGAACACGAATGCTACTGTCCGCAAGTGAGGGTCAGGTTCTGAAGCACACTGTGATCGATAACACTTTATGATGCATTCTCTTCACTGTAAACACTACTAAGGGACATAAAAAAATGTGAATCACTGGAAAGACTTATTTTGAACTTTGATAGCAGTACTCAACATTTTAAAGGTAATACTTTCCTTATAAACTCACCTATAAATTTGATGAGACTCTAATGCAAATGCTACCAGCGACCTTAGGTGCCAGCATTCTCTAACTCCTGTGACCTAACTCCTAGAGGGCCTCACCCCAGCCCCCCTGAGCTCCCTGCATTCTGCCCTCTGCCTTCCCCCAGGACTCCCGCCTTTCAATGCGTCTTATTCCTGACTCCAAAATCTTTCTGCAGCCCATATCTCTCCTGTGTTCCTGACCCTAGTCATGTCCCAAATAATTACCGAGCACCTGATATGTGCCAGGCACTGGGGAAAAGTACGCTTACTGAATCCCTCCACCCTCAAAACTCAACATGTGCAAAACAGAGTTGATCTTCTCTCCTGGAACCTTTTTCTATTCTATTTCCAATTTTGTGTGAATAGCATCATCACCCACTTAGTGGCTCAAACCAGAAAAGTGAGTCATCTGGGCTTCTCCCCACCCCACAGTCAAATATCTCTTTCTAATCCTATCTCCCTACTATCTTTCCTTTTCTCCACCCCTATTGTCAGTTGTGGTTCTCATGATCTGTACCAGTCAGAATGTGCTCGGTTATGCTGTTGGAACAAACTCAAATTTCAGTAGCTCAAAACAAACTTATTTCTACATGTCTATCTTGGCAGAAGGAAAAGACACAGTGAACCATATCCTCTCTTTTTAAAATTGTGGTAAGAAACACATAACACGAAATCTGCCCTATTAACGCATTTTAAGTGTACAGTTCAGTACTGTTACCTATGGGTGCACTGCTGCGCAGCAGAGCTCTGGAACTTCTGCATCCTGTGTGACTGAAATTCTATACCCATTGCACAGCAACTCCCCAGGTCCCCTCCCCTGGCAACCACAATTCTACTTTCCGCTTCTATGACTCTGACTACTTTACATATGCCTTGTCAGTGGAATCATACTGTATTCGTCTTTTTGTGACTGGCTTATCTCACTTAGTATAATGTCCTCAAGGTTCATCCACGTCGTAGAATCTCCTTCTTTTTAAATACTGAATAATATTCCATTATATGGATGGACCATATTTTCTTTATCTACTGGATATTTAGGCTGTTTCCATATCTTGATTATAAATAATAATGCAATGAACATGGTAGCACAAATATTTCTTCAAGATCCTGTCTTCAATTCCTTTGGATAAAAATCCAGAAGTGGGATTGCTAGATTGTATAGTAGTTTTATTTTTAATTTTTTGAGGACACTTCATACCATTTTCCATACCAGCTGTACCATTTTACGTTCCCACCAACATCCTGTAATGGTTTCAATTTCTCCATATCCTTGCTGACACTTGTTATTTTTTGCTTTTTTTTTTGATACTGGCCACCCTAATAGACATGAGGTGATACCTCACTGTGGTTTTGATTTGCATTTCCCTGATGATTAGTTATATAGTATAGCACCTTTTCATATACCTGTTAGCCATTTGTATGTCTTCTTCACAGAAATGCCTAGTCAGGACCTTTGCCCATATTTGTTTTTTGTGTTGTTGTTGTTTGTTACTGAGTTGTAGAAATTCCTTATATATTATGGATATTAATGCCTTATCAGATAAATAGGTTGCAAATACTTTCTCCCATTCCAAAGGCTGCCTTTTAACTCTGTTGATTGTTTCCTTTGTTGCCCAGAAGCTTTTTAGTTTGATGCATTCCTATTTGTCTATTTTTGTTTTTGTTGTCTGTGCTTTTAGTGTCAGATTCAGGAAATTACTGCCAAGACTAATGTTAGGAAACTTTCCCCCTATGTTTTCTTTTAGGAATTTTATAAGTTTCAGGTCATTTGTTTAAGTCTTTAATCCATTTTGAGTTGATTTTTGTACATGGTATAAGATAATGGCTAATTTCATTTTTTTTACATGTGGTTATCCAGTTTTCCCAGCAACATTTGTTGAAGAGACTATCCTATTGTGTAGTCCTGGCACCCTTGACTATATATGCATGGATTTATTTCTGGGCTCTCTATTCTGTTCCACTGGTCTCTATGCCTGTCTTTATGCCAGTAACATACTGTTTGGACCACTGTGGCTTTGTAACATGCTTTGAAGTGTGGAAGTGTGAGGCCTCCAGCTTTGTTCTTCTTTCTCGAGATTGTTTTGGCTACTGGGGTTCCATATGAATTTTAGGATTGTTTTTTCTGTTTCTGTAAAAAATGCCATTGGGATTTTCATAGTGAATGTACTGAATCTGTAGATGGCTTTGGATAGTATGACATTTTAATAACCAATCCACGCACATGGATGTCTTTCCACTTATTTGTATCTCCTTTAATTTCCTTCAACAGTGTTTTGCGGTTTTCAGTGCCTAAGTCTTTCACCTCCTTGGTTAAGTTTATTCCTAAGTACTTTATTCTTTTTGATTCTATTATAAATGGAACTGTTTTCTTAATTTCCTTTTTGCATTGTTTGCTGTTAACATATAAAAAACTCAACTGATTTCTGTATGTTGATTTTGTATCCTGCAACCTTGCTGAATTTGTTAGTTCTAACAGGTTTAAAAAAAAAAAAATTTATTTAATTTATTTATTTTTGGCTGCGTTGGGTCTTCATTGTTGCGCACGGGCTTTTCCTAGTTGCGGCGAGCAGAGAATACTCTTCGTTGCAGTGCGTGGGCTTCTCATTGCAGTGGCTTCTCCTGTTGCGGAGCACAGGCTCTAGGAGTGCGGGCTTCAGTAGTTCTGGCTCGCGGGCTCTAGAGCGCAGGCTCAGCAGTTGTGGCACACGGGCTTAGTTGCTCCGCGATAATGTGGGATCTTCCCGGACCAGGGAGCGAACCCGTGACCCCTACAATGGCAGGAGGATTCTTAACCACTGCTTCACCAGGCAAGTCCCTTTCACGATTTGAATGCCTTTTATTTCTTTTTCTCGCTTATTGCTCCAGCTAGGACTTCCAGTACTAATGTTGAACAGAAGTGGCAAAAGTGATCCTTGCCTTTTTCCTGATCTTAGTGGAGAAGTTCTAGTTTTTCACCAATGGCTGTAGGCTTTTCATACATGGCCTTTATTATGTTGAGGTAATTTCCTTCTACTCCTAGTTTGTTGAGTGTTTTTTATTATGAAAGGGTGTCAAATTTTGTCAAATGATTTTTCTTCATCAACTGAGATGATATAATTATCCTTCCATTAATGTGGTCTATCACACTGATTGATTTTTGTAGAACCATCCTTCATTCCAGGGATAAATCCCATTTGGTCATGGTGTATAATCCTTTTAATGGGCTGTTGAATTTGGTTTGCTAGTATTTTGTTTAGGAGTTTTGCATCTACATTTGTCACGAACGTTGGCCTGTAGTTCTCTTGTGGTATCTCTGTCTGGCATTGGTAGCAGGGTAATGCTGGCCTTATAAAATGTATACTTGAGAAGAATGTATATTCTGCTCCTGTTGGGGGGAATGTTTTGTATGTCTGTTAGGTCCATTTGGTTTACAGTGTTGCTCAAGTCCTTTGTTTCTTTACTGATTCTTTGTCTGCTTGTTCTATGATTGAAAATGGAGTAGTGAAATCTACAACTATTACTGAATTGCCTATTTCTCCCTTCAGATATGTCAGTGATGGTTTCATATGTTTGGGTGCTATGACAATGGATGCATATACATTTATCCCTGTTATATCTTCCTGGTTAATTGATCCTTTCACCGTTATATAATGTCCTTCTCTCTTATGACAGTTCTGACTTACAGACTATTTTGTATGACATAAGAATGGCCACCCTGGCTCTCTTTTGGTTATCATTTGCATGAAATACCTTTTTCCATCCTTTTGTTGCCAATGTGTGCCATTAAATTTCTTTTTTAAAATACAATTCAATTAATTAATTAATTATTTTTTGGCTGTGTTGGGTCCTTGCTCACGGGTGGGCCCTCCCCAGCTGCGTAAGCAGGGGCCTCTCCCCACCACGGTGCACGTGCCTCTCACCACGGTGGCCTCTCCGCTGTGGAGTATGGGGTCCAGGCGAGTGGGCCCCAGCAGCTGTGGCGCGTGGGCTCAGGAGCCGTGGCTTGTGGGTTCCAGAGCGCAAGCTCAGCAGCCATGGCGCACAGGCCCAGCTGCTCTGCGGCATGTGGGGTCTTCCCGGACGAGGGATCGAACCCACGTCACCTGCACTGGCAGGCGTACCCTCAACCACTGAACCACCAGGGAAGTCCGCCATTAAATTTCAAGTGAGTCTTTTGTAGACAGTATATAGTTGGATTAAAAGAAAAAAAAAAAAAAATCCAAGGCTTCCCTGGTGGCGCAGTGGTTAGGAATCTGCCTGCCAGTGCAGGTGACACAGGTTCGAGCCCTGGTCCGGGAAGATCCCACATGCCGCGGAGCAACTAAGCTCATGTGCCACACCTACTGAAGCCCGTGTGCCTAGAGCCCGTGCTCCACAACAAGAGAAGCCACCTCAATGAGAAGCCCGCGCACCACAACGAAGAGCAGCCCCCGCTCGTCACAACTAGAGAAAGCCAGCACGCAGCAACGAAGACCCAATGCAGCCAAAAATAAATAAATTAAAAAAATAAAAAATAAAAAAAAATCCACTCAGTCACTCTGTGTCCTTTGGTTGGAAATTTTAATCCATTTACATTTAAAGTAATTAATGACAGGGAAGAACTTACTACTGTAATTTTGTTGTTCTCTGTCTTGTAGCTTTTTGGTCTCTTTTCCTCTTTTGCTGTCTTCCTCTGTGTTTCGTTGAATTTCTCGTAGTGACACGCTTTGACTCCTTTCTTTGTGTATATCTATAACAATCTATTTTCAGCTGATAACAACTGTGATCACATACAAAAACTCTACTCTCTTACCTCCCTTCCATTTCATGTTGTTGATGTTACAAATTATGTCTTTTTATATTGTGTATCCATAAACATATTTTATATATTTTCCATAATTTTAAGTTCTATACCAGAGTTAAAAGTGATTATATACACACACGTTACAGTATTCTGTTTGTCTACATACCCACCTTTACCAGTGAGCTTTATACTTTCATGTGCTTTTGTGTTTCTATCTAGCATCCTTTCATTTCAACTCAAATGACTTCCTTTAGCATTTCTTGTAGGGCAGGTCTAGTGGTGATGAACCCCCTAAGCTTTTGTTTATCTGCGAATGTCTTAATTCCTCCCTCAGTTCTGCCAGATACAGTAGTCTTGACGGGCAGGGTTTTTTCTTTTACTTTTTTAGCACTATGAACATATCATCTTACTCTCTTCTGTCCTGTAAGGTTTCTGCTGAGATATGCTCTGAGAATCTTTTTTTAAAAAATAAATTTATTTATTTTATTTATTTATTTTTGGTTGCATTGGGTCTGCGCGCGGGCTTTCTCTAGTTGCGGCGAGCGGGGGTTACTCTTTGTTGCAGTACGTGGGCTTCTCTTGTTGCGGAGCATGGGCTCTAGGCACGCGGGCTTCAGCAGTTGTGGCTTGCAGGCTCTAGAGCGCAGACTCAGTAGTTGTGGCGCACGGGCTTAGTTGCTCCACGGCATGTGGGATCTTCCCGGATCAGGGCTCGAACACATGTCCCCTGCATTGGCAGGCAGGTTCTTAACCACTGCGCCACCAGGGAAGCCCTCCTCTGAGAATCTTATGGGAGACTCACTGTACATGACAAGTTGCTTTTCCCTTGCTGTTTAAAAAATTCTCTTTGTCTCTGACTTTTGACCATTTGATTATAAAATGTCTGGGTCCATCCTAATTGAGCATCTTCATGATGATTATTTGGATTCTTTGTCAAGTAATTCACATACCTCCATTTCTTTAGGGATAGTTTCTGAATATTTATTTTGTTCCTTATTTTGTTCCTAGACCATGGTTCTTCTTGTGCCTTGTTACTTTGTCAGGATCTATACATTTGAAAAACAGCCAACTCTCCCAGTCTTTAGACTGGCCCTGTACAGGGAAAAACCTTTACCAATCAGTTGGGCTATAAATTATGGAGGACTCTCAAACCTCTTCTGTGGCTGCACCTTCTCTGGACCTATGTGTGTAAATTCCCAATTCAGAGAGGTTTTGCTGCCTTTTTTTTTTCCAGGAGCTTGTAATCTCTTGCTCCCTCTGGTGTCCGTCTACAGTACTGCATGTTCTCTGGAGGGGCTGTAAGATGCCCAGCTTTTTTGTTCTCAGTAGACCTCAAGCATCTAGAGTATGGTGGGTCTCACCAATGCTCTGAGTTGGGCAAGAGAGAAACCAGTCCCTTGAAGAGCTCCACCCTCCCCCCAAAAGCTAGAACATTGGGTATATGTCCCACTCTTCCTTTCTCCTTGAGGGAAAAGCCACAGGGACGTAATGGCCTCTGTCGGCTATACTGTGGGTCCTTTGTAGCAGCAGCAAGTCTCTCAGCTCTTTTTTCCTCAGAAGCTTCCAGGCATCTAGAGTATGCAGGGTCCTGTCAGTGCTGAGTCAAGTGAGACAGAAACCAGCCCCTTGGGCAGTACCCCAAAAAGCTGGGACACTGGACGCACACTCCAACTCTTCCCCTCCCTAACCAGAAGCTGGGAATTGGGGGTTTTCTCTTGCTCTTTCCACACTAAGCCAAGGAAAGGGGCAAAGATGAGTGAGCGTATGCTAGTCCAAACCACTGCCTTTGTTCTTGATGATCTGAAACCTGGTGCTCCCTCCTGTCGGTGCTCAGATTTAGGAAAGACATAAGCCTGCCCCTTGGGTAAGCCCTCTGAGAAGTCTGAATGTTAGATGTATGTTCTAGTCTGCTCTTTGCCTCCCCAAGGAGAAGAGAGGAGTTAGGTGTTTCCTCCCATGAGTGCTACGTGTGCTGGGGGACGGGCTCTGGGGAGTGAGCTCCACTAATTTTCCTACAGGCCTCAATGCAGCTAACTGCCCTGTATGGAGTGCAGGAGCCTCGTAACTGGTTTCTAGATTTCTCACAAAGGAAACTGGTCCATGTATTGTTGAATCAGTGTTTCTGTGGGGGAAGGAGAATTTGGGGCTACCTATTCCACCACCTTGCTGACATCACCCCTAAGCATTTATTTTACCACTTTTTTTGCAAGTGACCTCTCACCCATACTCACATTTCACTGGCCAAAAGAAGCTACACAGCCCCCTCCAAGTTCAGCAGGGCGAGTATATTCCTCCCACAGAGAGGAAGCAGAATATCTGGGTTTTCTGCCTAACATCTTAAGAGCCTCTAGGAGGCTTTTACTGATATCCCAGGCTGGATATTCTCAAAATACTCACGGGATGCTGTTTTAGACTCATAAGTACTACCCTGAGACATAACTGTCTCTGGCATTCCAAATCATATATGAGCACTTTCATTGGCAAGGTCTAATTTGGAATCTTACCAGGAAATATAATTCCTAGCTCAAACTAGCAATTCCTGGAGACTCCAGAGGGGGGTGACAGTGATGTGCATCTCTCACCTTGATTACTCAACAGCCAAACAGACCTCCCTGCCTTTTCACTCCCCTATCCTCCTGCCTCAGAATGGTGTTGAAGGCCTGCATGGCCCTGGCCCCTCCCAGCTCGTAAGCCTTTCTCTTCACACTCCCAGTACCAGTGAGTGTCCAGGATACTACTGCTCCTTGGACCTACAACATTCCACACCTTCACTTTCACTTTACTCCCACCCTTTTCTTCCCTTGGCTACCTCCCTTGCTCTCTGTATCTTAGTTCAGGCACTGCCTTCCCAGGCATTCTAGAGCTGAACACACTGGAAGCACACAGGACAGTCAGTGAGTCTGCTTTCTTAGCTCCAAGATTCCAGAGACTACTGAAACATTTGTTATAGCAACAGCCTGGGGCGGGGACAAATTACTAATGGATACATCAATTGTAAGAAAATATCCAGATTTTACACAGAAATGTTAATGTTGAAAACAAAATGAGTAAGGTTTTAGTCTATCAGTGTAGTTTCTTCTTCCTTTTCCAATATCTACTTTCATTTCTTCACTCCCCAAAAGGCGGAGATATTATAATATTCAACTCTGATCATTCTATTTTAGGAAAACAGCTTAAAACACACTTGTGTCTATGTGGATGCCAATATTATATTCCTTAAAAACTCTTAAGTGGCTTATAAATGGTTGACCAATATCAAGACATTCTTAGTTCACGGAACAGGAGTCTAAAGGGAAGAAAGATTTTCAGCAGCAAGGCGACTAGACAGCTTTGGTCTCACCTGACACAATCAGTCCTTATGTGAACAGCTGAGTGAATCATCTACCGCATGTGACAGAGATGCCACCATGATGCCCAATTCTTTAATCAAAGAAACACCACTTGGACTTTGCAAGTGGCAGGAAGTGTGTGCACGCTCATGTGCGCACACAGAAAAGAAGTATTTGAGCACAAGAGGGTGGTGAAAGAGCAAGCAAGAAAAATACTGGCACAGTGGAAGAAACACAGAACCCTTCACATTTTACACTGCAGTATCTGCCCTTTAGGAAGATGGCATAAAACAGGGATCCAGAGCTATGTGATTAAAATTCCGTAGTGGCCCCCATCTCTGCAAGGAAGTCAACTGCCATTCACAAAGAACCAATCTTCACTTGCTTTCATGAAAAGGAGAGCACTCAAATCCTCCTCATGGGTCAGCATGCAGATAACCAGCACGTATCTGTGCCACAAAGGCAGTCCATAATACCATAGTTCAACTATGAATCTAGAAAAAATATTTGCCTCCCTACCTTTCGGCAGCGAGGATTGGGACAACTGAACCTCTTCACATCACTGTCCAACAGAGCAGGAAAGCTGCAGGAGGGGCACCTAGAATCAAAACAGCAGAAGGAATATTAAAGCCTGATTTGTTCCATGTGATTATTCATACTAAGATGGAGTTTTCAGCTGGACAGCCACACCTCCTTTTGCTCCTTAACTTTTCATTAAAACATGGACTGAGGCTCTGCTTTGTGCGGGCTCTCACCAGGAAATGCAGGTGCCATTCTGGGTCCTGCCTCAGTGCAAACCACTCAATATTTAACATACCTTTCTGAGAACTCCTTACACATGTCATCTTTCCTCTAACCCAACGCACAAGGACTGTACCTATAAGCCAGGTGATTAAGAGGTGCCAAGGAATGTAGGTAAAAATATGAACTGCAAATTTTTCTATCAATACAATTATTCTCTTATTTAAAAGCAAGAAATGCCAGAAAACCTGGAGCTAGAGCTCTGTTACAGAATTTTCATCACCAATGAAAGGGCCCAGGCAGTCTTCCTAACAAGGAATGAGTTGACAGGTGACACTCTGACTCTGAGGACTCACCTGACAAGCTCATCAGCGTAGGCTGCAGCAACTTCTTCTTCTGCCTTTCGCTCATAGTATTTATACAGGATGGTCTGGGGAAGCACCTTCTCCAGTTCACTGGTTGGGAATGAACATGTGCAGCTGCCTTCCATGCAGCTGAGCTCTGACTAGAATGATACGGTCAGGAGGCAAAGGGAAAAAAAAAATTTAACCAAGTTTTCAGAAACACAAGAAAACCTCAGTGGTTAAATGCATCTTTCAATGGGAAGCAAATAAATCGTGGTTTGGAACACAGACTCTGAGATGGTAAAGGTCCCCTCTTCTGTCCCCTCTTCTCTGAGAAACCACACTCAAAACAAGAAAACCATGAAACAAAAACACGAAGTCCATCTTTGATTCTACCAGAGGACGTCTATCAGCCTAAACTACAATATATGAAGATGGGAAGTAGATGAGGAAGGATAAATCGCTTAGCAGATTAGAGGAGGAAAGTCACAGCTCAGTGTCTGAAAAGCAGATACTCATGATAAGCAAGTTGATTCCCTCTACAGTCTGTGGAAAAGCTGGAGTTCCGAACTTCTTGAAAGGCAGAGATGAGTGGTAGGAGGGGAGGGGATCGACAAAATGCTATTGCACACTTAATAGGCTACAGTATAGTGTAAACATAACTTTTCTATGCACTGGGAAATCAAAAAGTTGTGTGACTCATTTTATTGTGATAATTTGTTTTACTGCAGTGGCCTGGAACCGAACTTGCAATATCTTTAAACTATGCCTATATTCTGCTAATCACAACCACTCTGCTCAATAACTGCTCTTTAGGGGACTTCCCTGGTGGCGCAGTGGTTAAGAATCCACCTGCCAATGCAGGGGACACAGGTTTGAGCCCTGGTCTGGGAAGATCCCACATGCCGTGGAACTAAGCTCGTGCGCCACAACTACTGAGCCAGCGCACTAGAGCCCGCGAGCCACAACTACTGAGCCCGCGTGCCACAACTACTGAAGCCTGCACGCCTACAGCCCATGCTCTGTAACAAGAGAAGCCACCACAATGAGAAGCCCACGCACTGCAACGAAGAGTAGCCCCCACTCGCTGCAACTAGAGAAAGCCCGCCGCAGCAACGAAGACCCGACGCAGCCAAAAATAAATAAATAAATACATTTATAAACAAAAAACAAAAAAACCCCTGCTGGGCTTCCCTGGTGGCGCAGCGGTTGAGAATTTGCCTGCCAATGCAGGGGACACAGGTTCGAGCCCTGGTCTGGGAAGATCCCACATGCCGCGGAGCAACTGGGCCCCTGAGCCACAATTACTGAGCCTGCGCGTCTGGAGCCTGTGCTCCGCAACAAGAAAGGCTGCGATAGTGAGAGGCCCACGCACCGCGATGAAGAGTGGCCCCCGCTTGCCCCAACTAGAGAAAGCTCTCTCACAGAAACGAAGACCCAACACAGCCATAAAATAAAAAAAAACAAAAACAAAAACAAACAAAAAAACACAACAGGAAACAGAATAAACTCATGGAGCTTACATTCTAGTTGGAAAAGAAAGACATTACACAAAATAATAAAAAAAAAAAAACCCTGCTACTCAGTCCTTGACTAAATTACAACTGATTTTAGAATAACTGATGTCAAGTGGTTTGATTATTGGTGAGGCATTTATGAAAAGCAATTTTGGTTTTTAAGTGTTCATTAAGACAAAACAAAACTCCTTTCCATATTGTATGTTGGTGTCAAGAGAAACTGACTTTGGACAGAGAAATAAAATCTTGTATAAAATATTATTCACTTTAATACAACTATATAAAATGTTTTAAAAATTTTGTTAAAAAAATACTAATTTGCAGCCTCATATATTCAAACAGCCTGCAAGATTCTCTTTTTGAGTTCATCCTTCATTTTAATTTCAAACAGAAGATGACTGAAGAAGCCGGTGCTCCAGTGAGCTGGGTATGAGAGCATGGAAGAATTAAACCATTCCCTGAAAAGAAATCTGCTGTGCTTCAAATCAACATAATCACACAAATCAAAGGCTGTCTAGGAATCACACACATTAGCATGTCTTAGCAGAGCTCCACATCACCTCAGAAAAGGCACTTCCATGAGGTATTTACACTTGTCTATAAATGTGGTGTCCTCAAACTCTGTATTTCCGATGTATGGACACACTGTACGGTTCTTACCTTTCCAGATCCAAAGACTGCCTCTTGGGCATATCTGATGAGACACTCTTTGCAGAACAAGTGAGCATCTGCACACTGCGTCAGTTCCTCAAATGGAAATTCCCCGTAGCAGCAGCGGCACTCAATCAACTGGCCATCCTGCAAGCCACCAGAAGCGCACATGAAATTCCCTACACTCAAGTAGGGGGGCAGCCATGTTTCATATTCCCCCACCCCCGAACACATTCTGAGGTGAAAAGCAATCTGTAGAAGCCATAAAACAATCGTGAGCTGTTTTCGCTGTATACATCTAGCTTACGATGCTAGTACAAATATTAATACGTAGCTAAAGACAGTGAGATTTTCATGGTTTTTTTTGGGTATTTTTTGGTATCATCCTTTGTATAAAGTTATCATATTCATGAATTCCATGGTACCAGCAGAACAGTAACATCTATAATCAGATGTTAACATAACAGTCAGGGACAAGTGGCATGAGGGATATTATTTAAAAAGTTTCGGGCTTCCCTGGTGGCGCAGTGGTTAAGAATCCGCCTGCTTGGGCTTCCCTGGTGGCGCAGTGGTTGAGAGTCGGCCTGCCAATGCAGGGGACACGGGTTCGAGCCCTGGTCTGGGAGGATCCCACATGCCACGGAGCGACTAGGCCCGTGAGCCACAATTGCTGAGCCTGCACGTCTGGAGCCTGTGCTCCGCAACGGAAGAGGCCGCAACGGTTTGAGAGGTCCGCGCACCGCGATGAAGAGTGGCCCCCGCTTGCCGCAACTAGAGAAAGCCCTCGCACAGAAACGAAGACCCAACACAGCCATAAATTAATTAATTAATTAATTAAAAAAAAAAAAAAAAAAAAAGAATCCGCCTGCTAGTGCAGAGGACACGGGTTCGAGCCCTGGTCCAGGAAGATCCCACATGCCACGGAGCAACTAAGCTCGTGCACCACAACTACTGAGCCTGCGCTCTGAGCCTGTGAGCCACAACTACTGAGCCCGTGCACCACAACTACTGAAGCCCGCACGCCTAGAGCCTGTGCTTTGCAACAAGAGAAGTCACCATGATGAGAAGCCCATGCACCACAATGAAGAGTAGCCCCTGCTCACTGCAAGTAGAGAAAGCCTGTGCGCAGCAATGAAGACCCAACGCAGTCAAAAATAAATTAAAAAAAAAAAAAAAAAAAAGTTGGATTTTGCTCCTTATCATAAGACAAGAGTGCGATGGGGTCACGACTCAGCCCAAGCTTTATCTTAAGTGACTACTGAAGCTATATAAAGCAGCATCTCAAGTACTGCGAGTACCAGGAAACTTACACTTTTTATTAAGGGCAGTGATTGATCCAGTCACTAGTCCATTTCTACCATGATAGAAAAGGCCACTACATGAGGATGGCTGACATCATACAAAAGCCATCTGGTCCTGAGGTTAGACACATCTCTTCCTTCTAACTCTGTAAGTGATACGTGAATTCTAAAGTTTGCTCTAAGAGTCTATCCAATGGATTCCAGGCAATGTTTTTTAAGAGGCACGACTCTAACAATATTATCTTCCCTCCAAATCTGATCCAATTTGGAAGCAAGAGTGACTATAATGGTTTAAATACCTGACTGTAACTTAGCTGAAGCTCAGACTCAGCAGATCAACAGCAAAGGTTATACAGGAACCAATATGTCATCAAAATGCTCAGGAAATGTGAGAAGAGAAAACAGCTAATGAAAATACCCAGAATAAATTGATTGGTGAGATTTTAACTACCTTTTGATACTGTTCTTCATTCATCTGCAGGGCAAGCAAAAAGTCTTCATGCTGAGGAACAAAAAACCATACACGCAGATGCAAATTTAGTCAAGATGCCACAAACCATTAAGCACTTACTTTCATAAACATAAAAAAACCCTATTACTAATAGTCATCTCTTCAGTTACATAGTTTAGTAGTTTAAAAAGTTCCCTGAGAGTAAATTTACAATGCATCAGAACACTACACATGAAAAAGGAAACCATATAAGTACTAGAATATATGGGGAAAACTTCCTTAAATCTGACTCAAAATATAGAAGGAATAAAAGACTGACATAAAACACTTATGAAGAGTACAGAATAGCATAAGCAAACAAAAAAAAAACTGAATGGGTAAAAACCAAGCTTGACAACATACTTTGTTGGTGAGGTTAGCGGGAAACAGGCACTCTTGTACATTACTGGTGGGAATGCAAAACAGTACCACCACTATGGAAGGGAATTTGGCACCATATAACAGTTACGTAAGTATTTACACTCCAATTCATCAATTGCACTTGTAGGAATCTATTCCAAAGTTACCCTGGGGCAGAAATATGAAATGATGTATGCACAAAGTTATTTATCATGGCACTATTTATAATAGCAAAAAACTGGAAACAACCCTGAATGTCCCTCAATAGGGGAATAACTGAATCAACTCTGGTACTGCAGACAATGGGACACTAGGCAGTTTTAAAAAGGAAAGAGAAAAATCTCCATGGATTGCCGTGGAGTCATCGCCAAGAAGCACAGTTAAGTGAAAAAGGCAAGGGTAGAACAGTGTGTACCTTTTAATAAGAAAGGTTTAAAAAAATAAATATATATATACATATATGCTTTTACATAAAATAAGACAAACCAAAAACTATTAGTAATGGTTATGTATAGAGGGAGTTAGAGGACATGGGGAGGACAGACAGGACAGAGGCTAGATCTCTCTGAATGTTGTTTTATAGTTTTGACTTTAAAAATACTTTACATAACTGAACAACAGAATTAAATGAAAAAGAAATTAAAAACCAATTCCTTAAAACTTAAACAGAAACAAATAAACTTCTTTGCTTACCAAGTTAATGGCATAACCACACTTATTTCAAGTAACTTTATAATATTTTAATTTCAAATTCCTAATCTAAGTTATAAATAAATCCTAGACTGTATTTAGCAATATTATTGGTAATAATACTGGGTTGTTATTTGGGATCTACTAAGTATACAACATAGGATAAAGGAAATAAGCCATTATGGTAATGTAATTAAGAGCCAAGATTTTCAGCATAGGAGAAAAGAAATGCTTACATAAAATGAAAGAAGTAAAAAAAAAAACCTCAGTATGAATTTCCACTAAAAGAAAATATGACACCTTGGAAAAGTTGGTGATTCCAGGTCCAGGTTAGGAAAAGCAGAAGTTGAACCTGGGTCACCAGGTATGCCAGAAAACAAGGATACTGTCAAAGACGACTAGGTCCAGGACAGCGGAACTAACTTGAAGGTGACGCCACTAGCCAAAGAAGGGACAATTTGGACATCAAAAAGATGACCACAACCATCTTGCCAATACTTCAACACTTCTCTGATGAGACTGGCAGTGATATTAGCAAATGTGGTGTTTTGATACTATACTGTGAAATGTGACAACATCTGGAAGGTCTACATAACTCAGTGAATCGGTGTTTATGATAAAATCATGCATGGGTGAAAGATCTATTCGAACTGCAAGCTACACTAACAGATTTTAATGTAACAGATACAGTCACAGGTAACTCTATGACGGATGGATCAAGATGACAATTCTCCAAAATTCCAATTTTTGTTTGAGATCCAGAATTTTATCATTGGACATAAATAATCACTTCATTCATTTTTGAGAAAATTCCTGCTAAATACCTAATTTTGAATAATCATAGTTTTTCTGTCAGTCATTTTTTCAAGTAAAAATGGTGGGTTTTTTTTTGGGGGGGGGTAGGGAGAAGGGCCTAATTCAGCAGCTTGCAATTCGATGTCACAAATGTTTCTCCTTGAGAAAACCATCACAGTCAGTATGCAGCAAAAGCACTTAAAGCATACATTCGGCCCTCCATATATGCAGGTTCTGCATCCACAGATTCAACAACCTCAAATCAAAAATATCTGGGGGAAAAAAAATTCTAGAAAGTTCCAAAAAGAAAAACTTGAATTTACAGTGTGCTGCCAATTATTTACAGAGCATTTACATTGTATTAAGTGTTGTAAGTAATCTGGAGATGATTTAAAGTATCCGGGAGGATGTGTGTAGGTTATATGCAAATACTATGCCATTTTATACAAAGGACTTGAGCATCTATAGATTTTGTTATCTGTGGTGGGGGTCCTGGAACCAACCCCCTATGGATACGGAGGGACAACTGTACTTCCCATTTTGTCATACAGAGTATTGAAAAGATGTTTTCAAGGGTTAAAATTTCATAAAGTAATAATTTCTACTGCTTCATCAAAGCATCAAATACATTTTTAGACGACATGGGCTTTTTTTGTTGTTTTTTTAAATGTGAGTGCATGGTGGTGAAGAAAGTAATGATTTCCAGTAGAGTTTGGTGCCACTGGCTTGATTCATGCTAAGGCACCATTACTTTTGTTCCTCAGTACAAATTCAACAATGTGAAAAAGGTAAATATCGTCTTATCATGATAAGAGATCTGACGTCACAGACATCCTAAAGAGTCTTGGGAAACCCAGGGGCCCATGGGGCAAATTTGAGAGTTGCTGGTCTAGAAAACACATATAGGCACACTTCATTTTACTGCACTTTGCAGATAGTGCCTTTTTTTTTTTTTTTGAAACAAACTGAAGGTTTGTGGCAACCCTGCATCAAGCAAGTCTGTCAGTGCCATTTTTCCAACAGCATTTGCTTACTTCACGTCTCTGGTCACATTTTGGCAATTCTCACAATATTTCAAACTTTTTCATTATTATTATTACTGTATTTGTTATGGTGATCAGTGATCTTTGATGTTACCACTGCAATTGTTTTGGGGTGCCATGAACTGCACCCATATAAGACAATGAACTTAATTGATAAATGTCATGTGTGTTCGGACTGTTCCACTGACTGGCCATTCCCCACCCTTCTCCCTCTTCTCCCGCCTCCCTATTCCTTGAGACACAACAATACTGAAATTAGGCTAATTAATAACCCTACAATGGCCTCTAAGCATTCAAATGAAAGGAAGAGTGGCCCACCTCACTTTAAGTCAAAAGCTAGAAACAATTTAAGCTTAGTGAGGAAGACATGTCAAAAGTCGAGACAGGCCAAAAGCTAGGCCTCTTGCACCAAACAGTTGGCCAAGTTGTGAATGCAAAGGAAAAATTTTTGAAGGAAATTAAAAGTGCTACTCCAATGAACACACAATGATAAGAAAGTGAAACAGCCTTGCTGCTGATATGGAGAAAGATTCAGTGGTCTGGACAGAAGATCAAACCAGCCACAGTATTTCCTTAAGCCAAAGCCTAATCCAAAGCAAGGCCCTAACTCTCTTCAATTCTATGAAGGCTGAGAAAGGTGAGGAAACTGCAGAAGTCTGAAGTTAGCCGAGGTTGATTCCTGAGGTTTAAGGAAAGAAGCCATTTCCATAATATAAAAGTGCAAGGTGAAGCAGCAGATGCTGACATAGAAGCTGCAGCAAGTTTTCCAGAAGATCTAGCTAAGATAATTAATGAAAGGTGGCCACACTAAACAACACATTTTCAAATGTAGACAAAACAGCCTTATATTGAAAGAAGATGCCATCTAGGACTTTCACTGCTAGAGAGGAGAAGTCAATGCCTGGCTTCAAAGGACAGGCTGACTCTCTTGTTAGGGGTTAATGCACCTGATGACTTGAAGCTGAAGCCAGTGCTCCTTTTACCATTCCAAAAATCCTAGGGCCCTGAAGGATTAGGCTAAATCTACTCTGCCTGTGCTCTATAAATGGAATAACAAAGCCTGGACAACAGCATATCTGTTTATAACATGGTTTACTGAATATTTTAAGCTCGTTGTTGAGAACTACTGCTCAGAAAAAGATTCCTTTCAAAATATTCCTTTACTGCTCACTGAAATGCTGCTGGTCACCTAAGAGCTCTAACGGAGATGAACGAGATTAATGTTTTCATGCCTGCTAACAAAACATTCGTTCTGCAGCCCATGGATCAAGGAGTAATTTTTGACTTTCAAGACTTATTATTTAAGAAGTACATTTTGTAAGGCTTATAGCTGCCATAGTGATTCCTCTGATGGATCTGGGGCAAAGTCAACTGAAAACTTCTAGAAAGGATTCACCATTCTACATGCAAAGAGGAACATTCATAATTTACGGGAAGATGTCAAAATATCAACACTAACAGGAATTTGGAAGAAGCTGATCCCAATACGTGTGGATGACTTCAATGGAGAAATTAATTGCAGATGTGGCAGAAACAGCAAGAGACCTAGAATTAGAACTGAATTGCTGCAATCTCATAATAAAGCCTTAATGGGCAAGGAGTTGTTTTTTATTGATAAGCAAAGAAAGTGGTTTCTTGAGATGGAAACTACTGGTGAAGATACTATGAAGATTGTTGAAATGACAACAAAGGATTTAGAAAATCACATAAACTTGGTTGATAAGGCAGCAGCAGCAGGATTTGAGGGGACTGACTCCAATTTTGAAAGAAGTTCTACTGTGGGTAAAATGCTATCAAACAGCACTGCATGCTACAGAGAAATCATTCATGAAAGCAAGAATCGATTGATTCAGCAAACTTCATTATTGTCACATTTAAGAAATCTGGACAGCCACCCCAGCCTTCAGCAGGCACCACTCTGATCAGTCAGCAGCCACCAACAACACTGAGGCAAGACCCCTCACCAGCAAAAAGACTATGACTCGCTGAAAGCACAGATGATGGTTAGCATTTGTTAGCAATAAAAGTATTTCTTAATTAAGGCATGTACATTGTTTTTTTTAGACATAATGCTATTGCACACTTACTAGACTACAGTGTAGTGTAAACATAACTTTTCTATGCACTGGGAAACCAAAAAATTCGTATGACTAGCTTTACTGCAATATTCACTTTATTGCGGTGGTCTGGAACTGAACCCGCAATATCTGCGAGGTCTGTTTGTATTAAATAACAATATATGTATATTCCAGTTGACTTGCACACTTGATAGTATATTTGGAAGAATTAAAGAGCTAAATGGAATCTCTCTCTGTTCTTTCCTCCATTTCCTCTAATTTCCACCATTAGAGGGTGAAGGAGGTGAAACAGATGTGTTCACTAAGCTCCAATTAAAATTCTCTAACATAAATCAGATTTATGAAACTGTGAACTTCAGTCAGTATCATTACAAAATCTAGTTTTGTTTTCCTTTTAAGTTTTACAGTTTATTCAAATGAATCACTTGAAAGAAAAGGCAAATCTTATAAGACAGTTTTATACTACACCCTAACAGCAAACCAGAATCCCAGAAACACATTCCAAGCACATCTTCCTACCTCTGCCATCTCTTTGATTTTCTGCTCATAGAACTCCTGCTCTTGCTGCACAGCTGGAAGGAGAGCACGCCGGTCATAAGACCTACAATGTCGCCGCTTATTTTCCAGAAAGAACATCCTCTTCTCTATTGTTTTGTCACCTAGAAGATAAACGACGATGCAGAATCACGCACACGACTGTTCTGCCAGGAATCCAGGCAGCCATCCCAGTCCTCTGCGGCCTGGTCCTACAGAGGACGTTTAGTGACTTTCCCATAACATATTCTCTTTGGGAAAACTGGGCTCCTTACCATTCCCTAACATTCCACGCACTTCCCGACTTTCTTCCTCTCCACCCCTCCCTCGCTCCTGCTTATTATAATCCAACTGGAAGGTCTCTCCTAGCCTGTCAGTACTGCACTGTGTGAATATACCACAATTTATTGTGCATTCACTACTGAGGACAGGCAGGTTTACAGTTTTGGGTTATTATGACCAGGGATCCTATACATATGCTTGCAACTCAGCTGAGTATACGTGAAGGAGTAGAATTGCTGGATCAGCTTAGAAAACAGTGCCAGTTTTCCAAAGTGTCTGTTCCAATTTACATTCTCCCCCCACCAGCAATGTATGTGAGTTTCAATCACTCCACATTGTCCTCAACACCTGATGACATCAGTTTTTAATTTCAGCCATTCTGGTAGATGCACATGTGTTACATGTATATTTAAAAATTTTTTTTTATTTTGAAAATTTCAAAGACAGAAAAGAGCAGTACCTAGATTTACAATAAATAACACTTAGAATAAAAGCTAACAAAATGACAAATGTCAAATCTTGCAGTTGGTCTGATTTAGGTTTCGTATTTCTTTGGTTGATTTGGTAATGTACATTTTCTAGAAAACTGTCTATTCCATCCAGATTTTCTATTTACTCAAAAAACCTTTTTGATAATCTCTTTTGATTTTATCAATATTTACTATACACTGATACGTTTTATTTTTCCTCTCTTTTCTCTTGTTCACTCTCACTAGTTTTTAAAAATTAATATTTTTTTTCAGTGATTATTTAGAAAACCAGTTTTTGGTTCTCTATTCTGTTCCATCTATCTGTCTATATTTCTGCCAAGCCCACCTGGTTTTCTTTTTAAAGAGTATTTATTTTATTTATTTATTTAATTTTATTTTTTGGCTGCGTTGGGTCTTAGTTGCAGCACATGGGATCTTCGTTGCGGCATGCAGGATCTTTCGTTACAGCGCTCGTACTTAGCTGCCCTGTGGCATGTGGGATCTTAGTTCCCCGAGCAGGGATTGAACCCGTGTTCCCTGCACTGGAAGGTGGATTTTTAACCACTGGACCACCAGGGAAGTCCCAAGACCACCTGGTCTTAATCACTGTAGCTATGTAGTAAGTCTTGAAATCCAGTAGACTGATTTCTCCCACTTTATTCTTCTTTTTAAAAATCACTGGGACTTCCCTGGTGGCGGAGTGGTTAAGAATCTGCCTGCCAATGCAGGGGACATGGGTTCGAGCCCTGGTCCGGGAAGATCCCACATGCTGCGGAGCAAATAACCCGTGTGCCACACTACTGGGCCTGTGCTCTAGAGCCCTCAAGCCAAAACTACTGATAAATAAATTTATTAAAAAAAAGAAATCATTTTAGCTATTCTAGTACCCTGCCTTTCCGTATAAATTTTAGGATAATTTTAGGATACCTTGCCTGTATCTACAAAAAAATCTTGCTGGGGTTTTGACAGAAATTACATTAAGCATGGTACCAATTTGGGGAGGATTTACATCTTCACTGAGTCTTCCAATCCATGAACATAGTACGTTTCTCCATTTATTTATATTTTCTTTGATTTCTTTCTTCAGTGTTTTGTAGTTTTCATCCTAAGTCCTGTACATGTATTAAATTCATATCTAAGTATTTAAATTTTTTCAGAGCAACTTTACTTTTTAAATTAATTAATTATTTATTTATGGCTGTGTTGGGTCTTCGTTGCTGCGTGCCGGCTTTCTCTAGCTGCAGTGAGTGGGGGCTACTCTTTGTTGCGGTGCGTGGACTTCTCATTGCGGTGGCTTCTCTTGTTGCGGAGCACCGACTCTAGGTATGCGGGCTTCAGCAGTTGTGGCACGTGGGCTCAGCAGTTGTGGCTCATGGGCTCTAGAGCGCAGGCTCAGTAGTTGTGACGCACCAGTTTAGTAGCTCCGTGGCATGCAGGATCTTCCTGGACCAGGGATCAAAACCCGTGTCCCCTGCATTGGCAGACGCTTCTTAACCACTGTGCCACCAGGGAAGTCCCAGGAAGGTACATTTTTGCCTTGATATAAAGGAAGAACTTTCTAACAGACATAGCTGACCAACAAGGGAGTAGATCATCTTGTGAAGTGATACTTTCTTTTCTCTCCCACTGAAAGTCAGAAACAAATACTGAATGACTATGTATTAGGGATGCCTAGTCTAAACTGTGGATAAATTCAGCTGAATGAAAAACTACCTATACACTGTCCCCACTTTCATTCTGCCACAAACCTGTGAGAATGTCATGTCAGGAGAGCAGTGCTTCACAGAGTAGCTTGGCGACCTTATAAGTCAGAGCCTAGGACGTTTTCTTTTAGACCCCGAAGAGTTCAAAAATTCAATACTTTCCAACTCTATAACTATCTCATGGATTTTTCATTTAGTCACACCTGAAGTCAAGTCATGAAATTAATTACAGATGTAACGGAAAGACACATAGGAGAAAAGAAAAGGGAAATATTCTCATTTATGACATAATCTACAGGAAAAGTTGAAGTGGACTCTTTTCTTAGACACAAGCAACTAAGATCAAATTTGTTGCAAAATTCAGCAAGTTTACCTTGGCGGGGGGTGGGGAGTTAGACCTGAAGTAACCTCTTTGAAAGAGCTTTCAGCAGTTACTTCATCAATATGAATAACAGAATTTTAAATAAACAGCTTAAGTGGCAGTCTAAAAGCTGTTTGGTTTTTTTCTGTGTAGAAGCCACTCTCTCAGGTGTGTAAGTGACTCCTCTGCAGTAAGCAATCAATCACTGGTCTAGCTTTTACTATGTAGTGATAAGGTTAATTCTTGTCAAACCTTCAAGACCTCTTTTCCCCCCAAGTTGAAGAATGTCCCCAAACACTTTTCCACATGTGAATCTAACACTACACACAATTTTCCTGTCATGGTGTATCCTAAACAGAAAGATGACAAACGCAGCCACTTTCTAAAAACACCGATGTGCCATCAAAGCAGTCATGTCGGACTTCCCTGGTGGCACAGTGGTTAAGAATCTAGCTGCCAACGTAGGGGACACAGGTTCGAGCCCTGGTCCAGGAAGATCCCACATGCCGCGGAGCAACTAAGCCCGCGCACCACAACTACTCAGCCTGTGCTCAAGCCTGCGAGCCACAACTACTGAGCCCACGTGCTGCAACTATTGAAGCCCAGGCTCCTAGAGCCCATGCTCCCCAACAAGAGAAGCCACTGCAATGAGAAGCCCACGCACCACAACGAAGAGGAGCCCCTGCTCACCACAACTAGAGAAAGCCCGCGCACAGCAACGAAGACGCAACGCAGCCAATAAATAAATAAATATAAATAGATAAATAAATTAAAAAAAAAAAAGCAAAACAAAAGCAGTCACGTCAGTGACACTCCTCAGACTGCGGTAACAGGGCATCTCCAAGCAGCCACACCACGACCCCCCTTCCGGGCTGTGCGGGAGCAGACTGCTCTGCAAACACCGTCAGCAACACTCCCATCTGGCCATTACCTTGTTCAAATTTGAAATCTATGTACGAATACTGATTCATTTCTTTTCTCTTTTTTCTTTTTCCACTGGTTTCTGGCGACAGCTCCTGCCATTTTTTAATGGCATCAGAAAAGGCCTAAAAATTGAGAAAGGGAAAGGTTACCGCTGTAAATGGGACAAAAAAAGTACATGAAACATCGGCAATCCCCAAATCTCGTTGTGACTCACAGTTTCAGCCATTTTCCCTACATGGCTTACCAGAAAAGGCAGCAGCAAAATAAACAGGTAGCATTTCTTTATTTTCATTTTCCCTTTCAACAACTGCTATAATGGTAGAACCAAAATGCTTACTGATAAAGGTACACAAGAAAATAGAAACTACTGAAGCTGTCCTTAAATAAGCACAGGTTAAATCACATAACAAATGGGTACAAGTTATATTTTACAGGCAGCATCTTACATGGTGTTTCCCTGGTCAACACTCCCTCCTCCACTTCCCCCACATTCTCGTTGCTTTCACCCACATCCCCACTTTGTACTGAACACTGGAGTGCAAAATTCTTATGCCAGTGATAATCCCTTTTCTTTCATTCCTTTAGCTTCTCCCCCTTTTTATTTTTTATTTTATTTTATTATTTTTTTATTTTTTAACATCTTTATTGGAGTATCTCCCCCTTTTTAGATCTTTCCAATAGGCATTTAAAGGTGCTCAAGTCTCTGCCATCTTAAAAAAAAAGAAAACCTTCCATTCCCTGACCTCCTTCCTCTTCCAGCTACCAGCCCTTTTCTTCTTCCTCTTCTTTGTAGCCAAACTTATCAAAAGAGCCATCTGTGTATCATTCCATCACCTCGCCTCCCACAAGTGGCCAACTCCCTCTAATCTGGCCTCTACCCCACCTTTCCACTTGCTAATCTTCCTAACACGGGGCTAACTCCTCATCTCACTGGATCTCGCAGCAGCACTAACAATGCTGCCTGCTCCACTCTCCTGACTTCCTCCTCCCTTGCTGCCTGCTGCTCTACCTAGTTTTTCCATGTTGGGAGTCCTCAAGGCAGCCTTGGCTCTCTTCTCACCCGACAGTATCTCTAGGTACACCTCATCCAGGCTGGTACGGTCACCTTCCATATGCTGACGACTCTCAAAATCCCTTCTCCAGTTCATATTTCCCACCTTTTCTGTCCATCCAGCCAACCAATGAATTGCTTTTACTTGGATGTCTCACAGGCCCCACCCAGCATGCTGGCAGTTCAGCATTTCCCAGACAGAATTCATGATTTCTAAGGATCACCCTTGCATCTTAATCTACCTCCTACCTCCCTTCCTTTTCAAAGCTCCTAAGTTTGGGAATCAGAAGGGAATTACCATTCGTTGTGCGCGCCTCCTATAAGCTAAGCACTACATGTGGCCCTTTCAAGTCCTTACTTATTTAATTCTCACAACAATCCTCTGAGGGAGGTATTATTTATTTTATAGTAGAGGGAAGCAAGGCTTAAGAGAAAGGAACTTGCCCCCAGTCAAACCTTAATTAAAGCTAGTATAGGAAGTCAGGCCAGTCTCGGAACTAAAGCTCCTCTCTTTGACATCACCTTGCCCTCAGATTTCAGTGAAACCCCATCAAGAGCTGGCCAACAGCAAGATTCATCTTGCTACCTCTCTATATCCCGGATCAACGTCCTCTACAGCTGCAGTGCCTCCTTCCTTGCTTTCTGTTTCTTCTTTCTGTCCCACTACCCAAGGCGTTCCCCACAAATCCTTAGGCACCAATCTTAAAGTCACATGTTTGTACTCAGCTGCAAAACTACTAATCTATACCAAGTTTTATCTACAGGTAAAACCCCACCCTTGAACCAGGGCTATGTGCAAAAACCCAGGAAAGGAGGCAGGATAAGTTATTATGATTTGCATTTTAAAAATGAGGTAATTAAACGGCAGATGTCATTTATCAGCAACTGATTACTGGAATGTGAACTCAGAGCTCATAACTGGTAGGTAGTCTACTGGGTTTTCAACCACACTACACTGTCATCAAACACAGAGGCTTCTGGGACTTCCCTGGCAGTCCGGTGGTTAAGACTCCATGCTTCCAATGCAGGGGGCCCGGGTTCAATCCTTGGTCAGGGAACTAGATCCCGCATGCCGCAACTAAAAGATCCCACATGCCACAACTAAGACCTGGTGCAGCCAAATAAATAAATATTAAACAAACAAACAAACAAAAAACATAGAGGCTCCTGACTGGAAGAACTGAGGTCATTACCTTGGTCCCATTTAAATACTGTTTCTAGTTAGCAGGAAAAAAAAAATCCATATAAATGAACACAAACTCATACCTGTCAGGAAGCTGTACCTTAAAACAAAATGTTGCGTAAAAATTAAAGGCACCTCCAAAATCTTACCTTAATAGTTATATTAACATTCATTACTTATCTTTTTTTGTTTTTTCTGGTCGCGCCTCTCAGCTTGTGGGATCTCAGTTCCCCGACCAGGGACCGAGCCTGGGCCACGGCAGTGAAAGCGCTGAGTCCTAACCACTAGACCACCAAGTAACTCCCTACTTAACCTACTGACTAAAGGTCCAGTAGACAAATAAAATTAGAGAATCAGAATTCCTTCCTTTCGAGACCTGCTAGTTATAATTTACACCTACACAACCAAAAGGCATCACAGTTACTTTTTCTTACCTTTTAGCCTTTCACATATTAGTCCTCTAGTGAAAGCATCTTTAAGACCCTGTTCAAATGACATCTTCATTTCTTTCCTAGTGCCCTCATGCACCTTTATTCACTCTCTTTTATAATACTCATCACATTGCTTTAGCCTTTTTTTAAACTTTAATCTCCTCAAACAGACTGAAAACTCTTTGGAAAGAAGCTAATTTGTATTCTACGCACATCAGTGTCCTCAGGGTCTAGTCAGTAACTACCATGAAGTAAGTACCCCAAAAACCTACCAGGAAGAACACAGAACAGATAATGAAGAAATAATTTAAAAAATTTTCCTTTTGTTGTTTCTGGCACTTTTCCCTCCAGGCTGCTCACACTCACAAATCAAATACCCACTCAAAGTATTCGTTTTGAGAATCAAGGATACAGTCTGGTAAGATTTTTGGGACATCTCTGACAACAGCCAAACTTCTTTTAAGGGATGACCTAAAAACAAGACAATCATCATGTGATGATGCAAAAGCTGAGAAGTAGACAGAGACTCCTCTGTGGAGCCTGGTGGAAAGGTCAGGTTCAGAGATAGGGATATGTTACCTGCATGGAGACAGAGATGACCATTCTAGTACACAGAGGGAGAAATCTAGGAAGCCTGGGTAGTCAAGACCCTGAGAACGACCACCTCAGAGAACAGAAGTCAAGGGGGGTTAAAAAAGATGGCCCTGTCCACTAGCATTAAGCTCCATGAAGGAAGGGAACCTGTATATTCACTGTGACATTACCAATGTGTGACCTATGGCAGGCATTCAACAAACTGCCTGAAAGAAAGAAGTAGTCACATCTGGGGCAGAATTATTGAGAATTAGGAGGGGAAATAATTTTCAATCCAGTGGAACCATCAGTCAAGCATGAGTGTGTAAAGGAAGACACAGAAAGTTGTCAGGATCTAGAATACAGAAAATTAATCTTTGTCAAAAGGCAAAGGGAATTCCCAAGATAAAAGCTATGCAGCAGGCGTGAAGAACAATCCGAACAGACTGGAGTCTACCAGCAGATGAATGGATAAAGAAGGTGTGGAATATATATACAATGGAATACTACTCAGCCATAAAAAAGAATGAAATGTTGCCATATGCAACAACATGGATGGGCTTAGAGGGCATTATGCTAAGTGAGATAAGTCAGACAGAGAAAGACAAATAGTGCATGATATCACTTACACGTAGAATCTAAAAAATACAACTAGTGAATATAACAAAAAAGAAACAGACTCACATATACAGAGAGCTAGTGGTTACCAGTGGGGAGAGGGAAGGGGAGAAGAGAAATATAGGGATGGGGAATTAAGAAGTACAAACTATTAGGTATAAAATAAACTAAAAAGGATATATTGTACAACACAGGGAATATAGCCAGTATTTTATAATAAATATAAATGGAGTATAACCTTTAAAAATTGTGAATCACTATACTGTACACCTGTAACTTATGTAATATTGTACAGCAAGTACACTTTAATTGAAAAAAAGAAAAAAAAAGAACAGACTGGAAGAGGAAGGAGGGGAGGGCTCTGGTTAAAAAAAAAAAAAAAAAAAAAAAGAGAATTGACAGGTTTGACAAAAAGCAAAACTAGAGTAAGAACAACTTTCAAGTTGTTGGGTGTGGAAAGATTTACCCAGAGTCAAAAACCTGGACAGCCAGGGAAGTCCCTGATTTTTTAAACTATGGAAATTAATTAGTTTGATAAAAATAAACATTCATTTTAAGAAGTAGTTCCCGTTGTGAATTTTAAGGATGACCAGTTCTCTCCAGTTAAGAAGTTATTCATTGAAAACACTTAGTGCTGATAGCATTTCTGTCCCTACAGAACTTTACAACCAGAAGAAACATTACTGCAGCTGCACTGGGGTCTCCAAGAAGCTTACCCACAGGATACACCCATAAAAAGAGTGGAGCTAAAATATCCACAAGTGCATACACATGCGGGTAGAGTCTTCCTGCACTCTGGGCCTCCATACCACAGGCTGGGAACAAACCAGAGTGGGCCCTGCTGGTCACAGGCCTCTCCAGCATGAATTCAGCGCTGCAAACCTAAGGAGGCCGAACCACACAAGGCTCTTGTGCTCTTGTACTACACTAAGGACCAACTCTGAAGATAGCACTGAGTAACTGTTAAGTAAAAAGGTTTGAAAATTATTCTGTAGCACACAGAGAGAAGTGTGAAGGGATGGGAACCTGTTACTGAAACTTGATATATGTGAGGCACTGTGTTATAGGCCTGCTATATATTATCTCATCTAATTCTCACATTACCCATCTAAGACATCCACTATTCACTAACAGAAAACTGAAGTTCTGCAAGTTTAAGACACTTGCTCAAAGTCACACACCAACAAGTGGCAGAAGTAGAATTAAAATTCAAGAGAGAGAGAAAAAAAACCAAACCTAAGTTTGATCAAGATTCTAGATGTAACCATCAATTTATACAAAACTGAGGGGACAGAGGAATCATTTAATTACAATGCAGGGGTGCAGTCAGCAAAATCTAGACTGTGAAAACCTGTAAGATAAAACAACCCAGTTTTTCCCAACAAATAGGCAGTAAGGAAAAATAAAGGGGGAAGAGAGAGAGAGAGCTTACAGATTTTTAAAAAGAGATTTAAGAACTTATCAATCAACTGCAATAAACAGATTTTACTTGGAACTCTATGACCAAACAAGCTAAAGATTTCTGACATATTCAGAGAAATCTGAATGCTGACTGGGTATCTGATGACGTTAATTTTTAAGCTGCGATAATGGTATTTTGGTTGTGTTTTAAAAATTATTTTGTCTTTGTATCTATCTTTTAAAGATAAATACTGAAATACCTATGGATGAAAAAAATGAAATGAAGCTTGGAATTTACTTCACAACAGTCTGGGAGGGAGAAGTGGGTAGGGGTGGAAATACAATACAACAAGACTGGCCAGGAGCTGGTAATTGCTGAAGCTGATAATTGCTGAAGCTGAGTGACAGTAAGCAGGGGCTTGTTACAACACCATCTTTACTTCTATATGTGTTTGATGTTTATAGTAAAAAGTGAAAAAAAAGAGAAATCCATGGAGAATTGACTCTGTCTTCAGTCAGCATACCTTCCCAAAGCTATCACCATGTTTGGGGAGTGGCGCAGGGAAGACATGCTATTGCTGAAACTAGGAGGCATCTCCGGGTGTGTTTTCTACATCCCTGTCCACGTTGAGTGTAACTTCCTACAAGGCAGAAGTCTTGTGCACCATGTCCACACAGCAGGGAGACTTTCTGATTGAGCACATCAGATTTTAGCTTCTGTCAAACATTATTTCTCCTTAAACACCTTACATTCATTCAAACAGTCCAACCCACTTCTTTTCAAAATCCTGCAAATTTTTAAATTACCCACCAAAACAAGCAGACACCATAAAAATATAAAGGGCCAGAAAAACGAGGAAAAGGATAAGGAAGGTATGAACAAGAACTGAGCCACAAAGCCCTACAACCTCCCACCCACATAACTAGTAGGCCTTCAGTGGGGAGAAGCATGTGCGAGTACAGTTACTCTTACTGATCTCAGGATGGCGGCAGGGACGTTACCGATGAGGACCAGCCCACACCCAGACCACAGGGGCTGTCTCCTGCTGCTGCCCTCTTCCTTCTCATCTAGGCTCCCTGGGAGCTCGGAAAAGGTGTGAGGCACCAAAGCGTCAGTAAAGACGCCAGGCAGGGCCTAAAGATGAAAGAGCCCATTCTTTCTCAAAGTCATTATTTTGGGGGGGTAAGCTCATTCATTTTTCAATGACAGTACAGACATTCCCTCTTTAGCATGGGGAATGAGACTCAGAAACAGAAGGCACTATCCCTGTGTTGCCTTCAGAGTAATTTTACCTAAAATGAACCTACAATTAGGAGTTTGTTGACAGCTGCCTAGATGTTATCAATCTAAAGGTGGAAGGGGCCTACACTCAGCAAATTCACCGATGTTCACCTTCTTTCAGGTTAAGACCCAGTGGGTGTTTTAACCATTAAAGTTAACTCCACATTTGCTTGTCTTCTGGAAAGAAAAGCACACTGTCTGCTGAGAATCACCAGAACTTCAGCAGGAGAAATGGATTTAAAGGCAGGAGAAAGAAGAGGAACGAGTCAAGGACCTGTTGGTGCTCACTCTTCCATCCTGGCTGACTGCCATGAAATGGGCACTGTACAATGGACTTCACTAAATGAAGCATGTCTGCTACCCACTGGTGACCAGCACCCTTCCAAGCCCTGCAACAGAGGCCCTCACATGGAATCTTATTTAGGGCCCAGAGTCAAAAAACAAAACCTTGAGAGCTTTCAGTAGCTGCCCACTCTCTTCTGAGGCAAACCACCACTTCCTGGGCAGAGCTGGGTTCCTGGGCCTTTTACAGACTCTACATGTAACTGCTAACTGAGCCATCTGGGGGAGGACTGTGGTGGCCAGCTCCAAGTCAGAAAGCAAATGAGGGAGGAGTAGCACTGAAGTGCATCTTTTACACTCTAGTCATCCGCATTCCATGAGAAAATTCATTACCCTCCATGTCTTTATGGTCAAACCAGAACTTCCCTGCTTCTAACATGTATTTCTTTTCATTCAGTTCTTCCTGATCAGCAAATACCTTTGTCTGTTTATCTTCACCCTGACAAACTCCTTAGCTCTTTACCATCATAAACCATCCCAATTTCCACAAGCTGAACTCTTCATTCTGTTATCACGGGAAGTAGCAGTCAAGAGGTGTGACCCCACCAGGAAGACTAAGTAGAGCACCTTTCGGGTGATTGCATAGTGTCCTTTGAGCTCATGCAGGGCCCACTTGATGTCCTGACTGCTGAGCATTTTGAAGTCGGCCATCAGGAGGTCAGCAGCTTGGATGAAGCAGCGCTGGTCAAGAGGAGCCAATTTAGAATAGTCAAAAAAGTCTATTTTAGGCAACTGGAACGAGAGAGAGGCACAACATTAGAGGCCAGACGGTGCACTTCCTATGAGGGGGAAATCATTTGAAGAATTATTTACTACAGAATAGAATAATCTGACTTGTACTCATAATTACTCTAAAGGAGGATACCAACCCTGAATAGAGATGAAGAAATGATAGTTCACAGAGGTTAAACAGGCTGCCTGGAGTCTGAAGACTAGTTTTACTAGTTGGAACTATGAAAAAGTATAGCTGGGGATTTGAACCCAATTTTTTAGCCATTTTCTTTTCACAAAATGTTTAGAAAAATGAATTTTTTTCCAGCTACAAAATACAGGCATACTTCAGGGAAACTGTGGGTTTGGTTCCAGACCACTGCAATAAAGTTAGTATCACAATAAAACGAGTCACACAAATTTTTTGGTTTCCCAATGCAAAAAAAGTTAAAGTTATGTTTACACCACACTGTAGTCTAGTAAGTGTGCAACAGCATATGTACAAAAAAAAGGTACATGCTGCATTAATAATTTATTGCTAAAAAATGTTAACCATCATCTGAGCTTTCAGCAAGTCAATCTTTTTGCAACAGTAACATCAAAGGTCACTGATCACAGATCACCATGACAAATATAATAATAAAGTCAGAAATATTGTGAGAATTACCAAAATGTGACATAGAGACACGAGGTGAACAAATGCTGTTGAAAAAATGGCACCGACAGATTTGCTCAAGGCAGGATTGCCACAAACCTTCAATTTGTAAAAAAAATTGTAACATCTGAAAAGCACAATAAAGTAAAGAGCAATAAAATGAGTAATACCCATACATAAAAGAAAGAGTCAAAAAGAATTTGTGGTAAGTAGAAGGATGGTACAACAGATCCCAGTGAAGCAGTTCTGAACTAGACTTTCCTTCAACCGCTTAACACACTAAGTGCTAGTCTGGATCACAAATGAAGACAATGATTAAGATTTTTAAAAACCAAACTGTTTATATCTTGATATAGGATTTGGTTACACAGGTGTATGTACTGTATATAAATCTTATACAAAAAGAAAAACTGTAAACAGACATTAAACTTTAGGCAATAATCTGCATGCTAAAGTATTTACGGGGCAGTTTATTGATGTTTTTGCAATTTACTTTGAAGTGCATTATAATGAAATCAAATATGACAGGAATGAGCTGATGGACACGGGGATGGACATATGACAAAATGGACATAGTAAAATGTTAACTTTTAATAGTCCTGCTGGTGGGTATATAGGAAATCAATGGAAAAGTCTTTTGACTTTACTGTATGTTTGAAAATTTCATAATAAAATGTTAAAAAAAACCCTAAAATGATACAAATAGTCCGGTCCAATTCTTGTTTATCTTAGGAACTTCCTTTGTAGGATTAAAGATATGGAAGATTTGTTTAATTCTTTGTGGAGAAGGAAAGACAGAGTTACAATGAAAGAAGTCAAATACAGAATTCAAAGTGACTCAGATGGAGAAACCCCACTAAAATGTATATTCTGAAATCCTCTTTTCCTGGAGAGTCTTAAAAAAATATGTCTTGACAAAGCAGTTTATTCCCTTAAAAATGATGAAAAGGGCAGAGCATTTCCAAGTAGACACTGCAAAACAAGAGCACAACTTGCCTTTATCTCATCTTGGCTGGCAAGCAGGCTGCTATTGGGATTGATAAGGACTCTATCTTCTCTCTTTGGATAATCTGGATTTTCCAGAAGAAAATTACAAAGTCTGCAAAAATAAATGATGTTATTTTCATACTGCTTCCAAATCCCACACCTGCCCATTGATTCAAACGTAATGTGTGAAAATAAAGTTTCTAGACACACATTATAATTGACCTATCAGGGAATTAAAATGTTTGCAGATCAGAAAAACAAAACAAATAAATAGACAAAAGACAGTTACACTGAATCTCTATTTTTACTTGCTAATTTAAAAAGTAATATACATACTGATAAATATAAACTCTGAAGTTTTTCTATTAGTTGGGTATCAATATAATGAAGTCACTGACATTCTTACTGGTTGAACTGTATAGGGAAAAGTTTGTATTTACATTCAAAATTAAAAATAGTTTTCTAAGAGTTAATAAATATAAATGGAACATAAAAGACCTTCTACTAATTCATTAATACTTTTTTTAACCCTACGGTAATAAATCCCCATGACAATCTGAGGGATGCTCAGTTTACTGTAAGGCTGGAGGAACAGACCATGTTTGCTTAAGAACAGACTCTCTTCATACCAAACTCACAACTTTGTCTTTTTATCACTACTATGAAATCCTTCAAAAGTAAGGATATAGAGAATAAGATAACATGAGAGATGTATCACCACCCAGATTTACAAATGTTAACTAACAAGGCCCTTCACCCTATAACAACCAAAGAAGGCAACGAACTGTACTCCTGGGATGATTCCACAGAAACAAGTACAGCCTGGCGGTATGCAGCACGAGCCACTTCAGTAGCAAGAAAGCTTCCCAGTCACAGGGCAACCGGGGCTTCCCCTCTCCTCTACCTTCCTTCCCTTGCTCCTGCAGATTCTGAAGATGACTCCACTGCCTCGAAGGTGCCCCACCATGATTCTCACTCAACTCCCTTCTCCCCAGGTCTCTCCTGTCCAGTGTGAGGAGGGCAGCCTCTAATTAAGACAGGTCTAGCAGGAAGAAGACAGAGAAAAAGTGCTCACCTCCAGCTCCTCTTCTCACCAAGGGCCAGTGTTTGGGGACTAAAAACTAGGGAGGCATGCTTCTTTTGCAGTCCCCCTCAGGACCCTCAGCACTGGCCGGAATACAAAGCCCGACTGCAAAGCCCCCTCTTCCTCCTACTCCAGGACCGGTCAGCACACCTCAACACCTTTTTCTTCATCATCACTTCCAGGAGTCCCATGCTTCTTATCGTTAAGCTCTCCTCTTCCTATCACCACGCCCAGTCTCTGGAACACAATGCCAGAGGCCCAGAGAGGGAAAAACCCCTTTCCCATATTACAGTAGTAGCAAGGGGAGACACCCCTAGTCAAGAATTCTGAGCACATTTCCCATTAAAAGCATTGTCATTGATGGTGACTCTGTTCCAGTACAAACTGATGAGCACCACAGGTTATACAGATATCTGAAGGCTAACCTGAGAATTAGTCACTGTTAAGAACCCAGTATTCGTGGAGAAAGGCATGAAGTTCCAAACAACCCCTTTAACATGCACAACTGGACGTACTACAAACCAGATGTGGAACAGCTCCTCCATTCCAATCTTACCTGTTTGTAACATTCTGATAAGTGTGGCTACCACAGGCCAACAGACTGCCCCAAAACCAGGAATTTGGGGAAAGATAAAAAGGTCAAATATAAAGAATCTTCTTTAATAGAAGAGCCATGCATGAGTGAAGCCAGAGGTCTCCTAAGTGGGATGCATGGAAGATGACCTGCTAGGGTGTTGGAAGAAAGTAGTAAAACTTCTGTTTCTAGTTTTTAAAATCTCATCCTTTAAAATGTTCCATTTTTATGCACTTTCTAAAGTGCATGCTATAGAATAGTAGGTATAATTTCTGAATCACCCCCCACCCCCGCATTTTAGAGGTTCTTCTCTTAGCAATTCATTTTATATTTTCAACACTATTAAAAACTTCACATATTGAAATGCTGCAAGATGTGGAATTCCACATGGCAGATATCAGAGGCTCTCACTTTGAACTGTCAAAATTCATTTCCATTTTAATATCTTCTCTACCCTCACCAACACAACTTTCCTGGAATTAAATGACATTCAGTGGCACAGATAATTAAGAACAAAGTTTCCCTTCTACAGATATAAGCTACAACCAAATAAATTAATATTTACAGCCTGGGGCAAACGCAGGGGGACGCCTGTCAGAACTCAAATCTGCCCACCTATTGGTATTATTTCATGCTTGATCTGACCTGACAAGCTAAAGGGTTTCGAGAAAGCACTCCCACTAAACAGGCCAGGCTAATATTCCAAGCTTTTATTCTTTAATAGTTGTTGCTGCCTCGATCCAATTTAAGTTGCATCACATGTGAGTGAAAAGTCTTAGTTAAAGCGTCAAAGAGTAGGTTACCATCACAGCAGGTTCTCTGGTGAACAGGCCCCTCCTGCTAAAATGACCAGCTGGTTACATCTAAAGGTGACTTAAAGACTGCACACAAAGTGACTGAGAGTCAGCCCCACAAAATACCAGCTTGCTCAACTCTGCTTTGGGCCTCCTTTCGGCCCTACATTAACAACATTCAACTTAGTTGTGAGAATTAACAACTTAGTCTCAACAGCCCAGGGACGAAAGGAAAGCAGTGTCAGGAAAATCATACTGTAAGTTTCAAAAGATTCAATACAGTTACTGAACATTCCCTTTCCTTTGGAATTCACAAGAATTTATGTTTAAGGATGAATATTTGCTTTTAAGTGATGCGAAAAGCACAGTCAGTAAGCCCCTAGAAAAAAGGACATGTATGAGACTCAGGAGGTAGGAGAACAGAACTGTCACAGAATCTGTCAATTTGATCACACTTTACCGATATTACATAGAAGACTAATTTTGCAGATATTTAAAAAATAATATATTCATCCGTAGAATGAGAGGGAAGCATTATAGTATACTAAATTTCTAAAGGATTACTTTAATATTTACTATAAGTTATTCAAAATACTACTTGGTATTTCCTATTCAAATCAGTATTCTGTTACTAAATGTGCTAGGTATATACTTTATCATTTATAGTTTCTAAGATGAACAAACATTATGCTTCATAATCAGGAAAATATTAACAAAAAAAGGAATTCAATGAGACAAGAGAAGGAGTAAACAATTCACATAGGAGGGAAATACAATTAGTAAACAAATATATGAAAAATGGTACACAGCTAATTATCAAAGAAATGCAACTAAAATACTAATTACTTTATGCCTAGTTAAAATAAGACCACTACTTAATATTGTTGAGGAATGATTAAACCAATTCATATACATCTCTAACAGCAACATAAACTGGCACAACTCCACAGTAAAGCTATTTGTTAGTTTGTTTGTTTTTGCTGCGCTACTTGGCTTGTGAGATCTTAGTTCCCCAACCAGGGATTGAACCCAGGCCCTCCGCAGTGAAAGTGCAGAGGCCTAACCACTGGACTGCCAGGGAATTCCCTGGAAAGCTATTTGGAAATATGTTTCAAGGATCATGAATCTGTTTATAATCCCTGATCCCAAATCTTAACTTTTAGGGTTTCAGCATACAGTGTATAACAAAAAAAAGGAAAAGTACTACATGGAATAACGCAGAATAATGTTTATCGGAACACTAGTGAAACTACGAACAGCAAAAATATTTAACAAAGGGGAAAATTCAATAGAATAATTTTTATTAAAAGTAATAACTAATAACACCATAAAAAATGGAAAATATTTTTTTACTTAACATTATTTCATAAAAAAGATATCCAAAATTGTATTTACCCTCCAAAAAAAATTATGTTTTCATTCCAAGAACTAAAAAGGTACGTTAAAAAAAAATCAGTTTGGACTTCCCTGGTGGCGCAGTGGTTAAGAAGCCGCCTGCCAATGCAGGGACACGAGTTTGAGACCTGGTCTGGGAAGATCCCACATGCTGCAGAGCAACTAAGCTCGTGTGCCACAACTACTGAGCCTGCGCTCTAGAGCCCTCGAGCTACAACTACTGAGCCTGTGTGCCACAACTACTGAAGCCCGCGCACCTAGAGCCCGTGCTCCACAACCAGAGAAGCCACCACAATGAGAAGCCCGCACACCGCAAGGAAGAGCAGCCCCGACTCACCACAACTAGAGAAAGCCCGCGCGCAGCAACGAAGACCCAACACAGCCAAAAATCAATCAATCAATCAATCAGTTGTTTTTTAGTTGAGTGGAAGTCTAGGAAATCTTTTTCATTGTAAAAATGTAGTTATTTCTGCTCAATTTTGCTATGAATTTAAAATTGTTCTAAAATTAAAGTTTATTAATTAAAAATAATGCAGTTGTCATCATGTTGTTTACAAACTCAAAAAGAAAATATTTTAAAAGCTTAGAATAAAACAGCACCTTCACTTCTAGTAATGGCAGACCAATACTCCCAAAGATGAGAAACAAGACCAAAATTTAAAAATAAAATTAAAAAATTTCTACTTGAAGGTATCACTAGCCAACAGGGTGGTAAAGAAGGCCAAGTCTGGTTAAGACTAGGGGCTTGGGAGGCATGTACAAGTATGCTCACAGCTGCATTATTTGCGACAGCCAAAAAGTGACAACAACCCAAATGTCCATCAAAAGTAGAGGGAAAAATTTAATTACAGCATTTTCATACAAGTGGAATACTACTTAGCAACAAAAATGCATGAACTATAGTTATACACAGCACGAAAGAATCTCACAAACATAATGTTGAAAGAAGCCAGTCATGAGAGAATACAGACTACATGAAATCTTCATACAGCATTCAAAGATGGCAGCAATGCTCTATTTTTTGAAGATTTCTGGGTGGTGGTTACATGAATGTTTGATTTGTGATAAATTATTAAGCTGTGCATCTTTATTTTGTGCATTTTTCTGTATGTGTATTATAGTCCAAAAATTAAAAAAATTAAGTTATACACAATCCAGAATATGGAGGAAAGGCTTGAGAAGAATGAATGGCGTGTAAAATAACAAAATGGCTTCCCCTTCCAGGAGTATGGAAGATTAAGTTACCAATTAAGTACACAGGCAGTCTCCAATTGAAAACTGCTGAATGAAATATTAAAATAAAACTTTTAAAGTACACCAATATGTTTAAGTTAGTAAGGAGTTTTCAGGAGTCCAAACCTAAGTGAAACTGACACCCCTAAGAAATAAGCTAAACACAGAAGCTAGTTTTTCTGAGGGCATTTGTTGATCCTAATAAACATGAGCCCTTAGTTTTCACAGGGCATACAGGATAAGAGACAAAGCTCAGAGACCACATGGAAAAGCATGCCTTAACACTGGATGCTGAGTGGATGGATGGGAAAACAAAACTCCCCCTGAGAATCTGTGAAGATTACCCAGTCCTCATCCAGGACTAAAGTCTTACTACCCAGGTAAGATAAAACTTCCAGACAACAACCTAAAGTAGTATTAGACTGACATTGCCCTGAGGCACATGACAAGTTAAAGCAAATCCTCCCTGAAGGAACCGTTTCTATCAAGACCTCAAGTAATGCGCTCACAGTCAAAATCTACAAAATAACGCAAGGAAACAGGACACCATGAGGCCAGGAGAAACAACAGAATGAGATTCACAAGAACTTCATGTGTCAGAATGATCACACCCAGAACACAAAGAAGTTATGTTTATTGTGTTTAAAGACCTAAAATGATTAAAAATACAAACAAAAAATAAAACACTAGAAGAATGGCCTGAAGAATGAAAGAATAAAAATACTAGAAATGAAAAACATATAGAAACTGAAATTAAAAACATAACGGATGGACTTACTAGCAGATTATACCCCACTGAAAAGACAATTGGTGAGCTGGAGGTTAGATCTGAAAAATCATGTGGCGTGCATCTCAGAAACAAAGAGATGGTGTTAAGAGCCATCATGGACAGGGGTTAGAAGAAAAGTGTTACAGAAGAGGGGAAAAAGAGAACAGGGCAAAAGAATTATTTAATGAGATTGTGGCTACAAAATTTCCAGACCTGACCAACATCATCAATCTACAGCCCAGTACAGTCTATATTCTAACTGTATTGCCTTAGTGAAATATACATAAGTGCAAAAATAACTACAAAACATTGTTTACTTCACTCAGTAGAGGTATTAGTACTAGTAACATCGGTACTATAATGTTAACATTATTTTATGTATATTTTAGGATAAAGAAGATAAATATATTAATGTTATTAGAAATTAAGTTTTTAGTGGAAGAAAAAACAACACATAAATGTAAAATTCAGAAAGATGGAGAAAAAAATTTTAATGTTAAATTTGAATGGGAAATTTTGAATATAAATTCATGATTTAAAAAAAACTTATTTTCTTGGTTTGTCCCTTGAAAAGGTCCTAGAAGTAATGACAGGCTAGTAGGTATGATGAGCAAGTTTAGCCCCAAGATGTTAGTTTATAAATAACAAAAAAAATCCTCATTCTAAGAAACCTGGGTTTCTTGGGGGAAATGACAGATTCCAGGTTTTGGGCAGAGAAGTTGAAGGTAAGCCTGGGGTAACTTGGCCTATTAGAAAGCCAGGATGTGCTCAAAGACTAATGGAGTCATGCTAAAAAGACACAGGTGCATCTTAAGAGGCTCCTACTGGTCAAATTTAGGATAATTCAGTTTCAAAAAGAAAAAAATTATAACTGATTATAAAGCACCACTTATACAAAACCTTTATGTCTACAGAGATTTAAAAAAGAGCACAGGGCTTCCCTGGTGGCTCAATGGTTAAGAATCCGCCTGCCAATGCAGGGGACACGGGTTTGAGCCCTGGTCCGGGAAGATCCCACATGCTGCGGAGCAACTAAACCCGTGCGCCACAACTACTGAGGCTGCTCTCTAGAGCCCACGAGCCTCAACTACTGAAGCCCACACACCTAGAACTTGTGCTCTGTAATAAGAGAAGCCACCGCAATGAGAAGCCCGCGCACCGCAACGAAGAGTAGCCCTTGCTCACATCAACCAGAGAAAGCCCGCGCGCAGCAACGAAGACCCAACTCAGCCAAAAAAAAAAAAAAAAAAAAAAAAGAACACAAGAAAAAAAAGGCAAAATCTTCCTTACAGCAGAATGTCAGATAATAATCTAGGTGGTGGATACAGGGTGTTCACTTTATAGTCTTTCAACTTTTTATGTTCAAAAATTACAGGGGGAGGGCTTCCCTGGTGGCGCAGTGGTTGAGAATCTGCCTGCCAGTGCAGGGGACAAGGGTTCGAGCCCTGGTCTGGGAGGATCCTGCATGCCGCGGAGCGACTGGGCCCATGAGCCACAACTGCTGAGCCTGAGCGTCTGGAGCCTCTGCTCTGCAACAAGAGAGGCCGCGATGGTGAGAGGCCCGCACACCGCGATGAAGAGTGGCCCCCACTCGCCGCAACTGGAGAAAGCCCTCACACAGAAACGAAGACCCAACACAGCCAAAAATAAAAATAATAAATAAATAATAAATAAAAAACTTAAAAAAAAAATTACAGGGGGAAAAAATCAGTAACATTAAAAAAAAAAGTAAGTGGCAGACTGTTCTAAATTAAAAAGCTAAAAAGATAAACAAATACATTTGAAACCTTGATTCCATCTTGGTTTAAAAAACTGGTAACAGTGCCTGCCTCTGGACGGAGGGGGAGAGATAGGGCTGCCAATGGCACCAACAGTGCCTTCGTATGAATTAGAAAAAAGTACCTCCTCTGGGCTGCTGACCTCAGAAAGAGGGCCCTTCCCTCTTGGTCAAGGCAGCCAGCTCCCACTCGCACCCTTGCTGAGTTCTGCAGTACAGAATATAATCTTTGAGGACAGAGGTTTAGTATCCACCTTTAATTACAATAATCTGTATTAATTAGCAAAAAATCTGATCAAGTTCAATACCTATTGCTCTTTACAAATTTACAACTGTTCCACCTCTGCATACTAGAAGGAGGTGAAAGAGTATAAGAGGAAAGAGACTTATTTTTCATTTTGTATTCTTTGGGACACTTTTATTTTTTAAAAAACATATTTATCATCTTTATAATGAAAACTAAAAAAAACACTTCCATACCTTTCTCCAAATGGGCAGAGGGGCTACAGAATACTTCGTTACAAATATAGGGAAGAATATGTCTTTAACATCCTGACCAAAACATGGGTAGTATCAATGCTAAGAATTAACTAAACATTTTAATTCTGTAACCATGCATGATTCTACACAAGATCCAGAAAACAGTCTGTATACGACTAAAATTAGAACTCTTCTAATAGGATGATTCAAAAAGACATAATGCTAACTGAAGTAAGCCAGCCACAAAAGGACAAATATCGTGTGATTCCACTTACATGAGGTCTCTAGAGGAGCCAAATTCATAGAGACAGAAAGTAAAACAGTGGTTGGCACACGCTCGGGAGAGGGAGTGGGGACAGGTTCAGTTCGAGAAGATGAAAAAGTTCTGGAGATGGATGGTGGTGATGGTTGTGCAAAGATGTAAATATACTTAATGCCACTGAACTGTACACTTACAAATGGTTAAAATGTTTTATGTATATTTTACCACAATAAAAAAAAAAGAAAGAAAAAACGCATGGTGGTATACTTACACATTCAAATCAAAGTAATTTTTCAAATGAATTATTTCCTCAATATACCCATGTGCTACATCTGGAAATCTTACTTCCTAGAAGGGAATAAAAAACATTATTTATATTTCATTCCCTGGAATGGTTTCAAATTGCAATAAAAACCAGATGGCAAAAAGTACATAAAATGACTAAAGACTAGAAAAGGACTGTAAAGCAGTTTTGTGTCTGGCTTAAACCTTCACACAAGGTGCCCAGATTTATCTGTCTACATAGAATATGGAATTTAGAAAGGTACGTAGAGATCACCTGGTCCTCTGCCCCCATTCTGCATATCTATTCTATAGTCTTTCAATAAATATTGAACATCTCCGCCCAAGCAAAGGAAGTCTAAAGACGAATAAAACACTTTCTAGTGTATACCCTCAAGAAGCACACAATCTAGTAGACCAGATGAAAAAACCTGGGGGAAGAAGGGTTAAAAGACTGTTCCAAGGCAAACAGCAGCCCACAGAGCCCTGCATGACTTTCTAGGTCAGTGCTATCTAACAGAACTTGGTACAAAGATGGAAATGTTCTATTCTGTGCTTTCCAACACGGTAGCTGTTCAGCCCCATGTGGCTATTGAGCACTTAAAATATGACTGGTGCCACCAGAAATGAAATTTAAATTTTATTTAATTGTAAGACATTTAAATTTAAACAGCCAAATGAAGCTACTGTATTGGACAGTGTAGCTCTAGGTAATCTTATAAACCTGCTTTAAGGGTTTGAAGTTGGAGTTAACTCAATTCCTTTTTAAAAACTGCGGGGACTGCTCATATGACAGCATAAGGGCAACCATGATCTGCAGCTAGAATCCCAGAGGGCTTGCTGAGGGTTTAAGCATACATTCAGGAATCCTGATTCAATTTTCAAATCTTCAGTTTCTCTCCTTCTAGTCTACAAATCTAGGAAATTCAGAAAATGAAGTCCACACACACAAATAATACTTTTGCAATAAAAGGAAATTCAGTATACTTAGTGTGTATAATTATTTACATATCAAAATAAAACTTACTGTTTCTTTCACTAATAGTGCAATGAGTTCTTGGTCTACGTCAGGAGCTTCTTGCCCCCAAAGGTTTTCCAAATTGGGCTCCTGAGATCCTTGCAGTGGAAAGGCCGGACCTGGCTCTTCATCATCTATTGCTAACTGTTGGTCTTCAAGCTCTCCCAGAGGATGGGCAGGCTGAGGAGAAGAAGGGCCTGGAATCCCATCCTGCTGGGGTTCTGCTCTTGGAAAAGCCGGTCTTGGAAAAGCTGACCCTGAGGGTTCATGTTGATACAACAGTGGGCCCAGTTCTACTTCAGGCTGCCGCTCCTGAGGCACAACCTGGTTTGTTATCTCACGGGGCTGTTGGTTCAGAGACTGGAAGTAAGGATGGTCTAACCAGCAGTCTTCTTCGATGGCCTGGTCATCTAGGATATCAGCTGATTCTCCGAGGTTTGATAAAAGCTCTGTCTCTGAGTCTTCAGATGACTGGTTCTGAGTGTCCAAAGGATCACTTTCTGGAAAAAGAAGGCTACCTTCTTTCAGGATAATGATTTTCTGCTCTGCTCTGTGGTTGACAATGTCATTTGTTGCTTGGTTATGACTTGGTCCAGGCTTGGGTTCTCTTTCTGTTTGTCCACTTGGCTTAATGAATTCAGAAACTCCAGGAGGCCCAAGATCTAGAAATTCACCGTAGTTATCCTCAGAATTATCCTGTGCCCCAGAACCAAACAATGAGCTGTTACACACAGAAAAAAAGCCGTTCTTATCTGATTCAAAGGCTGCTCTAGACTTTTTAGGCCTTTCTTCTCCCCATCTTTTGAGATCTTGCCACTGGGCAGCTGGTTTGATGAGATTGGGTCGTGATGTCTGAGGTTTATTTGTCTAAGAAAAAATGAAATTTTAATAATAATTCAATTTTTTTCCTGTGTCTATACCTCCCTATGTACTTATATTGAGCTTCTGAGGTAGGACAGGAAAGAAACAAAAACAAAAGCACCCTCCCCCATGAGACCTATTCTTCACATTTATCTTAACACTGAAATTTGGTCACACTATAGTAACTGTAAGAATCAGAGCAGCCATTCATTGATTGACGCATGACTTATAGTTTGAATTATAATTTCACATGAGACCAGTAAAACAAAAATAACTGCATAGTAGAGAAAATAATGAAAGAATGACAACACAGTAGAGGAATGAGAAATGTTCAACAGACACACGAAAAGCAGCTAAATCTCATTAGTAATTCAGCAAAATGCAAATTAAAACAAGGTACCCCCTCCCAAGACTGGCAAACAATTTTTAGTTAGATAACTTTTTAGTTAGCATTGGTACACATGTGGGAAAACTCTCATACTATCATTCGTTGCTTGTGAATTTAGGAAAGCAATTTGGTATTACTTATTTTTTTTAAAATGTATATTCTTATGATTTGCCAATATTGTTTTTCAATATCTATTCTATAAACCCTTACGTATCCAAAGGAGGCATATTCACTGCCACACTGCTTGCAACATAAAAAGAAAAACACTGGAGACACTGTGAAGTTTGTTCCTAAGTGAATAGTTAAGTAAACTATTATTTATCTGCTCTACAAAATACTCTCCAACTCTCCACCCCTCCAAGAGGTAGCTCTATATGTAATGAAATGGAAACGTCACCAATAAACGTTATTACATGAAGAAAAGTTACAAAACAATTCATACACAGACTGATTCTATTCTTTAAAAAAATCAAAACACAGACATAGACATACCATTTCTAAAAGCATACACACACACACACACGCACACGCGAATACATATGAATTCAAAGAAAAAGATCTGGAAGGACACATGCCAAACTAGTGACAACAGTTCCTCTGGGAAACCTCTGGGGCAGAAGGGGCTGGTGAAGACAGACTTCAGTTTTATCTGTATTGTTTCAATTTCTATAGAGAACACAATCATATGTTATTTATAAATTTAAAAAGTGGAATGCCCAATTTTAAGGTAGCAGAATAAAGATGTCTCTGATCCTTCTCTTCTCTGAAATCACCCCAATCCAGAGAGGAGAATGAGACACAGAACTGAAAATCTTTGATAAAACCAGCAGACATCTGTGATCGCAAATCACAATATATATGAGAAGGAGCTGGTAAATGTAGTGAGGAAAGTCTAACCAGATTTTAGGAAAGGCAGAGAAAGCTTCAGAAAGGCTGAGTTTTCCAAAGTAGGTGGTGTGGCCTGGCGGGCAAAATCAACTCCTTGCTTGGAAGAATGGGAACCTCCACTCCATTTGGCAGCAAGGATGTTCTGAGGAGGTTAGACTGAATGAAGACACACGTCTCTGCTGGAGGTAGGCTGTCAGTGAGGCAGGAGGGAGAGAACTTTGAACTGGGCTGCTCTGAAACTGGCAGTATCTGCCAGGCAGTAAGAAAGAAAGAAGCATACGTGCATGTAAGCACACCTCCCCCACCCACCGCCACCCCAATGTCCTCTGTCATAGGAAGAATTCCTGCTAGCCAAGAATAGTGCCTGCACCTTTCCCCAACATAAATGCCTGCAAAGAGCTGGTCCAGGAAAACTTCAAATGCATTCAAAGTTGAGTAGTGATAAAAAACAACCAGTACAGAAACTATATTAAGATACCTAACTATTGAAAAAAGAAGTGGTAGATGAGCAACACATATGATAAAATCAGTACTACACAGTGAATGAAATGAGAAAAGAGAGAAGCAAGAACACAAAGAAGTAATGAAACAATTAGCTATTCAATATAAATGTTCTAAATCATGGTTTTGTAGAAATAAGGTAACCATCAAATGTTGGGAGGGGAAATGGAGAAGCTGAGGGTCAAAAGATACACTTAAAGCTAATAAATCAACATATAAGGACATATATAAGGACAGCAGTTGAAAGTATAAAAGTACTAGAAGAACTAAAAACAAACAAAAAAACCTAAGGATAAAAACCTTTCAAATTATCAGCAAGGACACATGCCCCCAATATAAATAAAATAAAACCTCAAAAATGCAGGGAATATAGTGAAAGATCATTTTTAAAAGCAATAAAAATATAAAGCATATTAAACACTATGAGAGAACTAATAAAAACAAAGTATAATGGTCACATTAATAAATATAAATTAGATCAATTCACCTATTTAATTTAAAAGTCTCTTTAAATAGAACCACTAGGCAAAACCCAACTATATAATCAACTACAGGCATACCTCAGAGATACTGCAGGTTTGGTTCCAGACCACTGCAATAAAGCGAGTATCCCAATAAAGCAAGTCTCATGAAGTTTTTGGTCTCCCAGTGCATAGAAAAGTTATGTTTACACTATACCATAGTCTATTAAGTGTGCAATGGCATTATGGTTAAAAAAAAATGTACATATTTAATTTTTTAAAATGCTATTGGAAAAATGGTGCCAAAAGACTTGCTCAATGCAAGGTTGCTACAAACCTGCAATTTGTTAAAAAAAAAAAAAAAAACAGCAATATCTGCAAAGCACAGTAAAAAGAGACATGCCTGTATACAATCAAGAGTTACTAGACCACTGTGATTCATAAAGCACATGGACAAAGACACCAAAGTGGATTTCTGATTCTAGTAATGGCATGCTAGATCATTCAGATCAACCCTTCTACTGAGTAAAAGCAGAAACCCTGGTCAAAATATCAAAGCAAAACCAAAACATCTACTTGAAGGCCTCAGGACCCAGGAGGAAGAAATCCAACAAAATAAGCTACTTTTCTTCTACAGATGCATTTGCCAATCCCAGACCTGGATGAAGAATGAGAAGATTGAACAAAACCTTTGGTATCTTTTTTGAGGAGCTAAGTGCACAAAATCGGAATTCAGAACTCACCATGGGGAGGAGTTCTGGTAAATCTCAAGCTCTAGGGTCATTCCTTGAAGGGTACACCACTGAAGTTAGGGTAAACTGGAAATATGCTCGACCTCCCAGAAGCTGAATCCTAGTTTCAGTAGTTTAAATCTCTGGATCTGAGTTTCCTGGTCTCCCAAACCTTCTTTGAGAAACAAATATAGGCCTTCTTTGAAGAAAGATAACATCACCTAGAACCTCAAAATTTTCATATATAGTGATACTACTACTCAACAAAAAATAACCAGGCATATAAGAAGTTGATGCAACATAATAGAAAACCAAAACCAAGAGAAGTAATAGACAACAGAAACAAATCTACAGTGATTTCAAATAGTGAAGCTATCAGACATGGATTCTAAAATAACATGCTTAGCATGTTTAAGGAAATAAAAGACTAGATTGAAAGTTTCACCAGAGAACTAGAAACTGTTACAAAGAAAGAAAAAAAATAAAGTATCAAATGGAAATTCCAGAATGTAAAAATACAGTAACTGAGATCAGGAATCAATGGATCAGTGCACAGCATTTTAAATAAACACAGTTGAAAAGAAAAATTAGTGAACGGAAAGACAGGTCAGAAGAAAATAGCCAGAATAATGCATAGAGACACAAAATGATTGAAAATTAGATAAGAGAATAGGAGACATATAATACAGTGAAAAGGTTTTACCCAACTATGTAACTAAAGTTCTAGAAAAAGAGAGAGATAAGAAGCAATATCTGAAGATAAAATACAAAATTCAAGCAGAACAGCAGCTTGATTTCATTTCTGAAGATCTAAGCTGGATAATTTAAAAAAAATCCAAACAGAGACCTAGATACAGCAATAGGAAGACTGCAGAAATCAAATACAAAGATAAAAATTTAAAGCAGCAGCACACACTGCTTTCAAAAGGAAAAAATAAGACTGACTGACTTTTCAACAGAAAAATGGAAGCCAGATGGATAAACAACAAGGTCCCACTGAATAGCACAGAGAACTATATCAATATCCTATGATAAACCATAATGGAAAAGAATATAAAAAATATATATATGTATAACTGAATCACTTTGCTGTATAGCAGTAATTAACACAACATTGTAAATCAACTATATTTCAATTAAATAAATAAATCAAAGAAAAAGAAAAATGGAAGCAAAAAATACTGGAATAGTATCTTCCTTGTGTTAAAAGAAAATAACTGCCACATTGAATTCTATACTCAATGAAAATATCAGACTTACTATAAAGAAAATCCTAAAGAGTGTTCTTTAGGTAGAGTAAAAATAATCTCTGTTTTAAGGCCAGAGATGCAGAAAGGAATGAAGACCAACATAAAAAGATAAGTATCTAGAGAAGGTAAAGTGATTACTGATTGTTTAAAACAATGTATACAGGGGCTTCCCTGGTGGCACAGTGGTTAAGAATCCACCTGCCAATGCAGGGGACACGGGTTCGAGCCCTGGTCCGGGAAGATCCCACATGCCACAGAGCAACTAAGCCCGTGCGCCACAACTTCTGAGCCTGCGCTCTAGAGCCCGTGAGCCACAACTACTGAGCCTGTGTGCCACAACTACTGAGCCTGCACTCTAGAGCCCGTGCTCCGCAACAAGAGAAGCCACTGCAATGAGAAGCCCGCGCACCGCAACGAAAAGGAGCTCCCGCTCTCCGCAATTAGAGAAAGCCAGCGCACAGCAATGAAGACCCAATGCAGCCAAAAATAAATAAATAAAATAAATTAAAAAAAATGTATACAGAATTAAAATATATTAAAAAACCCAGTATTTAAGTTGGGAGGTGAACAAATAGAGTTAAAGTGTTTTAAAGTCCTTACAATCCTCAGAAAAAGTTTAAAACACTAATAAACATTAGTGCTGAGGCCTCTATGATGTGAGGAAGCCTGAACTAGCCTTTAAAATAGACCATATGGGGGGACTTCCCTGGCGGTCTAGTGGTTAGGACTTCGCACTTCCACTGTAGGAGTCGCGGGTTCGATCCCTAGTCGGGGAACTAAGATCCCGCAGGCCACACGGTGTGGCCAAAAAAAAAAAAGGTTAAAATAGGTCATATGTAGTATTAGACATGATACCAAAACAAGTGACAAAGGAAAAAGATAAACTGAACTTCAAAGTTTAAAACTTTTGGGCTTAAAGGATACTATCAAAAAAGTAAAAAGACAATTCACAAAACTAGAAAAAGTATCCACAAATCAAGACATCTGATAAGGTACAGTATTCAGAATATATAAAGATTCAATAATAAGACAACACACTTTAAAAATGAGCAAAGGGGGACTTCCCTGGTGGCACAGTGTTTAAGAATCCGCCAGCCAATGCAGGGGACAGGGGTTCGAGCTCTGGTCCAGGAAAATCCCATATGCCACAGAATAACTAAGCCCATGTGTCACAACTACTGAACCTGCGTTCTAAAGCCTGCGAGCCACAACTACTGAGCCCACGTGCCACAACTACTGAAGCCCGCACGCCTAGAGCCCATGCTCCGCAACAAGAGAAGCCACCACAATGAGAATCCCGCGCACGGCAACGAAGAGTAGCCCCCGCACGATGCAAGTAGAGAAAGCCAGAGCACAGCAACGAAGACCCAATGCAACAAAAAATAAAATTAAAAAAGAAAAACAAAACAAAAAAAACAAACCAGCAAAGGATCTGCATAGACATTTCTCCAAAGATATACAAATGGCCAGTAAGCACATGAAAAGAGGCCAACATCATTAGCCATCGGGAAATGCAAATCAAAATCATAATGAGATACTGCTTCACAACCATGAAGTTGGCTATAATAAAAAAGATAGACAGCAATTATTGGTGAGAATATGGAGAAGTTGGAACACTCACACTGCTGGTAAGAATGTAAAATGGTGCTACTACTATGGAAAACAGTCTGGGAGAGTAAAATACAGAGTTACCTTGTGATCCAGCAATTCCATTCCTAGGTATATACCTGCTATGGTCTATACTCCCTCTGCCTCCAAATTCATATGTTGAAATCCTAATCACCAAAGGTAATGGCAGCAGTAGGGGGAGTCTTTGGGAGGTGCTAAGTCATGAGGGTAGAACCCTCATGAATGGGATTAGTGCCTTTATAGAAGAGGCTCCAGGGAGATTCCTAGCTCCTTCCACCATGTGAGGACACAGTGAGAAAGTGTCAGCTATGAACCAGGAAGAGGACCTTTACACGATCATGCTGGAGTCTTGATCTTGAACTTCCCAGCCTGCAGAAGTGTGAGCAATAAATTTCTGTTGTAAGCTACCCAGTCTGTGGTATTTTGTTATAGCAGCCCAAATGGACTAAGACAATACTCAAGAGAAACGAAAACATACGTCCACAGAAAAACTTCTACATGAATGTTCATAGCAGCATTATTCATTATTCATAATCACAAAAAAGTGGAAGCAACTCAAATGTCCATCAATTGATGAAAGGCTAAACAAGATGTGGTATATCCACACAATGGAATATTATTCAGCAATAGAAAGGAGTGAAGTACCGATTCATCCTACATCACAGATGACCTTGAAAACGTTATGATAAATGAAAGAAGTTGGTCACAAAGGACCAAATAGTATATGATTCTGTTCATATAAAATGTCTAGAATAGGCAAATCTATAGTCAGAAGTGGTTAGTAGTTCTTAGGACTGGGTGGAAGAGAAGAAGGGAGGAGGGAAGATAATGGTTAGCTCATCAAATCAAGAAAAAAGGCTAAAAAAACACAACTACACTAAAATAGAAAAGGAAAATGGAGGAACCATAGGTTCAGAGTAAGTAGAAAGAACAGGCTATTTTGTTTAACTCTATTAAATACATTAAAAAACGCTGAAGAAATAAATGACTTTCTAGAAAAATATCAGGGACCAAAACAGATACTGAAAGCAACAGAAATCTAGACATGTCGATCACCAAAGAAGTTGAAACAGTTTCAAAGAACCGTCCTCCATGAAAAGAAATAGCCCAGATGCCTTTAGAGTAAGTTCTACCAAATCTTTAAAGAACAGGTAACTCCAACATTATTTAAAATATTTTATCAGAGCACAGAAAAAGAAAGAAAACTTCTAGACTCTTCATGAAGTCAGAATAATGTTTATAAAAAATTTGTCAAGGACAGCCCAGGCACACACACACCCCTACGGGCCAATCTCACTCGTGAGATCTATGGAGAAAACCCTAAATAAAATCTTAGCAAATAGAATCTAACAGCACATTACCATCATATTGTAATACCATTACCAAGCAAAGTCTGTCCAGAGACAAAATAATTTACCACATTAACAGATTTTTTAAAAATCACATAATCTCCACAGATGCTGAGATTGAATTTGATAGAATTCTACATTTACTCATTAATAAAAACTTGAAATAAAGTAGATAGCTACTTCCTTAACATAATTAAAAAATGGTATCTCAAGCAAAAAGTCACCATCACACTTAAGAAGAAATATTAAAAGTATTCCCATTTATGTTAGTGGCTATTTTTCTTATTTCTATTACCGCTATTACTTAAAAATTTTGAGGAATTATCACAATATAATTAGACAAGTATAAAAACTGGAAAGGAAGAAACTGTAAGTATCATTATTTACAGATGGACCAGATACCATTCCTTGGGTCAACTGAAAAATGACTACAGACAATAAAAACAAGCTGACTGATTATGAAATTAATATAAAAACCAACAGACTTTTAAATTAAAAAAAACAAAGGTTAAAAAGGTACACAGAAGAAAAGATGCCATTTACAAAAGCAAGAGAAAAGATAAAGTAACCAGGAACAAACTTAAAAATGTTTAAGATCGAACCGGGCAGGAGCTGCCAGCAGCCGAAGCAGCGCCGCCGGGAGCCGCTAGCCGCGAGCCCCAGCTGCCCCGCGCCCGCTCCAAATCTTGCCGGGTCTCCGTTCCGCCGCCAGCAACTGCAAGGAGGCATCAAGTAGCAGCAGCCGCAAACCCACCTCGGATTTGCAACTCTTTTTTTTTTTTTTTTGGGTGGGGTGGGGGGCGCAGCAAAATTCTATCTCCGCCCACGCTTTCTTGCCTATTCCCATTTGCAAGCTGCATCTGCCTCTAAGAAATTGAGGGGTTCAGGGTAGGGTGGGGAGCTGTAAATCAGACTTGGACCTGCAGCACCCCCGCACCTAGAAGGCCACCATGACTGAGGAGAGCTCTGAGGTGCCCAGGGAGTTGATAGCATAAAGGACGTTATTGGCAGAAAGATAAAGATTGCATTGAAGAAGACAGTAAAGTTGGAAGTGAAGGGAGACAAAGTTGACAACAAAGTGCTGTCTGAGCCGTGTGGATGAAAGGCTCTTGGTGCTCCAGCCAGGCATCAGGGCTGTGCCTCTGAGGTGGGAGAGCCAACTTCAGGACACTGGTCCACAAGAGACCTCCCAGCTCCACGTAATACCAAATGGCGAAAATCTCTCAGAGATCTCCATCTCAACATCAAGACCCAGCTTCACTCAACGACCAGCAAGCTACAGTGCTGGACACCCTATGCCAAACAACTAGCAAGACAGGAACACAGCCCCATCCATTAGCAGAGAGGCTGCCTAAAAACATAATAAGGCCACAGACACCCCAAAACACACCACCAGACGTGGACGTGCCCACCAGAAAGACAAGATCCAACCTCATCCACCAGAACACAGGCACTAGTCCCCTCCACCGGGAAGCCTACACAACCCACTGAACGAACCTTAGCCACTGGGGACAGATACCAAAAACAACGGGAACTACGAACCTGCAGCCTGTGAAAAGGAGACCCCAAACACAGTAAGATAAGCAAAATGAGAAGACAAAAAACCACACAGCAGGTGAAGGAGCAGGGTCAAAACACACCAGACCTAACAAATGAAGAGGAACTAGGCAGTCTACCTGAAAAAGAATTCAGAATAATGATAGTAAAGATGATCCAAAATCTTGGAAATAGAATAGACAAAATGCAAGAAACATTTAACAAGGATGTAGAAGAACTAAAGAGGAACCAAGCAATGATGAAAAACACAATAAATGAAATTAAAAATACTCTAGACGGGATCAATAGCAGAATAACTGAGGCAGAAGAACGGATAAGTGACCTGGAAGACAGAATGGTGGAATTCACTGCTGCGGAACAGAATAAAGAAAAAAGACTGAAAAGAACTGAGGACAGTCTCAGAGACCTCTGGGACAACATTAAACGCACCAACATTCGAATTATAGGGGTCCCAGAAGAAGAAGCGAAAAAGAAAGGGACTGAGAAAATATTTGAAGAGATTATAGTTGAAAACTTCCCTAATATGGGAAAGGAAATAGTCAAGTCCTGGAAGCACAGAGAGTCCCATACAGGAGAAATCCAAGGAGAAACACGCCAAGACACATATTAATCAAACTATCAAAAATTAAATATAAAGAAAACATATTAAAAGCAGCAAGGGAAAAACAACAAATAACACACAAGGGAATCCCCATAAGGTTAACAGCTGATCTTTCAGCAGAAACTCTGCAAGCCAGAAGGGAGTGGCAGGATATACTTAAAGTGATGAAGGAGAAAAACCTACAACCAAGATTACTCTACCCAGCAAGGATCTCATTCAGATTTGATGGAGAAATTAAAACCTTTAGAGACAAGCAAAAGCTGAGAGAGTTCAGCACCACCAAACCAGCTTTACAACAAATGCTAAAGAAACTTCTCTAGGCAAGAAACACAAGAGAAGGAAAACACCTACAATAACAAACCCAAAATATTTAAGAAAATGGGAATAGGAACATACATATCGATAATTACCTTAAATGTAAATGGATTAAATGCTCCCACCAAAAGACACAGACTGGCTGAATGGATACAAAAACAAGACCCATATATATGCTGTCTACAAGAGACCCACTTCAGACCTAGAGACACTTACAGACTGAAAGTGAGGGGATGGAAAAAGATATTCCATGCAAATGGAAATCAGAAGAAAGCTGGAGTAGCAATTCTCATATCAGACAAAATAGACTTTAAAATAAAGACTATTACAAGAGACAAAGAAGGACACTATATAATGATCAAGGGATCCATCCAAGAGGAAGATATAACAATTGTAAATATTTATGCACCCAACATAGGAGCACCTCAATACATAAGGCAAATACTAACAGCCATAAGAGGGGAAATCGACAGCAACACAATCACAGTAGGGGACCTTAACACCCCACTTTCACCAATGGACAGATCATCCAAAATGAAAATAAATAAAGAAACACAAGCTTTAAATGATACATTAAACAAGATGGACTTAATTGATATTTATAGGACATTCCACCCAAAAACAACAGAATACACATTTTTCTCAAGTGCTCATGGAACATTCTCCAGGATAGATCATATCTTGGGTCACAAATCAAGCCTTGGTAAATTTAAGAAAATTGAAATCGTATCAAGTATCTTTTCCGACCACAACGCTATGAGACTAGATATCAATTACAGGAAAAGATCTGTAAAAAATACAAACACATGGAGGCTACACAATACACTACTTAATAACGAAGTGATCACTGAAGAAATCAAAGGGGAAATCAAAAAATACCTAGAAACAAATGACAATGGAGACACGACGACCCAAAACCTATGGGATGCAGCAAAAGCAGTGCTAAGAGGGAAGTTTATAGCAATACAAGCCTACATCAAGAAACAGGAAACATCTCGAATAAACAACCTAACCTTGCACCTAAAGCAATTAGAGAAAGAAGAGCAAAAAAACCCCAAAGCTAGCAGAAGGAAAGAAATCAAAGATCAGATCAGAAATAAATGAAAAAGAAATGAAGGAAACAATAGCAAAACTCAATGAAACTAAAAGCTGGTTCTTCGAGAAGATAAACAAAATTGATAAACCATTAGCCAGACTCATCAAGAGAAAAAGGGAGAAGACTCAAATCAATAGAATTAGAAATGAAAAAGGAGAAGTAACCACTGACACTGCAGAAATACAAACGATCATGAGAGATTACTACAAGCAACTCTATGCCAATAAAATGGACAACCTGGAAGAAATGGACAGATTCTTAGAAATGCACAACCTGCCGAGACTGAACCAGGAAGAAATAGAAAATATAAACAGACCAATCACAAGCACTGAAATTGAAACTGTGATTAAAAATCTTCCAACAAACAAAAGCCCAGGACCAGATGGCTTCACAGGCGAATTCTATCAAACATTTAGAGAAGAGCTAACACCTATCCTTCTCAAACTCTTCCAAAATATTGCAGAGGGAGGAACACTCCCCAACTCATTCTACGAGGCCACCATCATCCTGATACCAAAACCAGACAAAGATGTCACAAAGAAAGAAAACTACAGGCCAATATCACTGATGAACATAGATGCAAAAATCCTCAACAAAATACTAGCAAACAGAATCCAACAGCACATTAAAAGGATCATACACCATGATCAAGTGGGGTTTATTCCAGGAATGCAAGGATTCTTCAATATATGCAAATCAATCAACGTGATACATCATATTAACAAATTGAAGGAGAAAAACCATATGATCATATCAATAGATGCAGAGAAAGCTTTCGACAAAATTCAACACCCATTTATGATAAAAGCCCTGCAGAAAGTAGGCATAGAGGGAACTTTCCTCAACATAATAAAGGCCATGTATGACAAACCCACAGCCAACATTGTCCTCAATGGTGAAAAACTGAAACCATTTCCACTAAGATCAGGAACAAGACAAGGTTGCCCACTGTCACCACTATTATTCAACATAGTTTTGGAAGTTTTAGCCACAGCAATCAGAGAAGAAAAAGAAATAAAAGGAATCCAAATCAGAAAAGAAGAAGTAAAGCTGTCACTGTTTGCAGATGACATGATACTATACATAGAGAATCCTAAAACTGCTACCAGAAAACTACTAGAGCTAATCAATGAATTTGGTAAAGTTGCAGGATACAAAATTAATGCACAGAAATCTCCTGCATTCCTATATACTAATGATGAAAAATCTGAAAGTGAAATTAAGAAAACACTCCCATTTACCATTGCAACAAAAAGAACAAAATACCTAGGAATAAACCTACCTAAGGAGACAAAAGACCTGTATGCAGAAAAATTATAGGACACTGATGAAAGAAATTAAAGATGATACAAATAGATGGAAAGATATACCATGTTCTTGGATTGGAAGAATCAACATTGTGAAAATGACTCTACTATCCAAAGCAATCTACAGATTCAATGCAATCCCTATCAAACTACCACTGGCATTTTTCACAGAACTAGAACAAAAAATTTCACAATTTGTATGGAGACACAAAAGACCCCGAATAGCCAAAGCAATCTTGAGAACGAAAAATGGAGCTGGAGGAATCAGCCTCCCTGACTTCAGACTATATTACAAAGCTACAGTAATCAAGACAGTTTGGTACTGGCACAAAAACAGAAATATAGATCAATGGAACAGGATAGAAAGCCCAGAGGTAAACCCACGTACATATGGTCACCTTATCTTTGATAAAGGAGGCAAGCATATACAGTGGAGAAAAGACAGCCTCTTCAATGAGTGGTGCTGGGAAAATTGGACAGCTACGTGTAAAAGTATGAAATTAGAACACTCCCTGACACCATACACAAAAATAAACTCAAAATGGATTAAAGACCTAAGTGTAAAGCCAGACACTATCAAACTCTTAGAGGAAAACATAGGCAGAACACTCTATGACATACATCACAGCAAGATTCTTTTTGACCCACCTCCTAGAGAAATGGAAATAAAAACACAAATAAACAAATGGGACCTAATGAAACTTAAAAGCTTTTGCACAGCAAAGGAAACCATAAACAAGACGAAAAGACAACCCTCAGAATGGGAGAAAATATTTGCAAATGAAGCAACCGACAAAGGATTAATCTTCAAGATTTACAAGCAGCTCATGCAGCTCAATAACAAAAAAACAAACAACCCAATCCAAAAATGGGCAGAAGACCTAAATAGACATTTCTCCAAAGAAGATATACAGATGGCCAACAGACACATGAAAGAATGCTCAACATCATTAATCATTAGAGAAATGCAAATCAAAACTACAATGAGGTATCATCTCACACCGGTCAGAATGGCCATCATCAAAAAATCTACAAACAATAAATGCTGGAGAGGGTGTGGAGAAAAGGGAACCCTCCTCCTGCACTGTTGCTGGGAACGTACATTGATACAGCCACTATGGAGAACAGTATGGAGGTTCCTTAAAAAACTAAAAATAGAACTACCATACGACCCAGCAATCCCACTACTGGGCATATACCCTGAGAAAACCATAATTCAAAAAGAGTCATGTACCAAAATGTTCATTGCAGCTCTATTTACAATAGCCAGGACATGGAAGCAACCTAACTGTCCATCATCGGATGAATGGATAAAGAAGATGTGGCACATATATACAATGGAATATTACTCAGCCATAAAAAGAAATGAAATGGAGGTATTTGTAATGAGGTGGATGGAGTTAGAGTCTGTCATATAGAGTGAAGTAAGTCAGAAAGAGAAAAACAAATACAGTATGCTAACACATATATACGGAATCTAAGGGAAAAAAAAAAAAAAAGCCATGAAGAACCTAGTGGCAAGACGGGAATAAAGACACAGACCTACTAGAGAATGGACTTGAGGATATGGGGAGGGGGTGGGGTGAGATGTGACAGGGTAAGAGAGTGTCATGGACATATATACACTACCAAATGTAAAATAGATAGCTAGTGGGAAGCAGCCACATAGCACAGGGAGATCAGCTCGGTGCTTTGTGACCGCCTGGGGGGGTGGGATGGGGAGGGTGGGAGGGAGGGAGATGCGGGAGGGAGGAGATATGGGAACGTGTGTATATGTGTAGCTGATTCACTTTGTTATAAAGCAGAAACTAACACACCATTGTGAAGCAATTATACTTCAATAAAGATGTTTAAAAAAAAAAGTTTAAGATCTATAGTAAGAAAAATTCAAAATGCTCTGGCTGAGGAATATAAAAGAAGGTTAGACTGAAAGACAAAACTTGTTCTTAGTTAGAAAGGGTCAATATTATAAAAATTGTTCTATAACAATAAAATATGTTTTAAATTAAACAAACTATCTACCTATCTTTTGAAATTAGAAAAGCTGATCTTAAAATTTGCATTAAAATATAAGCACAAAATATCCTGGATGAGTCTGAAAAATGTAGAGTAATAAGGGGAGATGGGCACTACCTGATATTAAGATACATTATAAGGACATAGTAATTACAACACTGTGGACTAGTACATAAAGAGTCAAAGCAATAGTGCAGAAGTTAAGTTCAGAAATAGACCAAAACATATGGTTTCTGACGTCTAAGCTAAGGGGACATCAGGCAGGGTATAAAAGAGGCTGTTCTCAGAAATGTAGAACAAGTGCAAACAAGTAGTGCTACAAGTGTAGCACAAGAGGTGCTCTCAGCTGTTCTACAAGGCCCCTACCCACTACTGAGTGGCTGAAGAATCAGATTATTAACTTGCAATATGCCTCATCACGGTAAATTTTAGAAAACTCACTTCCGCCAGGATGACATCATCATCCAGGTCCTCTTCATCATGCTGCTGAGGAGCTGGGGTGACCAGCATTGGAACCCCTTCCTCATCAGAGGAGTCAGATATGGTGATGGGTCCATCTCTGAGACTGATCCAGTCTAAAAGTAGGCAGAGAACACTGTTAGGAGGAGGTGGGCATAATCACATTGTTCTTTAATTCAACTTTAGCATGAAAAGGGTCAAGCCTAAAGCCAAGTTTACAGCTATTGGAGTGTTAACTTATCTCCTCAAGCAGCACATGCACCCAAGCATTAAAATGAGCCATTTTTCCATGCTGATCTTTGCCAATAATTCATTTTGGGAATCACCAGAGAAAACCTGACAATTATTGTGCTCAAGATTATCAACTTTTTCTTATAATAGACTGGAGGAATCTGTTGATAAAATCTTGACTGCTCATTTCTTAAAAGTGAAATCATGGCCTCCCATCTCACCTCTATTCTTCCAAAGGAATACAAAACACTGCTTTATTCAAACTGATAGGTCTGAAAAAACTTTCACTCAGAAACAGTAAAATTTTCACTTAATATTTAAAATATTAAAATTTGCTCACCTTAGACACAAACCTTAAGTATCACTTACGCAAACATATTTCAGTGTTTTAGTCAAACACCCATTTATCATCTATGACAATAAGCACTTTAACTTTCCTGTTTCCTTTTAAATATAACTACAGTTAAACTAACCATCTATTGATAGATGTAATAATTCTGTTAAAGGTCTCCAAGTCCTTTTATTCATTTGAAGACAAAGCACGTTTGATATGAATTACTGGATAACACAAATTAATAATTCCTCCATTAAAACTCTAATATTTTTCTCAAGGTTAATGCCTCATGTATTTTTATGTTACCTAACAATTTGAAAATCAATATAAAACCAATTATCTCATTTCATTCCTGTAACAGGGCTGTGGTAATGCCAAGATAGTAGTTTAAAACAGGTACATCCATGGGATCTAAGGTCAGACTGCCTGGATTCCAGTCTCAGCTCTACCACATACTAGCTATACGATGCCATTATTTACTTCTTTAGGCATCCACTTCCTCAACATTAAAGAAAGGCTAACAACACTGCCTACTTCAAATAGCTGTATTACCTAAAATGCTTGTTTATTATAGTACTTGACACACAGTGAAGTTGCCTGATTTTAAGTCCAATGCTACCTACACAGAAACAACCAACTGAACTGAGGGCCTGCGGAAGTACATTATAGAGGATTTCTCTTAAACTTGCATAATGAATCCAAGTGATTATCACCATCACCTGCTGAAACCCTACTAAAATGATAGTAAAGGAACTTTTAAAAAGTATAACCTCGTAAGTACACAAAGAAGAGAAAAGGAGATAATAGCCAGCAAGAGATTTAAACAAAATTCTGGAAAACAGCAGATTTACACATGGCAAGAGCTCTAGAAGAGTGGATAAGGCTCAAACCCACAGCCTGCAGCAGGGGCGGCCAATCAGAGGTGGCATAATTCATGTTGCAGAATCGTAGATTTCCCTGAATAACTGTTCTCAATTACTGTATGCCTTTGGTCATTTCCAGTCTTTAAATGGTTATTTTAGACAATTCTGTCTAATTTTACCATTGATTTTGGGGAGAAGATTTGCCAAGCTTCTCACTCAGCCATTCCAGAAGACCCACACTGTGGAGGTCCATTCTGAAGAGCCACTGAGGCAGAGAGTCACTAGACACCAGGCCAAGAGAGGAAAGGGGTGTCACTGGAACAGCCATAATGAGTAAGACCCTGGCTGCCTTCTGCCGCTTGGCTCCCTGAATGCTGGCAAACAGTCTTAGATTCCACATTCAAGACACTGTAGATTCCTCTCTGGAAGAACTGGCCCAAGAAAAAGACACAGACAACAACCGTGGGGCACCCAGCGAAAAAGCTGGTTTTAAACATATCACCTTACAGTGAAGCCCAACGGTTGACAAGATACTCCCCAATATACCACATATAAACACATTAGCTTTTAAAAATATACTTTAAAATTTTAAAGTATAACAGAGCAAAGGCTATGAATTAACACAAAAGGCCCATACCCGTATGACCATCACAAAGGTTCGTAAATACATTTCTTGCACATTAGTAGCCTAAACTACTCACATTAGTTCCTGAAAATACATTCTTTCGATTCTGGCTTCCTTGCAAATAACATGTCTGAGATATATCCGTGTTGTTGCATGTTACAGTATGTAGTTTTCTTTGCTGTATGTAATTTACTATATGAATATATCATAAGTTACTTATTCTTCTGTTGACAGACATTTGGGTTGGTTCCAGTCTTGCCTGTTTTCGATAATGCTGTTATGAACCTTCTTGAATATGTATCTTGATAGACTCATTTCAGTTGGGTACATTCTAAGAGAAGTGCTGAGCCACAGGGAAAACGTATGTTCAATTTTAGTGGACAATGCCAACTAACTTTCCAAATTGTCTGTGCCGATTTACACTCCCACCAGCAGTGCAGGAACTTGAAACTTGTTTTGTGGCTCAAAATGTCAATTTTGGTAAACACATTGGGTGCAACATTCAATATATGCTTGTTTGCTTATTTATTTATTTAAAACATCTTTATTGGAGTATAATTGCTTTACAATGGTGTGTTAGTTTCTGCCCTATAACAAAGTGAATCAGCTATACATATACATATATCCCCATCTCTCCTCCCTCCCACCCTCCCCATCCCACCCTTCTAGGTGGTCACAAAGCACCAAGCTGATCTCCCTGTGCTATGCGGCTGCTTCCCACTAGCTATCTATTTTACATTTGGTAGTATATATTAGTCCATGCCACTCTCTCACTTCGTCCCAGCTTACCCTTCCCCCTCCCCATGTCCTCAAGTCCATTCTCTACATCTGCATCTTTATTCCTGTCCTGCCCCTAGGTTCTTCATAACCATTTTTTTTTTTTAGATTGCATATATATGTGTTAGCATACGGTATTTGTTTTTCTCTTTCTGACTTACTTCACTCTGTATGACAGACTCTAGGTCCATCCACCTCACTACAAATAACTCAATTTCATTTCTTTTTATGGCTGAGTAATATTACATTGTATATATTTGCCACATCTTTATCCATTCATCTGTCAATGGACACTTAAGTTGCTTCCATGTCCTGGCTATTGTAAATAGAGCTGCAATGAATATTGTGGTACATGACTCTTTTTGAATTATGGTTTTCTCAGGGTATATGCCCAGTAGTGGGATTGCTGGGTCGTATGGTAGCTCTCTTTTTAGTTTTTTAAGGAACCTCCATACTGTTCTCCATAGTGGCTGTATCATTTTACATTCCCACCAACAGTGCAAGAGGGTTCCCTCTTCTCCACACCCTCTCCAGCATTTATTGTTTGTGGATTTTTTGAGGATGGCCATTCTGACTGGTGTGAAGTGACACCTCATTGTAGTTTTGATTTGCATTTCTCTGATGATTAGTGATGTTGAGCATTCTCTCATGTGTTTGTTGGCTATCTGTATATCTTCTTTGGAGAAATGTCTATTTAGGTCTTCTGCCTATTTTTGGATTGGGTTGTTTGTTTTTTTGATATTGAGCTGCGTGAGCCGCTTGTAAATTTTGGAGATTAATCCTTTGTTAGTTGCTTCATTTGCAAATATTTTCTCCCATTCTGAGGGTTGTCTTTTCGTCTTGTTTATGGTTTCCTTTGCTGTGCAAAAGCTTTTAAGTTTCATTAGGTCCCATTTGTTTATTTGTGTTTTTATTTCCATTTCTCTAAGAGGTGGGTCAAAAAGGATCTTGCTGTGATTTATGTCATAGAGTGTTCTGCCTATGTTTTCCTCTAAGAGCTTTATAGTGTCTGGCCTTACATTTAGGTCTTTAATCCATTTTGAGTTTATTTTTGTGCATGGTGTTAGGGAGTGTTCTAATTTCATTCTTTTACATGTAGCTGTCCAGTTTTCCCAGCACCACTTATTGAAGAGGCTGTCTTTGTTCCACTGTATATTCTTGCCTCCTTTATCAAAAATAAGGTGACCATATGTGTGTGGGTTTATCTCTGGGCTTTCTATCCTGTTCCATTGATCTGTATTTCTGTTTTTGTGCCAGTACCATACTGTCTTGATTACTGCAGCTTTGTAGTATAGTCTGAAGTCAGGGAGCCTGATACCTCCAGCTCTGTTTTTCTTTCTCAAGATTGCTTTGGCTATTTGGGGTCTTTTGTGTTTCTATACAAATTTTAAGATTTTTTGTTCTAGTTCTGTGAAAAATGCCACTGGTAGTTTGATAGAGATTGCATTGAATCTGTATATTGCTTTGGGTAGTATAGTCATTTTCACAATGTTGTTTCTTCCAATCCAAGAACATGGTATATCTCTCCATGTGTTTGTAGCATCTTTAATTTCTTTCATCAGTGTCTTATAGTTTTCTGCATACAGGTCTTTTGTCTCCTTAGGTAGGTTTATTCCTAGGTATTTTATTCTTTTGGTTGCAATGGTAAATGGGAGTGTTTCCTTAATTTCTCTTTCAGATTTTTCATCATTAGTGTATAGGAATGCAAGAAATTTCTGTGCATTAATTTTGTATCCTGCTACTTTACCAAATTCATTGATTAGCTCTAGTAGTTTTCTGGTAGCATCTTTAGGATTCTCTATGTATAGTATCATGTCATCTGCAAACAGTGACAGCTTTACTTCTTCTTTTCCGATTTGGATTCCTTTTATTTCTTTTTCTTCTTTGATTGCTGTGGCTAAAACTTCCAAAACTATGTTGAATAACAGTGGTGAGAGTGGGTAACCTTGTTTTGTTCCTGATCTTAGTGGAAATGGTTTCAGTTTTTCACCACTGAGAACAAGGTTGGCTGTGGGACTGTCATATATGGCCTTTATTATGTTGAGGTAAGTTCCCTCTATGCTTACTTTCTGGAGGGTTTTTATCATAAATGGGTGTTGAATTTTGTCGAAAGCTTTTTCTGCATCTATTGAGATGATCGTATGGTTTTTATCCTTCAATTTGTTAATATGGTGTATCACATTGATTGATTTACATATATTGAACAATCCTTGCATTCCTGGGATAAACCCCACTTGACCATGGTGTATGATCCTTTTAATGTGTTGTTGGATTGTTTGCTAGTATTTTGTTGAGGATTTTTGCATCTATGTTCATCAGTGATATTGGCCTGTAGTTTTCTTTCTTTGTGACACCTTTGTCTGGTTTTGGTATCAGGGTGATGGTGGCCTCTTAGAATGAGTTTGGGAGTGTTCCTCCCTCTGCTATATTTTGGAAGAGTTTGAGAAGGATAGGTGTTAGCTCTTCTCTAAATGTTTGATAGAATTCGCCTGTGAAGCCATCTGGTCCTGGGCTTTTGTTTTTTGGAAGATTTTTAATCACAGTCTCAATTTCAGTGATTGTGATTAGTCTGTTTATATTTTCTATCTCTTCCTGGTTCAGTCTCAGAAGGTTGTGCTCTTCTAAGAATTTGTCCAGTTCTTCCAGTTTGTCCATTTTATTGGCATATAGCTGCTTGTAGTAATCTCTCATGATCCTTTGTATTTCTGCAGTGTCAGTTGTTACTTCTCCTTTTTCATTTCTAACGCTATTGATTTTGAGTCTTCTCCCTTTTTTGCTTGATGAGTCTGGCTAATGGTTTATCAATTTTGTTTATCTTCTCAAAGAACCAGATTTTAGTTTTATTGATCTTTGCTATCGTTTCCTTCATTTCTTTTTCATTTATTTCTGATCTGATCTTTATGATTTCTTTCCTTCTGCTAACTTTGGGGTTTTTTTCTTCTTCTTTCTCTAATTGCTTTAGGTGTAAGGTTAGGTTGTTTATTTGAGATGTTTCTTGTTTCTTGAGGTAGGACTGTATTGCTATAAGCTTCCCTCTTAGAACTGCTTTTGCTGCATCCCATAGGTTTTGGGTCATCGTGTTCTCATTGCCATTTCTTTCTAGGTATTTTCTGATTTCTTCTTTGATTTCTTCAGTGATCTCTTGGTTATTAAGTAGTGTACTGTTTAGCCTCCATGTATTTGTATTTTTTGCAGATTTTTTCCTGTAATTGATATCTAGTCTCATAGCATTGTGATCGGAAAAGATACTTGATATGAAATCAATTTTCTTAAATTTACCAAGGCTTGATTTGTGACCCAAGATATGATCTATCCTGGAGAATGTTCCATAAACACTTGAGAAGAAAGTGTATTCTGTTGTTTTTGGATGGAATGTCCTATTAATATCAATTAAGTCCATCTTGTTTAATGTGTCATTTAAAGCTTGTTCCTTATTTATTTTCATTTTGGATAATCTGTCCATTAGTGAAAGTGGGGTGTTCAAGTCCCCTACTATGATTGTGTTACTGTCTATTTCCCCTTTTATGGCTGTTAGCATTTGCCTTATGTATTGAGGTGCTCCTATGTTGGGTGCATAGATATCTACAATTGTTATATCTTCCTTCTTGGTTTGATCCCTTGATCATTATGTAGTGTCCTTCTCTGTCTCTTGTAATAGTCTTTAAAGTCTATTTTGTCTGATATGAGAACTGCTACTCCAGCTTTCTTTTGATTTCCATTTGCATGGAATATCTTTTTCCATCCCCTCACTTTCAGTCTGTATGTGTCCCTAGGTCTGAAGTGGGTCTCTTGTAGACAGCATATATACGGGTCTTGTTTTTGTATCCATTCAGCCAGTCTATGTCTTTTGGTTGGAGCATTTAATCCATTTACATTTAAGGTAATTATCGATATGTATGTTCTTATTACCATTTCCTTGATTGTTCTGGGTTTGTTATTGTAGGTCTTTTCCTTCTCTTGTGTTTCCTGCCTAGAGAAGTTCCTTTAACATTTATTGTACAGCTGGTTTGGTGGTGCTGAATTCTCTTAGCTTTTGCTTGTCCGTAAAGGTTTTAATTTCTCCATCGAATCTGAATGAGATCCTTGCTGGGTAATCTTGGTTGTAGGTTTTTCCCTTTCATCACTTTAAATATGTCCTGCCACTCCCTTCTGGCTTGCAGAGTTTCTGCTGAAAGATCAGCTGTTAACCTGACAAGGGGATCAGCTGTTAACATACAAGGGATTCCCTTGTATATTATTTGTTGTTTTTCCGTTGCTGCTTTTAATACTTTTTCTTTGTACTTAATTTTTTATAGTTTGATTAATATGTGTCTTGGAGTGTTTCTCCTTGGATTTATCTTGTATGGGACTCTCTGCACTTCCTGAATGTGATTAACTCTTTCCTTTCCCATATTAGGGAAGTTTTCAACTATAATCTCTACAAATATTTTCTCAGTCCCTTTCTTTTTCTCTTTTCTGGGACCCCTATAATTCAAATGCTGGTGTGTTTAATGTTGTCCCAGAGGTCTCTGAGACTGTCCTCAGTTCTTTTCATTCTTTTTTCTTTATTCTGCTCTGCAGTAGTTATTTCCACTATTTTATCTTCCAGGTCACTTATTCGTCCTTCTGCCTCAGTTATTTTGCTACTGACTCCTTCTAGAGAATTTTTAATTTCATTTATTGTGTTGTTCATCATTGTTTGTTTGCTCTTTAGTTCTTCTAGGTCCTTGTTAAATGTTTCTTGTATTTTCTCCATTCTTTTTCCAAGATTTTGGATCATCTTCACTCTCATTATTCTGAATTCTTTTTCAGGTAGACTGCCTATTTCCTCTTCATTTGTTTGGTCTGGTGGGTTTTTACCTTGCTCTTTCATCTGCTGTGTGTTTCTCTCTCTTCTCATTTTGCTTAACTTACTGTGTTTGGGGTCTCCTTTTCGCAGGCTGCAGGTTTGTAGTTCTCGCTGTTTTTGGTGTCTGCTCCCAGTGGCTAAGGTTGGTTCGGTGGGTTGTGTAGGCTTCCTGGTGGAGGGGACTGGTGCCTGTGTTCTGGAGAAAGAGGCTAGATCTTGTCTTTCTGGTGGGCAGGACCGCATCCGATGGTGTGTTTTGGGGTGTCTGTGACCTTATTATGATTTTAGGCAGCCTCTCTGTTAATGGGTGGGGTTGTGTTCCTGTCTTGCTAGTTGTTTGGCATAGGGCGTCCAGCACTGTAGCTTGCTGGTCGTTGAGTGGAGCTGGGTCTTGGCATTGAGATGGAGATTTCTGGGAGAGCTTTTGCTGTTTAGTATTACATGGAGCCAGGAGGTCTCTGGTGGACCAACGTCCTGAACTTGGCTCTCCCACCTCAGAGACACAGGCCTGACACCCAGCCAGAGCACCAAGACCCTGTGAGCCACATGGCTCAGAAGAAAAGGGAGAAAAAAAGAAAGAAAGAAAAAATAAATAAAATAAAATAACTATTAAAATAAAAAATAATTATTAAAAATTAAAAAATTAAAAGTTAAAAAAAAAAAAAAAGATAGAACCCTAAGACAGTTGGTAAAAGCAAAGCTATACAGACAAAATCACACAAAGAAGCATACACATACAAACTTACAAAAAGAGAAAAAGGAGTAAAATATATGTATTGTTACTCCCAAAGTCCACCGCCTCAATTTTGGGATAAGGGTGTCTATTCAGGCATTCCACAGATGCAGGGTACATCAAGTTGAGTGTGGCAATATAATCCGCTGCTCCTGAGGCTGCTGGGAGAGATTTCCCTTTCTTTTCTTTGTTCGCACAGCTCCTGGGGTTCAGCTTTGGATTTGGGCCTGCCTCTGCGTGTAGGTCACCTGAGGGTGTCTGTTCTTCGCTCAGACGGGACAGGGTTAAAGTAGCAGCTGCTTCGGGGGCTCTGGCTCACTCAGGCCGGGGGGAGGGAGGGGTACAGAATGTGGGGTGAGCCTGCGGTGGCAGAGGCTGGTGTGACGTTTCAACAGCCTGAGGTGTGCCGTGTGTTCTCCCGGGCAAGTTGTCCCTGGATCACGGGACCCTGGTAGTGGCGGGCTGCACAGTCTCCCGGGAGGGGAGGTGTGGACTGTGACCTGTGCTTGTACACAGGCTTCTTGGTGTCTGTAACAGCAGCCTTAGTGTCTCATGCCCGTCTCTGGGGTCTGCGCTGATAGCCACAGCGCGCGCCTGTCTCTGGAGCTCATTTAGGCGGTGATCTGAATCCCCTCTCCTTGCGCACCCCGAAACAATGGTCTCTCGCCTCTTAGGCAGGTCCAGACTTTTTCCCGGACTCCCTCCCAGCTAGCTGTGGCACACTAGCCCCCTTCAGGCTGTGTTCATGCAGTTGACCCCAGTCCTCTCCCTGGGATCTGACGTCCGGAGCCTGAGCCTCAGCTCCCAGCCCCCGCCCACCCCAGCGGGTGTGCAGACAAGCCTCTCAGGCTGGTGAGTGCTGGTCGGCACCCATCCTCTGTGCGGAATCTCTCCACTTTGCCCTCTGCACCCCTGTTGCTGTGCTCTCCTCTGTGGCTCTGAAGCTTCCACCCCCCCCCCCACAACGCCCCGTCTCCACCAGTGAAGGGGCTTCCTAGTGTGAGAAAACTTTTCCTCCTTCACAGCTCCCTCCCAGTGGTGCAGGTCCCGTCCCTATTCTTTTGTCTGTTTTTCCTTTTTTCTTTTGTCCTACCCAGGTACGTGGGGAGTTTCTTGCCTCTTGGGAAGTCTGAGGTGTTCTGCCAGCGTTCAGTAGGTGTTCTGTAGAAGTTGTTGCACATGTAGATGTAGTTTTGATGTATTTGTGGGGAGGAAGACGATCTCCACGTCTCACTCCTCTGCCATCTTGAAGGTCTCTCTGTACTCACACTCTGGGTGTATGACTGTTGTCTCCTTTTCTTCACATCCCAGGGCTCTTTGCTCAAAAAAGGGGACCAGATTCAGCTTAGAGACAGCAACACCTGGTGTGCGGCCTGGAGGGCAGACAGGGTTTCAGCCGCCGGGATCTGTCCCGAGTACAGTGGCAATCCCATCATATATGTTTATTATGTCAAGTTTGTTGATCGTGTTCTTCCAGTGTTCCATATTCATACAAATGTTTCTGTGTGCTTGGTCTCTCTCAGTTATAGAAAGAAACATGTTAAAATCTCCCATTTTGATTGTAGATTTGTCCAACTCCCCTTTTAGTTCTGTCAATTTTTTCTTTGTATATTTTGATACCATATTACTACTCTATAGAGATTAGAATTGTTCTATCTTCCCAGACTCTATCTTTCCCAGAATTCTTTATCTTTATTAACACTTCTGGCTGGATTGTCTACTTTATCTGATAATATACAGACTTAACAGCTCTGTTTTGAGGACTACTACTTGTATAATGTATCCTTTTTTTATTGTTGCACTTTTAATCTTTTTTAATTTTACCTTTATTTATTTACTTTTAAAATTTTATTTATTTATTTATTTATTTATTTATTTATGGCTGTGTTGGGTCTTCGTTTCTGTGCAAGGGCTTTCTCTAGTTGCGGCAAGTGGGGGCCACTCTTCATCGCGGTGCGGAGGCCTCTCACTATCGCGGTCTCTCTTGTTGTGGAGCACAGGCTCCAGATGCACAGGCTCAGCAATTGTGGCTCACGGGCCTAGTCGCTCCGCGGCATGTGGGATCTTCCCAGACCAGGGCTCGAACCCGTGTCCCCTGCATTGGCAGGCAGATTCTCAACCACTGCGCCACCAGGGAAGCCCTATTTTACCTTTATTTTTAAGGCTATCTTCACTGGGTATAGAATTCTAGGTGAATACTATTCAGTAATTAAAAGGGATTGAATTACTGATACATGCAACAACATGGATGAATCAAAAAATTATGCTGTGCAGAAAAATTCAGGACAAACAGTAAATACTGTATGATTCCATTTATATGAAACTGTATAGTGACAAAAAGCAAATCAGTGGTTTCCTTAGTTCAGGAGTGGGGTGAGGACTACCTGCAAAGGGGCATATAGGAATCTTTCTGGATATGTTCTACATCATGATTGAGGTGGTGGTTATATGGGTATATTCATTTTTCAAAACTCACTTAACTATACACTTAAAATGTGTATAGTTCCTCACACATTCCTCACGACAAAATTCCTCACGATGGGTGCAAAATACACAAAACGTGTCCAACAGAAAAATATACCTCTAAAGCCGATGATTTCCCAGAAGAAATTAGTTGCTCTTTAAGAAACTTTGTTGAAGTATATTTAAGACCCAGTTAAAAAAACAATCACAATATTAATTTGATATACATGTTCAGAAAATTTGGAAATGATCATACGTACAAATTACAGGTAGGATTTAAAACTTCCTAAATCACAATAAATTATGGCTACAGTCACTACCAAGTTAGAATACACATTAATAAAATCCTAAAAAATTCAGTATTTCTTTTGTTTTCATAATTTGCGTAGCTTAAACAAATTTGTTTTTCTCAATTTATTTCCTTAATAAAATTTGCTCAATTTTAAATGATCTGAAAGCCATATATATATAATTTACCTTCTGCTGGAAAAAAAAAAAAAACTTCTTCATAAGCACAAAATATTATCAACGGGAAAACACACAAGAAATGGTATAACTTTTTCCATGGAATTTATACTTATGATCTTTTCCTACTCATCAGCATAACGTTTTTCCTTTTAGTCTAGATATAACTGTGAATTACGATCTGATAAGAAATTTCATGTGCATTTAAGAATCTTAGAGAAATGTAGGCTCCCTTCCCTTTATGAATCAATGAATTTCCCCCAATTTTAAACTGTAAAGTCAAAGAATACACGTCCTAAAATTCCTTGTAAGGCTAAACCAGAATCTTCTGGCAAAAACGAAATTAAGTATTGTATGAGGGACCAGAAGTGCTTAGCAGCAGATTCAGTACTTTCAGAATGTATAGGTCTGGAGGAGCACTCCTCTGCAGTCACCATTCCTTCAAAAACTGAGGAACTACCACAGTTCCCATACTCCTACCCCTTAAGATCTAATCTACTTGTGATAGAAGATTCTTAAACTTCATTCATGCCAGCAGGAATCACCATTTGACACAAAATTCTAGTCTGACGAGTCCGTTTAAACCTGATGTCCTGAGATCTAAAAACGAAACGTCTCTGGGTTTTGCATGGTGCAGAACAGATTCATTTCAAAGACAATATAACTGTAACACTAAGGGAAAAAGCAATGATGAAAGAGAGAAAGTGAGAACACTTACCTCGTCCCCGGTGGCAGTGGAAGTTGTTCAAGTGAATTACCTCTTCATTGTTGTTTCCCTCTGCCATTTTCCAATGCAGACATACACCTATGTGCTTGCTAATATCTAAACATGGTGACTACCTGTTCCAAAGAGTCTGAAAAAGAAAAAAAAAGAAAATTAAGAATAAGGGAATATCAAAACTCTTCCCACATACCTGGTCAAGGTAGCATTCTAAGCTTATCGTGAAAACACCACTAAAAAGAAAAATAGGGGCTTCCCTGGTGGCACAGTGGTTAAGAATCTGCCTGCCAATGCAGGGGACGTGGCTTCAAGTCCTGGTCTGGGAAGATCTCACATGCTGTGGAGCAACTAAGCCCGTGTGCCACAACAACTGAGCCTGTGCTCTAGGGCCCGCGTGCCACAATTACTGAAGCCTGCGTGCCTAGAGACCACGCTCCGCAACAAGAGAAGCTCCCTGCTTGCCACAACAAGAGAAAACCCGTGCGCAGCAATGAAGACCCAATGAGCCAAAAAATAAATAAATAAAATAAATTAAAAAGGAAGAAAAAGAAAAATAAGGGGACTTCCCCGGTGGCACACTGGTTAAGACTCCGCACTCCCAATGCAGGGGGCCCAGGTTCGATCCCTGGCCAGGGAACTAGATCCCACATGCATGCGGCGACTAAGAGTTTGTGTGCCACAACTAAGGAGCTCGTGTGCCGCAACTAAAGAGCAGGCAAGCGGCAACTAAGGAGCCGGCGAGCTGCAACTAAGGAGCCCACCTGCTGCAACCAAGACCCAGCACAACAACAACAAAATAATAAAAAATAAATAAATAAAAAGAAAAAAGAATAACTAAAAAGCTAACAGGATGGGACTTCCCTGGTGGCACAGTGGTTATTAAGAATCTGCCTGCCAATGCAGGGGAGCATTGGTTCGAGCCCTGGTCTGGGAAGATCCCACATGCCATGGCGCAACTAAGCCTGTGCACCACAACTACTGAGCCTGTGCTCTAGAGCCCGCGAGCCACAGCTATTGAGGCTGCGTGCTGCAACCACTGAAGCCCACGCACCTAGAGCCTGTGCTTCGCAACAAGAGAAGCCACCACAATGAGAAGCACGCGCACTGCAATGAAGAGTAGCCCCTGCTTGCCACAACTAGAGAAAGCCCACACACAACAATGAAGACCTCGTGCAGTCAAAAAAATAAAATAAAGTAAAATAAAGACGTGTATCTATAGCAGCTTATATAAAATAAATAAACAAATAAATAAAAACCTAACAGAAGAGAAAAAATGGAAATAAAAAAAACTATTACTGCAAAAGAACATACAAAACATCAGCAAAGGATCAAAGAACAGATGGGACGTATATTTTAAAAAAGTAAAATTAAACCGGAAAAATTAAACAAAATAAGGAACTAAAAAACATTTTTCAAGAAGTAAAATCAGGGCTTCCCTGGTGGCGCAGTGGTTAAGAACCTGCCTGCCAATGCAGGGGACTCAGGTTCGAGCCCTGGTCCGGGAACATCCCACATGCCGGGCAGCAACTAAGCCCACGTGCGCAACTACTGAAGACCGTGTGCCTATAGCCTGTGCTCCACAACGAGAGAGGCCACCGCAGCGAGAGGCCTGTGCACTGCAATGAAGAGTAGCCCCACTCACCACAACTAGAGAAAGCCCTCATACAGCAATGAAGACCCAAAGCAGCCATAAATAAATAAATAAATTTATATATATATAAAAAAAAGGAAAATTAAAAACTCAATTACAGCAACCTATGGAATAGGTGAAAATATCTGCAAATCATAACCCCTAATACGGTGCTAAAACCCAGAATATATAAAGAACTCACAGAGATCAATGGCAAAAAACCCAAATAATCCAATTTTAAAAAATGGGCAAAGGACCTAAATAGACATTTTCCCAAATAAGATATTCAAATGGCCAACAGGTATATTAAAAGGTGCTTAACAGCACTAAACATGGGGGAAATGCAAATCAAAATCACCTCTGCCTGTCAGAATGGCTATCATTCATTCAAAAATTCATTGTTATGAGCGATAACAATGCTAGCAGGATGTGGAAAAAGGGAACCTTTGTACACTGTTGGTGGGATTATAAGTTGGAACAGCCACTAAGGAAAACAATATGGAGGTGCCTCAAAAATTTTAAAATAGAACTACGACATGATCCAGCAATTCCACTTCTGGGTATATATCTGAAGGAAACGAAATATCTCGATACTTTGAAGATATCTGCACTGCCATGTTCACTGCATCACTATTTATAATAGCCAAAACATGAAAGCAACCTAAGTGTCCACTGACAGATGAATGGGTAAAGAAAATGGAATACTATTCAACTACAAAAAAGAAGGAAATCCTGACATCTGAGACAACATGGATTGACCCTGAGAGCATCATACTAGGTGAAATAAGTCTGATAGAGAAAGACAAATTCTGTATGATCTCACTTACATGTGGAATCTAAAAACAAACAAAAAACCCAAAACTATTAAAAAAAACCTCAGAAAAAGAGATCAGATTTGTGTTTACAAGAGGTGGGGGAATTGGATGAAGGTGGTCAAAAGGTAAAACTTCCAGGTATAAGATAAACAAGTACTGGGGATGTAATGTACAGCATGGGAACTAAGGCTAACACTGCTGTCTGGTACATTTGAAAGTTGCTAAAAAGGTAAACCCTAAAAGTTCTCATCATAGGAAGAAAAAATTTTTTTCTTTTTTCTTTTGGTATCTATATGGATGGATATTAACTAAACTTATTGCGGTAATCATTTCACAGTGTATGTCAGTCAAGTCTTTATGCTGTACAACTTTAAATAATTCAACTGTATCAGAAATTATATTACATAAACAGACTACTGCAATTAAAAGGCAAAGATTATCAGAATGGATAAATAAAACCCAACTAAGAGTGTTTTACAAGATAAACACTGTAAGTACAAGAAAACTGAAATATTTAAAGTAAAAGAATAGAAAACAAACATCAAACATAAACAACTCATCTAATAAGTTCTTAATTTCAGACACTGTAGTTTTTAGTTATAAAATGTCCATCTGAGGAAATGCAGATGGCCAACAAGCACATGAAAAGATGTTCAACATCGCTAATCATCAGGGAAATACAAATCAAAACCACAAAGAGATATCAACTCACATCTGTCAGAATGGTCATCATTAAAAAGAACACAACAAATGTTGGAGAGGATGGGGAGAAAAGGGAACCCTTGTACACTGTTGGTGGGAATATAAACTGGAGCAGCCACTATGGAAAACAGCATGGAGGTTTCTCAAAAAACTAAAAATAGAACTACCATATGACCTAGCAATTCCACTCTTGGGTATTTATCTGAAAAAAACAAAAACACTGATTCGAAAAGATACATGCACCCCAATGTTCATCGCAGCATTATTTACAATTGCCAAAATATTGAAGCAACTTAAGTGTCCATCAAAAGATGAATGGATAAAGAAGATGTGGTATATTTATACAGTGAAATACTACTCAGCCATAAAAAAAAAAGAACACAGGGCTTCCCTGGTGGCGCAGTGGTTGAGAATCGGCCTGCTAATGCAGGGGACACGGGTTCAAGCCCTGGTCTGGGAGGATCCCACATGCCGCAGAGCAACTAGGCCCGTGAGCCACAACTGCTGAGCCTGCACGTCTGGAGCCTGTGCTCCGCAACAAGAGAGGCCACGATAGTGAGAGGCCCGCGCACCGCGATGAAGAGCGGCCCCCGCTTGCCGCAGCTAGAGAAAGCCCTCGCACAGAAACGAAGACCCAACACAGCCAAATAAATAAATAAATAAATAAATAATAATTAAAAAAAAAAAAAAAAAGAACACAGTTTTGCCATTTGCAGCAACACGAATGGACTTGGAAGACATTATGCTAAGTGAAATAAGACAGAGAAAAACAAATACTGTAAAGTATTACTTATATGTGGAATCTAAAAAATACATCAAGCTATTGAATGTAACAAAAAAGTAGGAGTCTCACACATATAGAGAACAAAGCAGTGTAACAGGAAAGGGGGGAGGGGCAATAATATAGGGGTAGGGAGAAATAAAGGTACAAAATATTAGGTATAAAATAAGCTACAGGGCTTCCCTGGTGGCGCAGTGGTTGAGAATCTGCCTGCCAATGCAGGGGACATAGGTTCGAGCCCTGGTCTGGGAAGATCCCACATGCCGCGGAGCGACTAGGCCCGTGAGCCACAATTGCTGAGCCTGCGCGTCTGGAGTCTGTGCTCCGCAACAAGAGAGGCTGCGATAGTGAGAGGCCCGCGCACCGCGATGAAGAGTGGTCCCCACTTGCCGCAACTAGAAAAAGCCCTCACACGGAAACGAAGACCCAACAGAGCCATAAATGGATAAATAAATAAAATTAAAAAAATAAATAAATAAAAAATAAAATAAGCTACAAGGATATACCAATTGTACAACACGGGGAATATAGCCAATGTTTCATAATAACTATAAATGGAATATAACCTTTTAAAATTGCAAATCACTGTATTGTACACCTATAACATATAATATTGTACAGCAACTATATGTCAATAAAAAAGTCTATTTGAATTTTAAAAATAAATTCTAGTTCTCTGTTGAAATTCTCTTTTTAACTATTTTATCCCCCTGCTCTTCACAAAACCCACAAAAAACTGCATGAGTGTACTAATATCAGACAAAATGGATATTACAAGTATTATTACAGACAAGTAGGGAGATTTCATCCAGATAAGAAGGTCAACTCACAGAAGATATAACAACATTAAACCTGTATGAACTTAATAACACAGTTTCAAAATATATATGGCTTAAATGGACAGATCTTAAAGAAACAAGACAAATCCACACCTACAGCTGGACAGAAGACTTGAACAGCACTATCAAACAGCTGACTTAACTGACATTTATAGATCACTCCACCTAACTACTGCAGAATACACATTTTCAAATGCACCAGGAACATTTACTGAACAGACTACATGCTGAGCCATAAAGCTAGCCTCAACAAATTTGCTGGGCTTGAAATCATACAGCACGTGTTGTATGACAACAATCAGTAAAAGAAAAATAAATTGGAAATTACTAAGTATTAGAAATAAAGCAACCTAAACAACCCATGGGTTAAAAAAGAAATTACATTGAAAATTAGAAACTATTTTAACTGAACTGAAAGGTAATAAAAACAAAACACATTAAAATTTGTGGGATGGAATTAAAGCAGTGCTGAGAGGATAATTTACAGGTCCAAATGCATACTTTAGAGAAGAAAAAACAACCCAAAAATCATTGATTTAAGCTTTGATCTCAAGAAGTTAGAAAAAGAGCAGTAAATTAAACCCAGAAAAAGTAGACAGAAGAAACTTATAAGAGCAGAAATTCAAACAGATTATAAACATAAAACTGAGAAAAATCAAAGCAAAAAGGTTTCTCTAAAAACATTAATAACATACAAAAAAACTAAAAAGATTAATAAGATTGATAAACCTTTATCAAGAATGATTAAGGAAAAAAGGGAGAGAACACAAATTACCACCATCTGGAGTATTAAAGAAGACATCACTACTGACTCCACAATATAAAAAATACCATGAATAACTTTATACCACTTAATTTGAAATTTTAATTGAAATAAACTCCTTGAGACACAATTTACCACAACTGAACAAAAAAAAATTAAATTTCAATAGATCTCTATCAAATAAAGAAATGGAATAAGTAATTAATAACCTTCCCACAAAGAATACAGCAAGCCCAGTAAAGTTTCCTAAACATTTGAGGAAGAAATGTAACTAGTATTACAAAAACTCAGAGAACAGAAAAAGAGCAAACATTATTTCTGAAATCATTTTACGAGGCTACCACAATTTTTATACTGAATGATGATGAGAACATTACTAGAAAGACTAGAATCTCTCATGAACACAAATGAAAAATCCTAACCAAAGCAATGCAACGTTCATTACTAGAATAAAGGAAAACTACATAGTCACTGCAATTGAAAAAAAAAAGTGTTCAAAATTAACACCTATTCATGACTAAAATCTCTCAGCAAATTGGTACTGGAAGTGAATTTCCTTCATCTAATTAAAGCCATATCAAAAACACTAGAGCAATCCTCACACCGAAGAGTGAAACACTGAAAAGCTTTCTCTCTGAAACTGAGGAGAGTTTTCACCATTTTTTTGTCAGCACTGTATTGGAGGCTGTAGCAAGCAGTCAGGCAATAAAAAGAAATAAAATATCAGGTTGAAAGGAAGAAATAAAAGTGGCATTATTTGCAGATAAGATTGTGGTACTGATGCAAAGACACAAAAATAGAACAGAGGGTTCAGAAACAGAGCCACATACACCTGGTCACCCACATAAAAACAAAGGTGTTACTGAAATGCAGTGGGAAGAATGGCCTTTTCAATAAACATTGCTGGGCCAAGTGGATATCTATATGGGAAGAAAATGAGCCTTGATACATTCCTTATACCACCCATCAACATCAATTCCAGATAGATTACATGAAAGAGAAAACAATAAAGATACTAGAAGATTACAAGAGAACAAAATTATGTATATCTGTATGTGTAACTGTACACAGAGATACCACTGGAATAAGTGAATGAATGAATAACAAAATCTCTAGATACAAGGCCAATATACAAAAAATGAACTAGTATGAAACAATTAGAAAAAAAGACATTTTAGAAGAGTAGCATCAAAAACAATCAAATAACAAGGGATAAACACATGAAAAATGTGTAAGACCTCTACACAGAAAACTGTGAAACACCACTGAGAGAAATTAAAGAAGAGTAAATAAATGGAGAGACATACCACATTTGTGGGTTGGAAAACTCCAGTTTGTAAAGATGTCAATTCTCCCCAAATTGGTCTACAAGTTTAAGACAGCCTTAGTCAGATTTTAAAAATGGATATGTACTAGATGATTCTAAAACTTACAGAAAAATGTAAAGAGCCAAGAATAAGTAAAGCATTCATAAACAAAAACAAAACATGGAGAATTTATACTACTGGATATTAAGTCTTATTATTATAAAGCTACAGTAATTAAGACAATGTGGTATTGGCAAAAGAAGAGAAAAATAGACCTATGGAACAGAGTCCACAGATTCATTCACATATGGACGACTGATTTATGACAAAAGCAGCACTGCAGAGCAGTGGAAAAACATGATTTTTAAACTATATGACACTGTACTGGAAAACGATATTTTGGGAAGATAGGAAAGATCAAAGAACTAGACCTCTTCTTCATGCCTCAGATGAAAACAATTTTAGGTAACTCTTGATTTAAATGGTAAGGTGAAATAATAAAGTTTCTGGAAGATAACATAAGAAAATACCTTCACAAATCGGAGCTGGAAAAGATATCTTAAACAGGAAATAAAAAGGGCTGTCCACCAAAGAAAAGACTGAAGTATTGTACATTAAGACAAAAAACTTTTGTTCACCAAAGAAATTATTAAGAGTGAAAAGGCAAGCCACTGGGAAAAGAAATTTGCAATACATATAACAAAGACTCCTATCCAGAAAATATAAAGAACTCCTACATGTTAACTGAAAATAGAGAAAAAAAAAAAAAGAAGAATCAGACAACTTAAAAGAAAAATGGGGGCTTCCTTGGTGGTGCAGTGGTTAGGAATCCGCCTGCCAGTGCGAGAGACACGGGTTCAAGCCCTGGTCCGGGAGGATCCCACATGCCGCGGAGCAACTAGTCTCGTGCACCACAACTACTAAGCCTGCACTCTAGAGCCTGTGAGCCACAACTATTGAAGCCCGTGCGCCTAGAGCCCGTGCTCCGCAACAAGAGAAGCCACCGCAATGAGAAGCCTGCGCACCACAATGAAGAGTAGCCCCCACTCGCTGCAACTAGAGAAAGCCCGTGCGCAGCAGTAAAGACCCAAAGCAGCCAAATATAAATTAAATAAATAAATAAATAAATAAATAAATTCTGGGAAGATGGCAGTAATGGTGGCACCATAGCTTTTAAATCTCCCCAAATTTTCAAATAAAAACAGAAAAAAATTCCATGGTTACAAGAATTCCAGTTTACAAAAAAAACAAGACAAAACAAAGGAGTCTCCACAAACTCCAAAGTGCAAGCACATGAGGACAAACCACCAAGAGCCACACAATTTCTGAAGCATCACTGGTGCCTCAGAAAGCACAGGGTACCATTCAAACCTGAGAAGAGTATCAATATATAACCCCAAATAACCGACAGGAATTCAATGCAAAGCACGCAGGCCAATCTGAGAAAGGAGCTAATACTACGAAGCAGTTTTGCTCAATTCAATAGTGGGTAAGTGCAAGGAGGCCCTGACCCTGTAAGATCTGAAAAAGATATAGCAGTCTAGGACCCATGAAGTTTTGAAACTCATCAACCAGGGCTCCCTGGCAGGACACAGCCCTGTGAGAAGAAAATGCTGGGAACAGTTAAACTGAGTAAGATAGAAACAAAGGAAAGAGAAATTAGGTCTAAATAAACATAGAGAACAGAATCAAGAAGTCTTAAAAAGCAAGCTGCCATATTTTGAACACTGTATGAAGAGGGAGCTCTGTGAAGTTAGAAGAAGTTATCCTAAACTACATCTCCTGAAAGTCCAAGAAAGCATCCGTCAACAGAGGAATGGATAAAGAAGACGTAGTACATATATACAAAGGACTATTACTCAGCCATAAAAAAGAACAAAATAATGCCATTTGCAGCAACATGGATGGACCCAGAGACTGTCTTTTGAGGGAAGTCAGAGAAAAACAAATATCATATGATATTGCTTATATGTGGAATCTAAAAAAGGGTACAAATGAACTTATCTACAAAGCAGAAACAGAGCTGCAGATGTAGAAAACAGACCTATGGTTACCAGGGTGTAAGGGGCATGGGGAGGAATAAATTGGAAGACAGGGATTGACATACACACACTACTATATATAAAATAGGTAACTAATAAAGACCTACTGTATAGCACAGGGAACTCTACTCAGCACTCTGTAATGGCCTATACGGGAAAAGAATCTAAAAGAGTGGATACATGTATATGTATAACTGAATCACTATGCTGTACACCTGAAACTAACACAACATTGTAAATCAACTATACTCTAATAAAAAATTTTTAAAAAGTCCAAAAAAGCTAATTTCAGTAAAAATTAACAAAGAAAAGAACTGATGTCAAATCTCATACAAAGGTGTAAGAAAAACAAGAAGCAAAACATCCCTATAAACAATAACAACATGCCAGAAAGATGTAACAACCTAAGGGACACTAAGAAAATAATATAAGACATAAAATAACAACATAAATCAGAACTAGAAAAACTCAGAAATGAAGTGATATCTCAGGAAAGAAAAAGAAATTAAATAAAGTGTTTTAGGAATGCAGACTAAATTAGAAGAAACACAAGTGTTAATAAACACAACACATACTGCTTTAGGAGAACTGAAAGGTGAAAGGAAAATTTTAAATAGAAAAATGAAGAGATAAAGGAGCTCTTGAATAAACTGAAAGGGAAGAAAACACAAAAAATTGTGACTGAAAAAAAAAAAACTTTCCTAAAGTAAAAATGTTAAAGCTACATTTCAAAAGAGCACAGTACATACCTAAGGAAAGCAACCCAGAATGACAACCATCAAGACACATTCTAGTAAAATTACTGGACTTTAAAGAAAGAAAGAAAAAAATCCTTTAGCATCTGGGCTTGAGAATTATAACAGAAAAAATTAAGATTATTAACAGATTTTTACAGTGATGCTTTAAGACACCTGAAAACAGATTAAGATACTTTAAAAAAAAACGTGAGCCACAGATTTTATATCCAGCAAAACGTATTTTAAGGAAAAAGTGCACAAACTTAACAATGTACAAGAACTTCCTACAAGATTTTCCTGAGGAATCAACAGAAAAGCAAGCTTCAGGCAACCAAAATGACTAGAGAGACACTGACACAAAGACTAGTGGTAAACATGAAATACATAATTACTTGCAGTACTAAGATTAAATTATAACTAAGATTGAATGATACAGTACAATTATAAAAATTATGGAAGACAGAAGCATATGAAAGATTTTAAAGTTGTTTAATCATGTGGGTGCTGACATTCTGAGACTTTCATTTTGACACTTTTGGGTGTGTTAAAACAAAGTTATAGCATATTCTAATTCTATCAATCCCTGTGTCCTTAAGAATCAAGATTCTTAGTGTGGAAAAAAGGAATTATAATATAGAAGCAATAAAGTAAGTTAAGTAAAACCACTATAGTCCTAAATTTGAATTATAAATATTAGTATAAACTTGTAAAATATATTACTTCCATCCAAAAAAAAAAAAAAGTTTTCAAACAAGACCTGCTTGTAGCAATGAACATCCATAGTGCCCAGATTATTTGAAATACTATTTCTCATTGAAAGAGATGAAGGCTTTTGGGACAAATTACTAATTCCAAGTCTGGGGCAGGAATCATACAAAATGAACATGGAACATCTTGTCATATCACATATCAAGGAAGCTATCAAAGACTACTTATCAAAGACTGAATCCTGTCAGAATAAATTCCTGAAGAGGCTTCCACTGGCAAAAGATGGAACATTTTGAACTTCAGTAAAGATAATAATTGATATGGTACAAACATCTTAGGAAAATGTATAAATGAAAGTGTTCATAATTTTTTTAAAAGGTCATTTTCAAAAGATGATAGTCAACCAATACATTATCTTTAAAACTGGTAAAACAAAGGCAAAGAATCAGGCATTTTCCTGCCTTTTCTATATAAACTATATCACTGGATAACCAAATAGTAGATGCGGAAATCATTTCTTTATAAAATTATTCTAGTATTAATTTAAAAATTCAATTAAAATATCACCATTTTACAATCCTCAGTAATTTACTGGGCCTTGGAATTCCCTGGCATTCCAGTGGTTAGGACTTGGCACTTTCATTCCGGTGGCCCAGGTTCAATCCCTGGTCGGGGAACTAAGATCCCACAAGTGAAAAAAAAAAAAAAATTACTGGACCTAGACATTGAATATCATTGACTGCTAACATCATAGAGACAGTAAGACATAACTGCCTGCTGAGGAAAGAACACTATCTACTGTCTTGACAGAGACAATCAGATCTGGACACAGCCTAATTTTTAGAATAGAGGCTACCTGAAAAACGAAATTTTTGAATTACACCGTTAATTATGCCATCTAGATCAGGTATTCTCAATGGGGGCAATTCTGCAAGGGGGTAAAAAGATCTTATATATTACAATGGTTTGTCATCCTCCCAAATTCAATTCCACCCAACAAAATCTTATTCTTTAGTATTTAATGGGGGAGAATCAGAAAAAAATGTCTCAAAAGGCTCTCCAGGGAGGAATGATTTTTTTTTTAAGCCTGACAAACACCTATCTAGGCTCTGGGAAACTAACAGGTCAAATGATTCAGGTTCAACAACAGATAAATTATAAGGAAAAAGAAAAGGAATGGAAGAGGAACCCTAATAGGGATGCACTCAGGTGAAAACACCATAAAGAAATACAAGAAAATGATCAGACTAATGGTTAATTTCAGGGGGAAGGAATGAATTATGCTCAGGACAGCATGCATAGAGGAGGCTTGGGGATGATCTACTTCTTGACCTAAGTAGTACATATAATCACCTTATAATAATTCATTAAGCCATACATGTTTTATATATTGTTTTTTTTGTAAAAGGCAAAAAACTCCCATGAGATACTGCATACCCATAAGGATTGCTAGAAGCCTGAAAATTGATGACCAAGTGTTGCTGAGGATTTGGAGCAATGGGGACTTTCAAGTACTATTGGTAGGAGAGGAAATTGGTACCACAACTGTGCAAAAAAGAATCCTTGATACTTTATCATTTATAGTGGAAAATATAAATCCTGGAAGACTCAACAATTCACTGTAAAATCTGTACTACAGAAATGTACGCTTATACGCACCAGGTCTATGCACAAGAATGTTTACAGCAGCACTATTCCTAACAGCCAAAAACTGAAAAGGACTCATATCAATGATGGAATGCACAAATACACTGAAGTATGCTCATACAATTGAAACATACACAGCATCAAGAATCAAGCCATTACAGTCACACACAATATGAATGGATCTTAAAACATAATGGGGGCTTCCCTGGTGGCGCAGTGGTTGAGAATCCGCCTGCCAATGCAGGGGAGACGGGTTCGAGCCCTGGTCTGGGAAGATCCCACATGCCACGGAGCAACTAGGCCCGTGAGCCACAACTACTGAGCCTGCGCGTCTGGAGCCTGTGCTCCGCAACAAGAGAGGCCACGATAGTGAGAGGCCCGCGCACCGCGATGAAGAGTGGCCCCCACTTGCCGCAACTAGAGAAAGCCCTCGCACAGAAACGAAGACCCAACACAGCCAAAAATAAATAAAATTAAAAAAAAAAAAAAAAAAAAAAAAAAAAGAACCGTGTGCTCTGACATATCTCAAAATGGTTCCTTTAAAAAACAAAACAAGGGGCTTCCCTGGTGGCGCAGTGGTTGAGAATCTGCCTGCCAATGCAGGGGACACGGGTTCGAGCCCTGGCCTGGGAGGATCCCACGTGCCGCGGAGCGGCTGGGCCCGTGAGCCACAATTGCTGAGCCTGCGCGTCTGGAGCCTGTGCTCCGCAACAAGAGAGGCCGCGATAGTGAGAGGCCTGCGCGCACCGCGATGAAGAGTGGCCCCCGCTCGCCGCAACTGGAGAAAGCCCTCGCACAGAAACGAAGACCCAACACAGCCATAAATAAATAAATAAAATTAAAAACAAAACAAAACAAAACAAAACAAAACAAACCCATAATGGATGGGTGAAGGAATTCAGACATAAAAGAATATATACTGAATGCCTCCATTTAGATAAAGTTTAGGCATAGGCCTAAACTTAGCTGTTTGGGGTGAAATTTCTTTGTGTGTGTGTTGTATTTAACAATGGAAAACTTAGAGGGAAAAAAGTCACCCTAAGGGGAAAAAAGAGTGGTTGCCTCTGTGAAACAGTATTTGGGGGTCAAGAGGAGAGGATTATTGCTTTTATTTCTTTCTGTAGTTTGATTTTGGAATCATTTTCTTGCTTTACTCTGACGGACATCACAAGAATGAAAATCAATAAGTAAGAACCAATGGGGGACAATTATAACTGCTACAGTGGCTTTTCAGTTCCAAGATCCTATCTGTAACCTACCCACTCAAGGTTTTTCTTCCTAAGAAAATCTCAATTTTCTTTGCCTTCCTGTGAGAAATCATGTACTTCAGAGGAGGTGGGCCCCAGACCCTGGCTTATTATATGATGTCTATAAAGAGATAATCAAATGATGTCATCATTTTTCCAAATTAAGATACTATAAAATTTTATATCAAAACTATGTTTAAGTATTACAACATAACTTTCTGGTATGTATAACTGAACAAAAGTATCTCAATGTTTAAAAATTAAAAATCCAAGCATAAGTTTAAGTATCTTACTTGAAATAACAATAATGATGTTATTGATATTTATAAATAGCACGGTATAATGGAAAGAGCTCTGGTATCAAATTTCAACTGCACCTATTCAAGTACTTTTCTTTCAAATACAATTTTTTTAAAAAATGTTTATTTATTTAATTGGCTGTGCCGGGTCTTAGTTGCGGCACGCAGGATCTAGTTCCCTGACCAGGGATCAAACCTGGGCCCCCTGCAATGGGAGCACGGAGACTTAGCCACTGGACCACCAGGGAAGTCCCATCAAATACAATTTTTAAAAAGCATTTTGGGACTTCCCTGGTGGCGCAGTGGTTAGGAACCCGCCTGCCAATGCAGGGGACATGGGTTCGAGCCCTGGTCCGGGAGGATCCCACATGCCACGGAGCAACCAAGCCCGTGCGCCACAACTACTGAGCCTGTGCTCTAGGACCCGTGAGCCACAACTACTGAGCCCACGTGCCGCAACTACTGAAGCCTGGGCGCCTAGAGCCTATGCTCTGCAACAAGAGAAGCCCCTGATCGCTGCAACTAGAGAAAGCCCCCGCGCAGCAATGAAGACCCAACGAACGCAGCCAAAAATTAATTAATTAAAAAAAAAAAGCATTTTGAACACTTAATTCCAATAACCAAGCTTATTTCTTCTTTTACCATAACTAGGTTCCTTCAATTTTACACTGGAAATCAAAGGAAAATGTGATTTATTTTATATCTAATTTAGTTAGACTGTCAAGCTTGTAGTTAAGCAGATTACTAGTGATGCTTTAAAAGCAAGATTCCTCATGAATGGCAAGTACAGTGGCCCCAAGCTGCAGTGAAAAAAGAAGTCTGATGATGAAATTTCTACTCCTGACTAGCTTCTCTGTAAAGGTCATTTAACTCCCTGACATTCAGTCCTCTCATCTGGGCTCAGAGCAGACTGCCTAAGTATGAACCATGGTTTCACCAATTAGTGAATCAGTGACTATGCATAAACTGCTTAATCTCTTGAGCCTAATTCCTTTATTTGTAAAATGACAATACAGTTGTTTTGTCATTTGTTTTAAAATGACAGTTTAAAACAGTTGTTTTAAAATTAATTGAGTTAAACATATATAAAGTGTTTAGCATAATGACTGACAAATAGCAAGTGTCACATTATGACTATTATTATTACCTGTGAAATGGAAACAGCAGATGCACAGTGTTTATTAATAATATGTTGATAATACAACCAAACGGGGGGGGGGGTGGAGAGAGAACTTTATTCTCCTCTTCCAAGGTACTTTTCATTAGTATTACAACTATTCACAGTAAAACTTCTACTTCCTTCTATAAGAAACTTCGTTTTCCCTTTGGAAGTGGCCAGAAGCTATGTATGTCTTTTAGCTTATTGATCAGACACCAAAGTGGAGTTCAGAAATAGGAAATGCCACCCAAAAAAGAATATTTCAGTTCTTACCTCTTGCTTTTAATTATACAAATAATCATTTACACATTTATGATTATACTCTATAGTCAAATATACCAATTAATGCTTCCAAATTAGAACCTAAAATTAGGAGATATTTCATCACTTCATTACTAGTGGAGAATCTTATGTAGTAATACTATAAGAATTTAAGAAAATTGGATGACCATTCTTCTATGTTCTCTTCCACCTCCCACAACTGTCCTAATGATCTTTTTTTTTTATCCCCTTCACTTCCTTGTATGAATGAATCAACACATGATGAGAAGGAGTTCGCATTTTGTTTTCTCCATATGCCCTTGACTATGTCTTACTCATAACTGTACTTCCAGAGTCTCACAGTTGTTGAATGAATGAGTGGCTCCAAAAACATACTCTTCTGCCAGAGACTGGAGCTCTTCATCATAGCCATATACAACCAGAGTCAAGGAACATGGCTTATATGACAACAATAAGTTTATCATGATTTTCTTCAGTTATAAAGTATTACACCATTATAGAAAATTTGGAGAACAAAGGAACAAAATTTGGAGAACAAAGTCGGGAAAAGATGGGAATCACCCATGGTTCTCTCACACAATTTTATTATTTCCGAAATTGCATCTTTGCTTCCTTGTGACCAGGGTCCTTGGCTCTGTCTCTAACAAATCATTTTCTTCTCTTCTCAATTCTTCTATTCATGTCACTTCTCCACTTTTCCTTCCAGATGCTCCTAATATAATACTGTATGATCCTGGGGTTTTGTGGTGTTCCTGTTTTCCAGAGTAATCTTCAAAAATATGCCCATCACTTATGCAACACTGATTTGGGGGTAATAAAGGATGTTTCAAATTTAGTGGGTTAACTCTTTGAATGTTCTAGGGAAAGGTGGGCAAAGAAGAGCCAGGACAGGCTGAGAGAAGCTGACATGCCCATGTCATATCAGCACCCACAAAACCTCTTCCTAGCATATTTTTTAAAGTGTCTATAAATGATTATTGTTTTTAATTCAAATACTCGTTTCTCGTCTTAACATTTGGCTAGCCATTCTTTGTAATCCTGTACTAATATGTAATCAATATTAAATTAACACAGAAAAGTTAATAATGGTTATTTCTAAGTAATAGGTATACATTTTTTGCTTCCTTATATTTTTATATACTAAATTGGTATTATTTACATTAACATTTAAAATTAAAATAACATTAAAAGAGTTTGGCAAATGTTTATTGCAGGCTCACCACATGGTATAAAAGAACTTGTGTTATGCATCATGGGGAACACAAAGAAAATCCAACATGGATCTTGCCTCAAAGAACTTCCATCAGTGAGAGAAAATATGCACACAATTAAGTATACTACAAAGTATAAACCCATTAGTGCAATACAGAGACTATTCCAGTTGAGAGAGGGCAAGTAGTCAGGGTAGGCTTAGTGGAGACAGCAATATTTAAGCTAAACTTAATGCTCTGCCAGTTCCAGGCTTAGTTTTAAGAGAACAGCACTTCCATCTAGGGCTCTTGAAACCCATAGTCACCATGTAAGAAGTCTGACTACCCTGACAGAGAGGCCACATGGAAAGCCCTGACACTACATGAAGAGGGAAAGGGCAGCTGAACCCAGTCTTCCAGCAGTCTCAGACAAGGCGTATGAATAAAGAAGCCATTTTGGAAGTATATCCTCCAGTCCCAGCCACCTTGGCTGACAGCATGTGGGGGGTGGGGGGAAAGGCCCAGGTGAGCCCTTCCCAATTTCTTGACTCAAAAAACTGCCAACAAATAAAACCGTTATACTAACTCACCAGGCTTGGAGGTGGTTTGCTAACAGGTAAGTGAAGCAGAGCTCTAAGTTTATTTTCTGACCAATGGGAAGCAATGCAAAGAGTTGTGCTTTAGGAAAATCAACCTAGCTGCAATGTGTAATCTAGTGGCAGGAAACCCAGGAAGCAAGAGCCAGTGAAGTCTGAACTACAGGTAACAGTAAGCAGAGGGAGAAAAAGATACAAGATACTGACCACAGAGGTTAGATTCAATGGGATTTTTGTATGTAATTGGCCATGAAGGGCATGAGGAAACAAGTAGTCAAAGTTGACCTCGATGTTGAGATCAGGTGACTGGAGAATGGTGATATTATTAAGAAAGAACAAGGAAGCTGATGAGTTCAGAATAAGAAAATGCAATGCATATTAATTTCAATACATAAACAAAATGAAAAAACTAAGGCAAAATAGCATCCATAATTACAGATAATATGCAAACAATTAGTCTGGAGTTTAAGCAGTTTAAAAGAGCTCTAAAAATCCTGCTATCAGTATCTTTCTACAATACAAAAGGTTTTAAACCAAAAATTATTCAAAATTTTCAGTGGGGAAGCTACAGAGTTTAATATATAACATTGAGATTTTTCCTCAACTGTCAACTGAAAATTGGTTCAGAAACTGGGATGTGGAAGCAACCTAAGTGTCCATCAACACATAAACGGATAAAGGAGATATGGCACATATATACAATGGAATATTACTTAGCCATAAAACGAAACGAAATTGAGTTATTTGTAATGACGTGGATGGATCTAGAGTCTGTCATACAGAGTGAAGTAAGTCAGAAAAAGAAAAACAAATACCATATGCTAACACATATATATGGAATCTAAAAAAAAAAAAAGGTTCTGATGAACCTAGGGGCAGGACAGGAATAAAGACACAGACATAGAGAATGGACTTGAGGACATGGGGAGGGGGAAGGGTAAGCTGAGACCAAGTGAGAGAGTGGCATGAACATATATACACTACCAAACATAAAATAGATAGCTAGTGGGAAGCAGCTGCATCGCACGGGGAGATCAGCTCAGGGCTTTGTGACCACCTAGGGGGTGGGATAGGGGGGGTGGGATAGGGAGGGTGGGAGGGAGACGAAAGAGGGAGGAGATATGGGGATATATGTATACATACAGCTGATTCACTTTGTTATACAGCAGAAACTAACACAACACTGTAAAGCAACTACACTCCAATAAAGATGTTAAAAAAAAATAAAGAAAAAGAAACTGGGATGAATGAGCCAGCATATCCTCATCCACAAAGGGGAGAAATCAATGTTTTCAATGATATTTTTACAGTTGATACTGTGAACTCGTGATATCCTGTGAACTCGTGATATCCTGTCCCTTCTATCCCAATACTGTCTACAGCTTACACTCTATGATAAATTTTCATATAGCATTGAGTTTTTTTTTTTTTTTAAAAACCACAGATCTCATCATGTTAGAACCAAAATCCTTACCATGGCCTGTGAAACACTGCCTCATATGGCTCTTGCTGACATAGCTAGCCCCACCTCATACCTCTTCCCCCTATTCACTAATCTGCAGAGACCATGGTTTAGATCCTTCAACATTCCATGCTTCTGCCTTCCACTTCAGGCTCTTCTCTCTGGCTGGGTTACTCTTCTTCACTGCCTCTCTTTGACCAAATTAACTGTATTCATCCTTCAGTTCCTCATCTTAAATGTCACCTCCTCAGAGAAAAACCTTTCTGGACTAACCCCAGTGTTTGTTCACACACCTCTCACTCCTTCAAATCACTCACCACAATGATAATCTACAATTTAGGAAGCTATGATTAATATCTATCTCCTCTGCTAAAAAACGTTCATTCCCATAGCCTCAGGACATAGCACACAGCCTGGCAAAAGTAAATACTCCAGAAGAACTTCTTGAACAAACAAGAAGTTCACAGATATAGCAGGATAATTAGGAGCATGAACTCTGGAGCCAAACTGGGTTCAAGTCCCAGCTCTGACCCTTACAAGCTTTGCAACTAGGTAAGTTATTTTTCAGCACCTCCCTTCCTTCCTCTTTAAAATAAGAATAATGACAAAATCCACAGCACTGAGGAGTCAAAGAGTTAATATATGGAAAATCCTTAGAACAGTACCTGGCTAAAGACAGATGTCTGTAAAGATCTTAACCATAGCCTAGAATATAGTGAACCTTCATTAAACAGGAGCTATCAGAATTAGCAAACACAGGCTCTCTCATCTATCCTGTTCCATAAACTTTGTCTCCCAGACTCACATCTCAACTTCCTTTATTAGACTTCTCCAAAGGGGCTGCAAGGCTTCTCTTTTATTAGCTGCGGCCTGCCTTCAGGAGAAAAATCTAAAGCCTTTATTTAAGTTTACAGGGAGGTCCAAAATCTGGCCCCAGGCTCTCCAAATATTTCCTTAAATTCAACCACTCCCTACCCCCCAGCCGCAATAAATTACTTCTACAAAACACCAACGAAGCAAGGCCATTTCTTAGCCGTCTTCCAGCAGGCCAGCATACTAAAGTCTGCCCAGCCCTCTCTCAGCAGGGTAAGTCATCTTCTCTTTGCATCAAAAAGCCTAGGACAGGGACTTCCCTGGTGGCGCAGGGGTTAAGAATCCACCTGCCAATGCAAGGGGACACGGGTTTGAGCCCTGGTCCGGGAAGATCCCACATGCCGCGGAGCAACTAAGCCCGCGCGCCACAACTACTGAGCCTGTGCTCTAGAGCCTGTGAGCCACAACTACTGAGCCCGCGCACCTGGAGCCCGTGCTCCGCAACACGAGAAGCCACCGCAATGAGAAGCCCGCGCACCGCAACAAAGAGTAGCCCCCGCTCGCCGCGACTAGAGAAAGCCCCTGCGCAGCCAAAAATAAGTAAATAAATAAAAATAAAAAAATAAAAAAGCCTGGGACAACCCTACCCAGGCGCTTATCACGACGCATCCGAGTTCTTTACAGAGCCCTCGGCTCGCTGATGTCGGAACCCTGCCCAGCGGACATCACCGGGACCCTGCAGGCACTCAGTGAGCTTGGTCACGGGACTGAAGCGGCCTGAAGTTTTCGACAACCGTCCCACACGGTATTCGGGCCACATCTCACGCGGGAAGATCGGCCTCGTTCGCCGCTCCGGGCACATTTGTCGGGTTCGCGTTCCCCGCGCTGCCCAGGGTTCTGACACACTCGGGGAGGCCTCACGAGGGCCGGGCAGCAGTGGCCGCCTTTTCGGGAAGACGCCCCTCCAGAGCCGAGTCGGGAGGGTTTGGGACCGCGGCCCGTCAGCCCCCCGCCACCCCCTGCCCTGACCAGGGCGTCGGAGTGCAAACTCACGGCGTGTCGCCCCCCGCGCGCCCCCGGCCGCGCTCTGCTCCACGGCCACCGCCTCCCGTGAGGCGCCGCCGAGGAAACTCGGTCTTTCGGCGCTACCGGCCCGCGAAACTTCCCGAAGTGGCGGGAGCGGCTGAGGGTCCGCCGACCGCCCGCGCCTCTATCGCTCCCTCTCGGCCACTAGCCCCGCTGCTCCGGCCGCTCGGCGCTAGGCGGCGCCCCGCGCGGTCCCGGGCTCGCTCGTGTCGGGGCCGCGGCTGAGCCCGGCCAGCGCCCCCCGCCGCCCCTCACAAACGAGCCCCCGCCCCCATCCCCACCCCCACCCGCGGGCTCAATGGAGGCGCCGGGCGGAGACGCCACTAGCCTCACAGAGCCTGCCGAGTAGCTGGCGCGCCCCGCGGCCGACACTTACTCGCCACTCAACTCGCCGGCTCTCGAGACGGGCTTGGCGACTTCTGTCGCCGCAGCTTCTAATCAGCAGGAGCGGCCGCCACAGCTTCGTGGCCGCAGCCGAGGCCGCCGCTGCGCTCCTTCCGGCCCTTCCGCGGCGTCACCTCGCGCCTGCGCACAGCGCCCCCTCCCGACTAATGACAGGAAGAACCATAGAGGCACGCCGGGTGATAGGGAGGAGGGGTCTGGGGAGTAACACCATAGAGAGGGACGCCTGTCCGCTCCTCCATCCCGCCTCACGGCCCGCTGAGTCTTGACTCCCCCACTAGGCGGGAGGAGGAAAGAAACAGAGAGCCTCTCAACCCCGTGAGGAGGTGTCGCTGTCTCCCTGGAGTTTTCAACTCCAGGGCGTGAAGCGTGAAGCGGGCAGCCGTGGAAATCTCCTGGATATGCATTTATTTGCATCCGTTGCCTTTGGCAAGTCATTCATGCAACACATTTTCGGAGGGCTTCCTGTATGCTAGGCACTGTTCTAGGAATTGGAGCCAAAACGGTATAGACTGTCCCTGTTCTCATGAAGCTTATGTTTTATTGGGAAGTCAATGACTGGTGAACTAATTAACCAACTAAAATACTGGCCTAGACAGGAAGTGTTCTGCAAACACACACACACACACACACACAGAGATGAAAAATAAAACAGAGAAAGGGATAGAGTGATGGGGATAATAGTGTGGTCTAAATGAAGTGAGGGAGTGAGCCGTGGTTACCACCCGGCGGAAGAGCACTTCAAGCAGACGGTATAGAAAGGCCAAAAGCCCTGAGATGGTTAGAAAAACAGCGTTATGCTGTGTGGCTGCATGACAGTGCAGTGAGTGAGACGGAGAGTGGTAGGGAATGGGCTTGGCAAGCTGGTTGGGAGCCAAATCGTAGGTCTTAAATTGAATTTGGATTTTATTCTAAGTGTGATGGGAAGCTACTGGAGAACTGGGAACAGGGACGTGAGTTGATTTGCTTGTGTTTTCCGAGACCAGAATCAGGAAAGCCAGTTAGGAAGTTATTGCAGGATTCTAAATGATAAGAGATCGTGGCTTGGACCAGTACAGTCAGGGAGGAGGTGATGAGAAATGGTCGGAGTAGGGATTTTTTTAAAAGGTAAAACAGAGAGATTTGCAGATGGATTGATGTGGGGTGAGAGAGAATGAAAGGAGTTGAGGATAACTAACTACAAGATTTTTGGCTTGTGCAGTTGGGTGAATGGTGGTGCCATTCACAAATATGGGTAAAATCAGGAGGAATAGATTTTGGTTAGAGTGAGGAGAAGTGAACATGTTTTGCACATGTTACATTGCAAACTAGACCTTCAAGTAGACATATCAATATGCAGTTAGATCCTTTGTTTCTCGATGACTGAGAAACAAAGGATTCTTGGTTAATCTGAAGACTTCATTTGGGAACCAAAAATCTTTTAACAAATAATCTCTCGGACCGTGAGCCACACATTTCCCCGAAAAGTATGCATTTTTCCCAGCGTAATTTTGTTGGGAGTTATATTATTGAGGAATGAACTAAGATGAATATGTGGAACTGTAATTTAATGGCATAGAAATCTGAAGACCTGCAGGAGATTTAAAAATTCCAACCCTTGTTATAACTTTTTAAAAGACTATGAAATTATCAAAACACACGAATCAAGTTTTTTTTAATTAATTAATTAATTTGGCTGCGCTGGGTCTTAGTTGTGACATGCGAACTCTCACTTGCTGCATGCATGTGGGATCTAGTTCCCTGACCAGGGAATGAATCCAGGCCCCCTGCATTGGGAGCACGGAGTCTCAACCACCGCACCACCAGGTAAGTCTCTGAATCAAGTTTTCTTTTTTTTTTTTTTAAATGGGAGTTATTTATTTATTTATGGCTGTGTTGGGTCTTCGTTTCTGTGCGAGGGCTTTCTCTAGTTGCGGCAAGGGGGGGCCACTCTTCATCATGGTGCGCGGGCCTCTCACTATCGCGGCCTCTCTTGTTGGCGGAGCACAGGCTCCAGACGCGCAGGCTCAGTAGTTGCGGCTCACGGGCCTAGTTGCTCCGTGGCATGTGGGATCTTCCCAGACCAGGGCTCGAACCTGTGTCCCCTGCATTGGCAGGCAGATTCTCAACCACTGCGCCACCAGGGAAGCCCTGAATCAAGTTTTAATATGCTATATGATAGGTGGATGAGGCTTTTTTTTTTTGGAAACTTAAAAATATTTATTAATTCATTTATAATAACAATAATCAACCTATCACATGTCAGCATAAATCACGTTTTTAACAGAAAATATCTATATTTTCCAAAACAAGAGAAAATATGAGAAGAGTGACATTGTTTTACATTAAGTTCTTTTTACATAAATTTACATCACAGTTTTTTTTTAATTCAAGCAGAAAGTCACAAAAATTATAATCATCCTCATCAGTTCACTCAGTCCCATGTAATTAATTTTTTTTTCATCTTGATCTTTTGTTAGCACTTTTGTGAATTCATCAGTTTTCCATTAGAGTTCTGAAAATGCTTATTCATTCAGCTCAGCAGTATAGTCAGTTACCAGAAACCTGTACTTGTCAGAGTCTTTTCCATGAATTCCTTGAAGATGAAACCCTTTTATAGGAACATTTTTGCAAAAGCATCAGAGTACACCCAGAACTGTCTGTAAGTGACAAAAGACTTAAAAATGACCACAGTTAAAGATTTGATGAAAGTTCATAATAATGCAATTGACAAGGAAATTTAGTTATTTCTGAGATATACATTTTAAAGTAATAACTAGAATTATGACTTATAACATTATACCAGAACATTTTAAGATTTTTAGGAATTTCATGTAATGTCTGAAACATTTATATTAACATATTTCCATACAAATAACCCAAAGAAAGTTTAGTATTAGTTTTTCTTTTTTTTTTGAATTTTTGAATTTTATTTTATTTATTTTTTTATACAGCAGGTTCTAATTAGTCATCAATTTTATACACATCAGTGTATACATGTCAATCTCAATCGCCCAATTCAGCACACCATCATCCCCACCCCCCCGCGGCTTTCCCCCCTTGGTGTACATACGTTTGTTCTCTACATCTGTGTTTCAACTTCTGCCCTGCAAACCTGTTCATCTGCACCATTTTTCTAGGTTCCACATACATGTGTTAATATACGATATTTGTTTTTCTCTTTCTGACTTACTTCACTCTGTATGACAGTCTCTAGATCCATCCACGTCTCAACAAATGACTCAATTTCATTTCTTTTTATGGCTGAGTAATATTCCATTGTATATATGTACCACTTCTTCTTTATCCATTCATCTGTCGGTGGGCATTTAGGTTGCTTCCATGAGCGGGCTATTGTAAATAGTGCTGCAAGGAACACTGGGGTGCATGTGTCTTTTTGAATTATGGATTTCTCTGGGTATATGCCCGGTGGTGGGATTGCTGGATCATATGGTAATTCTATTTTTAGTTTTTTAAGGAACCTCCATACTGTTCTCCATAGTGGCTGTATCAATTTACATTCCCACCAACAGTGCAAGAGGGTTCCCTTTTCTCCACACCCTCTCCAGCATTTGTTGTTTGTAGATTTTCTGATGATGCCCATTCTAACTGGTGTGAGGTGATACCTCATGGTAGTTTTGATTTGCATTTCTCTAATAATTAGTGATGTTGAGCAGGTTTTCATGTGCTTCTTGGCCATCTGTATGTCTTCTTTGGAGAAATGTCTATTTAGGTCTTCTGCCCATTTTTGGATTGGGTTGTTTGTTTCTTTAATATTGAGCCGCATGAGCTGTTTATATATTTTGGAGATTAATCCTTTGTCCGTTGATTTGTTTGCAAATATTTTCTCCCATTCTGAGGGTTGTCTTTTCCTCTTGTTTATGGTTTCCTTTGCTGTGCAAAAGCTTTTAAGTTTCATTAGGTCCCATTTGTTTATTTTTGTTTTTATTTTCATTACTCTAGGAGGTGGGTCAAAAAAGATCTTGCTGTGGTTTATGTCAAAGAGTGTTCTTCCTATGTTTTCCTCAAAGAGTTTTATAGTGTCCAGTCTTACATTTAGGTCTCGAATCCATTTTGAGTTTATTTTTGTGTATGGTGTTAGGGAGTGTTCTAATTTCATTCTTTTACATGTAGCTGTCCAGTTTTCCCAGCACCACTTATTGAAGAGACTGTCTTTTCTCTATTGTATATCCTTGCCTCCTTTGTCATAGATTAGTTGACCATAGGTGTGTGGGTTTATCTCTGGGCTTTCTATCCTGTTCCATTGATCTATGTTTCTGTTTTTGTGCCAGTACCATATTGTCTGGATTACTGTAGCTTTGTAGTATAGTCTGAAGTCAGGGAGTCTGATTCCTCCTGCTCCATTTTTTTCTCTCAAGACTGCTTTGGCTATTCGGGGTCTTTTGTGTCTCCATACAAATTTTAAGATTTTTCGTTCTAGTTCCGTAAAAAATGCCATTGGTAGTTTGATAGGGATTGCATTGAACCTGTAGATTGCTTTCGGTAGTATAGTCATTTTCACAACATTGATTCTTCCAATCCAAGAACATGGTATATCCCTCCATCTGTTGGTATCATCTTTAATTTCTTTCATCAGTGTCTTATAGTTTTCTGCATACAGGTCTTTTGTCTCCCTAGGTAGGTTTATTCCTAGGTATTTTATCCTTTTTCTTGCAGTGGTAAATGGGAATGTTTCCTTAATTTCTCTTTCAGATTTTTCATCATTAGCGTATAGGAATGCAAGAGATTTCTGTGCATTAATTTTGTATCCTGCAACTTTACCAAATTCATTGATTAGCTCTAGTAGTTTTCTGGTGGCATTTTTAGGATTCTCTATGTATAGTATCATGTCATCTGCAAACAGTGACAGTTTTACTTCTTTTCCAGTTTGTATTCCTTTAATTTCTTTTTCTTCTCTGATTGCCATGGCTAGGACTTCCAAAACTATGTTGAATAATAGTGGTGAGAGTGGACATCCTTGTCTTGTTCCTGATCTTACAGGAAATGCTTTCAGTTTTTCACCATTGAGAATGATGTTTGCTGTGGGTTTGTCGTATATGGCCTTTATTATGTTGAGGTAGGTTCCCTCTGTGCCCACTTTCTGGAGAGTTTTTATCATGAATGGGTGTTGAATTTTGTCAAAAGCTTTTTCTGCGTCTATTGAGATGATCATATGGTTTTTATTCTTCAGTTTGTTAATGTGGTGTATCACATTGATTGATTTGCGTATATTGAAGAATCCTTGCATCCCTGGGATAAATCCCACTTGATCATGGTGCATGATCCTTTTAATGTGTTGTTGGATTCTGTTTGCTAGTATTTTGTTGAGGATTTTTGCATCTATATTCATCAGTGATATTGGTCTGTAATTTTCTTTTTTTGTAGTATCTTTGTCTGGTTTTGGTATCAGGGCGATGGTGGCCTCATAGAATGAGTTTGGGAGTGTTCCTTCCTCTGCAATTTTTTGGAAGAGTTTGAGAAGGATGGGTGTTAGCTCTTCTCTAAGTGTTCGATAGAATTCACCTGTGAAGCCATCTGGTCCTGGACTTTTGTTTGTTGGAAGATTTTTAATCACAGTGTCAATTTCATTACTTGTGATTGGTCTGTTCATATTTTCTATTTCTTCCTGGTTCTGTCTTGGAAGATTATACCTTTCTAAGAAGTTGTCCATTTCTTCCAGGTTGTCCATTTTGTTGGCATAGAGTTGCTTGTAGTAGTCTCTTAGGGTGCTTTGTATTTCTGCGGTGTCTGTTGTAACTTCTCCTTTTTCATTTTTAATTTTATTGATTTGAGTCCTCTCCCTCTTTTTCTTGATGAGTCTGGCTAATGGTGTATCAATTTTGTTTATTTTCTCAAAGAACCAGCTTTTAGTTTTATTGATCTTTGCTATTGTTTTCTTTGTTTCTATTTCATTTATTTCTGCTCTGATCTTTTTGATTTCTTTCCTTCTGCTAACTTTGGGTTTTGTTTATTCTTCTTTCTCTAGTTCCTTTAGGTGTAAGGTTAGATTGTTTATTTGAGATTTTTCTTGTTTCTTGAGGTAGGCTTGTATAGCTATAAACTTCCCTCTTAGAACTGCTTTTGCTGCATCCCATAGGTTTTGGACCGTCATGTTTTCATTGTCATTGTCTCTAGGTATTTTTTGATTTCCTCTTTGATTTCTTCAGTGAACTCTTGGTTATTTAGTAACGTATTGTTTAGCCTCCATGTGTTTGTGTTTTTTACGTTCTTTTCCCTGTAATTCATTTCTAATCTCATAGCGTTGTGGTCAGAAAAGATACTTGATATGATTTCAATTTTCTTAAATTTACTAAGGCTTGATTTGTGACCCAACATGTGATCTATCCTGGAGAATATTCCATGCGCACTTGAGAAGAAAGTGTAATCTGCTGTTTTTGAATGGAATGTCCTATAAATATCAATTAAATCTATCTGGTCTATTGTGTCATTTAAAGCTTCTGTTTCCTTATTTATTTTCGTTTTGGATGATCTGTCCATTGGTGTAAGTGAGGTGTTAAAATCCCCCACTATTATTGTGTTACTGTCGATTTCCTCTTTTATAGCTGTTAGCAGTTGCCTTATGTATTGAGGTGCTCCTATGTTGGGTACATATATATTTATAATTGCTATATCTTCTTCTTGGTTTGATCCCTTCATCGTTATGTAGTGTCCTTCCTTGTCTCTTGTAACATTCTTTATTTTAAAGTCTATTTTATCTGATATGAGTATTGCTACTCCAGCTTTCTTTTGATTTCCATTTGCATGGAATATCTTTTTCCATCCCCTCACTTTCAGTCTGTATGTGTCCCTAGGTCTGAAGTGGGTCTCTTGTAGACAGCATATATATGGGTCTTGTTTTTGTATCCATTCAGCAAGCCTGTGTCTTTTGGTTGGAGCATTTAATCCATTCACGTTTAAGGTAATTATCGATATGTATGTTCCTATGACCATTTTCTTAACTGTTTTGGGTTTGTTTTTGTAGGTCCTTTTCTTCTCTTGTGTTTCCCACTTAGAGAAGTTCCTTTAGCATTTGTTGTAGAGCTGGTTTGGTGGTGCTGAATTCTCTTAGCTTTTGCTTGTCTGTAAAGCTTTTGATTTCTCCATCAAATCTGAATGAGATCCTTGCCAGGTAGAGTAATCTTGGTTGTAGGTTCTTCCCTTTCATCCCTTTAAGTATATCATGCCACTCCCTTCTGGCTTGTAGAGTTTCTGCTGAGAAATCAGCTGTTAACCTTATGGGAGTTCCCTTGTATGTTATTTGTCGTTTTTCCCTTGCTGCTTTCAATAATTTTTCTTTGTCTTTAATTTTTGCCAATTTGATGACTATGTGTCTCGGCGTGTTTCGCCTTAGGTTTATCCTGTGTGGGACTCGCTGCACTTCCTGGACTTGGGTGGCTATTTCCTTTCCCATGTTAGGGAAGTTTTCGACTATAATCTCTTCAAATATTTTCTCTGGTCCTTTCTCTCTCTCTTCTCCTTCTGGGACCCCTATAATGCGAATGTTGTTGTGTTTAATGTTGTCCCAGAGGTCTCTTAGGCTGTCTTCATTTCTTTTCATTCTTTTTTCTTTATTCTATTCCGCAGCAGTGAATTCCACCATTCTGTCTTCCAGGTCACTTATCTGTTCTTCTGCCTCAGTTATTCTGCCATTGATTCCTTCTAGTGTAGTTTTCATTTCAGTTTTTGTATTGTTCATCTCTGTTTGTTTGTTCTTTAATTCTTCTAGGTCTTTGTTAAACATTTCTTGCATCTTCTCGATCTTTGCCTCCATTCTTTTTCCAAGGTCCTGGATCATCTTCACTATGATTATTCGGAATTCTTTTTCTGGAAGGTTGCCTATCTCCACTTCATTTAGTTGTTTTTCTGAGATTTTATCTTGTTCCTTCATCTGGTACATAGCCCTCTGCCTTTTCATCTTGTCTATCTTTCTGTGAATGTGGTTTTTGTTCCACAGGCTGCAGGATTGTAGTCGAGGCTGTCTGTTGTACCATTTCTTTTTTTGAATTCTCAGGCATGGTTTGGCAGTACAAAAACTGTGTAACATTAACAAATTCAATAAAAATTAATATGTGGAAAAAATAGGCAATTTAGATTTATGAGTGTAGCTTCAGAAAGACAGAACTCAGAGGCTGGGGGTTTTTTTTTTTAATAAATTTATTTATTTATTTATTTATTTTTGGCTCTGTTGGGTCTTCATTGCTGCATGCGGGCTTTCTATATTTGCAGCGAGTGGGGGCTACTCTTTGTTGTAGTGCGCAGGCTTCTCATTGGGGTGGCTTCTCTTATTGTGGAGCATGGGCTCTAGGCATGCGGACTTCAGTAGATGCAGCATGCAAGCTCAGTAGTTGTGGTTCACAGGCTCTAGAGCACAGGCTCAGTAGTTGTGGCGCACGGGCTTAGATGCTCTGTGGCATGTGGGATCTTCCCGGACCAGGGCTCGAACCTGTGTCCCCTGCATTGGCAGGTGGATTCTTAACCCTGGGCCACCAGAGAAGTCCTGAGGCTGGGGATTTAAACTGGGATTCACTAAGACATATATAATATATAAAGCCTCAGGACTGGCCATACTTATACCTAGGGAATGATTGTAGATAGAGAAGAGAGGACAGCTGAAGGAGGCCAGGGTCACTTGAGCATTTAGGATCTAGAGGAGGATGCTGAGAAGGAAAGGGCAGTGAAGGAGGAGGAAACCCAGAAGAGTGTGGTATCCCAAGGTCAAGGAAATAAAATGTCCTGAGGAGAAGGGAGTTATCGGTAGTGCCAAATGCTGCTCAGAGACTCAATACAATGGAACTCAGCCTCAGTGAAATCAGAAGGAAGACCGTTAGCTGAGAGTGAGGTCACGGATAGGATCTTGGAGGTTTGTGAAGGAAAAAGAGTGGAGAGTGAAATGACGAGCAGAATGCAGAGGCTTGCTGGTCTGGAGTTCTGGGATCATAAATTTAAAATGAGGCCATGTAGGGCTTCCCTGGTGGTGCAGTGGTTAAGAATCCACTTGCCAATGCAGGGGACACAGGTTCGAGCCCTGGTCCGGGAAGATCCCACATGCCTCGGAGCAACTAAGCCTGTGCACCACAACTACTGAGCCTGCGCTCTAGAGCCTGCAAACCACAACTACTGAGCCCGAGTGCCACAACTACTGAAGCCCATGCACCTAGAGCCCGTGCTCCGCAACAGGAGAAGCCACCCAATGAGAAGCCCGCGCACCACAGCGAAGAGTAGCCCCCGCTCACTGCAACTAGAGAAAAGCCCACGTGCAGCAACAAAGACCCAACGCAGCCAAAAATAAAAATAAATTTATTTTTTTTAAATAAAGAATAAACAAAATTCATTAAAAAAAAATGAGGCCATGTAGCAAGGATGTGGGTCTTTCTCCAGCCACTTGCTTAGATGCAGGGGAAAGAAAGAAGCTAGAGACATAGGAGGGTATCGAAGAGAGGGATGCTTGAAGGTGAGGTCTTGGAAATGGTGCAGTTGTTGGTAATGATGAAACCTAGGGTGTGACTATGAGAGTGGGTGACTGAGGTAGAGAGAAAGTCTCGATCATTGAAGGGGAAGAATCAGGAATCTAAGAGGCCTGCGAGTGGATAGATTATTTAAAAGGATGTCAGAAATAGCAGGGGAAGAGCATAGAATAAGACAGGTCCTAAAATCATCACGGAATAAGCCAGGTCCTAAAATCGTCAATGAATAAGAAGGTATGACCAGCTGGCCAGCAGATAGCAGGAAAGAGGGTGGTATCATTTGATGGCACATGCTTCCAAAGATTCAGTTAATTGTCATTGTTGTTTTTTTTAATTTAATGATACTGCTCCATCTTATTGAGATGCCACAGATGAGCCCATACCAGCCCTCTCATTGAACCACAAAGCAGCAGAGCTGAAAAGAGAACAGCCTTTCCCAAATCTCAGACATCTGAGCAGTACTACCACAATATTTGCCTAATCTACTTGCTCATTAGTAATATTGTTCTTTAGACTGATTCATTTTTGTTAAAATATATTTAAGATGGATTGGGAGTTTGGGATTAGGTGATGCAAACTATTATATATAGAATGGATAAACAACAAGGTCCTACTGTATAGCACAGGGAACTATATTCAATATCCTGTGATAAATCATAATGGAAAAGAGTATGAAAAATAATATACATATATATATAACTGAATCACTTTTCTGTACAGTAGAAATTAACACATTGTATTTTTTAAATTTATTTTTATTTTTTGGCGATGCCACGCTGTATGTGGGATCTTAGTTCCCTGGCCAGGGATCGAACCAGCACCCCCTGCATTGGAAGGGTGGAGTCTTAACCACTGGACCGCCAGGGAAGTCCCAACACAACATTGTAAATCAACTATTCTTTAATATAATAAATTTTTTAAATATACATTTATTTAAAAAGCAAACAGACTCACAGATATAGAAAACAAATTTATGGTTACCAAAGGGGAAAGGGGGAGGGGGAGGGGTAAATTAGGAGTTTGGGATTAGCAGATACAAACTACTGTGCAGCTCAGGGATCTATATTCAGTATCTTATAATAAACTATAATGGAAAAGAATCTGACGGATAAAACTGAATCACTTTGCTGTACACCAGAAACTAACACAACATTATAAGTCAACTACACTTCAATAAAAAATAAATAAAAAGGAAACTTGATTTCACTATATAAATTAAAAATGTCTCACTTTCCATAAGCAGAAAGTAACCATAAAATAGATGCCATGTTCCTAGAGATTATCATACTAAGTGAAGTAAGTCAGACAGAGAAAGACAAATATCATGTATCACTCATATGTGGAATCTAATTTAAAAAATACAAATGAGCTTATTTACAACACAAAAGCAGACTTATTGATATCAAAAACAAACTTATGGTTACCAAAGGGGAAACATGGGGGGAAGAGATAAATCAGGAGCTTGGGCTGAACATACCCACACTACTATATATAAGATAGATAACCAACAAGGACCTACTGTAAAGCACAGGGAACTCTACCCAATATCCTGTGATAACCTATATGAGAAAAGAATCTAAAAAAGAATTAACATATGTATATATATAACTGAATCACTTTGCTGTAGAACAGAAACTAGCACAACATTGTAAATCAACTATACTTCAATAAAATTTTTTTTAAAAGTGTCATAAAAACCCATAAAGAACAGATATGAAGTCTTTCAGTGTTCAGCTGAGGAGATGAGCTTTGTGTTAATGCGGGGCACTTTAAATCGAAGTGACTTATCCCCATCACCATGTAAGTTACCTCCTACACATTTCCAGTTCCTGCAGCAGTTACTCCTACTGAAGCTGCCATTTATCAGCCCTCTGTGCTTGTGAACCCACGAGCACCGCAGCCATCCCCGGCATACTACCCAGTGGGCATTCAGGTCTTTGTGAACTACACAGCTTACTATCCCACTGTTTGAAAGATGTCTGGTGATCCTGAAACCGTCAGAAATAAGACAATTTCTAGCAACTTCAGGGAAAGTTTGTCTATACTCGGGCTGCAGTATTTTCAGCAAACATGATTGGACAGTGGGCCTGTGCCCTATATTTTTGTGGAGTGAAAAATTTGAGCTTTGGGCAGACAGCATCTTAAGGCAGCAAGTATAAAGAACTATTTTTTTGAACTTAAGGGCCAGTTATCACCAACTTTCACACAAAATGGTTTTTGTTTCTTACTTTTATTTTTCCTACTGCAGTTAAAGGTCCGTTGCTGGTCAGTGAAGAGGGAATGTTTGACTCTGAATTCAAGGTGTTAATCCAAGTAATGTAAAGTCAACAAAAACAGCAGCCATGTAAATCTGCATGGCATTGCAGCCAAACTAAGGACATTATGAGTAACTCAAAGAAACACATGCATTCATACAGATGGCCAGTAGGCACATGAAAAGATGCTCAACATTGCTAATTATTACAGAAATGCAAATCAGAACTACAATGAGGTAACACCTCACGCCAGTCAGAATGGCCATCATCCAAAAATCTACAAACAATAAATGCTGGAGAGGGTGTGGAGTAAAAGGAACCCTCTTGCACTGTTGGTGGGAATGTAAATTGATACAGCCACTATGGAGAACAGTAAAAAACTTAAAAAACTAAAAATAAAACTTTTTTTTTGCTTTTAATGTTAACCAGTACCAAGAATCAGAAAGGGAAAAAGATACCTACTACAGACAAAATTATTTTCAAGTGATGGTTTGCTCTTTTCCTGGGAAGAAGCATGGAAATTCCTTCTACGGAAATTCCTATCAACCGTACTGGCTGTACTTCCACGCAATAGGGCAGAAGGTGTGAAACACGCACCAGCTTACTCTGAACCTTCCAGAGAGCTGTATAATTCATACACCTCTGTGAGTCATCACAGCACTGTTCCCTTGATTTCATTTTCTGGTTACAATTAGTTTAATGTGCCTGCGACCTATAAAATCATTTATAATAGCAGAGGACTGTGTTTTCATAATTTGTGCGTCATCACTTTGTTCCCGAGAGCTGTAAGTATTGCCATCAGCTTTATCGAGATGAGGCTGTACTAGTCTGGCCATGGAGGAAATTATTCTTGAACTCTGTCTGCTTTCAGAAGTAGTAATTTCCTGCCATTCTGGCCCATTGCTTAAAAAAAAAAATCAATGTTGTTGCAGTATAATTTGTATTCAACACAATGCACCCAGTATAGGGGTATATTTCCATGAGTTTTGACAGATTTATATGCCCATGTAACTACCACCATAATCAAGATAGAGATTATTTCCGTCACTCCAAAATATTCCCCGTGCTCCTTCCCCGTCAATCCACCACCCCCATCCCTGGAGCTAGGCAGCCACTTATCTGCTTTCTGTCACTTTAGATTAGAATTGCTTTTTCTGTAGTTTCAGATAAATGAGATCATAAAGCATGTACTCTTGTGTCTGGTTCCTTTAGTTCAACATATGTTCATTTTCTTGGTTATTTTTATTATGGTAAAATACATATAAAATAAAATTTACCATCTTAACCATTTTTAAGTATACACTGCAGTGGTATTAAATACATTCATAATGTTGTGCAACCACCATCACCATCCATCTCTATAGCTCTTCATTTTGTAAAACCAAAATTCTATACCCATTAAACAATAACTCCCAATTCCCCATTCCCCCCAGCCCCTGGCAACCACCATTCTACCTTCTGTCTCTAGGATTTTCACTACTCTAAGTACCTCATGTATGTGTGATCATGCAGTATTTGTCTGTTTGTGACTGACTTATTTCACTTAGCATGGTGTCCTCAAGTTTTATCCATGTTGTAGCATGTGTCAGAATCTTCTTCCTTTTAAAGGCTGAATAATATTCCATTGTGTGTATTATCACTTTTTCTTTTTAATAAATTTATTTTATTTTTATTTATTTTTGGCTGCGTTGGGTCTTTGTTGCTGCACGCGGGCTCTCTCCAGTTGCAGCGAGCGGGCTCTAGGCGCGTGGGCTTCAGCACTTATGGCTCACAGGTTCCAGAGCGCAGGCCCAGCAGCCGTGGCACACGGGCCCAGCTGCTCCACGGCATGTGGGATCCTCCCACACCAGGGCTCGAACCCATGTCCCCTGCATTGGCAGGCAGACTCTGAACCTCTGCGCCACCAGGGAAGCCCTATTATCACGTTTTGTTTATCCATTCATCTGTCAATGGACACAGGTTACTTCCATGTTTTAGCTATTGTGAATAATGCTGCTACGAACATGGGTGTACAGATATAATATTTCTTCAAGATGCTGCTTTCAATTCTTTTGGGTACATACTACTCAGAAGTGGAATTGCTGGATCATACGGTAATTCTATTTTTCATTTTTGAGGAACCATCATACTGTTTTCCACCATCTGACATTCCCATCAACTGTGCACAAGTGTTCCAGTTTTTCTACATCTTTGCCAATACTTGTTATTTACTGTTTTTTTTTTTAACATTACCCATCCTAATGGGAGTGAGGTGGTATCTCATCGTAGTTTTTTTTTTTAATAAATGTATTTACTTTATTTTTGGCTGTGTTGGGTCTTCATTGCCACGTGTGGGCTTTTCTCTGGTTGTGGCGAGTGGGGGCTACTCTTCGCTGCGGTGCGCAGGCTTCTCATTTCGGTGGCTTCTCTTGTTGTGGAGCACGGGCTCTAGGCGCGTGGGCTTCAGTAGTTGTGGCACACGGGCTCAGTAGTTGTGGCTCGCGGGCTCTAGAGCACATCTCCTAGAGCAGGCTCTCCATGCTCCTCAGCATATGGAAGCTTCCCGGACCAGGGCTCAAACCCATGTCCCCTGCATTGGCAGGCAGATTCTTAACCACTGGGCCACCAGGGAAACTCCAGTGTCATAAAGATTTTGCTGTGTTTTCTTCTAAGAGTTTTATAGTTTTAGATCTTACATTTAGGTTCATTTTTGTATATGGAGTTAGATAAGGGTCCAACTTCATTTTTTGCATGTGGATATCCACTTTTCCCAGCACCATTTGTCAAAAAGACTGTCCTTTCCCTCATTAAATGGTTTCGGTGTCCTTGTCAAAATTCATTGGACCAAGTATTTGAGGGTTTATTTCTGGACTCTTTTTTTCTATTCCATGTCTGTCTTTATGCCAGTACCATACTATTTTGAGTCCTGTAACTTTGTAGTAAGTTTTGAAATTAGGAAGTATGACCCTTCTAGCTTTGTTTTTGTTTCTCAAGATTACTTTGGCTATTCGGGGTCCTTTGAGATTCCATATGAATTTTAGGATGGCTTTTTTCTGTCTGTAAAAAACATCATTGGGGGACTTCCCTGGTGGCCCAGTGGGTAAGACCCTGCGCTCCCAATGCACGACCTGGGTTCAATCCCTGGTCAGGGAACTCCATCCCACATGCTTGCCACAACTAAGAGTTCGCACACTGCAACTAAGAGCCCACATGCCGCAACGAAGATCCCGTGTGCCACAACTAAGACCCAGCACAGCCAAAATAAATAATAAATATATATAAAAAATCATTGGGGTTTTGATAGGGATTGCATTGAATTTGTAGATTGCTTTGGGTAGTATTGACAGCTTAACAATACCCTTTTCCAATCCATGAACGTGGAATATGTTTCCACTGATTTATATCTTCTTTCAGAAGCATTTTGTAGTTTTCATTGTACAAGTCTTTCTCAGCATATGCTTTTCAGTTTCCTCTATGTTGTTTATGTGTGTTAAAGGTTTATTCCTTCTTATTGCTACATGGTATTCCATTGCATGGATATATCATAATTTGTTTATTCACTCACCAGTTGATGGACACTGAGTTGTTTCCAGTTTGGGGCTATGATGAATAAAGCTGCTATGAACATTAAAGTACACGTTTTTGGGTGGATATGTGTTTTCATTTCTCTAGGGGTGGAATTGCTATGTCACGTATTAAATGTCAAACTATTTTTCAAAGGAATTGTACCATTTTACTTTCCCACTGGCAATGAATGGGAGTCTCACCAGGTGCTCCCCCTTCTCATCAACAACCTTTTGAATTTTAGCCATTGTAATGGATGTATAGTGGTATATTGGTGTGGTTTTAATTTTCATTTCCCTGATGGCAAATTATGTTCAGCATCTACTCTTGTGCCTGGTAGCCTTTTTATATCTTCTTTTGTTCAATTTTTGTTCAATTTTTTTGCCCATTATTTAAGTTGAGTGGTTCATCTTCTTACAATTGAGTTGTAAGAGTTCTTTTTACATTTTAAAAAAATTTTTATTTATTTATTATTTAGTTATTTATTTTTGGCTGCATTGGGTCTTCTTTGCTGTGTGCGGGCTTTCTCTAGTTGCAGTGAGCGGGGGCTACTCTTTGTTGCGGTGCGTGGGCTTCTCATTGCGGTGGCTTCTCTTGTTGTGGAGAACGAGCTCTAGGAACACGGGCTTCAGCAGTTGCAGCACGCGGGCTCAGTAGTTGTGGCTCATGGGCTCTAGAGTGCAGGCTCAGTAGTTGTGGCACGTGGGCTTAGTTGCTCTGCGGCATGTGGGATCATCCCGGACCAGGGCTCGAACCCGTGTCCCCTGCATTGGCAGATGGATTCTTAACCACTGTGCCACCAGGGAAGCCCTCTTTTTACATTTTTGATGTAAGTCCTTAGTACTGTGCATATTTTCTTTCAAATCTCTTACCTCTTTGTTCTCTCTTAACTTTTTGTTCTCTTGATGCTCTTTTGAAGAGCAGAAATTTTTAGTTTTGATATATTTCTTAAAATTTCCATTCAACTTAAATATTTTGTTACTTCTCTTGTGATCTCTTTGTTGACTCATGGATTATTTAGAATTGTGTTTTAAATTTACTATTTGGGGGAGTTTTCTAGATATCTTTCTCTAATTGATTTCTAATTTAATTTTTTGTGGCTAGAGAGCATATTCTGTATGCTGTCAACTTGAGAAAATTTATCAAGACTTGTTATATGGCCAATGATAGGGTCTATTTTAGTGAATCCATGTACATTTGGAAAGAATGTGTATTCTTTTGTTCTTCAGTGGAGTGTTCTGGTCATGTCAACAGGGTCAGCATTAAAATCTGCATCCTTACTGAGTTTCTGTCTCTTTGTTCTTGCAGTTAGGGAGAGGGGAAGTCTTGAAATCTCCAACTAAAACTTTGGGTTTGTTGACAGCATATGTTGGGTCTTGCCTTTTTATCCAACCTCACAATCTCTGTCTTTTAATTCAAGTGTTTAAACCATTTTGATTTAATATAATTATTTATATGATTGGTTCTAAATCTACTGTCTTGTATTCTTGCTAATAGACCCTCTTATTCTTTGTTCCCTTTCCCTCTTTTTCTGCCTTCTTTTGGATGTAACTGAGTAATTTTGAGATTTCCATTTTATCTCTACTGTTGGCTTATCAGCTATTCCTCTCTGTATTAATATTTTAATTATCTCATTAAGGTTTATAACATGTATACTTACCTTATCACAGCCCATCTTCTAATAATGTTGTACCCTTACAATCATATACTTCCATCCCCCACCCCCATCTTTTATGCTTTTACTTCCACATATAATTTGAACGTCAATTCTACTCTTTCCAAAATCATGCCCTACAATTTCTGGCTGACTGAGTTTCCTTGAGTTCTGATCTTTATCTCCTGCACTCAATAAGGGTCCTGGGCTCTGATTAGGTCTCCCCTCCTTGTGCCTATGGTCCGGAAATTGCTTCTGGGCAGAAGCTGGGGTAGTTATAGGGTTCATTTCCTTTGTTATCCATCTCTCAGGCATCCAGTCCTGTGCTTCATGCTGTCCAATGTCTGGAAACTGCTGTTTCATATATATATGTGTTCAGTTTTCTAGTTTTTTACTGTGGGAGGATGACTCTGGTTCTTGTTACTCACCAACATAGGAGGTGGAAGGCTCAGCACTACTTACTTGAATCTTCTCCTGATTGATAATGTTTTTGAAATTATGGATTTTTTATGGTCCTTATATTATTTATATTCATTTAAAAATAAGTAACTATTAACATGCAAACATGTGTCAATTAAAATAATTTTGCTTAGCACCAGTGGTATATGTACCTGCTTTGGAAAACCCTGAGCCAGTCTAATCTCAAAGTGTTATAATAGGTGGAAAACAGAGGGTGAGTGTCATGCCCAATGTCACACAGACTGTTAATTTCAGATTCTGATCTAAAACTCAGGAGGGAGACTTCCCTGGTGGCACAGTGGTTAAGAATCCGCCTGCCAATGCAGGGGACACGGGTTCGAGCCCTGGTCCTGGAAGATCCCACATGCCATGGAGTAACTAAGCCCGTGTGCCATGACTACTGAGCCTGCGCTGTAGAGTTTGTGAACCACAACTACTGAGCCCGTGCGCCTAGAGCCCATGCTCTGCAACAAGAGAAGCCACCACAATGAGAAGCCCGCTTACCGCAACGAAGAGTAGCCCCCGCTCGCAGCAACTAGAGAAAGCCCGCATGCAGCAACGAAGACCCAAAGCAGCCAAAAAAATAATAATAAATAAATAATTTTTTTTAAAAATCCAAAAAACTCAGGAGGTTTTTCAATTTCTAGATAATTTCTACTGTACACCCCACCCCCATTGCGTTTTTTCTGCTTTCTCTAGCTCTTTCCACATCCAGATTTGAAAAGGAAGCTTCTAGGGGAAGAATCAGATTCTACAAACATGTACTGAGTACCTACTCTTTGCTTAGTCATCATTCAGTCATCATATCAAATGTTATTTTTCTCATGAAAACTTTTTCTGACAATTAAGGCTAAATCAGTTTCCCCTTTGAAACATTCCTTCATAGCCCATTTACAATTTGTAGTTATGTATGTATTAGTGTGATTATTTGATTAATGTTTTCTTCTCTACTGTGGTCACTGTATAAGGACAGGGGGGCCGGGTCTGTTTTTTTTTTTTCTCTTTTTAAACTTTTATTATTATTTTTAAAATATTTTATTTATTTATTTATTTTTGGCTGCTTGGGTCTTAGTTGCAGCATGTGGGCTCTCTAGCTGAGGCGCATGAGCTCAGTAGTTGCAGGCTCAGTAGTTGCGGCACGGGCTTAGCTGCCCCGCAGCATATGGGATCTTAGTTCCCCCACCAGGGATCGAACCCACGTCCCCTGCATTGGAAGGTGGATTCTTAACCACTGGACCACCAGGGAAGTCCTTTCTTTTCTTTCTTTTTTTTTTTTGCTCACCACTCCTCCTCTAGCGCTCAATGCCTAGACTGTAGAAGGCACTCCATAAATACTTGTTGAACAAATATAGTAAAAAAGAACATCAATAAAGAAGCTGTAAACCACTCAAAGACTCAAAGAAGTGCCTGTATAAGATCTGATCCGGACTTCCTGGTTGGGCTCCAGAAAGCAAAAGAGCAGGAGAGCATGTCCCCAGATTGGTTGAAGTGGCCCCACTATGTGGGGTTTTGTCCTGTAGGCCCCTCCGGTGGAGATGTTGCCAGCTGCCTTTCAGTCTCCACCTTGGAAGAATGCCAGGGCATCCTCAAGGACCCCTAATTAGCCAACATCACCAGGGTACCTGAGCTTCAATATTGACCTGAGGACTTCCCTGGTGGTCCAGTGGTTAAGACTCTGTGCTTCCAAAGCTGTGGGCGCGGGTTTGATCCCTGGTCGGGGAACTAAGATCCCACATGCTGCTGCATGGCAAGGCCAAATATATATATATATATATATATATATATATATATATATATATATATATATATACACACACACACACACACATACTTGAGATCCAACCATCACAGATGACCCATCAGAAATCTAAACTTGTGAGTATCATGGGACTCAAGATGAGGGGGAAAAAAGATTAAGAACAAAAGAAGCAATCTTTACACATACTGCTAACCAGCAGATGGAGGCGCAGTCTCATCAAAGAAGGGCCACAGGGCTTGGCATCCTGATAGCAATCCTGGGAATTTTTCTGCTCATCTGCTGTTGGTATTGTAGAAGATGTAGTGGATAAAGGACCTTGAAGGACAAAAGCCTTCTTGCTGGTACTCAAAGTACCTTGACAGGAAGAAGCCCACATGATGGGCTTGCCCACCAGGACAGCAAACTCCCTTTTCAAGAGAACAATTGTACTCCTTTGATTCCCAATGATCTACCTGCCCATGGGAAACTCTGAAGAACAGTTGCCATCACCTTATTCACCTTTAGAGCCAACAAGTCACCTCAGAGGTGCTGACATGATTTCCTTCATGCTTTTGCTTGAATTTAACACAGGTGTCTAATGTTCTTGATTAGCCTTTAAAAAGGAGGAACAATGTACATCATCTCCAATAATAAACTTAGTGTCAGATTCTTAGTAGGGTGATGTTATAGGCAGAGCTGTGTTCCCCAAATATCCATATGTTGAAATCTTAATCCTCAGTACCTCAGAATGTGACAGTATTTGGAGATAGGGTCTTTAAAGAAGTAATTAAATTAAAATGAGGTCATTCAGGTGGGCCACAGTCCAATATGACTGAAGAGGAGATTAGAACACAGAGGGAATTGGGTATCTCCCTTCCTCCATGTAGAAGGCTAGAGCCAGCTGGAGCTGGTATTTCTCCTTCCCCAGGTCACTTAGACCCTGATAAAACCCCAGCCGGTTAGGCTCTGGTTAAGCAGTTTCTCCTGAGAGCAGGTCTTGTTAAGAAGAAAGGAACTGTCTGGTGTCTTTTAAAAGGGTTACTTTTCCTCTCCCCCTGCAGGAAGCATGCTCTTCTATATTCACTGTGAGAACCTGGTCAGGCTCCTGGAGGTAAACTCACAAAAGCGTGGGGACCCCCCCTCCCATGATGGGGTGTCCCTGGAGTTTTTGACTCTCAGACTCATCCACACTGGAGCCTCCAGCAATTCATCAATTACAGTCCAAGTTTTCCTGTCCCGGAACTGGCTCCCTTGGAGGTTTCTGCTTGTGGGTTTCTGCTCTGGTAAGTTGTGATTCTCTGTATTCACCCGACTGTCTTTCTAATTTAGGGGGCAGTGGCTTGCCCTGTGACCTCACTTCTTTGACAGATCTAAGAAGAGTTGCTGATTTTTCAGTTTGTTCAGTTTTTTGCTTGTTAGGACGGAGTGGCAACTCCCAGGATCCTTACATGTTGGACTGAAACCGGAAGTCCTGTCCATCTGTTGTTTTAGGCAGTTTGTCCGCCTTTATGTGAATCTGGAAGTTTGTGGGGATCTGATGGAGTATAGTTGGTGGATTGTTTCCTCATTATCCTTGTTGGCTTTGTTTGGTTCTTTAGAAGTGGGAAGATTGAAAACCTACCCATCACCTTGCTCCCACCACTTTAAAATATATATATATTTCAACGTCTAACGTATGCCAGGAATTGGGCTAGCCACTGGTGATGCAGCAGCAGATAAAGACCCTATCCCTCCCTCCTGGCACTAGCCTGCCCACCTGGAGGGAATCCATTAATTCTTTAAGTGCCAACCTCAAATGTTCCTTGCTTGCTCTGTAAATCTCAGCTGATCATATGCTTTGATGGGGAGACACCACCCTGCTGAAGAGTTCTTGGTTCTGAATTATACCAAGGTGCATCCAGAAGGTAGAGCAGGACTTCCCTGGTGGCACAGTGGTTAAGAATCCGCCTGCCAATGCAGAAGACATGGGTTCAAGCCCTGGTCCAGGAAGATTCCACATACCGCAGAGCAACTAAGCCTGTGCACCACAACTACTGAGTCTGTGCTCTAGAGCCCGTGAGCCACAACTACTGAGCCTGCGCTCTAGAGCCGGTGCTCCACAACAAAAGAAGCCACTGCGATGTGAAGCCCGCGCACCACAACAAAGAGTAGCCCCTGCTTGCTGCAACTAGAGAAAAGCCCGCGCGCAGTGACAAAACCCAATGCAGCCAAAAATAATAAATAAGTAAATAAATAAATTTTTTTAAAAAAGTAGAGCATATACCAGAAAGAGGTGTCACTCCCATCTTTGCATGTCATATTAAATTACCCTCTGACCAGGAGAGCTGCTGTGAGGCCAGGAGCTGAAGGCGTTTTGACTGAAGAGAAAATACTTTCCTGTTAGAATCTGCAGCTCCAGGTGATAAAAGAGAAGTTCATTCCTTGTGTGCCAACCTCAGGAGTAGACGGATGATACAATCTCACTTATGGAGACACATAAGTGATAAATGAATGAAGGGTGCTTGTATCAACATGTCTACACTCGTCTCTGGCCAACTCTGCTTCCATCAATCAAACAACCCCCCTTTGTTCCTAATCGTGTAGAACAAAGCTTCAGATTTGAAATCAGCTTCAGAATCAGCAGCCACAATGGACACTCCCAGGCTTATCCTACTTGTATCAACACTCCATTATAAACGATATAAACAAATGATGGGTACAAGGATATGAAGGCTATCTGAGCAGTAAATGACATTTTTTTAAGCTTTTGTTTTCATTTCTGTTTTAATCTAAGGGGTTAGATTAGTGAGCGCTATTGCCACCGGGCTCCAAAGGATCATGATTCTGTGATTCTGTGTTGCTATGGGGATGGGATTATATGACTCAAATGCACAGCATGTTCCGTTGCTAAGGTAATTATGGGCATCTTCACCCTCTTTATCAGGGCGTGCTTTGTCACAGATATTAGCCATGGGATAAAATGAGCTTGCGACCTTGGGTGCCACGAGCGAGAAGTGAAAATCAGCTCTGTGGAAGGTTTTAGAGGAAGTGGAAAATTCCATTCGCTGGTTGACTTGGCTGGCCTCTTGGTGACAACCAGCAACATGGATGGCATGGTTACTACTGCCTTCAGAAAGCTAGTTCCAGGGTAGGAGACAGTGATTGCCATTTCCCAGGTGCCTGGTGGTATGATGATTAAATGCCTTCCTCAGAGCCACTGGCAAGTAGGGACCCAGAAAGCTTGAGTGCTCCAGAAGATGTCAGACTTGTGGTGCGAAGGGGGGTGAAGATTGAGTGAAAACGGGCTGCGGGAAACTTTTGTACTAATGGACAATCGTATATCCTGCTGGGTTTTATGTATCTGTAAGGACATGTATCCACCATTGTAGCATCATATGGAATGACTTCACTGCCCTAACATTCTTTTGTGTTCAGTCTAATCATCCCTCTCTCTTCCCTAACCCCTGGAAACCACTGATCTTTTTACCGTCTCTGCCTCTTCCAGAATGTCATATAGTTGCAATCACATCATACCGTAGCCTTTTCAGATTGGCTTCTTTCACTTAGTAATATGCATTTAAGTTTCCTCCATGTCTTTTCATGGCTTAATAGCTCATTTCTTTTTAGTGCTGAGTAGTATTCCATTGTCTGGATCGACCACAGTTTATTTATCCATTCACCTACTGAAGGACATCTTGGTTGCTTCCAGGTTTTGGCAGTTATGAATAAAGCTGCTATAAACATCTGTGTGCACATTTTTGTGCAGATGTAAGTTTTCAACTCCATTGGGTAAATACCAAGGAGTGTGACTGCTGGATCACATGGTAAGAATATGTTTAGTTTTATAAGAAACTGCCAGACTGTCTTCCAAAGTGCCTGTACCACTTTACATTCCCACCAGCAATAAATGAGAGTTCTTGCTGCTCCACATCTTTGCCAGCATTTGGGGTTGTCAGTGGTCAAGATTTTTACCATCCTGAGATGTGTAGTGGTGTGTCATTGTTGTTTTAATTTGCAATTTTTTTTTTTTTTTTGGCTGCGTTGGGTTTTCATTGCTGCATGCGGGCTTTTTCTAGTTGCTGCGAGCAGGGTCTACTTTCCATTGCAGTGCACGTGCTTCTCATTGCAGTGGCTTCTCTTGTTGTGGAGCACGGGCTCTAGGCGTGCAGGCTTCAGTAGTTGTGGCACATGGGTTCAGTAGCTGTGGCTTGTGGGCTCTAGAGCACAGGCTCAGTAGTTGTGGCACGTGGGCTTAGTTGCTCCGCAGCATGTGGGTTCTTCCCGGACCAGGGATCGCACCTGTGTCCCCTGTGTTGGCAGGCAGATTCTTAACCACTGCACCACCAGGGAAGTCCCAATTTGCAATTTTCTAATGGCATATGGTTGCAGGGCAGGTCTAATCACAACAAATTCCCTCAATTTTTGTCTGAGAAAGTCTTTATTTCTCCTTCACCTTTGAAACATAATTTTTCAGGGTACATGATTCGAAGTTGGTGGGTTTTTTTCTCTTGACACTTCAAATACTTTACTCTTGCTTGCATGGTTTCTGAGAAGTCAGATATAATTCTTGGCTTTGTCTCTCTATAGGTAAGCTGATTTTTTCCTCTGGTTTCTTTCAGGATTTTGTTCTTTTATCTTTGATTTTCTGATGTTTGAATATAATATGCCTAGGTGCAGGATTTTCTTTGTTTTTTGTCATTTATCCGGATCGATGTTCTCTCAGCTTCCTGGATCTATGGTTTGGAGTCTGACATAAATTTGGGGAAATTCTCAGTCATTATTCCTTCAAATATTTATTCTTCTTTCTCTCTTTCTTCTCCTTCTGGTATTTCCATTATTCATATGTTATGCCTTTTGAAATTGTCTCAGTTCTTGGCTATTCTATTCTGCTTTTTCATTCTTTTTTTTCTCTTTGCTTCTTAGTTTTTAAGGTTTCTGTTGAGATATCCTGAAGCTCAGAGATTCTTTCCTCAGCCATGTCCAGTCTATTAATGAGTCCATCAAAGGCGTTCTTTATTTCTGTTACAGTGTTTTGATCTCTAGTATTCCTTTTTTGATTCTTTCTTAGAATTTCCAGCCCTCTGCTTACATTATTCTTTGTTCTTACATGTTGACTACTTTTCCCATTAAAACCTTTAGAATATATATATATATATATATTTTGTATCTAGTCTATATATTATTTTTTATTTGTTTAACATCTTTATTGGAGTATAATTGCTTTACAATGGTATGTTAGTTTCTGCTTTGTAACAAAGTGAATCAGCTATACATATACATATATCCCCATATCTCTTCCCTTTTGCATCTCCCTCCCTCCCACCCTCCCTATCCCACCCCTCTAGGTGGTCACAAAGCACCGAGCTGATCTCCCTGTGCTATGTAGCTGCTTCCCACTAGCTATCTATTTTACGTTTGGTAGTATATATATGTCCAATCGTAGTTTAAAAAAATTCCTTGCCAGGACTTCCCTGGTGGCACAGTGGTTAAGAATCCGCCCACCAATGCAGGGGACACGGGTTTGAACCCTGGTCTGGGAGGATCCCACATGCGATGGAGCAAATAAGCCCGTGTGCCACAACTACTGAGCCTGTACTCTGGAGCCCGTGAGCCACAACTACTGAGGCCCGCAGTCCTAGGCCCATGCTTGGCAACAAGCGAAGCCACCGCAGTGAGAGGCCCGCGCACCACAACGAAGAGTAGCCCCCGCTCGCCGCAACTAGAGAAAGCCTGCCCGCAGCAATGAAGACCCAACGCAGCCAAAAATAAATAATAAATAAAATAAATTAATTAAAAAAAACACAACTAACCACCCCATATTAAAAAAAAATTCCTTGTCTGATAATTCCAACATTCCTGCCATATCTGACTCTCCTTCTGATGCCTGCTCAGTCTTCTTAAAGTAGACTGTTGTCTTTTTTGTTTGTTTGTGTGGTTAGTTTTTGGTTTGGGTTTTTTTTGTTTTTGGGTTTTTTTTTTGCCTTTTAGTATGCCTTGTAATTTTTTGTTGAAAGGTAGATATGATGTACTGGGTTAAAAAACCTGCTGTAGGGAATTCCCTGGTGGTCCAGCTGTTAGGACTCTGCACTTTCACTTCGAAGGGCCTGGGTTTGATCCTGGGGAGCTAAGATCCCACAAGCCCTACAGCACAGCTGAAAAAAACCCCAACCAAGTGAAAAAATAAACAAACAAACAAAAACCTGCTGTAAATTGGCCTTTAGTAATGTCATGGTAACTGTGGAGGGAGGAGAAGTGCTTATAGTACAGTGATTAGGATTCAGTCTTTTTTTTTTTTTTAATTATTAGCACCTTTAATTATTATTTACTTATTTATCCATTTTTTTGGCTGTGTTGGGTCCTCGTCTCTGTGCGAGGGCTTCCTCCAGTTGCGGCAAGTGGGGGCCACTCTTCATCGCGGTGCGTGGGCCTCTCACTGTCGCGGCCTCTCTTGTTGCGGAGCACAGGTTCCAGACGCGCAGGCTCAGCAGTTGTGGCTCACGGGCCCAGCCGCTCCGCGGCACGTGGGATCCTCCCAGACCAGGGCTCGAACCTGCATCCCCTGCATTAGCAGGCAGACTCTCAACCACTGCGCCACCAGGGAAGCCCAGGATTCAGTCTTTTGATGAGTCTGTGCCTCTGGACAGTGAGCCTCACAAGTGGTTTTTAGCCCCTCCCGCCTCACCTCCTTCAGTGGGTTAATACAGTTGGAGGGGCTGGAGTTGGGTATTTCCCTCCCTTGGGTCAGTTAGGTTCTGATAAGACCCAAGCAGCTTAGGCTGTGGTTAACTAGTTTCTCCTGAGAGCAGACCTTGTTAAGGAAACCAGAATGGTCTGGTGTATTTAAAAATGGTTACCTCTCCTCTTTCCCTGCAGGAAGTATGAGGCGATTTTTCTCCTGTATGCACTGTGAGAACCTGGTCAGGCTCCTGGAGGTAAACTCACAAAAGCGTGGGGAACGCCCCCCCCCCCCCATGATGGGGTGTCCCTGGAGTTTTTGACTCTCAGGCTCATCCACACGGAGCCTCCAGCGATTCATCAGTTACAGTTCAGGTTTTCTTACCCTGGATTGGTCCATATGGAGGTTTCTGCTCTGGTAAGTTGTGATTCTCTGTATTCACCTCTCCTTCCAATTTTGGGGGGCAGCTGTTTGCCCTGTGACCTCACTTTTCAGATGAATCTAGGAAGATTGTTGATTTTTCAGTTTGTTCAGCTTTTTACCTGTTGTGTGGATAGAGTGGTGACTTCTACGCTCCTTACAGCTGCCATGTGTTTTTCAGATAAACAGTTGACTTGTTGGGCTTTTGGAAAAGTGGGAACACAGTAGCCTTGGGGGAGGATTAATCCACCTCCCCTGGAGGAGATGTTGAAGGAAACATTTAATGGAAGACAGTGCAGGTTTTAAAAGAAGGAAGGCAGATTTTTATCTAGGCGTCTGAGACCCACAGGAGTGGGGTTATGCAGAGTTTTTTCAAGTTAAGGATAAGAGATTTAGTTTTTTAAATTTTTCTAAGAGGAGATTTCATTATGGGACATTGATTTCTCAGTTGAAGCTTAATGATAACAGGGGTTCATATAACTGAAATCTGGGGCTTAATAGTGTTGGCATTGTGTTATTTTAAATGTGCTGTCGTTGGTTAATCGTTAAATTGTTATTGTCTCAAGAAAGTATGGGGCTACCTTATTATCTGGGTGAGTTTCCATGTTTGGAAAGAGATTTGAGACCGAATGTGAGATTTGGAGCTGCTCTCCTGGGCAATATTTCTCAAAGAAATGAGTGAGAAAGCCTGTTGGTTTATTTGCTTGTTTTGTATTATAATCATTACAGTTTTTGATAGAAGTATAGTTGATGTATAATATTATACAAGTTACAGGTGTACAATATAGTGATTCAAAAATTTTAAAGGTTACACTTCATTTATCATTATTATTAAATATTTGCTGTCTTCCTCATGTTGTACATTATATACTTGTGGCTTATTTTTTACTGAATAATTTATATCTCTGAACTCCCTACCCCTATCTTGCCCTTCCCCGCTTCTCTCTTCCCACTGGTAACCGCTAGTTTGGAGAAACCCTGTTTAATAGTTGCTTTAGGGATTCCAAGTTCAGCTCTCCAAATGGAGATGCTGAAGGAACCCCATCAGTTCCCGTGGAAGATGGCCCAGTTTTCGGCTATGGGTAAAGGAAAGCAAATGCTACCTTGCAAGCCATGTGTTCAGGATTCAAGGTGCCTATTATCTAAATCTCTAGTCTGATGAGGCTGTAATTCCTTGCCCAATTTACATAAGCTACTGGATTGGATTAAACCAGAGGTTCTTAACTGGGGGCAATTTTGCTTCTTTTCCCTCCCCTGAGGATATTTGGCAACGTCTGGAGAAATTTTTGGTAGTAAAATTGTGGAGGGCGCTACGGGCATCTGGATCCTGCTAATAAGCATTCTGCAATGCACAGGACAGCCCCCAGCCCCCAACAAAGAATTATCTGGCCCCAAAAGTCAATAGTGCTGAGGTTGTAAAATCCTGCTCAGTGGTATATATCTGAAGGTGGAATTGCTGGGGCACGGGGTATATGCATGTCCAACTTCACTAGAGAATACCAAAATGTTGCCCCATGCAGTTGTGTTAATTTCCTCTGGTAATTAGTGTTCCAGTGATTTTACAGCCCTGCTCATCCTTGGAATTGCCAGTGCCAGTCTGGTGTTTATAATTTGCATTTCCTTGATCATTACTGAAGTCGAGCACCTTTTTGTGTCCTTAGTTGTCCATCTGGGTTTTCTCTTCCTGAAAGTGCCTTCTCAAGTTTTTTTGACCTCTTCTTTTTTCTCTTGCATCATCTGCTTCTTTCTTATTGATTTGTAGGCATTCTTAATTCTGCAGATGTTCTTCGAAGTTATACATATTATTGATATCTTCTCCGACTCTATGGCTAGTTCATTCATCCTCTTACCGTGTCCTTACGTTTGATACAATCTTACCAATCATTATAGCTAATGGTTTTTCTGTTTTTCTTAGGAAATTCTCTTCCTCATTCTAAAATCATGAAGATATTCTACTATATCTTCAAAAAGTAATATAATTTTGTCATTCTTAACTAGGCCTTTTGGATTTTTGACCTTCTCTACTTTTGTTTATTTTCTTTTTCTTTTTTTTTAAACATATTATTTATTTACTTTTGGCTGTGTTGGGGCTTCACTGCTGCGCACGGGCTTTCTCTAGTTGCGGCGAGCAGGGGCTACTCTTCATTGCGGTGCACAGGCTTCTCATTGCAGTGGCTTCACTTGTTGCAGAGCGTGGGCTCTAGGCGCACGGGCTTCAGTAGTTGTGGCACACAGGCTTCAGTAGTTGTGGCACACAGGTTCAGTAGTTGTGGCTCGCGGGCTCTAGAGCACAGGCTCAGTAGTTGTGGCACACGGGCTTAGTTGCTCCGCAGCATGTGGTATCTTCCCAGACCGGGCTCGAACCCCTGTCCCCTGCATTGGCAGGCAGATTCTTAACCACTGTGCCACTGGGGAAGTCCTATTTATTTTCTATTTTATCAGTTTATCCTCCAAACTTATCATTTTCTTTGTATCCTTTTTCTTTCTATTAATTTCTTTGGGTTTAGTTTGATGTTCTTTTTCTAAAATTCCTAATATGGAAGCATAAAAATAAACACACTAAAATAATGAAGTCAACTTCTATGTTGAAGAAGAAGAAATTCTGCAAGTCAAAAGAAAATGAAATGCTTCTTTTTAAGTGCTGAAAGAAAAAAACAAAACAAAATAAAATCCTGTTGATGTAGAATTCTATACAGTGAAAATATCTTTCAAAAATGAAGATGAACTTTTCTTTCCAGTGAACATAGAGTAACAAGGACCAGATTTACTCTTTCACTTGAAAAAAACAAAACTAGACAAAATGTATGAAACAATTATTTGTGAGACATTGGACATCAGGAAATGAACAGTGATTCATGAGAGCTGGGATATTAATGAAGGAACTGTATGCTTGCCCCAGCTTACAGCCTTGGGAGAGTTTTCAGGCTTGGGCATAAAGAGGGTAACCCAGGTGAAGTCCAGTGGACTCCCTGAGTTGAAGGACTGAACCTGAGAGTCCAGGGAGACCAAAGTAGTTGGAGTTCTCAGGACAGAGTGCCAGAGAGGGCTATAATAATAATGATGTCATATAATATCATTTGAAGATAGATTATGATAAATTAAAATGGATACTATGAATCTAAAAGAACCACTAAAATAAGAAAACAAAGAGTTGTAGCTAATAAGCAGACAAAAGAGATAAAATGGAATTGCTATAGACTGCATGTTTGTTTCCCGAAAATTCAAGTGTTGAAACCTAACCCCCAAAGTGATGGTATTAGGAGGTGGGGGCTTTGGGAGGTGACTAGCTCATGAGGGTAGAGTCCTCATGAGTGGGATTAGTGCCTTATAAAAGAGACCCCACAGAACTCCCTTGCCCCTTCCACCATGTGAGGACACAGTGAAAAGACCTGCATCTAGGAACCAGGAAGCAGGCTCTCACCAGACACTGAATATGCTGGGACCTTGATCTTGGATTTCCCAGCCTCCAGAACTGTCAGCCACCTGATCTATGGTATTCTATTACAGCAGCCCAGATAGGCTAGGACAAGAATTATAAAAAATATTCAATTAGGGACTTCCCTGGTGGCACAATGATTAAGAATCTGCCTGCCGATGCAGGGGACACAGGATCAATCCCTGGTCCAGAAGGATCCCACATGCCACGGAGCAATTAAGCCCGTGTGCCACAACTACTGAGCCTGTGCTCTAGAGCCTGCGTGCCACAACTACTGAAGCCTGCATGCCTAGAGCCCGTGCTCCTCAACTAGAGAAGCCACTGCAATGAGAAGCCCACGCACCGCAAGGAAGAGTAGCCCCCACTGGCCGCAGCTAGAGAAAGCCCACGTGCAGCAACAGAGACCCAACACAGCCATAAATAAATAAATAAATAAATAAATAAATAAATAAATAAATAAAGTTATTTAAAAATATATATATATATTCAATTAATCCACAAGAAGGCAGGAAAAGATGAAAAGAAGAAAGAACAAATGGGATGAACAGAAAACAAATAGCAAGATGAGAGATTTAAACCCAGCCATATTAATAATCATATTAAATGTGAATGGTCCTTGTATGATTTTATATATGATTACATGGAGGCAGGGGAATTATATGGAAGAATAGATACTAGCCTATTTATATTTGTTACTTTGGAACGTAGGGGCTGAGGAATTAGCTTTCTCTATATATTTGTATGGTTTGATTTGTTACACCGTACATTTATTATGTTCTTCAAAGAAATTGAAAACATAAAAACCTATCATCAGAGCAGTTAGATTCCCTTGTCTCCAGCTCTATCCAGCATATCCAGGTAAGCTACTACTGCTTATCATTTCCACCCCCAAGATTAAATTTTGTCCTGTAGTGAAATGGGGTAAATGGATAAAATTCATTGCTGTCTATAGTCCAACTCAATGAGGTGGGGAGAGGTTCATTGTTCATGTCACAACCTGCTTCATTTGTTTGGGTGGCGTTCTCCATGACATTGCTAATCCTCTCTTATCTCCTACGGCAGAGACTGCTAGTTACCTCCCTATATCTATTCTTTGCTTCTGTAGTAACAGAATCCCTGATTTTTGGCTGGGAATATTGCCCTCCCAGCATAAAGACGTTTTTTTCCTGGTCTTCCCTGTAGATAGCAGTGGTCATATGACTAAGACCTGTCCAGTGGGATGTGAGCAGAAGTGACTCATGCCTCTTCTGGATTGTGCCCTTAAAAGAAAGGACATTTTACACACTTTTCCCTTCTTACTGCTGTTTGAGATACAAATGTGGTTGATGGCGATCTTGAATCATGGAGAGGAGGAAAATGCCCTAGAGATGGTAGAGTAGTCATTTAGAAGAAGCCTAGTCTTCTAAGTTTCTTAGATGGGCTTATGAGAAATAATTGTCTATGATTTTTTTAAGGCACTATTGTTTTAGTGTCTCTATTACAGCAGTTTCATCCATCTCCTAAGCAATATAACTCCATCCATTTTTAGTTCTCATTTTATAATTAGGATTGGAATGATCCCCTTCCCCATTTATTTTAAAGTAGTTTCCATGTAATCTCTTTTTTTTTTTGAGCATTGGTTCTTTTTTTAAAAAATAAATTTTATTTATTTATTTATTTATTTTTGGCTGCATTGGGTCTTTGTTGCTGCATGCAGGCTTTCTCTAGTTGCGGCGAGTGGGGGCTACTCTTGGTTGCAGCGCGTGGGCTTCTCATTGCGGTGGCTTCTCTTGTTGCAGAGCACAGGCTCTAGGCGCATGGCCTTCAGTAGTTATGGCACGTGGGCTCAGTAGTTGTGGCTTGCAGGCTCTAGAGCGCAGGCTCAGTAGTTGTGGTGCATGGGCTTAGTTGCTCCATGGCATGTGGGATCTTCCCAGACCAGGGCTAGAACCCGTGTCCCCTGCGTCGGCAAGCAGGTTCTTAACCACTGCGCCACCAGGGAAGCCCAGTTTCCATGTAATCTTGATGTTAGAAGATGATACCTGTAAGAGTTTTATTTTCTCTCTCATCAGAGAAGAAGAGAAAAAATAAATCTAAAGCTTTCTCTTTGGGAAAAAAATAAGCGATAAATCCCTGGTTGTGCTAATCAATACAAAAGAGATACCAATTCTTGGAAAACTCTCTAAAAATACATCTGGAAATTTTAAATAATTCAAAGTAACAGACATGATAAATAACATAGTAAAAAACTTGAAAGTACTGAATTAAAAGACAATTTGGAAGAAAAAAATATATTACCAAAGTTGATTAAACAGGAAAACAACAACAACAATAAAAAGACATAAAACACTCAAACAATTATCCTGTAAAAGGTTCTGTACTCAAAAGGTTCACAAATGAATCTTTCCAGACTTTTTTAAGGAGATGATTTCTATTGTTTATAATTCTCTCTAGAACAAACCAAAAGGTAGAAAACTATGTAGCTGAATCTGCAAAGGACTCAAATCCCTGATGTCCAAACCTAATACAGGAATTAGAAAAAAAAGGAAAAGCAATCCCATGTTACAAAAAAATAAGATTACTTTTTTTCAAAAAGAGCATGAGCTGAACCTAACAGTGTATTTTAAAAGTTCTTACAGGTTGTTTCCAATAATGCAAAACATTAATTGATATGAAACTTACTATTTGAACATATTAGTAAGTAGCTTAAATGATCATTTTATAGGTTTTTCAAAATCACATAATGATGTTCCTTACCCCTAACATCCCCCTCCAACACACACACACACACACAAGATACATGTCACAGAGAATATCTATTTCAGACCAATATTGTATTTGGTGGTTTAAACTCTGCAGGCAGTTCTAGCAACACTGTAAAATAAGTCAAATTTATTAACACTATTATGTAATATAGGATATCCTAAAGTTTTAAGCTTTAGTAACTTTAGCAGTATAAATGTTAGAAGCATATGAAAAGCATCATTTTATTTTTAAATTTTAATACTGTTTTATTTAACTCAGTGTGTCTAAAACATTGTTCCTTCAGCATATAATCATTATGAAGTTATTAATGACATATTTTACATTCACTTTTTTCATATCAAGTGTTCAAAATTCAGGGTATTTTACAATTAAAGCACATCTTATTTATTATTATTTTTTTGCTATTACATGTATTGGGTTGGCCAAAAAGTTCGTTCGGGTCCCCACCCCCCCATCTTTACTGGAGTATAAACGCTTTACAATGTTGTGTTAGTTTCTGCTGTTCAACAAAGTGAATCAGCTATATGTATACATATATCCCCATATCCCCTTCCTCTTGAGCCTCCCTATCCCATCCCTCTAGGTCATCACAAAGCACCGAACTGATCTCCCTGTAATGCACATCTTAATTTGGACTAGCCACCTTTCAAGTACTCAATAGTCACATGTAGTTAGTGGCTACTGTATTGAACAGCACAGATCTATACAATCACAAAGGAAAATTTTCTTCCAATAACCTCTGACCCTCCACTTGAAACCCATTACACTTTTCAACAGCTCTAGGAATCCGAAAGTTCTTCTTCGTGTTGCACTGATAATCTGAAAAGCATCATTTTAAGTTTAAATTCCTGTTACCTTCACTTAGTGAATTTTGAATAATAAATTTTAATAGCAAATAATGAGAGGAAAGAATGAGAGGAAAGCCACACAATACAGTAGCTAGTCAAAATAAGCAGAAACTACAGAAAAATATTTACCATTAACTGTATCTTTGAAACTAAATGAAGACCAACCAAATGAAAACAGGCAAGGCTATTTATTCAGAGCTTGTTAGAGCAAATGAGACAGTCACTGTCACTTGTTTCAGTAGAGACTCAAAGACAGGCAGAGGAATGCGAGAGTTTTACAGTGGAAAAAGGAAGATATCTGGTATGCCCTCTTTGGAGGTTCTTGGTATGGGGAAGCTGAAGGCTGGCTTAGATGCAGGGCATCCTATGAGCTTGGTTAGGGGAGCATGTTTTACTTTCTTTGGTTGGTCCTAATTAGAAGCAGGTACAAAAACCAGGGAAGCTGTCAGTTATTGATCCAGTCCTGGTCATTTGGAGCCAACTGCTATAAAAGTCACTGTTTAGCTTCCTGGAATGTGACTAGAGATAGTGGTCTGGCTTCCTGGGCTTTTTGCTGTAGGTAAGGGGGTTGGTTTCTTGGGTAGCTCACGGAGGTGGTAGGTCAGAATTCTGGTGTTAATTATTATTTTTTTGCCTCGCGGTATGTGGGATGTTTGTTCCCCCACCAGGGATGGAACCCCCGCCTCCTGCATCGGAAGCTTGGAGTCTTAACCACTGGACCGCCAGTGAAGTCCCCACAGTTCCGCTTTTATATGTGGTCTGGCCACTGTCCAGTTCATATATTCGGCATCTCATATGTGTGTATGCATATATATATCGCCATATTCTATCATGAGCTGCAGACATAATACTTAGGCAAGTGTTCCCTGAGACCTGAGAATTATTTCAAGGGTGCCTCCAGAGTAAAAATATTGAGAAAGGCTGCTTCTGATTCCTCTACCCCCAAACGGGGCTAACAATACCTATTTCGGGGATTGTCATGAGGGCTGAAGGGCAGGCATTTTTTACAGAATAACACATCCGACATGGAGCTCCTCAGAGAGCAGACTTTCTGGGACAAGGCCTACAGCTAGGACCAGGTTGGACTTTGAAGACTGGGGAGCCCATAACCTGCCCCTCAAAATGGCGCCGGGATGGAACGGATCCGATCAGATGCGGCGGGAAACCACCAGGGTCACTGCCGGCCCGGCAACACCGTGAAGATGGTGTGTTCATGGCCAGCCCGCAGGTCCATCGGGGCTGCCAAGAGCCACGCCTCCTTGCCAATCCACGTCGCCACGCGTGCCCGCCCACGCCAGCCCCTCCGTGGCCGGAAGCGCCTCTGGCTGACCGGAAGTGCCTTGCCGCGGAGGCTGCCGGGAGTTGTAGTTCCACCCCAGTCCAGGGGCACCTACGCAGTGCAGGGGTGTCCGAGTGTGATCTGCGCACTTCCGGACCCCAGGCTGGTCTTACGGCGTCCAGCACCTCGGACCTGGCCAGTTCTGAGGTCTCCGCGGCACCTCGGACTGGTGGTTCCCTCGGCTCCCGGCTGTAGGGAGGGCACGTGTGGCGGAATCCACGGCTGCATAGCCAGGCGGGCCGCTAGGAGGGGGGTGCTCTGTGCGGGGGGTCCGGGGGGGTCCGGGTGGGCGGCTCCGTCTGACGTCTTCTGCGGAGGGTCAGGGTTTCTGTCTGGTGTGGGCTGGGGGCCACAGGCTGACTAGGTCTCACTGCTTCTCTGACCTCCCACAGCTCAGCCTCTTCCGAGCCCACCATCCACAGGGGGCTACCGCAGGGTACCCAGTGATAGCCTTGGCCTCAAGGAGCGGGGGACTAGCTCTCCCGCGAATGGTCACCGCTTTTTCCCGACGGTGGATTTGTTTCTGACCTTTGACCTGGAGCTTCTCTGCCCACCCAGGTCCCTGAACTCCACTCAGGCGTCCAGACCTCCTGTGGGTGAGGAGGGAACTGCTGAGGAAAGGCCCCCCTTCTCTCCGACCCTCCCTCACTCCTGCGGACCCTACATCCAGCCAAGGGTAGGCTCTGAGCTATGAGGGCAATTAAGGAAGTTTGTGAAACGATTGTTATTTCAGGGGTCTACAGTGTCAGTATTCATCTGACAAGCCTTTAGAGTGTCTGGGTCAGGCCCTCGGGAAGCACCGGGTCCCATCCGTGGCTGGGGTCCTATGGAGATGTCACTCCTGTGAACAGATGAGGGCCCTCAGGGTGTGGGTGCCCTGGTAGTTATCGCTACTGGATGAATGGACATCCTGGGAGGGAGGGAGGTTCCTACTGGGGAAGGCGGGGCTAAAGATCTGACTTAAATAGGGTCTGCGTAGGTGGAAGGGGGCAAAAGGGTATTCCAAGCGGAGGGAACCACATATGCAAAGGTAAGAGGCTTAAACCGAGGGGGTACGGCTGGATTCCGCGCTCTGGAGGAGCCTTGAGGTGGTGAGGGAGCAGATCAAGCTAGCTTAAGGGGTGTGGACTGGGTCCTGTTGGTGCCTGAAGTGTTTTAAGCAAGGCAGTGGCGCGGTTATACTTGTTTTTTGGTCGGAATGTATGAGCGGCTGAATAAGGTAGTGAGAGAAGAGTAGAGGCGTCGTATCTCAGATTTGTGAAGCCGTAGCAGCGCCGGGTCTCAGGAGTGAAGGTGGGGTAGTGTGAGCGCATCTGTTTGCAGACAGAGAAAGTTCAGTGTAGTCTGTTCTTTTAAGGCAGTTGGTGAAGAAAGAGAGCAACGTGAGGGTGGGAAGTGATGCAGAAATGATGGAGGATTTGTCTTTCTTTGATTCTTTTTTGTTCAAGTTGGCACAGATTTGAGCTGTGGGGGAAAACTGAAACCGGTACTATAGTTTTAAATCTTGATAAGGTCAAATGTATCAGGTTTTTCCATTATGCCTTGAACTTGGGTTTTATTGAAGGAGTTTCCCCTACTGCAATCCATAGTTCTATATATATATATATATATTTTCTACTATTTATAATTAGTTATATTAGGAAATATCTCAAATGCAGCATGCAAAGTAGAAAAAGAAAGAAACCTTTGTGCTTATCATCTAGATTGAGCAAATGTTAAAGGTTTATTTGCTTCAAATTTTCTGAAGAACTAAAACCTCATAAATACTTGAAGGCTTTTTGCATCCTGCCTATTGCATTTTCCTTCTTCTCACTCAGAGGTAACTTCTGAAATTGCTATGTATCCTTTCATGTTTTTATTTACTTACAAATATGAATGTAGCCACAAACAATATATATGCTTGTGTTGTATATTCATCACTTTTGCCTATATTTCTTTTAGATTTTTTTCTTATTTATTTTTAGTGTATTGTCTAGATACAAATCCATTTTGCCTTGTGCACTTTGCAAAATTCTTGAATGGAATTTGATTGGACCTAATGTTTCTTTGATGGGTGTATTTTTGAGTATGGATCCATTTCACTTAATGTTCTGTAGTTTATTTGGTTTTCTGTTGCTTTGTTAATTTGATTAATTTATATTTTTCTGGAAAGTTGTCCAATTTAATTTCAACTTAATGGCATTATTTATAATAGTCTCATAATTAAAAGAAAACTCCAGTATATCTGTAATTGTCTCCTTTTTCATGTCCAAAAATTGTTTCTTTTTTGCCTTTTCTTGTTTTCTTGATCAGTCCTGCCTGAAGTTAGTCTATTTCATTAGTTTAAAATACAAAACAACTATTTTATTAGTTGTAATAAATCCTTTCCAAGAATTGAATTTAGTTTTTTCTTTTTAATTTTTCATTTTGGGCACAATTTCAGAATTACAGAAAACTCATAATAGTAGAATGGTGCAAAGAATTTCTAAATACCTTTCATCTAAATTCCCCAAATACTAACATTTTACCACATTTGTACAGGGGGTTCCAGGAATTGGAAGGATTTCAGGGCCAGTTAAGGAAAAGATGTAAACATGAAGTGGCAGGAACACATACAAAGATTATTTACGCATGCATGAGGGAGAAAGGGGCCTCTTGCAGCATGAGCCCACCCAGAGGCTGGGGCCCAGGGGCCACTTCCCAGAAGAGAGGAGGACGAGGGAACCCCGGGGGTATCTCTGGGTCAGAGCCACTTGGGGTCTTTATAGCCACATGGTTTATAGCTATCAGAAACTGGGTGTGGTTTCACAGGGTGGGTAAAGCATGCAGCTTCTAAATGACTAAAAATGTGCTGATATTTGGACTGTGTTTAAAACATTCACATGTGTTGACATTTGAGTTTGGGGCTGCTAGTCTTTTGAGCTATTGGTCTCAGTCTGCTGTGAAGAAATAAACCACCCAGGGGCCATCTTCGGCTCATTGCTAATACAGTTAGCTTTATCCTGCTTTTCCTCCCCCCTCTATACATATATGTGTGTGTGTAAATACTTCAATGTGCATTTCCCAAAAACAATAGCATTCTGTCACACAACCACAGTATAATGATCAAAATCAGGAGATTAACGTCGATGCAATACCATTGTCTAACCCATGGATCTTAGTCAGATTTTACTAGCTGTCTCAATAATAATTTTTCTAGCTAAAGAAAATCCAGGATCATGCATTGCATTCCCCCCCACATCTCTTTAGTTTCCTTTACTCTGGAACAGTTTCCCAATCTTTCATTGTCTTTAATAACATTGATGTTATTGAAGAATACAGGACAGTTATTATAGAATGTTCCTCAATTTAGGTTTGTCTGGTGTTACATCATGATTAGATTCAGGTAATACATTTGTGGCAGGATTTTAAAAACAATCTGCTTAATAATTTCTTTTATTCTTTTAAAATTTCTTCTCATACTTGTCTTTTTTTTTTTTTACGTCTTTTGAGTTTATTCTCTTTTTCTGTGCTAGCCTCCTGCATTGAATGTCATTAATTTCCAGTTTTAATTTAATGCCTATCTTAGGGCTATAATTTTCCTTTAAGTATGTGTTTGTAAATATCCACCAATTTTGGTATGTAGTATTTTTGTAGTCGTTGTAAGTATTTTTGCATTCTTTTTATTTTCTGATTTTATTACTTTTTGGTTTAGAGAGTGGCATCTATGCAGTATTGATTTTTAAAAGATTTGTTGAGGTTTATTTTTTAGCTTGTCAATTTTATAACTATATCAGATGCACTTTAAAAAATGTATATTCTCTAACTATTGAGTTCATTCTTCTGTCTGATCCAATAGGTCAAGCTTTTAAATTGTTATTCACATCTTATATATTCTTACTATTTTTTTTTTGTATCTTAGATCTTCATGTCTAAAAGTATATACTAAACTCTTTTTGCTGTGATTGACGATTTGTCAGTTTCTCCTTGTTGCGTCGCGTCAGCGTTCAAGTGCATTTGAGCTGCATATGCATCGTGTACATTTGCTGGGGACACGGACCTAAGATCTAGTTGACTTCTGGTCATTGCTTTGTCTCCTTCCAGTGGGTCGTTCTTTCTTGTTTTTTGTCTGTCTCCGAATTTTTAAAATGAATGCCGCGCATTGTGTGTGGGAGACTTCTGCTGGGCCGTTTCAGTGTGCGGAGCTGGGAGGGCAGGAGTTTGGTTGCGACAAGACTGGTCAGCAGTTGCGAGTTGCGCAAGGCTGGCATTTATTGTCTCTATGGTTACCGTCGGCCTCGGCTGGCGTGGCTCTATGCTTGGAGCCGGCTGGTTGCTGGGCCCCCCTCCGCGGCCGGCTTCCCCCCAACCCCGTGCCCCTTGACTCCTCCTGCTGGCACTCCCGCCTGCTCCTCGGTGCTGGCTGGCCTGCTGGAGGAGGGGCAGGGTGCTCTTTGTGTCTCAGTCTCAGGAGGGCCCTGGGGCCTTGGGGATGCTGCCCGTCCCCGCGAGGTTGGCGGCTCTAAAAGTCTGAGCCCAGGACGTATGTCTGACCCTCTCCCATGGGGATAGTGTGTGTTTGTTTGTTTGTTTCTTTTTCCTGCCACATGCGGTGGATCTTACCAGTGCTCTGGGAGCAACAGGGTTTTGCTAACCTTCCCCCAGCAACACAGGGCTTTTGTTCCTCAGGAGAGAAATTTCTGGAAGGATGGGGCTTCCCGCGTTTCCAGCAATGGCAGCCACGCCCCTCCTGTAGGCCTTCACTACCCAGGGAGTCTCCACGTGGTCTCCAGCTCCGCCCTGTCTGTGTTCGTCCTCTATATCTGTATAACAAACAAATCACCACACATTTAGTGGTTTAAAGCAGCTCACAGCTTGGAGGCCAGAAGTCCCGGTGGGATGGCCACGCTCTCTGCTCAGGTCTCCAAGGCCAAAATCAAGGCACTGGACGGGGCGGCCTCTTCTCCGGGGCTCCGAGGTAGAGTCCGCTCCAGGAGTTCGGGGTCAGGCAGAGTGAGTTTCTGGCGGTTTAGGTCGGAGGCCCCTGCGTCCCTGCCCGCTGTCGGCTGAGGGCCTGTCTCAGCATCTTCTCACACTCAACGTCTGTCTTCAAAGCCAGAGACGATGCACCGGCTCCTTCTTGGGTTTTCGCTCTTCCAGACTCCCCCTCTGCCCCCCATCCATTTCCAACTCAGAGGTAAAGTGTCCTGCTGACGTTTTGATCTGAGTCTCACCATGTCGTCTATTTATTTTCAGGTTTTCTTAGTGTCTTTGCAAAGGCATAGAATCGGACTGTAGCCAGGGCGGCTCTGTCCTGTCTGCATATTCAAGCTTCTTTCTACCCGCTTCTACCTGCAGAGTCTCGGAGGCCGGAGCTGAGCCTCCAGCTGACGGTAAGTCCTCAGCAGGAGAGCAGAGCTGTGGCGATCGGAATAGGTCCCAGTCCGCAAATCCCAGGCGTCCCAAAATAGAAAAATTCTCGTAAGGAAGGTGACCCGGGGAGCAGCCATCTCCTTGGCAAGAGGGGTCCCTCTCTCATCCTGCTCCGTAGCTTAGGGCTGAAGTTGGAGGCTCACAATCTGGGGCAGCCCCCCGAAAAGTGCCCCTACAACAGCCCAGGACCCGCTTGCAGGCAGAATTTGGGTGATGTCATTGCCTTAGGGGATCATCTAGGACTTGATTTAGGGGAAGGTCTGGTAGGAGGAGGGGGGGGGTCTCCTTTAGGGTGTGAGAAGCATGAACTAGCAGGGAAGGGACCCCCATGGCTCTGAGGGTGACCCCCCCAACCACCGATTTCTCTCCACTCATTCGCGTTTACTCTCATTCTCTGCTGTCCATCCAGCTAGATGTGTAGCTCCTCCCATCCCACTGTCACCTCCGCACCTGACTTCTGGTGACCTGTAACCCCACCCCCCCTTCTAGTTGAGTCAAGGCTCAGACGTTGCTTTCTTAACCTAAGAGTATTTCGTTTTTCCTTCTCCTGTTAAAGACGAAAGAAAATGGGCGTGAGAGAGGTGTTCAGAGCCACCCAGCTTACTAGAGGCCGAGCCAGCACTAGCCCCCAGGGCTCCTGTCCGGAGGAGGCTGGGCGGGGCCCTCATCGCTAAGCCCCGCCCCTCCCCACCCTCCACCCCTTCAGACCTTCTCATGGATTTCCTCTCCTCCAGGGGCAGGACTCTGATAGGAGGTCATGGAGAGAGAACCCAGTAAGATGATATATGTATATTTTTATGCCATACTTAAGTATTAAACAATGAGCACGTTTACTGTTGAAAAAATTAGAAAATGTGAAAAACAAATCCTACCGTGTGAAGGTAACCATTGCTAACATTTTGCGTGTTTTCTATAGAATTTTTTTCTTTACATGTTTATGAATACCCATTCCATGACGACGAAGCAGGAAATGGAGTAGAGGGTCACAGACCACTGTTTTTGACCCACGCTGTTGGGCCCGCCTTCCTGTATTAGCTTCCTGGGGCCGCCATCACAAGTACCACAGACTGAGTGGCTTACACAACAGAAATTGAATCTCACACAGTTCAGGAGGCTGGAAGTCTGAGATCAGGGTGTGGGCAGGGTTGGTTCCTTCTGAGGCCATGAGGGAGGACCTGCTCCAGGCCTCTCCCCGAGCTTCTGGAGCTCTGCTGGCAATCCGTGGTTTCTGCTGCATCACCCTGACCTCTGTCTCCCTCTTCGCATGAACTTCTCCCTGTGTCTGTGTGTCCAAATTTCCCCTTTTCATAAGGACACAGCCATATTGCGTTAAGATCCACCCCAGTGACCTCATTTTAACTCGATCATCTGCAAAGACCCTCTTACTAAGTAAGGTCATGTTCTGAGGTCCTGGGGGCTAAAACTCCGACATAGCTTTTGGGGGAACACAATTCAACCCATTGTACTTCCCCTCCGGGATGCTATCTCAGGGAACCCCATAGCTGTTGGGTCACTTCAGGTTATAATAGAATTGGCCCCCCTCAGTTGCCAACTGTCTGTGAACATCTTACTCTCATGTCCAGTTTCCAGCTTCTCCCTCCCCCGTGTGGAGCCAGAGGTCTGGGACCTCCCCATGGGAAGGGCATGTGATCTGTTCTGTCTCTGCTCCTCAATTCTTCCTTCTCATTGGATTCCCTCCTTTCTCCTCCAGGGTCAGGGTATGAGGAGGGGAGAGTAGAAGAAAAAATAGCTCAAATTTTCCCCTGCTTGGTGTTATTTGTAGCTCTCACCTGCCTAGTGCTGGCTGCCCTCCACTCCGCAGGAGGCCACGTGATGGCCCTTTGTCGGGGTGCCCAGGCTGGGACACCAGCAGTGGCTCTCTGAAGACCTCCATGCTCTTGGCTCAGTGGTCCTGCCCCTCGGGACCGGCTCTCTTCACCCTGCCAGCAGCCTGCTTCATCAGCGTCCCTGAAGTAGGGCTCAAGCCCACTTAGCTTCCCCACCATCCACTTGGCTCCCCCGGGAACCCTCCCATCCTTGATCCAGCAAATGCAGGCCGTGCAGGTGGCTTCCGCCCCTGCGCCCTCCCCTCCCCTGGCTGCCGTGGGGAGCCTCTGCCTTCTGAATTCTTCAGCTGGAAAGCTGGCTCCTGTTTCTGGGTTCCTGCGTGCCCTAAACATTCAAAGGAGCCCCCCTCTGGGGAGTTTCTGCAGCTGGACATACGCCAGCCTGGGGGTGTAGTTCTCCCTTTTTCCAGGCTCCCTCCAGAACCCATGAACAGTTTTCTTGGAGCACACCCCCTCTTGGCTTGCAAGGGGAGCAATCCCCAACTAGGACGGGAGGCAAGCCCCACGGTACACTCCCTCAATAGACAGCTCTCCTTTGATAATTTCCCTCCCCCAAAGGGAGGAATCTGTTAGGGTGTGTCTGGAAGCTCCTCCTTAGAATTTGGGGTGTTTGGGATTTAGCTAAAATTTCCAGGCACGTGGGAAAAAATCCCATCCATTCTCCTGTTACGCATCTGTGAATCATATGCTATGTATCCTGCTTTTTTCACTTGCTGGTATTGTTGGAAGATCATTCCATGTCAAATATTTATAATATTTTAAGTTGATTCATAGCTTGGCATGCTTTAATTGTATCATAATTTATTAACCAATCTCTTATTTTTAAGCACTTAGGTAGCCTCCAATTTTTAAAAAAAGACACCCTCAGAATTCTTTATGGAGTTTCTGTAATTCTAGAGTTTTAGTGTCTCTGCAGAGTTCTTGGATCAAACTCCAGTGTGTCTCTATCCTGAGTAGGAACTTACCTAGGACCAACCTCGTGTCTATTCAGGAGAGATAGGTGTGGGGTCCAGTTGATGCTTCCAGCCACAGTAAATTTGCTCCTGAACCTTCGTGTTCCTGTTCCCTGGGAAAATGAGGAAAGGAGGAGGAGGGCTCAGGAGAAGTCATCAGATCTTGTCCCATATTTGGTAAGTGGCAGAGCCAGACCGGGACCACTTCCTGGGCAGAGATCAGCACAGTTCAGCCCAGAACAGGTCTTAATAATAAAATTTACTGTCGAGAAACTACAGCTACGAGAGGAGAAGCAAACAAAACTTAGCAGGATCCACGGATAGAACTGAGCGCCCCAGGTTAATCGACCTCCAGTTGCCTTAGCTAAGTGCCACTGAATGGACTCCGCCTTCTAGAACCCATTTTTATGGGTTTTTATCCTGTGAATTTCCTCAACACCAGGGGCAGGAATGGTGATAGAAGCTTTGAGTTAGAAGATTAGTAGGCTACAGATATTTTTAAAATGATCATTTTAAAGGCATGATCATATATGAAATGCCCATTTGTCACAGAAGAGCTTAGAAAATTCATCTAAGTACAAAGAAAAAAATGTAAAATCGGGCATTATCCAACTATGCAAAGCTAACTACTACTTGCATTTTGTCTTACATCATTTCAGAGACTATTCTGTGTGAGAGTGTGTGTGTGTGTGTGTGTGTGTGTGTGTGTGTGTGTGTGTGATCAAATAGTTTTCAACCACCTTTTTCAGTTGCCAGTATACGATCAATAAATTGTCTTCTATGGTTTTATTTTTATTAGCTACATGATGTTTATTTCCCTTTGGTTGTGGTATATTCATTTAACTCATCCTCTATAGTTGGATATTTAGTTATTTCTGTTTTTTCAGAGTTTTACCAGATTGTAATAAATATCTTGGCCGCTAAATCTTTGCCCGAACTCATGACTGTTTCTTCAGAATAAATTTCTATTAATTAAATTTCTGGGTAGTGGCAGGGGAGGGTAGTAAATTGCACACTGATTACTGCAACACAGGGATGTGTATTCATTAAGTAGAAAAATAATTCAGGTTCAAGCCTCAAAGTTGAGTCCCCATCACATTCCAAGGTGAGGGCTTTGCTCTGATAAACGGGGTTCTTGGGAGGAGCCCCCATGCCACCCCGTGCCTGGGGTGTTAGAGCAGTTGATTCTGAGGCTGGAGGCAAGCTTGGCCTCTCATGTCCTCTTCTCCCCCCACCCCAATCTCTGCCTCCACAGGTGTCTGCTTTTCCCAGACCAGCAAGGAAGGACCATGTGCCAGGTGAGTGTGGCATTTCTTTCAACTGCGCTTTTTGTTTTACCATGGATTTCAGGATGCTTGTAAGAATTAATCCAATCAAACACAATGCAAACAGAAATCAGGATCCGTGAAAATAGGAAGAGAGTGGATGATCAAGGCCATGGGAAAGGCAGGGTGGGGGCAGTACAGAGGCTGTTGGGGTTTATTAGCTGCCCTCTAAATTTATGCCTGACATGCCTGGCACTTTAAAAAGACAGATTCCATCCCATATATGACTTGTGTTGTCTGGGACAAGCATATCACCTTCTCAGGGGAAATAAAGCTTTTTAGGATATTTAGACATTTATGTGATGGGTCTCCATACGTGAGATATAGCAGGCAGATTCCTCAATAATAGCAACATTCAAATAAACACAACAGCAAATCTCCTGTGACTTTTTTTTTTTTCCAGTATAAAGAGTGGATATTGTGCCAGTGCAGAAATCTGTGATTACAGTTGTTGGAGGAATCCAAACATTTAGGTCTGCATAAACAGCTGTATTACGGTTCACACTGACCTAGATAAACACTGCATGATCTAGAGGAACGAATGAGTGGTATGTTCTTCAAACTGCTGTTCATAATAATTTTTGACACAGATGGAGCTTAAACAGCTCAAAGCTTCCGTCTTCGGCAGGGGCAGGAGGGAAGATTGTGCGAGCTCGCCTGCCTCCTTCTCTCTCCGTGACTTAGACCTTACCCATTGCCCTTGACCTCCCTTGCGTCCTTTCTCAGTGGTGGTCATTATCATTCTTCAGACATCATAATATCATTGTGTTCTGTCAGCCGGTCATTCTCAAATGCCTCTGTTCCTAAAGGGCCTCCCTCTTTACCCTGGGCTCTAGGGTTGCATGAACGTGAAGTGCACTGGTCAGAATCTTGGAAGTTACAAGAGCCCGAAACCCAGCTAGAGCTAGTTGAGGACAAAGACAAAAATCTAGGCAGCACCCCAAACTGGGAAGAGCAGGCATGCAGCTGGGACTGGGAGAGTTCCGCCCAGGGACCCAGATCTCACCAGGTGTCTCTCTTGTTCCCTTGTCCCTGTTTCTGTGACTCCTTTTCTCATGCCGACTTCATCCGTATGGCCGGAAATAGGGTGGCCATCAGCTCTCACATCTCACATTGACAAGTTCTGCCGCAGAATGGGACCAAGTCTCCTTTCATAGGGCCAGTTTGAAAGATCTTTGGGAAAGATTGGGATTGGTCCAGCTTAGTTCAAGGGCTGAGGGGCTGGGTCTGCAGAGGGGCGCTCCCAGGAGCACCATATGCTTGGCGTGGGGAGGAGGGAGGATGTTAGTCCCAGAGGAAGATGAGACCTGGTGGATAAACATTGCAGCTGTCCACTCCAGGAAGGCAAGCATTCACAGGGTGTTGGTTTTGAGCTCAGGGACCTGTCTTTTTTGCTGCAGAATGCTCTATCTATAGGTGCTTTTTTTTTTTTATTTTTTAATTGAAGTATAGTTGACTTACAGTGTTGTGTTAGTTTCAGGTGTAGGGACCTGTCTTGATGGGAGTGTCTGTGCTTGATAAAGCTAGGACTGTCTGGATATCTGATACCAGGAACATCTGGGGACAGGACCAATCTGAGAGGCTGAAAACCAGGTGGTGACTCCACAGCCTTCTCAGAGGAGAGAGCTGACTGCAACATGAGGCTGTCAGACCTGTATGTGAAGCTGGAGGTTTCATTTGGTGTCTTCTGGGGGAAACTATTGTTTTGTAGGAAACCAAGTCTCACTGGGAGCTTCTCCCTGTTATGGCTATGCATGATAAAGATAATGACAATAAAACTTATAAAACTATCTGTTGAGCACTTATGTGCCGGTCTCTGTGTTTTTCGTATATTGTTTCATGAATAAACCCGTGAGATAGATATTATCATTAACTCCTTCCCTCATTTTACAGATGAACAAACTGAGGCTAGAGATGTTAAAATCCATTAGGCGATGGAGTTGGGATCTGAATGCAGGCAGACAGACAGACATAGAACTGGGCCCTTAATGATTAAACTGTAGTTTTATCTACCAATAGCAAATTCCCAGCAAAGGAATCCAGTAGTATTGACGTGTTCTAGACATGCATTGTCCATCACGGTAGCCACTAGCCACAGGTAGATACTGAGCATCCAAAGTGTGGTTAATGTGACTGTGGTTCTGAATTTTTAAATTACATTTCAATTTAAAAACTGAATCAGAGTAAATATTTTTTCCGGAAACACAACTTTGTTTTGATAGGACTACATTTCACCAAAGTGAAATTGAAAATAGTTTCTGAATTGAGATGTACCTTAAGTGGAAAATACACACCAGGTTTTGAAGATGTGATATGATTAAAAAAGAATGAAAACTATATCAGTGATTTTAAAATAATTATGATATGTTGGAATTATATTTTGGATAGATTAGTTTAAAGAGAGATTAAATTTTTTTTTTTTTTAGTTTAAAAGTGACTACTAGAAATTTTTATTTTTTTAAACCACTTTGAGGTATGATTGACATTCAATCTGTACATATTTAATGTACACAATTTGATGAGTTTACAGATAAGTGTACACCCATGAAACCATCACCACGGTTAAGGCCATAAACTTATCCATTGCCTCCAAAAATTCCCCTCCCCCCACCTTTATAACTTTTTTCTTTTGAGGTAGGAGCATTTAACATAAGATCTATCCTCTTAGCAAATTTTTAGGTATACAATACAGTATTGTTAAACACAGGTATGATGCTGCACAGTAGATCTCCAGAAGTTTCTCATCTTCCATATCTGAAACTTTGAATCCTTTGACCTACCTCCCAATTTCCCCTCCTCCCAGCTCCTGGTAACCACCATACTACTCTTTAATTCTATGAATTTGACTATTTTGGATTCCTCATAAGAGTGAGATCATTGCGATATTTGTCCTTCTTTGTCCAGCTTATTTCACTTAGCATAATGTCCTTCAGGTCCATTTATGTTGTCACAAATGGTGGGATTTTCTTTCTCATGGCTGAATAATATTTCATTGTATATATATACCACATTTTCTTTATCCATTCACCCACTGATGGATACTTGGGCTGTTTCCATCTCTTGGTTATTGTGAATAATGCTGCAGTGAAATGGGAATGTAGACATCTCTTTGATACCCTGCACTAAGATAACATCATCTGCAAACAGAGATACATTTATTTCCTCATTTCTGATGTGGATGCCTTTTATTTCTTTTTCTTGCCTAATTGCTCTGGCTGGACTTCCAGTACTGTGTTGAATAGGAGAGGCAAGAGTGGGCATCCTTGCCCTGTTCCAGAACTTAGAGGGAAAGCTTTCAGCTTTTCACCATTGAGTATGGTGTTAGCTATGGGCTTTTCTAAATGGCCTTTATTGTGTTGAGGTAAGTTCCTTCTATACCTAATTTGTTGAGAGTTTTTATCATAAAAGGGTGTTGAATTTTGTCAAATGCTTTTTATGCATCTGTTGAGATGATTATGTGATTTTTATCCTTCATTCTGTTAATGTAGTGAATCACAGTGATTGGTTTTCATATGTTGAACCATCCTTGCATCCCAGGGATAAATCCTACTTGGTCACGGTTTATGATTCTTTTAATGTGCTGTTGAATTTGATGTGTTAGTCTTTTGTTGAGGATTTCTGCATCTGTGTTTATCAGGGATATTGGCCTGAGGTTTCTTGTGGTGTCTTGGTCTGGTTTTGGTATCAGGGTGATGCTGGCCTCATAGAATGAGTTTGGAAGGATTCCCTCTTCTGTTTTTTGGAAGAGTTTAAGAAAGATTGGTACTAATTCTTCTTTGAATTTTTGGTAGAATTCACTCATAAAGTTCCTGGGCTTTTCTTTGTTGACAGTTTGACAGTTTTTTGGTTACTTCTTCATTCTCTTATTTGTTACTGGTCTGCTCAGGCTTTCTATTCTTGATTCAGTATTAGTAGGTTGTATTTTTTTTAAGAAATGTATCCATTTCTTCTAGGTTGTCCAATTTGTTGGTGTATAATTGTTTATCATAGTCCTTATGATCCTTTTTATTTCTGTGGCATGAGTTGTAATGTCTCCTCTTTCATTTCTGATTTTATATATTCCAGTCTTCTCTTTTTTTCCCCTTAGTCTAGCTAAGGGTTTCTCAATTTTATCTTTTCAAAAAACCCTGCTGATTTGGGCTTAGTTTGTTCTTTTTCTAAAGGTGCAAAGTTAGGTTGTTTATTTGGTATCTTATTTTTAAAAGTAGGTGTTTATTGCTATAAACTTGCCTCTTAGTACTGCTTTTGCTACATCTCCTAAGTTTTGGTTTGGTATGTTTTCATTTTCATTTGTCTTGAGATATTTTCTAATTTCCTTTTTGATTTCTTCTTTGACCCAATGGTGTTTAAGAGTGTGGTTATTTAATTTCCATGTATTTGAAAATTTCCCCATTTTCATTACTATTATTGATTTCTAGCTTTGTGAATAATTTCAGTCTTCTTAAATTTGTTAAGATTTGCTTTTATGTCCTAACATATGATCTATCCTGGAGAATGTTCTGTGTGCTCTTGAGAAGAATGAGTATTATGCTGCTGTTGTGTAGAATGTTCTGTATATATCTTTTAGGGCTATTTGATCTATAGTGTTGTTCAGTTCTGCTCTTTCCTTGTTGGATTTCTGTTTGGATAAGAATGGAGTATTTAAGTCTGCTACTATTATTGTATTGCTGTCTATTTCTCTCTTCTGATTTGTCCATGTTGCTTCACATATTTAGGTGCTTTGATGGTCTGTGCATATATAATTGTTACATCTTCCTGTTGAATGGACCCTTTTATAATTATATGACTTTGTCTCTTGTGATAGTTTTTGACTTAAAGTCTATTTTGTGTGATGTAAGTATAGCCAGGCCTGCTTTCTTTTGATTACCATCTGCATGGACTATCTTTCTCCATCCCTTCACCCAATATGTGCCCTTATATCTAAAGTGAGTCTCTTGTGGACAGAAAATTGTTGGGTCTTGCTTTTTTATCCATTTGGCCACAGTATGTGTTTTAATTTGAGGGGTTTAGTTCACTTATATTTAAAGTAATTATTGATAGGTAAGGACTTACTATTGCCATTTTGCTAATTGTTTTCTGTTTTGTAGTTCTCTTGTTCGTCTCTTCCTCTCTTTGTTGTGGTTTGAGGATAGTTTTGTTAGTGATATACTTTGATTTTTTTCTCTTTATTTTTGTGTACCTACTGTAGATTTTGTTGTGGTTACCATGAGGCTTGCATTGAATATTTAATAGTGTTAACAGTCTATTTTAACCTGATAACAACTTAACTTCAATCGCATACAGAAACTCTACACTTTACTCCCCCCTCCACTTTGTTATGACAGATTTTACTTCCTTTTATATTGTTTCCATTAACAAATCTGAGATAATTATTCTTATACTTTTGCCTTTTAACTTCTAAACCAATATTTAAAATGATTTACACACTAACATTATATATATATATATATATATTTATATATATATTTATATATATATATTATACTCAGTATAAATTAAAATTGTAATTTTGGTCCTTAATTCATTCAGAGAGAGAGAAGAGGAGGGTGAAAGGGAAGGGGAGCCAAGCCCTGTTCTGTGTACGTGGAATCCTTCCTCTGCTTTCCTGTTGTTGCCACCTTAATTTTGACCATATCACATGTTGATGATTATAATTGTACCCGAACTTTATTTTTTTATTATTATTTTTTTGGCTGCACCATGTGACTTGCAGGATCTTAGTTCCCCAACCCGTGCCCCCTGCAGTGGAAACACAGACTCCTAACCACTGGGCTGCCAGGGAATTCCCTATAATTGTACCCGAATTTTATTCATTCTCTCCCTCCCAGTGATTCCCACCTCAGTGATGCAGTGATCTTCCACATCAGTTTGTCTTTGGTAGCTCCCCTTCTTAAATACTGTGATGGAGTCCCCATTGCATGTATGAAAAACCCTTTGTTTGTCCTATGATCTGACCTCTCTCTCTCTCTCACACACACACACTTACACACACACACACACACACACACACACACACACACATATCCCCCTTATACTCTATACTGTCATTCCCGACTGTCATATATTTGCAGTTCCTACCAGATTTTCCTTGCCTTTGCTCAGGCCATGCCTCTTGATAGGAATATCCTTCCAACATCAGAACACAATTTATTTTTCATGATTCTGCTCACATGTGACCTCCAATGAACCTTGACATCAGGATGTTGACTTTGACTGCTGTCTTCTTTGTGTCTGTTCTGTACTTAAATGTACTTCCATCATAGCCTTCAGTGTATTGTTACCACACAGCAGTCTCTTACATTCATCTCACTCCACCAGACTACAAATGCCCTAGAACAGAAGCAATGTGGCATTGAGCTTTCAACCTCAAGCACCATGCAGAACACCAGTGACATACCTGGTCTTCCGTAGATGCTTGTTCACTGAATGGATGGATGGATGGATGAATGGATGAACAGAGATCCAGAAGTGAGATATTTTCTAATGATCTTTTTTTTTCTCTCCCACAAAATGTCGTACAAAGTTAGGGGCATGCTAAGCTTCCTATATAACTTAACATGGGGAAACCTGACCTCCGAAGGTGGTAAGATCCATCTCCTCTACACCTTTGCCATAATACTCTGTGCTGAGCACTCTAGATTAATCAGGAGTGTGCTGTTCCAGGGGTCGTTATCATTCAGAGACGTGGCTGTGGGCTTCACCCGTAAGGAGTGGCAGCAGCTGGACCCTACACAGAGGACCCTGTACCGGGATGTGATGCTGGAGAACTACAGCCACCTGGTCTCCGTGGGTGAGGAAGGCTTCCTGTTTCCCCCCTGCCCGCCGCTTATGTCTGAGCTCCTTTCTTTTCTCAGTCACGTAAGACCCTGTTAAGTACTAAAAATGTTTGGCCTTGGGTTTCAACCATCAGTAAGTCTTGTTCTCATCTCACCTGGATTATTTGTGAATTTTCCTCCCAAGTGAAATAGCTATTCTTTGGCTGAGATCTAAATGTTCATTAGGCAGCCTGAGCCTTCTGCTTCCTTGGATGGCCCAGGTGGCTCAGCATAAATCTTGTAACTATTTCTTATGAACAGGCTGTCAAGTCACCAAACCAGCTGTGATCTCCAGGTTGGAGCAGGGGCAAGAACCGTGGATGAAGGAGGAAGAGATCCTCAGATGGAGCTTTCCAGGTGAGAGAGAACCAGGCTGGAGGGGGACAATGGACATGAGATTCCAGGAGGTCACAAAGCAGAACCTCAGATTTTTTTTGTTTCACACATCTGTGTTAAAAGCCTTGGATCTTTGCAAGCAGCTATGGACATCTGACCCAAGACCTTGAAATGCCCAAATGATTCCTGCTACCTGCATACCTCACACATCACTGTATGGTTACTCTCCTTTCCCTGGATTTTAGAGAAAGACATATTCTTTTAAAGTTTATCCATTCATTCTATTCCGCTGCCCCCTTCTAAGACCTTGCTTTCTCAGTCTTTCTCTAGAATCTTCAGGCTTACGCTTGTCCCCATGGTTATAAAACAGGCTTTCTCATGCTTTCAGGGGTTCATAGATTTGTCCTATTTTAAAATAACTGTTATTTTGTGCCACTCATTTTTATTTTAGTTGTCTTTTCTTTCAATGCCTTAAAAACTTATTTTCTACCTTTTATATGACTTTAAATTCATCTTCTTTCAAGACCATGTAACATGTCCCCATTTTGTCTGATACGTTATAACTGAAGCTTTTCCCCCATCTCAGTGTGATCCCACGGGGAGCTGAGCCTTTGTTTTATTCATCTTTATTTCTGCAGGACACACATAGTATATATTGACTAACCCCCTCTACTGTCTAGGACAAGGATCCTTTATCAAGCATTTGTTCAGGGCAGTTGTTATTAATCAGGGGTGTACACCAGACTCACTGGGGGAGCTTTAAAAATGCCCCCTGGCTGGGTCCCAACCCAGAAAATCCTGCTGGGGAAGATCAGTAGGCATTGATCTTGTCTCTTAGGAATTCAGCACTGGGGCTCAGGGAACATAAATATTTCTAAACACAGGAGTTCCATGGTTCCACTGGGTATTAGTGCCCAAGGTGAAATAGCGGGGTATTTATGGCTTAAAATGTAAGTAAAGAAAAAGCAAATAAAGATCTAAGCATAGGATGAAGAATCCAACAGTTAAGATTCTCCAAGTAGATTCCACAGTGCTGTGGAAACCAACTTGCCCAAGGAATGTCAGTATGGGTTTAGTGGAGGGGCTGATCTGCAGGCATATGGGAAGGGGACACGTAGGGTTGTGTTGTCGGCCAGATTTGGTTTTAAGGAACCAAATGAAGAAAACGGTCATCTGAGCAATCAGAGCACAACAGGGAATCTTCCCGGGGCAAGGATGGCTTGCATTCGGGTCGACGGTACTTATCTTGTGTCCATATACTGGACATCGTAAAGACCACGTAGATCCATGTGAGAATAAATCGCTGCAGAATGGACCTCTGACTCTAGGAGAATTCCTTTAACAGTTAAAGAACTTGATGCTTTGAGAAAATTAATTTGATATACAGAATGGAGGGGAAGTTAAGGTGGGAAGGGCACAGGAAGTGCAGGTGAGAGAAAAGCCTATTTGCAACCTAGGAATAAAGTGAGGGGAACTCACACTTCGTTCAGCCCGAGTCCTTTGCTCATATTTCCTAAACACCCTTCTCCCTAGAGTCCCCTGAAAACTCTGGTCTGTCTTTAGTCTTCGTTCATAATTCCTAAATACGCTTATCTCCTGATGGGACCTCCTTATTATGTCTTCCCCTTACCTAGGGATGCTAGAGCTAGTACCGGCCTGTGATGGCCAATGGTGGCAGAATCCTCTGGCTCTGCATTCTGTAATGTCATCTTGAAATTGGTCACATTGGGGAATGCTTTCACCATAGAGATTGCTAATTGGTAAAGATCGGGGTTTCTTTTCCTCTTGGTGACCTGGTTCATCAGCACATCAATGCCTTGAGTCCACTATCCTCTAGTTTTTCTCTTGTGTGTGTTTTCACCTTCTTCCCAATTTAATGTGTGGACTTGATAACAGCAGAGCTTACATATATTCACCGTCAGGGTTTTATCTGTTTCCATTTCTCATTTTTTTTTCTTTTCAGAAGCCAAGGGAGTAGGATTATGATTATGATTATTTAATCTGGGCAATCAGGTTTGAAACCACAAAGTTAATCCTCCTTCCAAACATTTCTGAAATAGTTTAGTTCTACGATGTGATCCTGGAAAGATAACACGTTTGTGTCCTTATTTATTATTTCCCTAGAAGTTTTGCAAGTTGATACCCAAGTAGATAGACAACGGGAACACCAAGACAAACTTTTGAAGCAAGTTGCACTCCTAGACAAGAAAAAATTGACCCCAGAAGGGCACAACGCATGTAACACAGTTGAAAAAAACACCTGTCCGAACACAAACGTTGTTTCTTCAGGACAACAGGTCCCTAAGTGCGAGTCGTGTGGAGCAGCCTTGCCGGGTAATGCAGGCGTTACTCCTAACGCGTACCTTGCAAGAAGGAGATTTGAATATGATGCACAGGGGAACTTATTTCTCTATTCTAAGCTGGAAACTCCACATTCTGGGGCACACCCACGTGAATGTAACCAATGTAGAAATGCTTTAAGCCGTGACCAATCCCTTAATGCTGATCAGAGAACCGACAGTAACGAGAAACCCCACAAATGTACCAAATGTGGGAAAGGCTTCTCCCATAAATCAGAACTCATCACCCATCAGAGAGTCCACAGGGATGAGAAGTCCTCTGGATGCAACGACCAGGGGGATGGCGTGAGGGAGGAGAAGGTTTGCCTCAGCAAAAAACGTCCGGGAAATCACACAGACGAGAAACCCGGTGGAAACGGCAAATGTGGTAAAAAGATCTCCCCAGAAACAAGCCTCTCCATACCCGAGGCCATTCTGGCTGGAGAGAAGCCTTATAAGTGTTCAGACTGTGAGAAAATCTTCTCCCACAAGTCACGTCTCATTGAACACCACAGATCCCACACAGGAGAGAAACCCTACGGCTGCGAAGAATGTGGGAAATCTTTCTCCCGGAAGTCATGCCTCATTATCCACTACAGAATCCACACAGGAGAGAAGCCCTATGGCTGCAGCCAGTGTGGGAAAGCCTTCTTCCAGAAGTCACACCTCATCCTTCACCAGAGGACTCACACCGGAGAGAAACCCTACGAGTGCAGCGAATGTGGGAAGGCTTTCTCCCAAAACTCCTGCCTCATCATACACAAGAGAACCCATATGGGCAAGAAGCCCTATGAATGCTCTGACTGTGGGAAAACGTTCTCCCAGAAGGCGAACCTCATCAGACACCACAGAATTCACACCAGGGAGAAACTGTACGGATAAAGTGACAGAGAAGGTTTTCATCAGGAATTCCCAACACATCTAGGAATGAAAACCCTGTGGATTTTGTGAACGTGGAAAATCCTTCAGCAAGAAGTCCAATGCCACTGTGGGCAGACCTTTCTACCAATTTGGAGAACTAGGAAATGCTTATTCTCTTAAAACTAAGGATAGAAGGCTAATGATGCTCTAGAGGGATCTATTTTTATAGGATAAACTTAACTATGAAGTGTATCTGTGTCTACATTAACTGTGGCTATTGAGCTCTAAGTGAATAATTTAAACCATTAAGACAACAGATTGAATAAGCCACAGAACAATCCCAGGGGTATGTGGGGACTATGTTCCTGGAGATGCTACATAAACAGAATTTTATTTTACTTATTTTTGAACTGCATTTGTAGTTGAACATAATTGTGAACTTGTAGACACAGATACCATAATATGTAGGATGACATCTATCAAGAGTTTCCACACTAAATTACACCCTTTTGTCTTTAATATACGTTATAACTGGGATTTACTACTCAACCGGAAGTCCATACACCGTACCACATACCATTTGGTTTTTTGTTTGCCGGCAAGTATTACAGAGTCCCCCTGGATCTGGAAACCAGCAATTTCATGACATCCCCTGATCTCTCTCCATCAACTAGTTTATAAGTCATGTTAAATGAGTAAGGTTGGGACTCCCTTTTCTGGCAGTATAGTGGACCACCTAAAGTGAAAAACGTTCCACTGTAAACCACTTGAAATGATGGACAATAACAGGTAACATTCTTTTAAATGCATAATTCAGCTTGCAAGAAAATCAGTGAGGTTTCCAGGTGCCAGTTCCAGAGGGAACTGAAAAGTGTGTGAGTTGATGCTGTAAGCTGCCCTGTAGGTTTGTTTACCCAGAAGCTTGGGTGTTAAAAGCTATAGGCAGAAGGCTTGGCACTGAAATACCTCATAAATTGAGAAGTTTCAAAAGCCTGTACATACAGGGAAAGGATGGACCAGAGAAAAACCTGCTCATTTGCTCAGGAAGCTTGCCTGTCTCTCCCTGGGCTCTAGTAGGGAAGGAATTTACCCTGACGATTCACAAGCCATGACCTGCACCTCTTATGAGTTAGAATTGTGAATTTGCCCTATTCATATCCCGGTTGAAAAACTGAACAATTAACATAGAAATTTGTCCTGGTCTTTGAAACAACTTTACAGAAGCAAACACAAACTATTCTTGGAGGAAGACACCCTCAACCTGTGTTTCTCAGGGTTCTGACATACAAACCCAAGATGAGTTCATAATCCAGAATAATAAAATGTGAAGAACGTCAACAGACATTTTAACAAAATAAAAACCTCAAGCCTTTTAAGGTGATAGAAAAATCTGAAATTCTATAAAAATGACTGTCTTGAAAAATGATGAAAAACAAAAAATCAAAACTGCATGAAAGCAAAGACACAAAGAAAGATAACTGGCTTATTTGGAAAAAGAACCACATAGGGTGTCTAGAAATGAAAAATATAGTCACTGAAATTTAAAACTCAATGTTAAAATATTCTACATGTCAAACAGTAGATTATACTCAGCTGAAGAAAATGGGAACAGGAAGGCAGAGCTATAAGCCAATTCACAGAATTCAGTATATAGAGAGGTGGAAAATGTGAAAGAATGGGGGAAGAGACATAAAAATGAGAAGAGCAGGGACTTCCCTGGCGTCCAGCGGTTAAGACTCCAAGCTTCCACTGCAGGGGGCATGGGTTCGATCCCTGGTCAGGGAACTAAGATCCCGCACGCTGCAAAGCACGGCCAAAAAAAACCCCAGAAAAAAAACAAACAAAAAAAAAAGAGAGAGAGAGAGAGAGAAGAGCAAACAGGAGCTCCTGAAAAACAAAATGAAAAAACGGAAGAAAAGTAAATATTCAAAGATATATTGGCTCAGATTTAACAAAAGATGTGCATTAACATGCATATGTGTGTGCAATATATATGTATATATATATGCATATATAGACATGCAATATATGCCTAGCTGAATCACTAAAAATAAGTTCACATCTAGATGTACTCGATGTATATCCATCCAGAGTTTAGCCCGTCAGAGTTTAGCTAAGCTGCTCTCTAGTGTTGCTGCCTCGTCATCCATCGTGTTTGGTCAGATGGCTGCAGGGACCTTAAGCTGACACTAGCCCCTTGTGCAAGGACATGCCCTATAGCAGCCGCTCGGCCACAAGCAGATGTAAGTCCCTGGTGTGACTGTCCCGCAGCCCTTGTGATCAGTAGCTCACCTGCCTCCCAGTGCCTGTAAGCTTTACGCGCCCCTTAGCCAGGACCCCCGTGAGCTTACCAAAACCCTGCTCTTTGGGTTTGGATTGACCGATCTGGTCCTAACCTAGAAACCCCAGAGCACTCCCCCCGTGGACCCTAATAAAGGGATGTGTGCCAAGTCCAGTCCCTGTCTGCACTCCGCCTTGACCTCCCCTGGGGCCCCTCCAGGCATGCTGTGTGCTTGGTCCAGGCCCTGTGAGTAATAAACTTGCCTATTTCGATTTCTCCGTGGTCTGTAGCTGAACCCACTCATCGTCCTGCACCCTGTGCTCCACTTAACAAGTGTTAATTTCACAAAGTCTTCACAGATGGGAACAGGATGGTAGAATCTTGCAATTGGCTGGTGGAGAAAGGCCTTTGGCTGGCCAACGGGCTGTGGAAGTTGCCACCCCGCGGAGGGTGAACTCCCCCAGTGGGTGTTAGACTTTGGGTGTATTTCCCCACTCCAGGCACAGACCCAGCTGCCGACTGTTAGGCGACTTGGCCACGGTTTCCGAAAGGTCCTGTCGGGGCAGGTGAGGGCTGAGATGCACCCTGCCACGAGCACGCAGCCACCACCGACTCACCAAAGCGCTGGTTCTAGGCTCCGAGGTCCCAGCTCCGGTGATCCTGCTGCCTCTGCGCTGGTGGGGGTGAGCCCGATCCTAGTGAGGCTGACTGGGACACCCTGAGGGGAAGCAGCCGCCTATGAGTCCGGCTGCCTGGGATTCCACTGCAGACCTTTATGGTAACATCCCCAAGGCCAAGTCAGTTGTCAGGGTGGCAGGTAATAGAGAATTAGAAGCTGAAACTTGAAACTGTATTGCATCTTTGAAAGTTGCTGAGTGAGTGAATCTTGAAAGTTCTCATCACAAGAAAATAAAATTTGGCAATTACATGAAGTGATGTTCACTACAGTCGTCACGGTGATCATTTTGCAATGTACACAAATCGCAAATCATTGTGTTGTACACCTGAAACCAATATGATGTTATGTGTCAATTATCTCTCAATAAATAAATAAATTGAAACTTGAAACTTGATGCGTCTCAAGACTCAAAGTATTTTGAAAGACTTTGTACAGCAGGAGGGAGAGAAAAGGGGCTAGTCAGCCGTTGAAAAGTGTCTAAACCTGGCCCGGAGCTGCTACTCCCCACCACAGAATTCGGCCAAAGACCCAAAATGCCACGCCATGCGGGATTTTAGTTCCCCGACCAGGGATCGAACCCGTGCCCCCTGCAGTGGAAGCGTGGAGTCCTAACCACTGCCAGGGAATTCCCTGCATAACCTTTTAAAAGAACCTGGGGATGGAGGGCCACCATCAGCAGATGCAGGCTGGGCCTCTACCCTGACTTACCTCAACGCCAAAGCAGCTGCAGCCACCTGTGCTCAGCAACCTGACAGCTCCCACCAAGGCTCCCCACCAGGTTGTCAGGAGATGCGCTGGAACAAATCAACCACAGATACCAGGCCTGTTAGACTGCCAGCCCTAAGTGTCTCTTGAGTGAGGACTTCCTCATAGCTGTAGGATTTGGGGAGGAATTGACGGGGGGCTTCCTGTGTGCCTCAGGGCACCGGCCTCAGGGAGAAGCAGAAGGTAAGAACGAAGACAGCACAGACAGATGGACAGAGACCCCCTTTCACGAGATTTCTTTGTTTTTTTTTTTGTCTCTTCCTCCTGTCTTTCTTTTTTAAATTGAAGTATAGTTGGTTTACAATGTTGTGTTAGTTTCATGTGTATAGCAAAGTGATTCAGTTATACTTACGAATCTATCCTTTTTCAGATTCTTTTCCCTTATAGGTTATTATAAAATATTGAGTATAGGGACTTCCCTGGTGGTGCAGTGGTTAAGAGTCCGCCTGTCAATGCAGGGGACACGGGTTCAAGCTCTGGACCAGGAAGATCCCACGTGCCGCGGAGCAACTAAGCCCGCATACCTAGAGAAAGACTGCACGCAGCAACAGAGACCCAACGCAGCCAAAAATAAATTTAAAAAAAATTGAGAATAGTTCCTTGTGCTATACAGTAGGTCCTTGTTGGTTGCCTATTTTATATATAGTAGTGTGTATCTGTTAATCCCAAACTCCTAATTTATCCCTCCCTCACTTTCCCCGTTGGTAACCCTAAATTTGTTTTCTATAATCTAGAGATCATCATACTAAGTGAAGTAAGCCAGACAGAGAAAGACAAATACCATATGATATCGCTTCTATGTGGAATCTAAAAAAATAATGCAAGTGAACTTATCTGCAAAACAGAAACAGACTCACGAGATTTCTGAGGCAGCTGATAGTCATTCTGGTGTCCCACGTTGCCTGCACAGATCAATTCTCCCCAGCCTTCGAATCAGTTTTCATAGACGTGCGATTTCTCCAGCCAGGAGGTTAGGTAGGCAGTATTTACCGGCACGGTTCCTGGCTCTAAGACTTCTAGTTCCTGACCGACCCTTCAGGAGGCATTTTTAGGAAAAGTTCCCTCTCACGGAATCTGGGACCCTGGCCTTGGGGGTACAAGCAGAGCTATCAAGTTTTCCGAATGCAGTTTATTATGTCAAGACACAAACGCGTTGCTTCTAAGGCTCCCTGCATTGGAAAGTTGGGTCCAAGCTGCCCAGCTGGGGTTTTCACAGCCAGCTCTGATGCTCTAAGACCCCAAAGAGGAGTCAGTCTTAGAGATTCTTGTCCTTGGCAGGACTCGAGAGCTATGTCCCTGCCCTACAGCCAGTGTGTGCGACCCCAAAAGAACTCAGAGCTTGTCTATGGCTTATTCCTCCAACAAACATTTATTAAGAACTGCCAGGGTCATGGATCTTAAAATATAAGAACAGGATCTGCAATCTGGCTTTATGGGGCTCACAGCCTAATTGTGAGTGGGGAAGTGGGGAAGTGGGGGAGTGGGGGAGTGGGGGAGTGGGTAGGTGATTGGGAAGTGAAGCAGATGCTAAAATTACATTTTAGAGTGACAACTGTTGTAACTGAGAGGAGGAAGGAAAGGGTGCAGTTTCAGTCTGTTTGGGCTACTACAACAGAATACCATAGAGCTGGAGGCTTATAAACAACAGAAATGTATCTCTCACAGTTCTGGAGGCTGGAAGTCCAAGATCAAGGTGCCGGCAGCTTCAGTGTGGTGACAACTTGCTTCCGGGCTCGTAGACAGCTGCTTTCTTGTTGGGTCCTCACAGGGCAGAAGGGGCAAGGGAGCTCTTCCGGGCCTCTTTCACAAGGGCACTAATTCCATTCAGGAGGGCTCCACCTTCATGACCTAATCACTTCTAGAGACCCCACCCCCTAATAACAAACTAATAATGGGGATTAGATTTCAACATGTGAATTTGGGAGGGGACACCTTCAGCCTACAGCAGGTACAGTATCTAGACTGATCACTGAATAATACAAGGGATTTTCATAAGTGGAAACAGTGTACCAGGGGCAAAAAGCAGCATGAGTGAAGGCATGATGATTTGAAGGCTTGTCTTTGTGAATAGCTGGAACCAGCCACAGTTCATTTCACATACAACAAACTACACGGATCTTAAGGATGCATCTCCGTGTAGTACATACATACACCCATGTAACCACCACCCAAGTCAAGATATAGAACGTTTCCAGTACCCAGGCAACCTCCCTGTACCCTCTGCCAATTCAAGCCCTTCCCCCAGTTAACCACTATGATGACATCAACCACCACAGATGAGTTTGTCATTGGCCTTTGTTTCAATGGAAGCATCCAGAAGTGTTCTTTGTGTCTTGCTTCTTACACTCAGTATTACGTCTGGGTGGTCCTTATTTTTTTGCCAGTAGCAGTAGTTCATTCTTTTTCATTGCTGTGTAGTATTCCATTGCACGAATATGCCACAAGCTGTTTGTATCTATTCTATGTTCATGAACGTTTGGATAATTTCCAGTTTTTGTCTATTATAAACAGTGCTGCCATAGACCCCTTACTCACTCCTCTTCAATAGAGTCTGTGTGGCTACGATTCAGAGCGGTGGTTCTCAACCAGGGGTGATTCTGTCCCCAGGGGATGTTTGGCAATGTCTGGTGACACTTTTGATCATCACAACTTGGATGGGGGAGTGGTGTGTGCTACTGGCATCTCCTGGGTGGAGACAAGGGGTGCAGCTAAGCACCCTACAATGCACAGGACAATCCCCCCCGCCACCAGAGTGAACTCTCCAGCTCAAAATGTCAATAGAGGAACTTCCCTGTGGTCCAGTGGTTAAGACTTCACCTTCCAGTGCAGGGGGTGTGGGTTCGATCCCTGGTCGGGGAGCTAAGATCCCACATAGCTCATGGCCAAAAAACCAAAAACATAAAACAGAAGCAATACTGTAACAAATTCAATAAAGACTTTAAAAATGGTCCACATCAAAAAAAAAAAAAAGTCAATAGGAGCAAAGAACCAGGCTGGAGCCTGATTTTGGAGTCCTTGTCTGCTGCACCCAGGTTGTGTCCAGTAGGCTTCGGGGAGTCACAGATGGTTCTGGAATGTGAGGTTTCCATCCGGGGGTGGTGGAGCGCTTTCAGAACAGACTCCACCTGGCATCCAGCATTCAGTGGCGTCAGCCTGGTGGACGGCGCCTGGTGTCCTGGGGCCGACCACCCGCTGCAGTGCCCCCTGCACGTCCCGGTTCTGCAGCGTGTAGATGGCCGGGTAGAGCAGGGGCGTGAGGTTGATGTAGATGAATGAGACCAGGCTGTCCTCCTCCAGGGAGTGGCTGCTCAGGGGCCTGGCGTACATGGCCGTGGCGCAGCCGTCGTGGAGCATGGCCAGGCCACCGTGAGATGGGACGCCACCGTGTTGAAGGCCTTGCGGCGGCCCGCGGCCCCAGCAACCCCCCAGGATGACCAGCAGCACCCTGGCGTAGGAGAGGGGATCAGCCCAGAGGCAGCACCGGCAGCAGCAGGCAGGCCGCCAGCAGGACGCGCTCCTGCAGGTCCCGGTTCCCGGAGGCCAACACCAACACAGCCGGGAGGTCGCAGAAGACGTGGTGGACTAAGCCCCCATGGCGGAAGGGCAGCTGGAAGATGGCTGTGGTGAGGCCCAAGGCCAGGAGAGAGCCCCCGACGCAGCAGGCGGCGAGAAGGCACCAGCAGAGCCCTGCAGTTGTGAGCCGAGGGCGGCCCAGGGCCATGGCCGCCAGCAGCAGGCAGCCGGACCCACAGAGGCCCATCTGGGCGGCCCCCAGGCGGCAGGAGGAGGCCGGCCAGCGCGCGCGCAGTCAGCACCGGCGTGTAGGCCGCCTCCTCGGCAGACAGGGCCCCCAGGAAGAAGTACGTGGTGGGTGCAGGGCGGCGTCCACCACAGCCAGGCCCTGGATCAGCAGGTGTCCTGCCAGCGTGGCCAAACAGAGTGGCAGGAGGAGGGCGAAGGGCAGCACCCGGGGCCCCAGGGGCCGCCCGGAGAAGCCCAGGATTACAAACTCCTGTGGGGCGGTTCAGCTTGACGTGGGCCAGTGGCTCGTGTCGGGGCCTGGCGGAGGATGGACGCGCAGCCTGGAGAGGAGCGTCAGGGCCTCTGCCCCGCGTTGGCCCGGAACCCTGCGCCCAGCCTTCCCTGGCCCACCCGTAGCTTCCCCTCCCGCCACCCTCCCCAGGGCTTCAGCGCTTTCTCCCCAGTCCAGTATTTTCTACCCCTCATCTCCTGCAGCCCAACATCTGCCAGGAACTGAGATGTTCGGAGCCACTGCCCACCCTCCCTTCCAGCCTCCTGCGCCTCGTGCATTCCAGGGACCCAGGTGTCTCCGTCACGCCTGTCCACCGCCCTGAAGTTCTGGCCAGCCTCACACCGGCCGCACCAAGGAGCCCGGCCTCCCGGGTTCCAGCCTGTAGTGATGACAACGGTGGGGTGGGGTGGGGGCTCAACCCCAGAAGAGGGCTGAAGGGGTCCCCATTTCTGCTGGCCGACCCTGAGTAGCACTAGCGTCTCCGGCTCACAGAGGCTCCGCCTTCTTCCCCTGCACTTGGCACCCCTGGGGGAGACCACAGCTCCCAGCTCTTCGCAGATAGACTCGTGTGCTCCTCTTCTACCTACTCCGGCCTTTGTTTTCTCTCGTATTTATTTTCCATTTCTTCCTCTGGGCTGGATTCGGGACAAACCCATGGTACTCCGGGGCCTGTGCCTCTTGGGCTCAGTTACAGGGAAAAAAATGACCAGGGAAGATGGTCCCCCCCCCTCCACGTTATGCTGAGCCGCCAGCCACCTTCCTGAATGACAGCATCCTCTTCCGTGACTTCAGCCCTACATCTCTCTCACGGCCCACTCCCTTCTCTTAGCTGCATTTCCACCGACACTTCCAATCCAACCAGTTCTGAACTAAATGCATTCTTTCCACCCCAAACTTCCCCTCCTTCTGTGGGAGGAGCTTGCCGAGTGCCAAAATTGGAAACCAGGAAGGCATGGCAGGTGAGTTCCCTCTCCTGCTCCTTCAAGTACAACAGAGTACAACAGGCTGGGCACACCTACAGCCTCCAAAGGCTCGTTTCGCCCATGACTCCTGCTTTCTCTTTCCTGAATGACCGCAGCAGATCCTACCTGGCCCTCCTGCTCCCAGCTGCTTCCGTCTAACCGCTTTTTCATACCACCAACAGGAACAACCCTTCTAAAGGATGGATACCAATTCTTTGCTTAACTCTCCCTTCCTTACCTTCAGACTTAAGTCCAAAGTCCTCAGCACAGCTCGATGCCCAGCTTCACATCCTGCTCGTCGGATCCCCTGGAGTTCCGGTATTATCTACCTAAAAAAATGGGAAGTTCTGTTTCTCCTCCAAGGCGGAACTTACAAGCCACATCCCGGGTAAAGACTCCTGTCCCCCAGGCAGGCTTCGTGTCATCCTCTCATTCCCCGGTTATTATGGCAACACCACTAAATTCAGCCTCCTGGAACCAAAGATCTGAGTCGCACTTGTTGTTCACGGAATGACCGTAAGTGAAGGAGTTGCTCAATCCTCATTTCTCCCACATATATGCCTCCTCTCAGTGTCCCTATTATGCCCCTAACCTGGGTTTCTGGCCCTGGAACCTCAGAGGCCCCGCCCCTTCACAACAGCCAGTTGCCCCAACTTCTGTGGGCTCCTCCCCTAAAATGCTCCTGGGCATTTAAAATCCACGTTGCCGTCAATCTCAGATGGGGTACATGCAGTCAATCATCTTCAGGGTCAATGCCCCCCCAAAAACACCCTACTAGAATCATGTTCATCTCCCCATCCAGCCATCAAAGGTCAATTGTCCTGCCATCCCCTTAATTCACTCAACAAGAGACACATTCTTCTCTCCGTACACTCTGATCCTGAAAATGTCACTCCTTCGAAAGCTAATTCAAGCTGACCTTTCCTAAGGAGCCCTATCCGGCTGGGGCCAATCACTGCTTCAAGGCACTTACACGCATAACAACATAGCGGACATCCATCGACACACGTCAAACTGCCAGATCAGGCTGATGCTGATGCTGATGTGGACATTCCAGCATCCCTTGAGCTGCCCCTTCATAGTTAACCGATGGTTCCTCTCCTCCTGCGCTGAGGTCATGTTATAGAATATGCACCAATAGCCGCTGCGCTGTGAACCATGAAACCCTTGACCATCCACTAGCCGGTCACGAGGCACCACTGCCTGTTTCCTTATCTGTAACATAAGAGAGTTGGACCAGATGACCTTGAAAGTTTTTCCAGTTCTGATATTTTATGATTCTATCAAAAGCTGTGTTTGTGCTTATGCTTTTACTCCCAAGCTAAACCATTTTCAAAGGATATTTTGATGTTTTAGGAGTCCATAAGGAAGCTGCAAGAGGTCAGTTTAATTTAGAATCAGTAAAGGAAACAGCAGATGTCGATTTATGGATCTTAGAAGGGCCTTAGGCCAGTGCACATATCAACACAGCCCTTTCCAGCTACACCTGTGGGTTTGTGCGTCTATTTTCACACACGTGCGCAGTGCATTTTTGGATGTGTTCTGTCTCATCATTCAATTTTGGGGGGCAGTGCTCAGATAATAGGCATGTTGGGGGGCTGAGTAAGAAGGTTTGGTTTCCGGTCCTGTCTGTGATACTGCCCGAGTCACCTCTTTTCTCTGTGGCTCCCGAAAGCACCCCAAGATACAACGGTCTAGTTCCTCTGTCCTCTTGCAGCCAGGATGGCTCAGGGGCACACACCGGCTTTCCCGTCTCAGCTCTCACTGGCCAGCGGAGAGAGCTTGGAGAGTTTTTAACCTTTGACAGCATCAGCAGCCTCCCCGACCCCAGAGGATGGTTTTAATGATGGAGAGAAATAATGTGGGGCAGGTGTCTGGCCCAGCACCCCCTGCTATAGGAGGTGTTACTGAATGAAAAATACCAAAATATCAAGACATGCTTAGTCCTTTCACTTGTTTCCTGCTGCCTGTGTATTTGGTACATTCTGCCCTGGATGGAGAGTCACCTGGAGAGATCAAATAAGCAGTGGAGCGAGGAGAGGCCATGTGTGGACCAGCGCGGCAGCACTCGCCATAGGTCAGCAGCACCTCTCCTGTCTGCTCTGATTCCAAGACCCAGAACGCCGGCAAGCTGGCACCTGTGCCTCTCTTCCCCAGCCCCTCGCCCCGGCTCTCCCACCACCGGCTCCTGTAAAGCGGTCCAGAGACGCTGCCTCTGCCTCTCGCTCTTCACCGGCACTGCCCCACAGGCCTCCACACCATTCCCTCTACACACCGATGGGAACCAGGGAACAGCATCGAAACCACCACCACTGCGGGGCCGCTATCACTGCTATTTGTCGAGTCCTCACGAGGGGCAGGCGTGTCCCCAGTGCTCTGCACGCACAGTATTATTTAATCTTTGCGATCCCACTATGGAGCTGTAGGCGTCATCATCACGGTTAATTTACAGGTGAGGAAGCCAAGACTTGGAGAGACTGACCCGCGGAAGGCGTCACCCAGCATCCCCCTGAATCAGGGTTTGTCCCCAGGTCTGGCTGGTTCCAAAGTCTGTGCTCTTAAGTGAGGGAGCCCGCTCTTCTCTGGGTCTCTCTCACCTGTCGGTCCCCCCCACCCCCAAATGAGGGGAAACAGAAAGGGACTGAAGAGAGAGGAAGCAGCAGACTCAGAGGCAAAGAGGCAGGAACAGAATGAGACACACGACCAGAAACGGGAAGGGCCGCACCTGCTGAGGCGGCAGATGGGTTGGCGGTGAAGACACCTGTTGCTCGGCAGCGTCCCCAGCCCAGGTGGTTCACCAGGCTCTGGGCTGACAGACAGACAGACAGACAGACAGACAGAAAGAGAGGGAAAGAAGGAGAGAGACAGAGATAGAGACAGGCACACAGAGAGAGAAAGAGAGAGAGAGGGAGGGATGGAGAGAGACAGAGACAGACAGAGAGACAGAAAGAAAGAGAGGGAAAGAAGGAGAGAGACAGAGATAGAGACAGACACACAGAGAGAGAGAAACAGAGAGAGAGAGAGGGAGGGATGGAGAGAGACAGAGACAGACAGAGAGAGACAGAAAGAAAGAGAGGGAAAGAAGGAGAGAGACAGAGATAGAGACAGGCACACAGAGAGAGAGAAACAGAGAGAGAGAGAGGGAGGGATGGAGAGAGACAGAGACAGACAGAGAGAGACAAAGACAGACAGACAGAGAGGGAAAGAAGGAGAGAGACAGAGATAGAGACAGGCACACACAGAGAGAGAAACAGAGAGAGAGAGAGGGAGGGATGGAGAGAGACAGAGACAGACAGAGAGACAGAAAGAAAGAGAGGGAAAGAAGGAGAGAGACAGAGACAGACACAGACACACACAGAGAGAGAAACAGAGAGAGAGAGAGGGAGGGATGGAGAGAGACAGAGACAGACAGAGAGAGACAGAAAGAAAGAGAGGGAAAGAAGGAGAGAGACAGAGATAGAGACAGGCACACACAGAGAGAGAAACAGAGAGAGAGAGAGGGAGGGATGGAGAGAGACAGAGACAGACAGAGAGAGACAGAAAGAAAGAGAGGGAAAGAAGGAGAGAGACAGAGATAGAGACAGGCACACAGAGAGAGAGAAACAGAGAGAGAGAGAGGGAGGGATGGAGAGAGACAGAGACAGACAGAGAGAGACAAAGACAGACAGACAGAAAGAGAGGGAAAGAAGGAGAGAGACAGAGATAGAGACAGGCACACACAGAGAGAGAAACAGAGAGAGAGAGAGGGAGGGATGGAGAGAGACAGAGACAGACAGAGAGAGACAGAAAGAAAGAGAGGGAAAGAAGGAGAGAGACAGAGATAGAGACAGGCACACACAGAGAGAGAAACAGAGAGAGAGAGAGGGAGGGATGGAGAGAGACAGACAGAGAGAGACAGAAAGAAAGAGAGGGAAAGAAGGAGAGAGACAGAGATAGAGACAGGCACACACAGAGAGAGAAACAGAGAGAGAGAGAGGGAGGGATGGAGAGAGACAGAGACAGACAGAGAGAGACAGAAAGAAAGAGAGGGAAAGAAGGAGAGAGACAGAGATAGAGACAGGCACACACAGAGAGAGAAACAGAGAGAGAGAGAGGGAGGGATGGAGAGAGACAGAGACAGACAGAGAGAGACAAAGACAGACAGACAGACAGAAAGAGAGGGAAAGAAGGAGAGAGACAGAGATAGAGACAGGCACACACAGAGAGAGAAACAGAGAGAGAGAGAGGGAGGGATGGAGAGAGACAGAGACAGACAGAGAGAGACAGAAAGAAAGAGAGGGAAAGAAGGAGAGAGACAGAGATAGAGACAGGCACACACAGAGAGAGAAACAGAGAGAGAGAGAGGGAGGGATGGAGAGAGACAGAGACAGACAGAGAGAGACAAAGACAGACAGAGAATCCCCTACGTCCCCCCAGCCTTCTGGACCTCAGACTCCCTCCTCCCAGGTTTCCTCTCTACTGCAAACGTGGATTTGAGTTGGTGAATTCTAGCACGAGCTCTGCACTCAGCCCCTGCTACCCACACCCACAAGGCACCATCTTCTATGGCGTCCCAGGAAAAAGGAGACCAGAATGTGGAGATTCATTTAGAGGAGACATCCAGACCCCAAATTCCAGCCGAATTCAACCCTTAGCTCCTCGGTTGGCTGGGTGCATTGCCCACCCTCCGATCCTGGAGGGAACAGAGTCTTAGCAATGACTCCTGAGAAGGGAGAGATCCAGTCTGGGTTGAGGAGAAGGTGGCTTGAATTCTGGTTGGAAGAAGTGCAAGTTCCAACCATCACAACATGGACCCAGCTTACCTTTCTGGCCTCACCCTCACCTTACTGGCAAGCCGCAGAGCAACTTGCATGTGCCCCGGTCACTCCTTTCTCCCTGACCTCACGCATCCTTCTCCATGTCAGAATGTCCTTTCCCCACCTGGAAGTCTACTCATTCTTCAAGACCGAGATCAAACACCAGCTTCTCTGTGAATAAAAATAATAAAGTAGCAGTGTGGACCGTAGAAGCGTAGTCTGTGGAAGCCCACAGACTCCACCACCTCATTCCCCCTCTTCTCCCATCATCTTCCAGCTTCTGTTCCCAGGGACTCTCAATAAGAAAACAGTCACTTAATAGGTTTCCCAGGGCCCACTTAAGGGTCGGGCGGGATCCAAAGCCCCACGGCCTCATTAGTAACCTTCTCCCCCCACTGTGGTACCTAAGGAACTTGATGGTCTCAGAAGGCTGGGGGCTGGAGGGGAACTTGGGACCCTGAACTGGGATATCCTGGGAGATTCTGAAACTTCTGGGCAACGGGGATAGGAAGCCACTGCCCTCAAGTGAGAAAGAGACAGTCTGCAGCAAGAGCTGGGGGTAAACTTGAACCCGGGGGAATGAACAGCACAAAGCAGGTTGGGAGACAGCTCCCTGGAGAGAAGAGAGGAAAGTTCCTGCTCTCTCCACATTTCCCCAGAGTTTGAACCAAGGGGTGGCCAGGAGACTGAAGATCTCAGGAAGGACTGACTGGTGTAGTTGGTGGGGGTAAACATCCTCATCTTCATCCTCACCATTACCATCACCACCATCATCACATGTTCAGCATCAAAAGTGCTGGACAACAAAACCCAACAACACAGATTTCTGCGTTCTCATTGCCTATTTGCAGAGAAAATCATAGCATTGCAGAATATATGGTTTCCTATCCTGCTGTTCCTATTTAATATTGAATTATACACATTTTCCACGTTGCTACATATTCTTTGTAACTGTCTACTTTAAGTGTTCATTTTATTTCTTTTTTAAAATACAAAATACCTGGTTCAAATTTCAAAGGGTAGAAAAGTATAGTCTGTCGCCAATAACCCTGACTCCAAACTCACCCAGAGGCAACAGATTTTTATCAGGTTCGTATTTCTCCCTACAGAGATATTCTAGGTACATACACATGCGTGTGTGCGTGTGTGTATGTGTGATTTGCTTTTTAATTGACAAAATATGAGCACTGTCCCCAAACTATTACGTATATGTCCTCTTTCATTTAGTAGCATATCTTGGAAATCATTCTATATTGGTAAATTTTTAGTTTACTGAGCACTTAGTGTAAAGTAGCTACCAGACCCTGCTCTATGGTGATACAAAAATACGGATCCATTCAATCCTCACAATAAAGATGTGAGGATTATTATCCCCATTAAAGCATAAAGATGTGGAGTTACTTTCCCACGTTTGCACAGCTACTGAGTGGGGAGGTTGGTTTTGGACTTAGGTGTGCGCGCAAGCTTTTAGCTACTCTGCCATGCAGTCTCCGACTCTCTTGTAGGGCCTCAGCGCAACGAAGAGTGTCCTTGTTCTTTTATCGCATTGTATCACATGCCATTTTATCATCTTGCCATAATTTATTTAACAAGTCCCTGTTGAAGGACCTTTAGATGGTTTCTGGTCTTCGGCTATTACAATTGATACTGCAATAACTATCCTCATCCATATGGTATTTGGCACCTAGGCAATTAATAGGTCAAAGGATCTGTGCACTTAAAAAATTTTAAGTTATTTTGTTAGTAACTGACATTTTATTCTCCATAGTCATTGTAGTGCTTTGTGCTCTCATCTGGAATACATGAAAATACCTGTTTCTCTACACCTTCACAGTGCTATTAGATTGTTTTGTCATAGATAATTTGGTAGAAATGCAGTGTCTCAGTATAATTTTAATTTGTACTTCTCTATGAGTGGTTGACCTTTTCATGTTTTTTTAAAAATTTATTTATTTAATTTATTTTTAAATTTTTGGCTGCATTGGGTCTTCGTTGCTGCACGCGAGCTTTTCTCTAGTTGCAGTGAGTGGGGGCTACTCTTCCTTGTGGTTTGCAGGCTTCTCATTGCGGAGGCTTCTCTTGTTGCGGAGCACGGGCTCTAGGCACACGGGCTTCAGTAGTTGTGGCTTGCGGCTCCAGAGCACAGGCTCAGTAGTTGTGGCGCACGGGCTTAGTTGCTCCATGGCATGTGGGATCTTCCTGGACCAGGGCTCGAACCCGTGTCCCCTGCATTGGTGGGTGGATTCTTAACCACTGTGCCACCAGGGAAGTCCCTCCCCTTCCTCTTGAGAGCACACACACACCACCAGCGAAGTCCCTATAAGTAGTTTTTAACGTACATATTAAAGGAATAAAACTTTGTAACAGAAATTGTGGATCTTTTTCCTGGTTTGCTATTTGTCTTCTGAGGTTGTTTACAGTGGGTTTTGTCATGGAGAATCGTGTCATTTCAATGCAGTCAGATTTATCAATATTTTCTTTTATAGCTTCTGAGTTGTGTGTCATACCTGAAAGACTGCCTATAATCAAAATGAAAACTTGTTTGCCTATGTTTTCTTCTTAAACATTTATGGTTGATTTTTAAAAAATAAAAAAAATAGTTAAATGTTTAATCCATATGCAATTTATCCTATAAAATGGGGTATATGAATCCAATTTTATTTTATTTTATTTTTACCAGATGTTAGCCATCATTTAAAATATACATTACAATTGATATATAATAGACCTATAGAAAAGTGCACAAAATAATGGTAGAGTTGAGTGAATTTTCACAAAGTGATAAAATAGAACATTACCAGAATTCCAGGAACCCTCCTCATTCCCCTTCCTACCGTTGCCCTCCCTCTTCCCTAAAGGAAAACAATATTCTGTTTTTTAGCACGTTATATTAGTTTTGCTTGTCTTTGAACTCTAAAGTACATATTCTTTTGTGTCTGACATCAAAGAAAAACTTAAAGACAAATAGTTAACTATCAGCATGCTGTTTACTTGTATACAATGGAGACCAAAACCATGGGTTGACTTCTAAGTAACTAAAAAAACCCCACCAAAATTTTAATAAAAGAGAGAGAAAGGGGAATTCCCTAGTGGTCCAGTGGTTAGGACTCTGAGCTTCCACCACTGGGGGCCTGGGTTTGATCCTTGGTCAGGAAACTAAGATCCTGCAAGCCAGATGGCACGCCTGAAAAAAAAAAAATAGAGAGAGAAAGGAAAGAATAAATGCTACAGACAGTCTTGGAACAGTGATTCTTGTTTGTACTTTTTTTTTCAGGTACACTGATTAGCTGTAAATAAGCAAGGAAGTCAGAACAATCTGTCTTTAGATGGATTGATGAGTGGTATTAGAGAAAACAATTCCAGTGGCTTGTAGATTCACCAGAAAATCTTGAGAGTTTAGCTGTGGAGAATAAGGACAAGCTATCTTTCTGTAACACCTTACCTGCAATAAAAAATTACCTGGTATGCAAAGAAGCAGGAAAATATGATCCATAATGAGGTGAAAAATCAATCAGAACCAACCCAGAAACAACACAGATGATAGATTTAGTAGACAAGGACATTACAACAGTTATTATAACTGTATTCCATATGTTCATGAAGCTAGAGGAAAGATAAGACATGTTTAGGAGGAACATGGCATATATAAAAAAAGATGAAAAATGAAACTTGTATAGGAAAAACAACCATGTCCTAGTGACAAATACACTGGATGGGATTAACAGTGGATTAGACAATGCAGAAGAGACTCATGAACTTGAAGATATGGCCATAGAAACTATCCAAAATGAAAAGAAAAAGAAAAGAACTAAATAAATTTCAAAATGTAATAAAAATTAAATCCACAGATCCAAGAAGCTCAACAAACCCCAAGCACAAGAAATATGAAGAAAACAATGACACAGCTTTAAATCAGTGACAAAAAGAAAATATAAAAATATCTAAATAAAAAGATACATGATACACAAGTAATAAATATAGGAGTGACAGCCAACTTCCTGTCATAAACAATGCAAGGCTGAAGACAGTGGAGCAACATCTTTAAAGCACACACACAAAAATCTGTACCCAGTGAAAATACCTTTCAAAAAAGATGACAAATTTTTTTAAATGTATGGATGTAAAAAAGCTGAAAGAATTCATTACCTGCAGTAAATCTTCTAAGATGTGTTGCAATTGATGTTGGCAAAAATATCTGTAGAGCAGAAAAAGGCTTAGCCTGACAAATGTACAAAGCTTGTGAAAATATAAGTCAAACCCATAGCCAATAAATACTCAACAGTGAAAAGCTGAAAGCCTTCCCACTAAATTCTGGAACAAGACAAGGATATCCTCTCTTACCACTTCTATTCAACATTGTATTGGAAGTCTTAGCCACAACAATCAGACAAGAAAAAGAAATAAAAGGTATCCAAACTTGAAGGGAAGAGGTAAAATTGCCATTTTATGAAGATGACATGATACTCTATATAGAAAACCCTAAAGACTCCACACAAAAACTATTAGAACCAATAAATGAATTCACAAGGTAGCAGGATACAAGATTATTATACAGAAATCTGTTGCATTTCTTCATACTAACAATGAGATATCAGAAAGAGAAAGTAAAAAAAAAATCCCATTTAAAATTGCATCAAAAAACACCTAGGAATAAACCTGACCAAGGAGGTAAAATATTTATATGCTGAGAACTATAAAACATTAATAAAGGAAATTAAAGATGATTCTAACAAATGGAAAGATATCCCATGCTCTTGGATTGAAAGAATTAATATTAATTAATTCTTGTTAAATGGCCATACTACTGAAAGCAATCTACAGATTTAATGCAATCCCTATCAAAATACCCATTACATTTTTCACAGAACTAGAACAAATATTCCTAAAATTTATATGGAACCACAAAAGACTCAGAATTTCCAAAGCAACCTTGAGGAAAAAGAATAAAGCTGGAGGCATAACCCTCCCAGACTTCAGACAGTACTACAAGACTACAGTAATCAAAACAGCATGGTACTGACATAAAAACAGACATATAGATCAGTGGAACAGACTGGAGAGCCCAGAATTAAACCCACACACCTATGGTCAATTAATCTTCAACAAAAGAGGCAAGAATATACAATAGAGAAAAGATACTCTCCTCAGCAAGTGGTATTGGGAAAGCTGGACAGCCTCATGTAAATCAATGAAGTTGAAATATTCCCTCACACCATATACAAAAATAAACTCAAAATGGTTTAAAGACCTAAAAATAAGACATGACACCATAAAACTCCTAGAGGAGAACACAGGCAAAACAGTTTCTGACATAAATCGTAGCAAGTCTTCCAAGACAAAAGAAATAAAAACAAAAATCAACAAATGGGACACAATCAAACTTAAAAGCTTTTGCACAGCAAAGGACATCATAAACAAAATGAAAAGACAACCTATGGACTGGGAGAAAATATCTGCAAAAGATACAACCATCAAGAAGTTACTTTCCAAAATATACTGACAGCTCATACAACTCAATATCGAAAACAAACAAACAAATAATCTAATTAAAGTCTACGGTTATTAATTGCATTATTTATCAGCAGGTACTTTTTGAAAAATATTTCAACCTATCATGTTATAAAACAGTAGTGTCAACTGTGAACTTCATCGGCTCTTCTGAACTTCATGTTCTTTGAAAATATTCTAACCTGTAGTTGCTCCTTGCTATTCATAGAGGCTAATTCTTCAATCATTTCAAACTTGGCACTGGCTTTTCAAACAAATCAATGAACTGAGCATTATTAGCAACAACTATCAACTCATCAAAAGACAAGGAAAAATCCCTCAAAATCACCTGTCTTGTTTTAAAATTGACTATTGATGTTGCTATCAATGACCTCAATTTTTCAAAGACCAAAAAAACTAAAAATTTTAGAACGTGTTTATTTTCTCTGCACATATTTTTTCAGCTGCCTCTATTAGGATTTAATTCACTCACAATTAGTAAGTGGTTTTCCTTGCTTGGCGAATAAATGGGCCACTCAGAAACTTAGTTTAGCTGCAGCCTCATTTTAACTTTTTATTTTTGTGAAGAAATTCTGGTGTTAAGTTATTCTCTTTAAAACTTTCTAATTTTTCTTACTTATGCTTCCTGTGAATTGGGAACACTGCAATGAGTGTTTAGTCCGGTAATGTCGATGCTATTGTATTTAGCATAGCCATGGTGTCATTACATAATAAACACAATACTTTGACACCTAAATCAATAACAAAATAATCTTTGCTCCACTAAGTTTTAAAAGCATTTAAAATATACTTTTCTTGTTTTACAGACTGGATCTATATCCCAGGAGCCACTGGGATATAGTAAGCATGACCACATTCCCGGAGCCACCAGCGACATAGGAAGCAGGACTAGGTCCCTGGAGCCACTTGGGAAATAGGAAACATGACTATATCCTGAGCTGTTTTTTTAAAAAAATGTTGCAGTACAGTGATACATATGGCACTCAAAATGCTATTGAGTTATACAGATGTTTTTTGATGGCGTTACTCCTGATAAACCCATCCTAAATTGAAATTATTGTAAGTCAAAAATGTGTTTAATACACCCAACCTACTGAACATCATAGCTTAGTCTAGCCTACCTTAAACGGGCTCAGAACACTTACATTAGCCTACAGTTGGGCAAAATCATCTAACACAAAGCCTCTTTTATAATAAAGTGCTGAATATCTCATGTAATTGATTGAATACTATTCTGAAAGTGAAAAACAGAAGGGTTGTACGTGTCCAGAATGGTTGTAAGTGTATATTGGTTGCTTACCCTCATGACTGCAGTTGCGTGGCTGACTGGAGCTGTGGCTCGCCACCACTGCCCAGTCTCACGCTGCATGTTGCTAGCCTGGGAAAAGATCAAAATTCAAAATTCTGCTGAATGTGTATTGCTTTCACACCATCGTAAAATCAGAAAATTGTAAGTCAAACCACAATACGTCAGGAACCATTTGTAACTTACAAATAACATCTTAATTTAGGGACTTCCCTGGTGGCGCAGCAGTTAAGAATCTGCCTGCCAATGCAGGGACACAGGTTCGATCCTTGGTCCAGGAAGATCCCACATGCCACAGAGCAACTAAGCCCGTGCACCACAACTACCGAGCCTGCGCTCTAGAGCCCGCGAGCCACAACTACTGAGCCCAAGTGCCACAACTACTGAAGCCCGTGCGCCTAGAGCCTGTGCTCTGCAACAAAGAGAAGCCACCGCAATGAGAAGCCCGCGCACCGCGACGAAGAGTAGTCCCCGCTCGCTCCAACTAGAGAAAGCCCGTGCACAGCAAAAAAGACCCAACACAGCCAAAAATAAATAAATAAATTTATTTTTTTAAAAAATCTTAATTTAAAACAGTCTAGCTTGGATTACTACCAACCTAATTCGACAGTACACAAAAACACTCCTACAATATACCTGCCCCTCCTTTGTGCTATTTTTGTCATACAAATTACATCTTACAAGCCCATCAACACAGGTTTTGTAATTTCCTTATTTGAACATATTTTTAATGGCTTATTTAAAATCTTTGTCTAGAAAATCCAACATCTGGGCTTTCTCGGGACCAGTTTCTATGAACTGCTTTTTTATTTTCTGTGTATGAGCCACACTTTTCTGTTTCTTTGCATGTCTCCCCCCCCTCTTTTTTCATAAAACTGAACATTTTAAATAATATACACCTCTAGTAATCAGATTCCCTTTTCCCTCCTCAGTTTGTTTTTGTCCTTTGTTGTGCTGAGTTTCTTTGACTAATTCTATAAAATCTGTATTCCCATTTTCTTTAAAAAAACAAAAAACTCCAAACTGTTGTGCCACATGGCATGTAGGATCTTAGTTCCCTGACCAGGGATTGAACCCACACCCCCTGCCTTGGAAGCTCAGAGTCCTAACCATTGGACTGCCAGGGAAGTCCCTAAAGTCTGTATTCTTTTTGTGTGAAGGCTCTGCTCAGTTATTTTAGCTTTCAGTTAATGATGGGACAGAGGTTTCCTTACATGCCTTAAACCAGTAAGTCTCCCAGGCTTTACCAAGGGGCCCCTGTGTGTTAGGACCACCTTTAAGGCCCCAGCAGTCGACAACTCTGCCTTAGCTGGCACTCCCTGTTTGCTGAGCAGCTCAAGGCCAGCCAGATGTGAGAGATTAAAGCTGTCTAAGGTTTTTCTTGGGCATATGCACAGTCCTATGCATGGGCATGATCTTCTAGATCCCTGGCAAAATACATCAGATCCTTTCAAAGCCCCACACAGGCTTCTTATTCCCGAAATTTTCCTTGTAAGTTTTGTGGCCAGCCTCTTGTTTGCCCTAACTGATATCACCTCAGATAGCTATAATGTTAATCAATGGCCACTGATTGTTTTTGACAAATGCCCAGGGGATAGACCTTTACTCTCAGAGTGAGCTCTTAATCAGGGCAAATAAAGACAATTCCTGTGAATGGAGCTTTCCACGGCGTCGCCATACAGGTCAAATATTGACAATGCTCTAGGGATGAGGCTTTTCAGGAGCTTCAAACCCATTTGGTCCCCTCCAGTGGCAACTAGGCTGCTGGTTTTCACAGCTACTGTGTTTCTGCGGCCATAAGTTTTCAAGGCCGCCACAAAGCTGGGGAGAGGGGGATGGAAATAGTGCAAGTTAAAGTGCCCCAAAGTTCACTGTTCTCATAGATATTCAGCCATTTTCTTGAAAAAAACTCCAAATTGTTGCAAGCCTTTGGCTAAATTCCAAAGTTCTGGAAAACCATTGATAGATTTTGACAATTTTTGCCAATGTTTTTGTTGCTTTTATAAAAGATTTTCAGAGATCCTTATTTTTCCATTTCTGGAAGTGCTCATTCCCTCAAATTTACCCTTGATTCAATAAGTAAAAAAAATTAAAATATTTTGCTTTTGCAAAAATATTGGCAAAAAATTTTTTAAGTTTCTAAATCTGGAGTGGGCCAGTGGGGTTTCTCACACACAGCTGGTGGGACTGTAGCTTTCTGGAATGAAACGTGGTACCTGTCCCTACAAACTGGCCTCTCAAATTTCACGTTCACCTAGTGGAGCCCTTTGGGTCAGAACTTTATTAGAGAGGGAGCATAGTCCTCCCAGCCCGGAGCACAGAGGAAGGGCTTTTGCCAAATGGGTCAACATGGAGAGATGCTGGGAAAACGCAACTCCACACTTTGCCACCAGAGGGTGGGGCTCTGCGCTGTTCATGGGTTAGGGGGTGGGGGAGTGGAGGCACCTCCTCCAGGGGTCCTCAGGAAGCCCCCAAGGAAGGCTCTGGAAATTTATTAACAGGGTTCATTACTCAACGTCCCCCCGTCCCCCCAAACCAGAGACACATCGTGCCCTGTATGCCCACAAGAGCCAAACCACAAAACACCTTTGGCCAGTAGTTTGGCCCTGTCAGCAGATGCCGAATCATCTATGATAACATCTATAGAAGTTGGTTAGCACACCCCTTTTTCACATGCCCAGGCTCCACGCTCCCATCAAACATAGCAGCCCGGGACTTCCCTGGCGGCGCAGTGGTTAAGAATCAGCCTGCCAATGCAGGGGACACAGGTTTGAGCCCTGGTCCGGGAAGATCCCACATGCCGTGGAGCAACTAAGCCCGCGCGCCACAACTACTGAGCCTGCGCTCTAGAGCCCGTGAGCCACAACTACTGAAGCCCGTGCGCTTAGAACCCGTGCTCCTCAACAAGAGAAGCCACCGCAATGAGGCCCGCGCACCGCAATGAAGAGTAGTCTCCACTCAACACAACTAGAGAAAGCCTGCATGCAGCAACGAAGACCCAACGCAGCCATAAATTAAAAAAAAAAAAAAAAAAAAACCTTTAATGAAACAAACATAGCAGCCCAAGAGGATGGGGAGCCCCCTCTTGTGGGAGGTGCTACTCCTGTTCCCATTTTGCAGATGGGGAAATGGAGACCCCGCATTTGAAAAGGGAGCAGTCACATCTCAGCAGAGACTATGTTGGGGGAGGACGGGAGCCAGGTGTCTGTGCCTGCACTCTATCCTCCATTTCACACCCATCCTCCAACACCGGACCTTACCCTGCTTCTCCAGAGTCAGGGCTGGACGGGGTCAGCCTGCTTTACTCCTGAACTGTGAATGTTCTCCAGCTGGAGGGGCCTCCTTGGGCTCCCAATTCTTCCCGACGCTTCCCAGAGGGACACTGCCAGTCTCCTCAGCCCCCAGCCCAGTCCATCCCTTCCAGGGGCTCTAGAATTCTCTCCAGGGCAGACTGACCTGGGGGTGACACAGGGGTCTCCTGGACACAGGTCCTGAGTCTGGAACTCTCACCTCCATTTCCGTCTGTCTTAGGGCTGGTCCATGGCATCAGTGAGAAGAGGGTCCACTCCTTTTGAAACTGAGAGCAGTCATCAGATCCATTAAGCTATAACTTGCTTAATAAATAATGAACTGTACTGACGTCAGCATCAAGCTTGCTTTAACTGTTGCTACAAAAAACTTTCATATCCTCCAAGTGGCCTAAACAATAAGATGTTTGCCCAAGTAGTTTTTCAGGAACTTTAAGTCAGCAGCGTCTAGTTCGAGCTTGAGCCGGTTAAGACTGGTTGAGACCACTGACACCCCCCCACCTGGGCATGCGCGAGCAGCTGATGTGTGGCCTTCTGACGTCAGAGGGTCGAGAACTCCACCCTCAGAACGTGTTGGAGCCGCCCTTCTCCTTCCATGAAGAAGCCTGTAGCTTAGCTTAGCCTGCGCAGAACTACAGTTACCTCACAGTTTTTCTTATCTCCAATCACCTTTCCCCAGGTGACTCCCCACGTGGCAGCTTTATTCCGTAAATATCCTGAGCCCCACCCCTTCAGGGAGGCGGGTTGAGAGTGGTTCTCCTGTTCTCACCTGGTGGCCTCCTGAATGAACAAACGTTTTCTTTGCTGTGCACCTCACTCCTCACTGTTTGACTTGCTGTGCCTTGGGCAAACAAAACACTCTCCCCAAGACCCTTAGCTCAGCTCCTGCTTTCCCCAGACTCAAGGGAGCTAGGCTGGGACCCTCTGCTGCAGGGCTGGCGCCTGGACAAAGGTCTCCTCAAGCAACAGAACACAAAGAAACTATAAGGGACTAAAAATAACTGCAGGCATGCGCAAATGGGGCAAATTAGGAACAATGAGATACAAAAAGGCCACAAACCACCTGCCACTTCTGAGGTGCCTGGAGCAAAATCAGGGCATGATCCCTGCACCACCAAGGGGGTGGGCAGACCACCTAAGCCGCCGCCTCTCCGGCAGACCCACCGATCCTCCCCCACCCTCATCCCATTTCAGGAACCAGCCCACCTTCCTTGGAGAGCAAGCAAGGGCACCGGTTACTTGTTTTCACTCCCTGGTGCTGCAGCGTGAATCCCGATAAAGCTTTCCCTGAATTCCTCTTCTGGCGTCTTAAAAATTTCTGTTGATTAAAGGGTCCAAGGACCCGGGTCGGCATCACAAGTGTCACCAGCAAAAGCCCATTAACAATTCCTGGGAAATAAAAATAGAATCTGGGTAATAAAATAAAGTCTAACTTTTTTTTCCCCCTCTGTGCTTAGTCTAGTTTCACTTGCTCACAGGGTGCTGCGGGCAGAGGCCTGGCACCTGGCACTTCAGACCAGAGTTCCCAGTGTAAAAGAGTGCAATCTGGAGCCGTGAGCAGCACAGCTGCGACCACCCCTCCCCCCATCCCGCCACTGCAAGAACCCTACAAAGCAGCCCCTACCCTGGCCTTTCAGCTTCTCGGTGAGGGCAGGTACCCTAGACCCCGAGCTCACACCTCTCCATTCTTTGATCAAAGAATAAAGCTTTTCTGTGCTTCTGAACGGAACTTTAGTCTCCTTTTCTTGGCTCCAGCGGACCCCGGGCAGAAGGACTCTCGTTGGGGACCAACTCGGGTGGGTGGGTAAAACCAGGGATCCCGGGGGCAGGTCCTGTGGAGGAAGAACCCTTGTGGGTCGCCCTCGTGTGGCTTCAAGGGCCCCTCCCCCTGCCCCCAGAATTTGCAGGCACAGGCCAGGCTCTACACGGGAGGGCGAGGTGGTCGTGCGCCAGGCTCTACACGGGAGGGCGAGGTGGTCGTGCGCCAGGCTCTACACGGGAGGGCGAGGTGGTCGTGCGCCAGGCTCTACACGGGAGGGCGAGGTGGTCGTGCGCCAGGCTCTCACGGGAGGGCGAGGTGGTCGTGCGCCAGGCTCTCACGGGAGGGCGAGGTGGTCGTGCGAATGAACTGGCTGCCCCACCCACGGCGCCCGCCACGCAGACCGAGCCTGCTGGTCCCAGCATATCCCCGGCCGCCACCTTCCATCCGTACCCGCCCCCGGGGCTCAGCCCGAGGGAACCTGAGCTCAGAACCCCTGGTCGGGACCCAAGCGCTAAGAGCCGGGGACCCAGACCCGAACCCCTCAAACCTTTCTGAGGAAGACGAACCCAGGCCCCGGGCAGCGGCAGCCCAGAGGCCCCAACACCAGGGGGCCCACAGCCCAGCACTCAGAGCCTGGGACGAGGAGGAGGAGGAGACCAGAATGGGGAGCCCGGCTAAAACCTCTGCTCCCCAGCCTGGGTAGCCCTGAGGACAAAAATCAGCCCCCAGAACCCAGAGGCCATCCTTCAAACCACATCAAACGTCCCTGGTCTTCAGACGGTCCCTCCCTATCACCTCCCTGAGACCCTTGCTCCCTTCACAGCAGTAATTGTTTTCCATCAAAGTGTTGTCTGTCTCCTCATTAGACTAGTAGCCCACAGGGCGCTTATGACTGGGGGTGTCCCCAGGTCCCCACACAGAGCGGCCCCGTTCCGGGAGGAAAGAACGCGAGTTGGCGGTGCAGTTCCGAGCGCTGCCGCCAGAGGGCAGGGCTGCCCGCACGTTCCCCGGGCACGCGGCGCTCCCGCTGCAGCCGGCTTCCCCGCGTGGACCGGGTTGTCCACGGAGAATCCTGCGCTCTCCTGCCGGGCGCGACGGGCGAGGGTGCTCTCCGCTCAGAAGCCGAGCCGTGGAAGGGGGCGGTCGTGGTCTCACTGTTGGGTGTGCGGCTTTCCCGTGAAGGCCCTGTCTTCACTCGGGTCCTTCACCTGTGCCACCACCGCCAAGCGCAGAGCCGCTTTCTCTTCCATCTTAGGCTGGGGCGAGTGTCCGTGCAGGGTTTGAGGGGGTCCTGACGTCTCACTGCTCTCCACTCAGTTTATCCAGCCCTCCTGTTATCAGCCTCACTCCTCATCCCCGCCCACTAGGTCCCTGGGTCCCCCAACCCCTGAGCCCTCTCCTCTGCTCTTAACTTCTGCAGGAACTTACGCTCCCGTCCTGTTTGCTCGGCTCAGGCAATGCCCATCAGCACATCCTTGTTCTTCTAACATGGTGTGGACCTCTCCTGCTTTCAACTCTCCCCCCCCCCCGCCCCGCCCCGCCCCGCCCCGCCCCCGGCCGAAGGGAGAGGCACGTGGGATCCTTGTTCCCCGACCAGGGACCAAACCTGCGCCCCTTGCAGTGGAGCATGGAGTCAACCACTAGACCACCAGAGAAGTTCCTTCTTTCAACTCTTTTTATGTTCCCTTTATCCTTGGGGTTTAACCCTCTTTAAAAAATAATAAATTCCGTGTTGCAGGTTTTCAGGCCGAGTGGAGATAAGCCTGTCACAGGCTGGTTGGTAGGTTTGGGGGAAGGTTAGATGCTGCATCCTGCAGATTCTGCGGGCAGATGATTGTAGTTTTGGCACCATTCTCTGGAGGTGGTGGGATGAAGTAGAAAGAGAAAAGATACCCAAGCTGACACATACACTTACTTATGCAGGAAGTGAATAGAACAACTCAGATTTGGGGGCTTGTGAAAGGGCAGTTCACACTGCTCTCCTCCCGTCCGAAGTTTGTAATTCACTGAGAGACACACACAGGAGTCAGACACACAGACGTGAAAATATCAGCTTTATTAAGAATAACTCTGAATTGGAGGAATGATCTAGATCTGGGGCCATGTGGGTTGCCCAATACTTTGTACCTGCCAGTCACAGGTGAACTGGAAAGCCACAGGTGCCTTCTGTGAGGGAAAGAAGGACCTAAGGACACGTTGCCCTGGAGAGACCGGGTGGGGTCTGCACAACGTACTCAGCACCTCCTCCAAACTCACAAATACTGTGAGTCCAGGTGAGCAGGGGGCGAAGGCGGTGGAGAGTCCTTCTGTACTTCCTCAGAGGCGTGAAAATCCCTTTCTGGAAACATGAGGAGAGACAGATGTTGCCAGTGGCATAAGATTTTTCCAGATCCCAATTTATATCCCAGTGGTGAAACCCATTTTTGGAAATAAAACAACAGAACACTTGGCATGTCCTCCTCAGATAACTGGGCATCATGCATCCCAAATACGGACAATGGAAATTATGGATGGCACATAGTACCACTTTAGTAAAAAAAGGCATAGATAGCTGAAGCCACAACTACATTGAAGAGCTGCAGGCCACTGACCTGAAAGTCATTGATTGTGTGCAGCAGTGAGCTCAGGGGGAAGAGGGAGTTGTCTTTTCTGAGAAGCAGAAGGTACACATCACAGTGGTATCTTTAGATCGGCCAGAGTAGGATTATGTACACTGTGAAAATTGGCAAACACTACCAGTCGGGGTTCCGTTCACTCAGAGAGCCGGTTGTTGACACTCAACATCACACCACTGCCTTGCTGCCCCTCAGCTTTACCAGCCTCGGGTACCACCTTCCCCCACACAAAGCAGTTTCCCCACTCCTGACCAAACCCCAAACCTGCTTCCCCTTCCTCTTTTTTTTTTTTTAAATTTATTAATTAATTTATTTACTTTTGGCTGCGTTGGGTCTTTGTTGCTGCGCGCGGGCTTTCTCTAGTTGCAGCAAGCGGGGGCTACTCTTCGTTGAGGTGCACAGGCTTCTCATTGCGGTGGCTTCTCTTGTTGCGGAGCACGGGCTCTAGGCGCACGGGCTCAGTAGTTATGGCACACAGGCTCAGTAGTTGTGGCGCACGGGCTTAGTTGCTCTGCGGCATGTGGGATCTTCCCGGACCAGGGCTCGAACCCGTGTCCTCTGCATTGGCAGGCGGATTCTTAACCACTGTGCCACCAGGGAAGTCCCTCCCCTTCCTCTTGAGAGCACACACACACACACACGCCCCAAGCAGGTTCTAGAACACATCATCCAGGCAGAAGGGATTGCAAATCAGTCATCCATCAGCAGTTGAGACTAGTACCTGCTTCTCCCTCTGGAGGGACACCCATGGCCTGGCCTCTGTGGGGAGTGGCTTGTGGATTCCTTCCCCCAGGCTCCACGCTGGATGAGGTCCTCAGGGCTGGTGCCTCCAACCACAAATGAAGCTTTTGAGGTGCATTTGTCAGCAAATCTGAGTCTTGCAGCAGATTAAAACCAGACTAGAAGAAAAGAGTATCTGTCGTGGATCTGCCTCTTCCTTACCCATGCAAAATTAATATTTCATCTGAATCTCGTCTTTCCCTGAATTAAACATGATGCCTAACTCAACTGACTCAGCCCTGAATTCTACACCATGTGACATCTTATTTAGCCTTCAGTTGCTGGATCCTACTCTGTTGTATACTCACCAGAACAGCTCTGTGCCCGGCAACTTGGGGCTGAGGTTTTCTATGTGATTAAGCCATCGTTCTCACAATTATCTGCCTTAGACAGTGATTGATTTGGCTAATTCATTTGGCTAATATCTCGTTTAAGATCTTTTCATCTATGTTCATGAAAGATATTGGACTGAAAATTGTTCCTTTCTCAAAATTTACTTCTTGGGGTTTGCAACAAGGCTATTCTGGCTTCCAAACACAGGTTTCCTATTCTCTGGAATTTATTTAAGATTGCCATTAATATTTTCCTAAAGTGTTCAGAAGGATTTACTAATGAGGTCATCTGAGCCTTTAGATTTCTTGGTGGGAAAATTTTAAACTACAGATGAAATTTGTAAATTTTTACAAATTAAAAAAAATTTTAAACTTACAGTTTCAGTAAGTTGTGTTTTCCAGAAAGCTGTCCATTTTATCAAATGTATCGGCACAGAATTTTCATATCTTCTTCTTGACTCTGGAATGATGTCTCACTTTATTCCTTTCCTGATGGGCTGAGGCGAGGACAGAGACAGGCACTGCAGACAGTGGAAAAGCACAGGCAAAGTCCAGGCACAGAGGATGGACCAGCCGCTGGACACCCTTGTCTGTCTGGAGATTTGGGGCACATGCCCCAAAGATATAAAGGGTCCCAACACCAGGACCTGCGGTTACTGGATGGGCATTCTGCCGGCAGAAGGAGCTGCCATTTGACTGGATGGTTCTGTCAGCCTGGGGTCCCAGAGACAACCTGAGTCACGCTGTTTTGAAGACGGGGGCAGGGCAACCATCACACCTTCTGGAGGCTTCCCTGCACCATTTGGGCCCCATTTCTTGCTGCCCAATATCTGTTAGGCATGCTCACTCCAGGCCCCTGGTGCACCCACACCCCCGCCAGCTGTACCCCTACCCTCGTGAGCTAGTTTATAATGACCAGTCACGCCCACTCATCTTGCCTTTTATGCCAGCCCGGCTGTCTGCACGTCCTCCCTCTCTGGTCTCCAGCTCTGCCCCTGCCCCTTTTCTTGATGCCCATGCACCCATCCTGCCCCCCCACCTGACAACAGATGTCACGGTGGGCCATCTCCTCTGGCTTGGATGGAGTAGGGACCTCTCCAGACAATGGTTGGGACCCTCAGAGCCGCAGCACAGCTGGGCGTGCCTGTGCTGCTGTAGGGCCTAGATGGCCCCACGGCCTGCGCCCAACATTGGACCCCAGAACATAGAACAGAGCTGACGAGGAATCTGTCATTTCTTTAACCTCAAAACTTAATTTTAGCAAGTGTCCTCCTTCATGATGACCCACTGTGCAGCAGAACCACACTGACCCCATGTTGTCAGCTCCATCTCGGGCCCGCAGTCCCCCCCCTCCCCTCTCCCCGGCCTGAGCTTTAGCCCACTCACAAGGAATGCACCCCCGCCAGGTAAGCTCCATGTTTACCCTTGCCTTCATCTGATATGAAAACTGGAAGAATGCCTTTTGCTGGCACAGATGGTTAATGGTCATGAGATCCCCAAGGCGGGAGAAACCCCCATTTCCCGTCAGTGCCGCCACGCATCTCCCCTGGTTGTCAGATTCTAATTTTAGCTTTGGCCCCTGTAAATCCCCCTGTACCCCTTTCAGCAGCACTGAGTTTAGCTGCAAATGCCTCTGGATAATCGTCTACCTGATCCTGCCTGTAGGTAAGTTACCCACAACGAACGTCATAATTGTACTTTATGGGGTTGCCTGCTTCGTTTTCGGTCTTAAAGTTTCTTCTCAGTTTGGGGGATATTATTCAATATTTGTGCTGCCCAACACCCATCTGTGTGTGTTATCTTCAATTTTCAGCATTAGGACACTTATAAGGACTCAGCGTTTTTAAACAGTCCCATGTGATCATCACTTTAGGCGACTTTCAAGGTGAGCCTGGGGCTGGAGCATCAGGGAGCGTGTCCCTCCGGACAGCACCCAGGGGACGCAGCTATGTGACCTCCATTCTCCACAACAAAATGTATTTGAGAATCAAATGTGGGCCACTCTTCTCTGGTAAGCCTCATGCAACAGAGCCCAGTTCCTGCCTCAGGAAATTCTAAAAGGGATTAGGTAAAAGTAAAGAAGTTGTTTTAGTCGGCTACACATTGGAGACTGGCCCGAAAAGGAAACTCCACAGCTGGCTGTAAGAAAGAAATTTATTACTAAATGGAGCTGGGGGTGGGGTCTGGTGAGGGTACACGTCTGTCCCCTGCCCACCCCCAGCCCCTGTTGCTGAGCCTGGGACGGGACAAGAAGTGGGTCTTGGGGGGGTGTTATTTGGGGTGGGGGAGGCTCCAGGTCGCCCCGCCGGTAGCCCGGGACGCTCCTCGCAGAGCCACAGGCCTGCCTCCCAGGCTCCGGGGCTGCACTGCTGTGGCAGCCGCCTCGTACCGCGGGAGGACAGCGGAAGTGAGTGATGTGCCTTGCGGCTGCCCGCAGCGCTCTGTTTCCTCCAGCTTGGGCACCTGGGGAAGAACAAGTTGGCTCCAGGTGTTGCCGGAAGGGTGCGGCTTCCCAGCCGGCGCCCCGGTCCTCTGCGCTGTGCGGCTCCTGGAGAGGCACTGAGCCACAGGGCAGGTCCCCCCAGGGCTTGGAGCAGGTGGTGTGTGGGTCTCGGATGCCCCTCCAGACCTGTCCCCATGTCCCCTCGACCCCCTCCCTCTCCACCTTCTGACCCTCAGGGCTGAACCAGTCCACCCCCATCTTGTGCCCTGTTCTTATCTGTCCCTGCCCCTCTGTCCCGTCTCTTTTCTGTCCCATTATCTCCTTATTCCTGCCCCTCGTCTGTTCTGCTGTATCTCCCTGTCCCTGTCCCTCGGGCCCCCTCCCTATATCTCTGTCTCTGCCTTCCCCGTGTCCCTCTGGCTTCCTCTCTTGCTGTCTGCCTCTGCCCCTCTTCTCCGTCCTCCTCTCCCCAGCCCCCAACAAGAGGCTGTTGCGACCTCGCTGGAGGCTCTGCAGGCTGTCCTGGGTTTTGGCGTCTGGGCTGGGAGCGGCAGTGGCGGTGGGGACAGGGGCGGCCGGGAGCAGCAGCAGGGCCAGCGGGCACCACGTGGCCAGGCAGGCAGGGCAGCTGGGAGGGTGCGCGCTGTGGGTGGCCAGAGGCCCCGCCCTTTGTCCCCTCCATCCCCACCCTCGCCCCTGTACTCCCCTCTCTATCCCCTCCCCCGTCCCCGTGCCCGGTGCCTCACACACAGGTCTGTCACTCTTCACCTGCCCGCACGCCTGCCGTGTCTTCCGGTCACTGGCCTCTGGTCCCCCAAGGACTCTTAGATCCAAACAGTTCTCGCCTGAGGAGTGGAAGCTGCAGCTCTGGACGCCTCTTTGAGCCCGAGCCAAGCTCCACTGCTGACCACACCCCTGGCCCGAGCCACGCCCCGTCCCCTGTTACGCCCACTCCAACACTCTACAAAGGCCCTGCCCCCAGGACAAAGCCACGTCCCAATGCTTTAACCACACCCGGGCCACGCCCTATCACAGCAGGCCACGCCCCTAAGCCAGAGCCACGCCTCTATTTGTTGAGCAGTCCTGCCCCAGAATGGAGCCCCCAACGCACTTGTGTTTGGAGTTTTGGGGTTCTCCAGTGTTAGGATCCCGGAGCCCTGCGCAGCTCTCTCCTGTTCACACTGCCCTGACTTCTAGCTCCTCAGCCTTCCTGAATTCTCAACTCGGGGAGGCCACCCAGCTCTGCTTGGGGTGCTCTTCCCTGCACTGTGGCCTGGGGGCCACTTTGTTTCTCTTTTCTCAGGGATCACTGTCCTGCCTGATGTCCAGTGTCCGAAAGCCATGGTTTCATCTATTTTGTCCAATTTTTCAGTTGTTCAGTCAGGAGAGTAAATCTGTTTCCTGTTACTCCATCATGGCTAAAAATGGAAGATGAGAAATCTGCTTATTATCTTTTGGGTGACTGCCTCTTTAGAGAAGCCTTCAAAAATTTATCTTTGATATTCTTAAATTTCACTTTAATGACATGGATATTTCAGTATCTTTCCTGTTTGGAGCTCCAACTGTTCTTTTAATTTGACATCATATTTGTTTTTTCACTTATATAAAATGGTCACTCCCCTCCCTCCATGTAGCTCCTCCCCTTCATTTGTGGGTGTCTTGCTGAAATCTCTTCTAACCTTTTCACATCACATTTTCTTTACTCTCTCTAAAGCCTTCTGCAAAAGCTCTTTGCTACACAGTGTCTCCCACTCATTAACCACTGGCTCATCTAATATACTGAATTTTTATTGTTGATACTAAGTATTTCCCTTCTTTTGAACTGTTTACCTCCACATCGCTTTACCAATACACTTTTTTCTTTGAGGATGTTTATTTAGCACAGGTGGTTCTGTTTGTCTTTCTTCTGTGGCTGAAGTCCTCAGGGTTTGTTTTTCTTTTGCCAGAACTCACTTTCCCCTGGGAGTTCCTGCACTTTTGACTGGAGGAAAGGCCAGTCCTAGCCCCGCTTCTCAGTGTGGGTTTATGGAGGACACAGCTGCCTCAGCGGGAACACAGCCAAGCAGGGATGGACCACCTGAGCCTGTCAACCCCTCCCAGACATCGTGCTACAAAAGGACTCTGCTTCTTTAAAATCATCACTAAAACATCAAATTTCTTCTGACATAGGTCTGAACACCCTATATTTGTTTCATCTACTCCCCCCACAGGATTGGGGGTTCAGTGCTGGCTTTCCACTCCCAATGATCCATCAGTCAGGCAGATTCCCCTGGGCTAACGTGTGGAGAGAACATTTGTGAAGCTGCGTGCGGCAGATGCCATGCTATTTGCACCAGTTTCTTCACTGTCCCAACTCCACATCTTCATCCACTGAGAGCACAGCCGTCCCTTCTTCCCTCGGAGGATTCCTGACACTGTTTCCACTCCATACCCTTTGCTCACAAGTCAGCATTCAATGGCAGTTCACCAACCCGGCAGGAACTACAAGGGGGTTGATTTCTTTAATGTGAAAGGAAATTAATTTTTTTGGTTATAATTACCACTGTGGCGACTGGGGATGGTTACTTTTTTCTTTGTGGCCTTCATATAACTTAATTTGGGGAACACTGTGACACTGTCATTGCCACGTTTCCCCTCTTTACAGGGATTAGGTGGGGGACTTCCCTGGTGGCGCAGTGGTTAAGAATCCACCTGCCAACACAGGAGACACAGATTCGAGCCCTGGTCCGGGAAGATCCCACATGCCGCGGAGTAACTAAGCCCGTGCGCCACAACTATTGAGTCTGCGCTCTAGAGCCCACGGCCCCAACTACTGAGCCCACGTGCCACAACTACTGAAGCCCGTGTGCCTAGAGCCTGTGCTCCGCAACAAGAGAAGCCACCGCAATGAGAAGCCTGTGCACCGCAACGAAGAGTAGCCCCTGCTCGCTGCAACTAGAGAAAGCCCACGCGCAGCAACGAAGAACCAGCACAGCCAAAAATAAAAATAAATGAAATTTAAAATATATATTAAGAAAAACAACTAAGTACATAGTCCACACCATCAAATGTCATAATTCCTCATTGTTGTGCCATAAACCCAGCCAGCATCCCCCATTCCCCATGCTGAGTGCTCTTACATTTTATCCTGCAAGGTCTTAATTAACTATATCCTTCAATCACTAACGTTTGTGCTGTTAACTGCCTATTTTAAATTTGCTGAAAGGATAACTTGAAAACTTTAAAAAATTTTTTTATCAAATCAAACTCACCGTTATACTTAACCTCAAAGAAAGGTCACCTCTATGACAGGGTGATGGTTAAGATGCATCCCAAATTCAGGAATGTAAAAAACAATTCGCCTGAGAAAATATGAAAGGTTTACACACATCAGTTCTTTATTGAAGAGGCAGTCCAGACCTATTTATATGTGCCAGATGCATTTATATATGCCGAACCGTAGGATGACAACATATGTAATGGCCCTGTCACCTTTTCAAATATTTACTGAAAATATACATTATACTAAGCTTTACGGTCAGTGTAGGAAATCTTAGTAGTTGCCATTAAAACTAAGAGTATTTCCTGCACAAAATTATTCAAAATCTACCAATTAATTCCTGTTATGCAGCATACTCATATACATCTAGAAAAATATGGCAAGAGTGCTGAGCAACAAAAATGGTAGACACTTGTGATTTTTAAAAACATTTTATGGAAGTGTAATATACATGCAGAAAAACACACAAAGCTCGAGTGCACAGAACACTCAGATATTCAGCACCTAGATTTAGAAACCAATTATTACCAGCACCAGATGAATGCTCCTTGTCAGCCTTGGCCAAGGCTAACCGCTATCCTGATTTCTAACTGCATAGACAAGTTTTACCTGTTCTTATACTTTACCTGTTTGCTTTTGTGTCTAGATTCCTTCATTTAGCATTCTTTGTGAAACTGAGCTGCTATTGCCTGTGCTTACTGCCCATTCATTCTCCTTGCCTTACAGCGTTCTGTGGTGGAAACACACCACCGACGTTCAAAGTTCTACTGCATAGGTGCCTTCAGAGTTGCTTTTTGAAGTTTTAGGTCATGAAAATTCTAGGACATGTCCCTTGGTGGACATATACATGCACAGTGGACACATTCATGCATGTCTGCTAGGTTTGGGTTTGTTAAAAGGGTACATACACAGGCTTGGCTCTAAGTGCCAGCTTTCCAAAAGGGTTCTATCAATGGGCAATACCACCAGCAGTGTAGGCAAGTTCCTGTTACATTCTTGCCAAATCTTGCTTTTTCATGCTTTTCATTTTAACCACTTCAGAGGGTGGCAGTAGTGCCACACGGGGTTTTAAATCTGCCTTTTCCAAGATTGTTAATAAAATTAACATACCTTTTCATGTTTACTGCCCATGTGGATAGCCTCTTTTATGAAGTGGACGTCCAAGTCTTTTGCCCATTTTTTTTTTTCCTTGTAGATTTGTAGGTGTTTTTATTTTAGATCAGCGGTCAGCAACTATGGCCTGCTGGCCAAATCCTGTCCTCCACCAGTATCTGTGAATAAAGCCTTACTGGGACACAGCCATATTCATTCGTTTTTGTCTTATTTATGGCTTTCACACTACAACAGCAAAGTTGAGTAGTCGTGAGTGAAACTGTGTAGCCCACAGAGCCCCAAACATTAATACTATCTGGACCCTCACCAAAAACGTTTACCAAGCCCTCTTTTACACTCGATTCTGCTGCCACATATTTGAATTGCAAACATCTTCTCCCCTCTGTGGTCTGCCTGTTCACTTTCTCAATGGTGGCTTTTTGAGAAACAGAAGTTCTTTAATGTAATATATTCAAATTAACAATCTTTATTTTATGATTCAGTGCTTTCTGAGTCTTAAGAAAACTTTGCTTGCTGTAAGATTATAGTCTTCTTATAGCTTTATTATTTTAATTTCATACTTAAAACTGCACTCCACCTCAACTGATTTTTCTGTTTTCTATTAAATTATGAAATTTAAATGATGACAGAGCATTTAGTGGAAAGAACATCCTTTCCCACATTATGATGATTACCTTCACCAAAAGTTAGGTGACTGAATTACGTTTGGGTGTTTCTGGAATCTTTATTCTGTTCCACTGGTCAATTTGTTTATCTTTGTGTCATTACCACACTATCATAATTCCTATGGCTTTGTAACAGCTCTTGATATCTGGCACTATAAGTTCTCTAGTTCTGTCTATTCTAGAAGATAGCTTTGACTATTATTGGTCTTTTGAATTTTCACATGGATCTGAGAATTTTCATTTACAAAAACTTGCTAGGATTTTGATTAAGATTGCATTGAATGTATGAATTAATTTGGGGAAAACTGACATCTTTTTAAGATTGTCTTGGAATCCATGAACAGGATATATCCCTCTTACTGTTCTGTAATTTTTTTCCCCCCCTGGATACAATTCTTGAAAATATAGTGTTAGGTAATTTTCCCCCCAGGCACTTAAGGATTTCTGATATTACTGTAAGTGGTATTGTTTTAAAACTTTTCATTTTCTGTGTTCGTTGAAACACAGAAAATATATTAAAAACCAATTTTTGCATAATGACCTTGTATGCGGGGATTCTGCTCAATTTATTCAATTCTAATTATCTGAATATTCCCTAGAATTTTCTATGTATAAAAGCATGTCATCTGCAAATAAAAGTTTTACTTCTTCTAATCCTTAAGCCTTTTCATTCTTTTGCTTCCCTTAACTTTCCTGGCTAGGTCCTTCTACACAATGCTGAATAAAATTAGTCATAGCAGATAACCTTGCCTCTTTTTTTGATCTTGGGAGAAAACTTTCAATATTTCACCATTTGATATGCTGTTTGTTGTAGTATAAGATACTCTTTATCCAATAAAGGAAGTTCCTTTCTATCCATAGTTTGCTAAGAACACAATTGGATATTGATTTCACCACAAGTTTCCTGCACACTGGACTACTTTTCTTCAATGTGATATATTACAGTGATTGGTTTTTTAATTATTAAAATACCCTCACATTCCTGGAGTAAGATCCATTTGATCACTGTTTTACCTTTTTTCCAGAAACCGTCTGTTTTGTTAGCCTAGGATTTGGTCATGTGACCACTATAAACGAGTTACTGGTGATCATAATGAAATTAGCATGATTGGTTTAGATTACTCAGGATTTACCCTCCGTGTCTTGTGAATAGTAGATACCTAAACTCTTCCAGCAAGTAAAGAGGAGAGGAAGGACACTGAGGTTAATCAACAAAAAATGTCTGCTAGAAGCTTGCATTAATCTGTTACAAAATACTGGGAATAAGAGGCAGTGCACAAAATAATGACATCATATTCATATCAAATAAAAGCACAGGTAAAATTTCTGGATTACAAAATAGTGGCATACTGCACACTCAAACCTATGGGTTAAAAAACAAGAGTGGTAGGAGAGCTGGGCCTATGTTATAGAGCATGAGCAGTACAGCCATCCTTCACTGGACAGACTAGATTCCAAATGATCTATGCATAGTTTATGAAAATAGTATTTTTAAGTCTTTTTTGCTCAAATGCAGTTGGAAACTTCACAAAAGTCACTGGTTCCTCTGTTGATGAAGCACTCATTAAAAACCATTTGTAAATGCCTCTGAAGAACAGAAAACTATGTATTTAACTATTCTGTACCTATCAAACACCTCACCAATATATCCTACATTAGTACATTTTGCCACCTTAATACTCAAATAAGAACACTGCCTTTTCACAAATTATTCAAATCCAAACTTGCATAGAATTGCATAGAATTAATCACATTTTGGAAACGTGATAGAAACTGCCATATACATATTTAATGCTACAATCCTCAATATCAACTCCAGAAGATTTTAAAACTTCATTTTCTGCAATGAAGGTTTATTCAGAGCTGATAGCTTCTGATATCATTCCTAAAAACATCTGATTTTATATCAGAAATATGGCTTTTAGTATAACAATTTCCAAGACAATGTATTTTACACATTCATCACTTTGACAGGTTTCACCTTGGTATGATTCCCTGATATGTGAATACAATTGGAATCCAAAATAAACATAAAATATTCATAGAGTTTCACTCTTTTATAAACTGTCTAGTGTCCAATGAGTTGTAGGGTCTTGCTGAAGGCTTTGCTTCTTGTTGCAGTTTTAGGGATTCTTCTCTATGAAAATTCAGATTAGAATAAATCTAACACCTAAATGCTTTTCCTCATTCAGAAACATGAACTCTCAGACAGTGATGCCTGACTCCCAACCGACTTCCCATACTCATTATGTGCAGAGGGTTTTCTAAAATGAGATCTGACTTCAGAGGAGCATTCCCATGTCAAGTACGTTCATATTGCCTCTCCTGTGAATTCTCTGATGGATATTGAAGGCTGACCTGTGATGGAACTTCTTCCCACATTCGTTACATTCATAGGGCTTCTCTCCTGAATGAGTTCTATAATGCACAGTGAGGTATGACTTCTGAGAAAAGACTTTCCCACATTCGTTACATTCATAGGGCTTCTCTCCTGAATGGCTTCTATAGTGTACGGTGAGGTTTGACATCCGAGAGAAAACTTTCCCACACTTGCTACATTCATAGGGCTTCTCTCCTGAATGAATTCTATGATGTATAGTGAGGTAAGACTTCTGAGAGAAGAACTTCCCACATTCATAACACTCGTAGGGTTTCTCTCCTGTGTGGACTCTTTGATGTCTAAAGAGGGATGAGTTATGGGAGAAGGTTTTCCCACATTCATTACATCCGTAGGGCTTCTCTTCTGAATGACTTCTATAATGTATAGTATAGTATGACAGCTCAGAGAACAATTTCCCGCATATGTTACATTCATAGGACTTTTCCCCTTTGGGAAGTGACTGGTGCCCATCGAAGGCTGAATTTTCAAGGAAGGTTTTCCCACATTCACTACATTCATAGGGTTTCTCTCCTAAGTGAGTTGTGTGATGGTCGGTGAGATATGAGAACTTTCCACACTCACCACATTCGTGGGGTTTCTCATCCGTGTGTACTTTCCGATGTCTAATGAAGGCTGAGTTTAGATTGAAGGTTTTGCCACATTCATTGCATTCATAGGGCTTCTCTTCTAGATGACTTCTGTAATGGATAGTGAGGTATGACACCCGAGAAAAGAATTTCCCACATTCACTACACTGATAGGGTTTCTCTCCTGTGTGTGTTCTCTGATGTGTAATAAGGGTGGATTTTCGGTAGTAGGATTTCCCACATTCATTACATTTATAAAGTTTCTCTCCCGTGTGTGTTCTCTGATGGTCGCTGAGGGCTGACTTGCGGGAGAAGGATTTACCACATTCGTTACATGGATACGGTCTCTCTCCTGAATGGTTTCTCTGGTGTAAGGTGAGATGTGTCTTTTGGCAGAAAGTTTTCCCACATTCATTACATTCATAGGGTTTCTCTCCTGAGTGAGTCCTCAGGTGTTGAGTGAGATGTAACTTCTGACAGAAGGTTTTCCCACACTCATTGCATTTATAGGGCTTCTCCTCTAAGTGTGATCTCCGATGTACGGTGAGGGTTCCTTTTTGGCTGAAGGATTTCCCACATACGTTACATTCATAAGGTTTCTCTCCAGTGTGAGCCCTCTGGTGTATAATGAATTTTGACTTTTTACAGAAGGATTTTCCACACTCACTGCATTCAAAGGGCTTCAATTCCATCTGTGATCTCTGGTATACATTAAACCTTGACATCTGGATGAAGTCTGATCCAGAACCATTCCAATCATAGGGCTTCTCCCCCATATAAGCTCTCTTATGAGTAATGAAAACAGCTTCATTGTCTAAGGCTCCTGTGCATTCATTATATTCAAAGGGTTTCTCCAAAATACTAATTTTCTGAATACTTTCTTCATTTTGAGGAAAGGCTTCCCCATTTTGATGAAATTCATAGAGTTTCTCTCCATGATATGTTTTCCCACATTCACTACACTCATCAGGTTTCTTTCTTGCATAGCTTCCATCACTAATAATTAATTCTGAAGTAGATCCCAAAGTCTTTCCACATGAGACACAATTATGAGATATTAGGTTTGAAGGAACAAGGCTTATTTCCATGTTATAAGTTTTATCAAATGCAACCTCTCTCTCCTCAGTCAGGGTTCTGCTGTTGATAGAAACAGCTTGCCTTGAACATTCGTCTTTATTTTCTTGGGCTCTCTCCATCAGGTCATCAACTTTCCAGACTTCTTCTAAAAAGGAATAAAATTAAACAAACCTTGTGAATCTGAACATACCAGTTATAGAATGGGAGCAGTACTCAAGGACCTATTGTGGGCTTGACTCTGGCTTTAGGGTCAATCTCCACAAATAAAAATAATTATCAGTGTATAATCCTCTTTCCCCCTTGATTTGTCATATAAGACAAACAGACAGACATGGGGGGTGGGGGAGGGATGGGGAAGGGATGAGAGCAGGATAGGACTCAGCAGTAGAAGAAAGAGTAAATTCACATTGAACACAAGTACCTTTGTTACTTTACAAATATGTTCAGAACTTTGGTAGGAAACATGAAATAAACCCAAGAAATGATGAACAGAGGAGAAAGTCACTGAAGGGGTCCCAGATCGAGGCTGAAATGGGAGGACTGAGAGCAAGTGGGATTCGTGGGAGAGCAGGAACAATTACTGGATGTATAATCCAAGGAAATATTCAAGTATGGATTATGTTTGAGAGAAACAGATTACAATGTATATTAAACTATATAATATCACTTCATACCAAGATTAGCATGGTAACATGCTCACTAACCTAGACCCTTCCAAAATCTTTGCCTTTCTATTCTGCACATAAATCCAAATAAACATTCTAAATGCTCCAATTCCCTCATGTTTAGAGATAGTCCCACAACCAGGGCTCCAACTCTCTTGCCCTGACTCACATTGACCTGTAAGGAGAGACCCAAACACATAAATGTCTGAAAGAAACCTAAGTAGACCAATCTCTCCAGTAAGATCAGTTCTCTGGAGAGTCCTGTGGTCTCATTTAACACTAAGTGACTTGTCTACAACACAGTGCACAGTGTAGCAAGCACTGGGAGCCCAACTCCAATGCGTCATAGGCTGGGGGACCTGGGCAAGTTACTTAACTGTGATGCAGTTTCGCTCACCTGAAATGTGGATAAGAGCTCCTAAAACATAGGGCTGGGCAAAGACTATTGATACATTAGTTAGTACATGTTAATGCTTAGAACAGTGACACAAAACAAATGCTCAGTAAGTTTTTCCATGAATTTTCTTTCAATCTGCTGACTTAAATTTACCAAAACCAGTCATGTTCCTGACATAATAGTATAGCTTAAGTCTGAATATAAACAAGAGTTCCCATACTCTCAGGTTTCATTTGGTGTAAAATCTTCAATACCAGATTTCTAAAGTAGCCCCTACAATATCAACTTTTATTTCCATGTATTTTACATGTTTTTGGATCTTCTGAACTATGTTTAGTTACTCTCATTCACATTCAATGCAACTGACAGTTCTGGGCTCAGAAATCTACAACATCCCTGTGCCCAAATACCAGCAGAAAAAAAACAAAAGTTATCCTTTACCAGTAAAATTTTCATTACCTAGATTCACAATATATATTCAAACTAGCATCACACTCATCTTCCAAAAACACCTTCTGCTCCAGGAAGCCTGGGCCCTGCCCTGCTCACGCCCAACCATAAGTCTGCACATGCTCTTGTTCACTCAACCTGACTTCCAGCCTGGTATGTACTCAAAACCTAGCTATGTTTTAGGGGAAGCCTTAAAATATTTATAAAGTCTCTTTCCAACTTTTTGAAGCTCTCCTTCCCTTAAATTTTAAAATAGCCTTAACACAAAGTTATATATCATGTATTTGATTATGAACATTCCATTTGAAAGCTAATTTTAAACTAGTTCATGCAGCTGTGCTCTCCTTTCCTAACTCAAACCTCTGCCTGTCAAATGTATGACCACACTTGCTATTTTTTTTTTATCTGTCCAATAGAAATTAAAGTAGTAGTTTCTAATCTGAATCAAATGGGGTGCTTTCAGGTTAGACTCTAACCCCCAGCTGTTTTTTCAGAATCCACAGTTCAGAATAAATTCTCTCAAAGAAGCTCCTCAGTGAGTGAATGAAAAATCTACTGAGTATCTTCTACATGTTACACAGAAAAGCAGAGCACTAAGACCCTTCCTTTTTGTAGGGTTATAATTCAGGTAGAGAAAGGAGCTCAAGCGACAAACACTTGCCATTACACATCAGAGTGCACAATCCTGTGCTAACAACCACTACGTGGAGGGGACGTGAAGAGAAGGGAAAGACTGGATGAAGAGCGAGAAATGAGGGAAACTTCAAGCAGGAGCTGAACTTTCAAGGTCAAATTTAAAGGATAAAGTTCTAGAGATTCTGTTGGACAACAATGTGAATACAGTTAACACCACTGAACTGTTCACTTAAAAATGGTTAAAACGGTAAATTTTATGGGTTTTTTTTTTTTTTTTCAAACTACAACTAAGGAAGGAAAGAAGGGAGAGCAGAGGGAAAGAAGATGTATCATCTGGGCGAGTAGAGGGACAACGACAGTTTGAATGGAAGACATTTAGAAATCTAGACCAAATGGCATTTGACAAGAGTTGGGGGAAACAGGACATTCATTTTGGTATGCAACATTGCACCACACTGTGGGGGATTGAGGAGAATTTAAATTCCACTTAAGAAGAAACAGAATAGTTACAGGCTTATCTTCTGAGCCTAGTGATAAGATCAACTGGATGTTTCAAATGAACAGATTTTGCAATTTCCAAATAGGATTCACTGTAATCCAGGTACGTATGAGAAAATACTGTTTACACCAATGTCAAAAGAAACTAAGAATATGAAGAACAATTTTAAGGCATTTCATAAAAGACAAAAAACAGGTACAAGGCAGAGAAGACAAGTACAACGTAATAAATTAAGGAACTTGGGGAAGATGCACAGAATTCGTGGTTTGGAAAGGTCATAGTTTATCATCAGATGTGCTAAGGAAGAAGGAAGTGGACGATCCTTCCTGTGCGATTGTTCTGTCAGGTAAGAGTTAAAGAAGCTACAGGTTACAGATGTCGGGTATCAATTTGGATGAGCAACATAAATAAAAAAGCCTTCAAAGTTGAGGCTAGATGAACCCTTTTATGGGATACAAAGACGACTAAAGAAGTGGAAGACAGGTCCTAGGGGCTCCTGAGGAGGCCAGAGAAGAACAGGAATTCACTGATGAAATAAACTCTTCCTGAACATCTGCTGCCGACACAGGGACGGGCAGACAGATGGGACAGGAAGGAGCACTTGGGAAAGAGGACGGCCCAACTCGTGCTGTGTCACCGAGTCACCGAGGATGGGCTTCAGGGACAGTGACCACTGCACCCACGGCGAGGAGGGGCCGACCCACAAGCGTAGGGAGGGGACTACGCTGGGTGTCTGAGGGCCTAGAGGGGGGCGTGAAACTGGGGTGGAACACAAGCCGGAGGCGTTTCACAGCAAGGAAGGAAAGAAAATGGAAGATAAAAAGAATGACCAGAAAAGTCTCCAGTTAACTTTTCTGTCAGACTTTTGAGTGCCTGAAAACAAAGGAATTCTGTGATAATAGGGAGGTTAGTCACGGACAGTATGAGAAGAAGAGGGAGTGAATGCACCCTCAGTCCTAGAAGACACGGAAATCCTGTAAAATGTAAGCCCGGTGCAAAATCAGAAAGGGAGCATGCGCATACATGGTGGAGGGCAAGTGCTATTGGTGCCAGGAGGTGAGATTTAGGGCATCTGCGGTCACCCCAGAGGACCGGAGTGACCATTTACAAATTCACACTCCACCACCTCACCTGGGTGAAATTGCCGTGGGAACTCGCCATCTGCTACCCAAGGCTCCTCTCCCTGCTCCAACTTGAGGATCACGTTCGGTTTGGTGCTGTCGTACCCTGTGGATGAGAAAGAGCCAACTTCGACCTGCTGCTCGGCTCTGGGTCTCTGAGTAGAAGGTGCTGCCTCAGAGGCCACAAAATAAAGCGTCTATTTTGCACTTAATCAAAATCAGAACCTTTTGATCGAGAAGCAAATAAACAAATACTTTATCTGGTGCCCACAAAGAATTAAACAGTCTCATCACTGATTTTTTTCGAAGTCAAGCATAAAATCCTTAAACTGGAAGCCCCCAGCAGAGCAGCAACTCAGAAAGCAGGCTCTCCTCACCCACGGAGACCAGATGGCTGTAGTTCTCCAGCATCACGTCCCTGTAGGTTGTCTTCTCATCAGGGTCCAGCTGCTGCCATTCCTCCTGAGTGAAGTCCACGGCCACGTCCTTGAATGACACTGGCCCCTGCAATGGCACCGTGATGGGAACTGGGTGACATGGAGAAGACTTATGGGGACAAGAGCTCACCCAGCTCACCGGGAAAGTCAACTACGGACCCTGAAAACCTCACTGTTGTTACAGATCGTGGGAGGAAAACAAGCCATATTAGAAACACACTGCCTTTGGGTTCTTTAATGTGTCAAACAAACGAACCAGCCAAAAAACCTCTCAAACCAAAAAAAAAAAGAGCTCCAATTTTGCAACTTAAGTATCTGAGTTCTGGGGACATAAGTTAATGAACCACCACTCCTGCTCTCACTCAAAGAGCTCACAGCCCGGCAAGGAGACACTGGCTAAGTGAACACGGGCATTTCCCTCCTTGTCGCTCTCTTCAGCAGCCTCTGCTGGTTGGGTCTCCTCTCCCTACCTCCTCATGCTGGCGCGGCCCAGGACTGGGGCCATCCCGGTTCAACTCCTTCATCCTCTGGCCCCTCCATTCTTATAGCTGGCTACCTGGAGCCATCTGCTTGGCTAAGTTTTCTAGTACTTCCTTCAAGTGGTATCTCAAACATCTCATTGTGGCAGCAATGAAAATTTGTTGCTTGAAAGACTGCCTGAGGTATTATCAGAGTGACACATACAAGGTGGAGCATGGTCTAACACGAGAAAAGTAAACTATTTTAATTTTACGTTGGCAGACTAGGTTCTGCAGGCTCAGCTGGGTGTTCTACACGATTCAGGGGAAAAGAAGAGGACACAGTGTAAAAAGTACCCATGGCAAAACCTGCAGCAGCACCAATATTTAAGAGATTGGCACAGGGCAGAGACCAAGAAGGCACTTTCTCGAGGGCAGCTTTTGGACAGGAAGAGTTGCCTCTAGTTCAAGAGAGTAAACGAACATATGCAAGTATTGGGTTGGCCAAAATGTTCGTTGAGGAAACCCAAACAAACATTTTGGCCAACCCAGTACTTTCCTGCCTCAAAAACAAGACAAAAACCCAAAAAGCCCAATTCAAAGAAATATAAAAGTAGTGTTCTCATAAGAGCACTGGAACACAGAAGTTACCAACAGCAGGAATTTTGAGAAAATTCTTGATTTATCGAGTAGAGCGGATGAGAAACCAGGACCACGGAACACACTCACACAGGGGCAGAGGCGGGACTGCAGCAAAAGTGACAGCAGGCTCGCCACCAGAGCCCTGGAAAATCTCCAGGCCCATCAAGAGGGCCTAGGGTTCCTACAGCAGTAGAGTGACTGGTTGACAGAGGAATGACTCACACAATCAACCAAGCAGCTTGAGAGGCTTCCTGTTCTCATTGCACAGAGCAGCCAGATCCACTCAGACTGTGCCGACAGTCCCTGGCCGTGGGCTCGGGGGCCAGAGATGGAGCCAGTACCACTCTTCAGACCCCTGCAATGAGGGTGATCACACATTCACTGTCCAAATGGAAAAACTGCTGTCTGGGACAAAGGATAAACCTGACAGGACACCAGGAAAGGAGGTGCAACCCAAGACTATGTCAGGCACATCTGGACAAAGAGCCAACTGTTTCCATGTTGGACATGGACGTTTCTCCTAAAGCAACTCTTAGAAGACTACTCTCACCATAAAGCACCTGAGCAACTTAAACTTGTCTGTCGACTTGCAGTGGTGCCCACAGGTTCTGTGCATCAGAAGACACAGTCGACAAGGATTAAGGGACACCACGGAATGGGAGAAAATATTTGCAAATCACGTATCTGCTAAGGGGTCAGCATCTAGAATATATAAAAGGAAACCATAAACAAGATGAAAAGACAACCCTCAGAATGGGAGAAAATATTTGCAAATGAAGCAACTGACAAGGGATTAAAAACAGCTCATGCAGCTCAATATCAAAAAAACAAACAACCCAATCAAAAAATGGGTGGAAGAACACATGAAAACATGCTCAACATCACTAATTATTAGAGAAATGCAAATCAAAACTACAATGAGGTATCACCTCACACCGGTCAGAATGGCCATCATCAAAATATCTACAAACAATAAATGCTGCAGGGCTTCCCTGGTGGCGCAGTGGTTAAGAATCCGCCTGTCAATGTAGGGGACACGGGTTCGAGCCCTGGGCCGGGAAGATCCCACATGACGCGGAGCAACTAAGCCCATGCGCCACAACTACTGAGTCTGCGCTCTAGAGCTCACAAGCCACAACTACAGAATCCCGCGCGCCTAGAGCCCGTGCTCCGCAAGAGAAGCTACCGCAACTAAGAGTAGCTCCCATTCACTGCAACTAGAGAAAGCCCGCACACAGAAATGAAGACCCAATGCAGCCAAAAATAAATAAATAAAATAGATATTTAAAAAATTAAAAAAAAAAACAAATGCTGGAGAGGGTGTGGAGAAAAGGGAACCCTCTTACACTGTTGGTGGGAATGTAAATTGATACAGCCATTATGGAGAACAGTACGGAAGTTCCTTAAAAACTAAGAACAGAACTACCATATGACCCAGCAATCCCACTCCTGGGCATATACCTGGACAAAACCATAATTCAAATTTAGATACATGCACCCCAATGTTCATTGCAGCACTATTTACAACAACCAGGACATGGAAGTAACCTAAATGTCCATCAAGAGAGGAATGGATAAAGAAAATGTGGTACATATATACAATGGAATATTACTCAGCCATAAAAAGGAACAAAATAGTGCCATTTGCAGAGACGTGGATGGACCTAGAGACTGCCAGACAGAGTGAAGTCAGAAAGAGAAAAACAAATATCATATGATATCGCTTATATGTGGAATCTAGAAAAATGATACAGATGAACGTATTTGCAAAGCAGAAGTAGAGACACAGATGTAAAGAACGTATGGATACCAAGGGGGTAGGGGGCGATAGGATGAATTGGGAGACTGGGATTGACATATATACACTACTATGTATAAAATAGATAACTAATGAGAACCTACTGTATATCACAGGGAACTCTACTCAACGCTCTGTGGTAACCTAAATGGGAAGGAAATCCAAAAAACAGGGGATATATGTATACGTATAGCTGATTCACTTTGCTGTACAGCAGAAACTAACACAACATTGTAAATTTATACTCCAATAAAAATTAATTTAAAAAATACCTAGAATATACAGAGAACTCCTAAAACTCAACAACAAAAACAACAATTCTAAAACAGGCAGTGAAATAAATAAAGTAAAATTTTGAAAAATGGGCAAAGCACTTGAATAGACATTTCTCCAAAGAAGTTTTACAAATGACCAATAAGCATATGAAAAAAAAAGCTGAACATCACTGATAATTAGGGAAATGAAAATCAAAACTGTGAGATACCACCTCATACCCATTAGGATGGCTACTATCAAAAAACTGAGAAAATTACAAGTGTTGGAGAAATTGGAACCCTTGTGCACTGTTAGTGAAAATGTAAAATGGTGCAGCTGCTGTGGAAAACAGCATGGTGGTTCCTCAAAAAATGAAAAACAGAATTAACATATGATCCAGCAATTCCACTTCTGGGTCTATACCCCCCAAAAATGAAAGCAAAGACTTAAAGAGGTATCTGTATACCTAGGTTCACATCAGCATTATTCACAATAGCTAAAATGTGGGAATAACCCAAGTGTCCATCGATGGACAAATGGTTAACAAAATGTGATATACATACACAGTGGAGTATGATTCAGCCTTAAAAAGGCGGGAAATTCTGACATCTGCTACCACATGAACGAACTTTTTTTTTTTTAAGTTCTTTGCTGTTTATCTGAAATTCAAATTTTACTAGGTATCCTCTTTTTTTTTTTAAGTAACTTTTATTTATTTATTTATTTATGGCTGTGTTGGGTCTTCGTTTCTGTGCGAGGGCTTTCTCTAGTTGTGGCAAGCGGGGGCCACTCTTCATCGCGGTGCGCGGGCCTCTCACTATCGCGGCCTCTCTTGTTGCGGAGCACAGGCTCCAGACGCACAGGCTCAGTAATTGTGGCTCACGGGCCCAGTTGCTCCGCGGCATGTGGGATCTTCCCAGACCAGGGCTCGAACCCGTGTTCCCTGCATTGGCAGGCAGATTCTCAACCACTGCACCACCAGGGAAGCCCCACATGAACGAACTTTAAGGACATTAAGCGAAGTGAAATGAGCCAGTCACGGAAGGACAAATACTGTAGGATTCCGCTTAGATGAGGTATTTAGTCAAAATCCTAGAGACAGAGAGTAAAATGGTGGTTGCCAGGGGCTGGGGAGGGAGAAATGGGAAGTTAGTGTTTACCGGGGGCAGAGTGTCAGTTCTGGAAGATGAGACACACTCTCGAGGTGGATGGTGGTGGCGACTGCACAACATTATGAATGGCCTTAATACCACTCTACTGTACACTTAAAAAATGGTTACCTTAACACTACTGTACTGTACACTTAAAAATGGTTAGGATGGATGGGAGGGAGACGCAAGAGGGAGGAGATATGGGGATATATGTATACATATAGCTGACTCATTTTGTTATAAAGCAGAAACTAACACACCATTGTAAAGCAATTATACTCCAATAAAGATGTTTAAAAAAAAAAGGTTAGGATACTAAATTTATGTTATGTGTATTTTACCACAATAAAAAAAAGTGGAAGGAAAAAAAATGCAGTGATGCCTCTCTAATTACACACCCCTACCCACTCCCTTACAGAGCTTCTGCAGCCATCCCCTCCACAAAGGAAAGAGGAATGAAATGGGGTCATGGGTTGAGTATTTTCACATTAGTTATTAGTAATTATTCTCTCAAAAAGTGAAATTAAAAAATTAAGAATCATCAGCTAATTGAGAAAACAACATAAATAAAGGATAAACATTAGGATGAACAACTCAACAATGACTGAACCAAATTCACAAAGAAAACAACTTGCATTTGTGTCTACTGATTTATATTTTTTAATAAATTAAGCAGGATATTGCTTCCAGAAAATGAGAACATTCTGCTAAGAAAAAGCCACTGGAGAATACTTAGAAATTAAAGACTGGATTGTTGAATTTTAAAAAAATCCTCAAGTAAGAAGCTTGAATAATAAACGGGACATAGAATAGATAACTTAGGAAATCTCTCTGAAAACAAGAAACTGAAATGATGAAATTTTGAGATATTGAAGCCAGATCCAACAGATTCAACATTTTCAGAAAGAGTTATAGAGGATGAACAAAAAATCATCAAAGGCAGAATGGAAAATGATTCCTGAGCTGAAGATCATAAAAATAAACAAACAAACAAAACAAAACAAAACATCATCAAAAGGGGCCATATAATCTGCAAAGAAAAATACTGGGTAAACAAATAGATCAAGAAATTTCCTGATAAAACATCTAAAATTTAAAAATTAGAGGGAACTCCCTGGTGGTCCAGTGGTTGGGACTTGGCGCTTTTGCTATGGGGGCCCGGGTTCAATCCCTGGTTGGGGAGCTGGCATCTCGCAAGCTGCACAGCCAAAAAAAAAAAAAAAAGAAAAGGGGGGGGGAATCCTAAAAAGTTACAGAGGGAAAAAAATACACTAGTTACCCTGGCAACTGACATCCTAATTCTCAACCAAGAGAAAACAATGGAGAACACCCACAACTTTTAAAGAAAAAGGATTTTGAACCTAGAACTGTACACCAAGCCAAACTATCATTTAAGCCTAAAGACATTATAAAGGTATTTTCAGAAAAGCAAGACAATTTTTGTTGAAGAAAACAGTTTCCTTAAAACAGTCAGTGACATACTCCACCGAAACCCAAGAGCTCCAACAAAGACGAACATGGGGATGTAGAAACCTCACTGAATGACCAGCAAAATGGGTTCTCAGTTGTTGGAAGGAGCACTTGTTGGGACTGTAAACATTTAACTTGTATTTTGGAAGGGAAGTGTTCAGTAAACATGTTCTAGTATCCTATTGTTTATAAAGGGATTCCACCCACTGGTACAGCCACATCTGTGCAGGTCTCACAGCTGAGATTCCCCAAGAGAGCCTAAGATTATCCCAAGGCAAGCCAAATGAGCTTCAACATCACCTATAGGAAGTTATAACCTTCTGGGTTAAGGCAGTCCAGAAGGCAAGAAGTGGCAGGGGTTGGAAGACTGATCAATCAAGCAAATAAATTAAATTACATATCAATATTGCTTCTATCGATACAAGTATCCAAAATGAAATATTAGCAAACAAAATCCAATACCGTGTTGAAAAGAAAATATGTAATTATCTAAACAGGACTTATTCCAAGCATACAGACTGGTTTAATATTGGGAAATCCATTAATACAATGTGCCATTATAATATAGCTAAGAAGAAAAATCTTACATTTCCGAAGATGCTGAAAAGACCTCTGACAATATTCAAATCATACCTAATTAAAAAAAAAAAAAAAACTCAAGAAAATAGGAATTGATGGATACTTCACCAACATGAATATACCTATGTATACACATACTCATACCCTAATGTGCATACGTGTGATACATATACACACGGGTACATACATACACTTTGTTGAGTCTAGACACAAACACGTATCTATGCTTCAGTCCTCTTAGTTCTAAAGTCAGGACTTACTTAATGGGTAAACAATAGACACATTCTCACAAAGATTAGAAACAAGGCAAAATGCTCATTATCTCCAATCAGAGAAAACAATTAAAGACCTAATAATCAATAAGAAAAAGTGAAACTATTTCTATTCACAGATGATATACTATACCTAGAAAACTCAGAGAATCAACAATGGAAGCAAATCAATAAAAATAACTCTGTTAGGTAACAAAATATATAGTTAACACACATAAAAGCAACAGCCCTCATTACGTAAAAAGGAGTAAAAAGATGTAATTCAAGTGTACACACAGTTTACAATAGCAACAGAAAAAAGCTCTTAATAAGAAATATATAAAATCTATACTAGAAAAATTTTAAAACACTCCTGAAAGACAGAGAAGTAGACCTGAACAAATGGAATGATTCTCCTTGTTCTTGGACACACTGTGAAGCACAATAAAACGAGGCATGCCTTCACCAAGACGTATCAAAACCAAACGGCTAAAAACTAGTGATAAAAAATAAATAAATAAAGACACGTTATATACAGAGGAACAAAGACGAGGATGACATCAGATTTCTCTTGGAATCAATGTAAGCAAGAAGCCAGTGGAGGAACACATTTAAAGTACTGGAGGATAAAAAAACCCAGCAATAATCTCTTTAAAAGTGAAGGCAAAATAAAGATATCTTCAGACATACAAGAGCCATAAGAATTCATTATCAACTAGAAGAAATGTTAAAGTCCTTCAGGCAGAAGAAAAATGACAGCAGATAAAAATGTGGATCTACACAACAGAATGAAGCACCAGAAATGGTAACTATGTATTTTCTCTCATTATTTAAATCTCTTTAAAAGATTAATTAAAAATGACAATGTATCAGGAATTCCCTGGTGGTCCAGTGGTTAGAACTCAGAACTTTAATTGCAGGGGCCCAGGTTCAATCCCTGGTCAGGGAACTGAGATCCCACTAGCCACTCGGTCTGACAAAAAACAAACAAACAAAAAACAAACAACAACAAAAAACCCAATGTATTGTGGGATTGGTATTACCTGTAAAAATAAAATGCAACAACAGTATAAAGACCAAGATAGGAAAAATGGAACTGTAGCTAAGTGATCAGGCATATTACTTGAAGATAAACTATAACAAATTAAAGCTACATGCTATAAACACTAAAGCACCCACTAAAATAACAAGTGTTATGGCTAATAACCCAACAAAGGATATAAAATGCAATCACAAAAATAGTCAATCAAACAGAAGGAAGACAAAGAAGATGGGACAAACAGAAAATAAAGACAACAGACTATAACCTAACTGGTTGTATCAATATTCAGGTTACAAGTAAATGGTCTAAACACCCCAATTAATAGACAGAAATTGTCAAATTGGATAAAAAAAAACAAGACCTAACTATATGCTGTCTACAGTGCTGTATTTTACATATACAGATACAAATAGGTTAAAAGTAAAAGGACAGAATAAGACATTGCACACCAACACTACTCAAAAGAAAGCTGGAGTGGCTTTATAAGTATCAGAGATTCCATTTCACAGCACAGACCATTACCAGGATAAAGGAGGCCAATTCACAACAACAAAGTGGTTAATTAATCAAGAGGATCTAATAATCTTAAATGGTTAGGTATCTTTTCACAAAATTCATAAAGCAAAAACTGACAGAATTGCAAGGAGAAATGGACAAAACACAATCGCAGGAGATTTCAATTCCCCCTCTCTCACGACTCATGGGACAAGTCGGCAGAAGGTTAGCAAGGATATGGTGCACCTGCCAAACATTCCCAACTTGATGTTACTGACATTTAGAGAACACTCCACCCACCGAGAGCAGAACAAGCACCCTTCTCAAGTGCACGTGGAACTTCTCCGAGAGAGACCCTATTCTGGGTCATAAATCTTAAAAGAGTCATTATTTATGTAGTGTTCCTGCTGAAAAATCACCATCTAAATCTATGAAAAAACATCGGGGAAACATAAATTCAAAGAATTCTACAAAATAATTGGCCTGTATTCTTCAATTACTATAATGGTATTGAGAAACTATTCCATATTAAACAGACTTAAAAAGCATGAAAACTAAATGCAATTCATAATTCCGGACTGCATCCTACATCAAAAATAAAAAATTGCTATAAAGGAAATTACTGGGAAAACTGACAAAACTGGAAGTTGGATGACTGGATGAACTGTAGATTAAAGTATTATATCAAGGGGACTTCCCTGGTGGTCCAGTGGTAAAGAATCCATCTTACAATGCAGAGGACGTGGGTTCGATCCCTGGTCAGGGAACTAAGATCTCACATGCCGCAGGGCAACTAAACCCACGCGCCACAAGTACTCAGTTCGGGCGCCTCAACTAGAGCCCTTGTGCCACAAACTACAGAGCCCACACGCTCTGGAACCGGAGCGCTACAGCTAGAGAGCCAGCACGCCCTGAAGCCAGTGCACCACAACTAGAGAAGAGAAAACCCCCATGCCACAACTAGAGAGAAGCCCACGTGCCACAACAAAGAGCCCGCTCACCACAACTAAGACCTGACGCTGCCAAAAATAAATAAATAAATAAATAATAAATAAATAAATAAAAATAAAGTATTATATCAGGAACTTGCCTGGTGGTCCAGTACGTAAGACTCCCAATGCAGGGGGCCTGGGTTCGATCCCTGGTTGGGGAACTAGATCCCACATGCATGCCACAACTAAGAAGCCTGCATGCTGCAACTCAGAGTCTGCATGCCACAACTAAGACACGGCACAGCCAAAATAAGTAAATGTTTAAAAAATGTTAAAAAAATAAAGTATTACATCAATGTAAAATTTCCTGAATTCAGTTACCTCTGGCAAACATACGTAAGAAAATATTCTTGATCTTAGGAGATACAACTGAGATATTACAGGGTAAAGGGGCATGACACACACTCTCAAACGGTTCAGAAAAAAATATATGTTAAAGTTAAAGCAACTGCAATGCAGTCAACACAATTCAAGACTAATCAACTGCAACATATGGGCTCTATTTGTATCCTCGTTGAAAAGAAAAAACTGAAAAACATGTAGAAAATTGTGAAACTTTGAACATTGATATTAAGAAAAAACGGTATTGTGGGTTATCCCCACCCACTTTTTAAAAGACTCATTATTGTTTAAAGATACATACAGAAATACAAGTGAATTTTTTCTAAAGGATTTTTAAAAGAATATTTATTTTTAATTAATTAATTAATTTTATTTACTTATTTTTGGCTGCGTTGGGTCTTCATTGCTGCGCACAGGCTTTCTCTAGTTGCGGCGAGCGGGGGGCTACTCTTCGTTGTGGTGTGTGGGCTTCTCATTGCAGTGGCTTCTCCTGTTGCGGAGCATGGGCTCTAAGCACGCGGGCTTCAGTGGTGGCACAAAGGCTCAGTAGTTGTGGCTCGGGGGCTCTAGAGTGCAGGCTCAGTAGCTGTGGCGCACGGGCTTAGTTGCTCTCTGGCATGTGGGATCTTCCCGGACCAGGGCTCGAACCCGTGTCCCCTGCACTGGCAGGTGGATTCTTAACCACTGCGCCACCAGGGAAGTCCCAAATGAATTTTTTTAAAAGCCAAGAAAAGGGAGACTCCATGAGTTTGGCAGTAACAGATGTCAAAGGCAGATGGATGGTCAGGAGAGGGAAGGACCTGAAAATGTCCACTGGATTTGACTATAATTAGGTCACTGCTAATCTTTACCAACAGATTCAGGAGAGTGGTAAGGACAAAACCAAGACACCAAGAACTGAAATGGGAATGGGAAGTGAAAACACCTCTACTGGAGAATATTTGTCTGTATTGTGTGCTGTACAACCACCCAAAAACACATTAACAGAAATATCTGAAGGATGAGCAGGCCATTCCATGATTTAGGTTTTAGCCTGGGACTAAACAGTAAAAATGTAAACAGGTCTACTTGGATCACAATATTTTGGAGCCTGGAAAAATCACATGCACCAAGTTCCCGCTGGGCAGCAGGCCCACTGCTAAGATAAACAATAAGTCTAAGCCATATACTGAAATGATTTGATGCCTGTTATTAGCAGAGCTATCCACAATTATTTCAACTTCAACAAACAAATTTTTCCAGGTCTTAGGAAATCTTTGAGACCCACAAGTAACAAAAATGCTTTCTTCTTATAGTCAACACAAATCACACGATGGATGGTATTTTCCTTTTTCTATAACTATCAAGAACATGAGTCATATTTGCAGCTCAATTCCAGTAGCCTTAAAGCATCATACTACCTATATGTGTGAACTGGACAACTAGGTGCCGCCCTGACTCTGTAACAACTCTATTTTATGTGATAATGTCTTTTACCTATTTCTACCTTCACATTTTTTTTTAAATAAATTTATTTATTTTGTTTATTTATATTTGGCTGCGTTGGGTCTTCATTGCTGCGCACAGGCTTTCTCCAGCTGCGACGAGCGGGGGCTACTCCTCGTTGTGGTGCATGGGCCTCTCATTGCAGTGGCCTCTCTTTGCTGTGGAGCACGGGCCTCTCTTTGCTGTGGAGCACGGGCTCTAGGCGCGCGGGCCTCAGCAGCTGTGGCTTGCGGGCTCTAGAGCGCAGGCTCAGTAGTTGTACCTTCACATTTTAAAATGTGGATCCTTATACACCTCCTAAAATGCATTACAAAACAAACTGGGGGAAAACATACACCGACAGGAAAACTCACCTGGGATTCATTCATTTTCTGCTGCTCTTGGAAAAATCGTAGACTGTAAACGGTGGACCTAGAGGAAGGGAAGCAAGTAACTGAAGTGCTGAGTAACCTGACCTGCCCAGGCAGCAACCTCCTGCATCAGGACCATCAAAGAAAGTCCAACAAAATGACACCCTATGAACATCCAGAAGAGGCTAAAAGGGTCCTACAAGAGAAACACACACCTGTACTTTTCCAAGTCCAACACGATCAAGTTACTCTCATTGGTGAATATGAACAGTGACTGTTTCAAGGAGTTAAATGAAAAATGCAAATAAAAAAATTTTCCTGTGACACTACTTAAGTATTTTCTTATTGTCTCTTTAAATTGATTAAAATCAAAGATTCCACCGTAAGGGAGAATGTAAGCTCTCAAAAGGGGGATAAACGTGCATCAAGGCACCGTACTGTTTGTAAGTCATCTGACTCAATTTGGTTACCGCTGCACTTATGAGTGTTTTATTATGAAACTGACTTTAAGTGGACAGAACACCTGCCCTAGGAGTTCTGAGTCCTGTTAGCGACCCCACGTGCACACCCGGTGAGGATCTGGGACAAGTCACCTCCCTTCTCAGGCCCAATCTCTTCCTTACTCAACCGAGAAAGCGGGACAGAAGCCTTGCAGACTCATCATGCACTAACTACACTGTGCGATTCCACAGGGCACAACCCAGGGGGACATTGGACGCTTAGATTAGACAACCAACGGGCTGATGGGCCTTGAGAGACACGTGCGAGAGCCCGACACGGCGACAGCAGGAGGACGAGGAGGATCGGGGTTGGAGGGAGGGGTGGACGCGGCACGTCCCGGCCGAGCCTGTGGCCCCTGCTCCCCCAGGACACCCGGAACTCACAAGTCCCAGGGCAGCCCCATCCGGAGCAGCCGGCCCTGCTCTCCAGCCCGGCCCCTCCACCTCCGGGAAGCGGTCAAACCCTCCCGGTCGCTCTCCCACGGGGCCCGGGGCGGGCTCCCCCAAGCCCCGCTCTCCAAGGGCCGCAGGGTCTACAACCGCCTGCAGGCCCAAAGACGCACCACCTACCTCGTCGGGACTCGCTGACCAGCCCCGGGCTCCCGAGGCTCCGGGCCGGGGGCTGCTCCTCCGGCGCGCTCCTCTCCCGGGGTCCCTCCTCTCCGCCTCACGAGGCCACTGGGCCCGAGGAGCCGGCTCTGGGCCTACGGGACAAGCTCCCTTCAGGCCCACGTCCCTCCCGGGGCCTCGCTGTGCCGCCCGCCGCAGACGGTCTGGCACTGCGTCGTCGCCGCCGCCTGCCCGGCCCCTTCGGCCCAGCCCGCGGGCTCCGGGGCTCGCGCTCGGGGGTCCCCGTTCCAGCCTCTGCCCAGCCCACGCGAACCCTCGCCCGCACAGCCCGCGCCCGCTGGGTGCCAGCCGGGCCAGACGGCGTCCAGCCCTTCAGGCCCCGGAATCTTCCCCCGCCGGAGGCCAGAGCCTGGGAACGAAAGCAAGCGGTGACCTGGGCAAGGAAAGGAAACGAGAGCAGCGCGGCGCGGCGGCGGTGCGCGTGCGCGAACACGAACACGCACACAGGGTAAGAGTACCAGCGCAGGAGGACGCCGGAAGTCCGCCTGCCAAGGCCCGCCCCGGAGAGCGAGACAAATACCAGGACTCTATTTCCCAGAAGTCTCCGCGCCGTCATGTTAGGGAACGTCTTAAATGTCTCCATCTCATCTGGCGGTGAAGAGGTGATGTGCTGAGAGGATGGGCCGCCTGGACCAGGGACTCAAATTTCCCCTTACTTTAAGGGAACGTCTGTTATGTCACCGCTTCTCGAGGCATCTTACCTGACTATGTCCTGGTGCGCTAATCTTTTCCTTACCTTGCGTGCTTAAGTCTTAGAATAAGTGTCCACAGACAACTGATAAATAAGGTAAAAGGGTTTATCATGTTAGCTTACTATCATAGTGAGCTATTTAATTAAAATATTAGTGAATAGAACTTAGCGTTAACATAATAGAGTATTAGCCTAGGATACCTTCCTCCCCCTCGTAGGGAAAAAGAAACATAGGTTTTCCAAACCACTTTTAATTCGTGACAACTGTAGAAAAATCATAAAATACAGAATTGAAAGAAGAAAATTACCCATTCCTTTACTTCCTGAAGAGGATTATGTGTGTGGAAAAAAAATTGTGTGTTTCAATGGATAACTAAGCATTATTTGGAGGACATCGCTCATCGCGTTGATTTCAGCCCTTTCTTTGTCTTCAAGCTGTTTTACACGTCTTTGAAGGTTGTAGGTAACAAGAAATTCTGTCCACTTGGTAGGAAGTTCAGTTGACTCGCCAAAACCCTACCCAGGAAAAATCCAATTTTGCCTTCATTTCTTTTTTTACATATTCATTTCAATAGTCCGGATCTGTAATGTGTCTGCTTCTCAGATTCTCTTTTGAACCGGTTATAACAGCTGCAGGTTCCTTCTTGAATGAAATAAAATACTTAGCCTGTGCTCATTTTTATATCTATATGAGAGTCATGATCTCACACTTATTTTTTTTTAAGATTTATTATTTATTTATTTATTTATTTTATTTATCTTTGGCTGCGTCAGGTCTTAGTTGCAGCACGCGGGCTCTTTGCTGTGGAGCTTGGGCTTCTCTCTGCTTGTGGTGCGTGGGCTTCTCTCTAGTTGTGGCGGGCTGGTTTTCTCTCTTTAGTTGTGGCACACGGGCTCCAGGGCACGTGAGCTCTGTAGATTGCGGCACTCGGGCTCTAGTTGAAGTGCGAAAGCTCAGTAGTTGTGGCACGCAGGCTTAGTACCCTGCGGCACATGGGATCTTAGTTCCCTGACCAGGGATTGAACGCAGGTCCCCTGCATTGTAAGGGGGATTCATTACCACTGGACCACCAGGGAAGTCCCTACCCTTATGTTTTAACAGTTTTGGAGGTCTTCACAGAGATCCTGGATGGATTCACCTAACAGCACCAGGTAAACTTTGTGTCAAGAGTAGTGCACCTCATTCCTCAAGAATTTTAAAGAACTATAATAGGATCCAGAAATTCCACTTCTGTGTATTTTTTCAGAAGAAAAAAAACACTAGTTCAAAAAGATACATGCACCCCTATGTTCATTGAGCATTATTTATAATAGCCAGTGTAAAGAAGCAACCTAAGTGTTCATCCATAGATGAATGGATAAAGAAGATGCATCATATATACATATATATATATATATATATATGTATGTATGTATACACACACACACACACACACACACACACACAAAGGACTATTAGCCATGAAAAAAAAAGAATGAGGGGCTTCGCTGGGGTTGCAGTGGTTAAGAATCCGCCTGCCAATGCAGGGGACATGGGTTCAAGCCCTGGTCCAGGAAGATCCCACATGCCACGGAGCACCTAAGCCCGTGTGCCACAACTATTGAGCCTGTGCTCTAGAGCCTGCGAGCCACAACTACTGAGCCTGCGTACCACAACTACTGAAGCTCGCTCACCTAGAGCCCATGCTCTGCAACAAGAGAAGCCACCGCAATGAGAAGCCCACGCACCGCAATGAAGTGAAGCCCCCGCTCGCCGCACTTAGAGAAAAGGCCACATACAGTAACAAAGACCCAACGCAGCCAAAAGTAAAATAAATAAATATTTAAAAATTTAAAAAAAGAATGAAATCTTGCCATTTGTGGCAACATGGATGGAGCTAGAGGGTATTATGCTAAGTGCAATAAGTCAGACAGAGAAAGAAAAATACCGTATGATCTCATTTGTATGTGGAATCTAAAAAACAAAGCAAAAGAACTAATGTAACTAAACAAAAACAGACTCATAGATACAGAGAACAAACAGGTGGTTGCCAGAAGAGGGTAGGTGGATGAGTGAAATAGGTGAGGGAGATGAAGAGAAACAAATGACCAGTTACAAAATAAATGAGTCATGGGAATGAAATATACAGCATGGGGAATACAGTCAGTAACATTATAACTTTGTACGGTGACCGATGGTAACTAGACCATAGCTAGACTTATCATGGTGATCATTTTCTAATGTATAGAAATATTGATATTATGCACCTGGAACTAACATAGTGTTGTAGGTCAGTTACACTTGAATTAAATTTTTTTAATTAGAACGAAAAGAATAGTGTGCCTCGTTACCTATAGACACTTAGTCATACAGCAGTTCTCTAGAACATATGCATCCTGTGTAACTGTAACTTTATACCCATGGAACAACTCCCCATTCTCTCCTCCCCCACCCCTGACAATTTATGTTTGCCTCTTTTAGATACCTCGTATAAGTGGAAACACACAGTTTTGTCCTTCTGTGACTGACCCATTTCACTTATCATAATGTCTTCTAGTTCTGTCCCCGTTGTCACAACTGGTAGGATTTCCTACTAATAAGTCTGAATCATATCCTATGTATATACCACATTTTCTTTACCCATTTCTCTGTTGATGAAAATTTGCATTGCTTTCCTATCTTGGCTCTTGTGAATAATGCTGTAATGAATGTAGAGGTGCATATATCTCTTCTAGATATTGATTTCCTTTTCTTTGACTATACAGGCTATATTATATTATATTACATTATATCATATTACATTGCATTCTATTATAATTATTGTGCTTCCCGGATCTTGTGTTTTTTACAGATTGAAGGTTTGCGGCAGCTCTTTGTGGAGCAAGTCTGTTGGCACCGTATTTCCAACAGCAGTTGCTCACTTCTTGTCTTTGTGTCATATTTAAGTAATTCTCACACTATTTCAAACCCTCCATCAGCAAAAAGATTACTACTCGCCGAAGGCTCAGATGATGGTTAGCATTTTTTAGCAATAAAGTATTTTTAATTTTTTTTTTTTGTTTCAGCTGTGCTGCACAGCACGTGGGATCTCAGTTCCCCGACCAGGGATCAAACCTGCGCCCTCTGTATTGGAACGCGGATTCTTAACCACTGGACCACCAGGGAAGCCCCTAAAGTTTTTTTTTTTTTTTTCACTACATATTTTTATTGCACAACACATATTTTAACCACATTAAGAAAACGATTTAAGGGAGAAAATTCCTCATATATCTCCCACTTAATATGTTAAATTTCTCCAATTCAGCTCTGAACCAACATAACCTGACTCACTGATAACAGTGGTCTAGTTTCTGCATTTAAGATGCTTTGTAAGCTTGGAATTAACATACACACACTACTATATATAAAATAGATAACCAAAAAGGACTTACTGTATAGCACGGGGAACTATACTCAATATTCTGTAATAACTTACATGGGAAAAAATCTGAAAAAGAATGAATATATGTATATGTATAACTGAATCACCATGTGGTACACCTAAAACTAATACATTATAAATCTACTATACTCCAATAAAATTTTTAAAAATGCTATTGTACACAACCACATCGTTTGCCTTCAACATTGCCGTTTCTGTTGACTGCATGGTATTTCATTATGTTGATATATTAGCATCTCTTGAGCCATTTCCCAAGTGTAACAGTTCAGGTAGATTGATCCTTTAAAATGTGTTCTGGGGTGATCTCAATATAGGAACTTAAACGAAGTCACAAAATGATTACAAATCTTCAAACAAAAAAGTTCTGAAGAGAAAATCAAATTTTGGCTAACTATTAAAAGAATTAAAAGATCTCTCTTGTCAATTTTAATGTCAAGTAAACATGAAAACCAGTGTGTGTGAGCACTAGGCATAAATAATAAAAAGTAATAGTATATAGTTTATCCATGAAAACCTATGAATAAATTAAGAAGGTATTATTATTATTATTATTAATTACTCATTAAAAAGTCATAGTCCCTCCCTTTTCTGGCCAAGGGATTTACCTCCAATTCCTTCTGGATCTGGTAGAGTGAAGAGGCACTATCTCTTCACCAGCTCCACTATGACCAAGATGTGTGGTCTTCAATCTAGGATCTGATTCCCCTGGGGCATGAGAAGGCCTTTTTAGGGCTTTGATACATGTTTCCAGTTCTTCATTGGCCATAAATTTTCTAACATTGGTTGGCCCAAGTCTAGGCCTGGATCACCAATAGCCCTCTGTCGCTTTATAAGAAAAAGTCATTACCCTTCTTTACTCTTGGAGAGGGCTTCCTGTCTCTCCCTGTCTTGGGCTCATTTCTGTTAAGAGTAAAGTTAAATTAAGACCAGGGCATTCTGCCCCAAGTTTTGAATTCGGATAAATGATAGAGGCAGTGGGAGTATTGACAATTTTTATTCAATAATTTTGTCTCTTCTATCCCCTGACTATTGCCCAAGAACGCCTAGCTCTTGGAGAGCAGAACAAAAAAGGCAAGAGTATCAGCCATAAAAAAGGATGAAATAATGCCATTTACAGAAACATGGATGGACCTAGAGATTATCATACTATGTGAAGTAAGTCAGAAAGAGAAAGACACATATCATATGACATCACTTACATGTGAGATCTAAAATATGATACAGGGACTTCCCTCGCGGTCCAGTGGCTAAGACTCCAAGTTTCCAATGCAGGGGGCGCAGGTTCAATCCCTGGTCGGGGAACTAGTGTCACACATGCCGCGTGGCTTGGGTCCAGAAGGGGAATTTGGGCGATGCACCACAGCAACCCCTTGTGCTGGCCAATCCACCTGCTTCATACAGTAGGTCCGTGCAGTAAGTGCCAACCTCTGAGTTCTGATGAAAATCCCATAGAATCAAGTTTCAGCACACATTATCTCTGTTCCTCCTCTGAATCTGTTCATGCTGATCCTGTCTCCCAGAGACCTGTTAGCTACTGGAGGGGTTGGAACTGTGTCTCATACTTCTTCCATAAGCAGCGTGGTGTGATGCTAATGCTTGGACTTGGGTGACAGGTGGCCATGCAGTTGAGTCCAGGTCTGCCTCTTGCAGTGGATCTTGGGTAAAGGTGTTGGTCCTTCCCAGCATTGATTTGCTTCTCTGTAAAATGGCTTCACTGGGCTCAGAGCCCTCAGGCCCGGGGCAGGGGCCCTCGGCACCGCTGCGGACTCCGGCGCTCCGGGAGGGCAGGTCTTCGAGAGCGGCGGAGCAGGCAGGCTAGTGTCCCGGCGGGCTCGGGCTGTTTCCCCGTCGTCGCCGGCAAACAACCCCGGGGCGCGCCGGGTCACGCCTCAGCGCCCCGCCGCCACAGCGGGCCCGAGGGAGGGTTCGCGGCACAGCGGCTCTCGGCCCGGGGCGGGCCAACGGCGCTCAGGCCTGGGGCTTATTGTTCCAGGAAGTCGCTGGCGAAGTCGGGCCGGGTCCGCGGGCTGCGCACAGCCCCTCCCGCTCCTCCCGCCCCTCCCGCTCCTCCCGCTCCTCCCGCTCCTCCCGCTCGGGCCTGAGGACAACCGGCATCTGCCGGCGCGCCGACTGGCGGCGGACTAGCGGCGGGTGCGTGTCTCTTTAAGGGGCCGGGCCTGCGCTGCAGAGGGGAGGGCGGGGTAAGCGTCGCTCCCCGTGTGAGCGTGTGTGGGAGAGAGCGGCGGGCGGGCGCCGGAGGGAGCGAGCGAGCGAGCGAACGACGCGGGCCGCCCCTGCCGCCGCCGCCGCCGCCGCCGTCGGACCAGCGGCGTCCTCCCCTCCCCTCCCTCCCGTCGCCCTGCCGCGGGGAGGGGGCTCGCGTCGCAGTCTCCAGCCGCTCCGGATGAAGCAGTTGCCGCCGCAGCCGCCTCCGAAGATGGGGGATTTCTACGACCCCGAGCACCCGACCCCTGAGTAAGTATCAGCTCAGCGGCTTCCCGCTGCCCTCGGCGGCCTCAGCGCAAGCGGAGGGCGGCGCGTCCTGACGGGTTGTGGCGCGGGGAGTAACGGGCCTGCGGTGGACTCGCGCAGGCGGCGTGGGGAGCAGGCCCGCGCCGCCGCCACCGGCCCCTTGTCCGGGCCGCCGCGGGCCCAGTATTTTTTTTTTAACATCTTTATTGGAGTATAATTGCTTTACAGTGTTGTGTTAGTTTCTGCTGTATAACAAAGTGAATCAGCTGTATGTATACATATATCCCCATATCCCCTCCATCTTGCGTCTGCCTCCCACCCTCCCTATCCCACCCCTCTGGGTGGACAGAAAGCACTGAACTGATCTCCCTGTGCTATGCGGCTGCTTCCCACTAGTTATCTATTTTACATTTGGTAGTGTATATATGTCCATGCCACTCTCTCGCTTCGTCCCAGCTTACCCTTCCGCCTCCCCGTGTCCTCAAGTGCATTCTCTACGTCTGCGTCTTTGTGTTTCAGACATTACATGAAATTTCTAAAAACCTTATATGTTCTGGTATAATGTTATAAGTCATAATTCTAGTTATTACTTTAAAATGTATATCAGAAATTTTAAAAAAATTATGAGTTGAACCTGGATGATGGATACAGAAGAGTTCATTATACTGCTATTTTTGTTTATTTTTTATTGTTTTTATTGTTTTCTATAGTAAAATGTTTTAAAATTTTTTTAAAAAAAAAGCTCCCTAACTTGACGGCGCGGAGACTTCTGGGAAATAGAGTCCTGGTGCTTGTCCCGCTCTCCGGGCGGGCTTTGGCAGGCGGATTTCGGGCATCCCCCTGCGCAGGCGCGCCTCACAGTTTGTGCGTGTTGGCGCACGCGCACCACCGTTGCCGCGCCGCCCTCGCTTCCAGTGCGTGCCCAGGTCCCCGCTGGTCGTCGTTCTCAGGTCCTGGCGCCTGGCGGTTGAGGATTGCGGGGCGTGCGGCGCTGGACGCCGTCCGGCCAGGCCGGCAGCCAGCGGGCGCGGGCTGTGCGGGCGAGGGTTCGCGTGGGCCGGGCGGAGGCTGGAACGGGGACCCCCGAGCGCGAGCCGCGGAGCCCGCGGGCTGGGCCGCAGGGGCCGGGCGGGCGGCGGTGGCGCAGTGCCCGACCGTTTGCAGCGCGCGGCAGAGCGAGGTCCCGGGAGGGACGTGGGCCTGAAGGGAGCTTGTCCCGTAGGCCCAGAGCCGGCTCCTCGGGCCCAGTGGCCTCGTGAGGTGGCAAGGAGGGACCCCGGGAGAGGAGCGCGCCGGAGGAGCAGCCCCCGGCCCGGAGCCTCGGGAGCCCAGGGCCGGTCCGCGAGTCCCGACGGGGTACGTGGTGCGCCTTCGGGCCTGCAGGCGGTTGTAGACCCTGCGGCCCTTGGAGAGCGGGGCTCGGGTGAGCCCGCCCCGGGCCCCGTGGGAGAGCGACCGGGAGGGTTTGACCGCTTCCCGGAGGTGGAGGGGTCGGGCTGGAGGGCAGGGCCGGCTGCTCCGGATGGGGCTGCCCTGGGACTTGTGAGTTCCGGGTGTCCTGGGGGAGCAGGGGCCACAGGCTCGGCCGGGACGTGCCGCGTCCACCCCTCCCTCCAACCCCGATCCTCCTTGTCCTCGTCGTCCTGCTGTCGCCGTGTCGGGCTCTCGCACGTGTCTCTCAAGGCCCATCAGCACGTTGGTTGTCTAATCTAAGCGTCCGCTGCCCCCCTGGGTTGTGCCCTGTGGAATCGCACAGTGTAGTTAGTGCAGGATGAGTCTGCAAGGCTTCTGTCCTGCTTCCTCGGTTGAGGAAGGAAGAGATTGGGCCTGAGAAGGGAGGTGACTTGTCCCAGATCCTCACCGGGTGTGCACGTGGGGTCGCTAACAGGACTCAGAACTCCTAGGGCAGGTGTTCTGTCCACTTCAAATCAGTTTTAAGAAAAGATTTTTTTGAGCGTCGCACTTAAGTTTCTCCAAATAATTGAAAGAGTGAAACGCACCTGAGTGTATCCCTTTATCCTGGGTATCCTGTGGATTTTCTGTTCTGAAGTTGTTAGCAGAGTTGGTGAGAAGAGATAAACTCTAAGCGTTTTTTAATCTCATATTTAACGATGGAGGTTTATTTTAATAGGATTTAGTGTACACTGACTACTGAAAACAAAGTATCGCCCCAGTTACCACAGTCACGTGGGAGTTACAGACCTGAGGGTGGTTGCCCCCTCCTCATTCTAACAGGCCCTTGTGAAGGTGAAAGGGTGGGTCTCCCACAGCTGTCTCTTGTGGAGCGCGGGGCGGGTGCTCGTGCACCCCGAGCCGCTTCAGTCGTAGCTTCACTGCCTGCATTTTTTTCCTTTTCCAGGTCCGCCTCCACTGTCACAGTCCTGCACGTTGTTCCAAGAGCAGCGGAAAATGAATCGGTCTCCGGTGAGTTTTGCTGTTTACGTATTGCCTTGCTGCTCTTGTTTTGTAATAACAGCTTGGGAGGCGAATAGTTCAAAATTTAAAATGGGAAAGTAGAAGTAGGTAAAAGATGTGGTTAGACAAAGCGTAGAGGAACAGGTCAGTACCAAGTGTTTCTGGCAAGTTCTATGCGCAGATCCCACGATCCTCTTACAGCCACAGTACAAGCCTCGGGTTCTTGACATTTGTGGCAAAATACCATCCCTTGCTTGACTTACATTGTCCTGCCGAAGCACTTTTGTTCTTGGGCGTGAAAGGTTTCCTTGAGGATCCCGCTGTAGGCCGCTAGCCTTCCTGAGTGACAGCCCCTAACGTGTTGACATTGGTGCCTTCCTTGTGCTTCCTGTAAGCCGAGAGCATGCTGTCCAGGGAGCACTCAGTGCATGTAACTTTTCTGTTCAGTACAACACTGTTGTCCCGTAGGTACATTGTTTTCAGTGCTCAATCCAGGGATGCAGTGAGGATCCTCTGGAGGAACTGCCTTCTCACCCTTCAAGTAAATGTCCCGCTTTGTCTCTTACAATCTAACGGGGTCGCGTTACAGACCACGTAGTGATGTCTCTGGCAAAGATTCCTTATTTCCCATCTGAATTTTTTTTTTTTTTAAGAAATTCACGTTCTTTTATTTATTTATTTATTTATTTATGGCTGTGTTGGGTCTTCGTCTCTGTGCGAGGGCTCTCTCCAGTTGCGGCAAGTGGGGACCACTCTTCATCGCGGTGCGCGGGCCTCTCACCATCGCGGCCTCTCCTGTTGCGGAGCACAGGCTCCAGACGCGCAGGCTCAGCAATTGTGGCCCATGGGCCCAGTTGCTCTGCGGCACGTGGGATCCCCCCAGACCAGGGCTCGAACCCGCGTCCCCCGCACCAGCAGGCAGACTCCCAACCACTGCGCCACCAGGGAAGCCCTCCCATCTGAATTTTATCGTGCAGCCTGCGGTCTTGGTTCTGCCCCTCCCCGGACCCTGATCCGGTTGAGGTGACCTGTCATCCAGCATACAAACCAGTGGAGATTTGCCAGTCCTCACTTCAGACCACTGTCGCCTTCCCATCTGCAGAGTCTCCTATGTTGGTTTCTGTGACAGATCTCTCCTTGCTCTCTTCCTGACTGATTCTTTCTTCCATCCTCTTTGTGTGTTGTCTTTTTACTCTTGGTTCATGACTCTTAAAGCTGTCTGATCTCACCCTCTGGTGCTTTTCACCTCCAGCTCTGTCAGTTCTCCCACCTGGACCAGATAGATGCCTCTGTCCAGCCACTTGCCAGCATCTCTATGGAGTTTGTCCAAAGGGCACCTCAAATGACTAGATCCAGTAGATCCAAAAATGATTATTTACAGCTCCCCCGCCCCTTGCCTTCTCCTTTTGTCCCTGCCGGCTCATCGTTGCATCATCCAGCCTGTCACCCTACCCAGAAAAATGGGTTCATTGTAGAGTCCTTCTCCATCCTCTGTTAGCACGTTGTAGTGTTAGGCTTGTTAATGTCGTATTCTAAACGGTTTTTATTCGTTCCTCTTTATCCCATACTTGTACCATTAAAATAGCTTATTTTTTCATTTCTGTAGTTACAGAACCTTTGTTTCTGTGCTGCTACCTCTTTCCTCCACCAGCTCAAGTGTATTTTCCACGCTGAGTATTTCTCCTAAAATATGAATCACAGCAGTTTGTCTCCACGTGGGAAGCACTTTAGAGGTTCCCTGGGTGACTGGACAAACGAGGTTGCCATTCTGTGGAGCTGTTAACCCTCGAGCCCAGCACTGGGGGGAGGTCGTAACTCGCTGCTGATGCGTTTGGATGGGTGTGTGGGGTGAGATCCTGCTCGGAGAGGCTTAGGAGAGAGGAGTGGGAGAACGGGGTTTGTTGTGTTCCTAGCTTTTTCAAGACGTTTTGCTGTGACGGGGAAAAGAGAAATTGGACAGTAGCTGGAGTAGGAGCTGAGGTCCGGGGCGGATGTTGTGTCGTGTTGTGCTGTGTTGTAACGGGAGAAACAACAGCGGGAATGATCCAGTAGACGCGTGTGGGAGCGGGGAGAGCTGCGGCCCGGGGTCCTGGCGTGGGGAGGGGGTGGCAGAGCTGGGGTGCAGGTGGAGAAGCCCTCCGATGGCTTCTCTGTTCTCAGGGAAGCAGCTCCTCAGCTGAGGGTGAGGGTGAGGTTGGGGGCTGGAGGAGAGGGCAGCACTCTGGGGCCCAGCTCCATCCTGACCATCAGCACACACCGTTCCGCCAGCCGGGAAGACTGTACTTGCCTTCTCTGCCTGAAAAGCCATCTCGTTTCTTAAATATGGGAGTAATTACTCTTTGAGGAGCCTGTGTGATTCCCCGGGTACTTCTCAGCTCAAAGCGCATTGAGTGCCAGTTCTGGCCACGGACATTTTCTGCTCAGCTGATGGAAGGATCCCCAGAGGAAGTGTCCTGCTTGCCTGGCTCTTGGCTTTGGCGACCCTTCACACCATCTAGTGTGGTGTCTCTTTTCCTAGATGTAAACATCAAATGTCTTCAGGTTCTGCATGTGATCTTAAGAAGCAATTCTCTGCTTCCGGGAGCTTCTGTTCTCCTCAGGGAAGGCACTTCACAGACGTAATTACAGGAGAGGACGGGAATCCTGCCCGTCGATACGTAGGGAACTCCAGAGTGCTGACAAAGCAGAGCCTGCTTTTCTCTCTTTCTTTCTTTCTTTTAAATTTTATTTATTTACGTATTAATTTATTCGTTTTTGGGTGCGTTGTGTCTCTGTTGCTGCGCGCGAGCTTTTTTCTGTAGTTGCGGCGAGCGGGGGCTACTCTTCGTGGCGGTGCGCGGGCTTCTCATTGCGGTGGCTTCTCTTGTTGCGGAGCACGGCTTCTAGGCATGCGGGCTTCAGTAGTTGTGGCTCGCGGGCTCAGTAGTTGTGACTCACGGGCTTAGTTGCTCCGCAGCATGTGGGATCTTCCCGGACCAGGGTTCGAACCCGTGTGCCCACCATTGGCAGGTGGATTCTTAACCACTGCGCCACCAGGGAAGTCCGAGAGCCTGGTTTTAAATGCATTGTCAGAGCACGTGGCTCAGTGACTCGGGGAAGGGTGACGGCCCTCACGTGACCAGGACTTGGGTAGCGGCAGAGGTTGGCGAGGCTCTCAGAGCAGCGTGAGGTGGGCTGGATGAGGCTCCTGAGGTGCTGGTAAGGACCTCCTTCCTTAGGATGTGGGCCTCCTGTCAGGACCAGCGGGACGTGACTGCAGGCGGACCCTGAGGTTGACTGAAGAGCCTCCCCTGTGTGCTGGTTTTGCTTTCATCCTGTGGAGAAAGTGAAACCTTGTAATTGGGACAGTGAGTCATCTGATCAAAAGAAGTCATGTGTAGAGACTGTGGACGGCATGAAACGCAGGGTGGGGTGCAGTGGGTCAAGTCAGGGGGACTCTGGGCTCCAGCGCGATGCCCGACAGGAAGGGGCGAGGCCGCGGCGTGTTCCCGCTGGTCCTAGGCCCCGGAAAACGGTATGGACGTTCTCTTGCGGTTTTTCCTTAATCGCGAATGAGGTTGAGAGCGTTTTCAGGTGCTTAGAAGCTGTTTCTTCATTTTAACTGATAGACAGTTTTAGAGCAGTTTTAGGGTTACAGGAGAGTCGAGCAGACAGCAGTTTCCTGTCCCCGTCCCTCTGGGTTCCCTCCCTTGATAACATCTCGCGCTTGTGTGGCGCGTCGTCTCAGTGGTGGATCAGCGCTGACGCCTAGTTCTCCCCTGGAGTCTGTAGCTTATATCAAGGCTCCCTCTCTGTGTCCTGCTGTGCAGGTTTGGACACGTGTGATGACCGGCAGCCACCACTGCAGTGCCACCCAGAACCATTTCAGTGCCCGAAACATCCCTGGGGGCCACCTGTTCATCCCCCCCAATGCCCCCAAGCCCCCGACAGCTGCTGGTCTTGTTACTGTCTGTCTATTTTTGCCCTTTCCAGAATGTCACGTAGTTGGAATCCTTCAGTCTATGGTCTTCTCAGACCAGTGTATTTCTGTTTTTATATGAAGGGCCTGTCCGTGTTCTCTGCCCGTCTTCCTGCCCCAATACTGTCTTGTTTTGTTTTGTTTCGTTCTGTTCTGTTTTGTTTTCCTTGTCTTATTGACTTACAGAGTCGTCTTAAATGTTTCTAAATTTTTCCAGTTGGGGTCATGTTAGTAAACATAGTTTTCCAAGTTTTATTGTCTTTTTCCTGTATTTTCCAGCATTACTATGTAATTCATTACTTTTTTTTACTTTGAGAGGTTGAATATTATGCATTTTAAAAGTTTCTCAAAATCAGCACGTTTGTGTGTGTAAGATTCCTAGTTGAACAGCACCCTCCGTGGTCAGTACTGGAGTGCAGCTTCTTTGCGGGGGGAGGCGGGGGATGTGGGAGGAATGCATCAGTCTAGTGGTTCCCTTTCTGTTGGTTCTTAGTTCCCCTTTCTGGTTCTGGCACTGCATCAGCCACTCTCCTGGGACAGGCCAGGCAGGTGGGGTCCTCACTTGCTGTCTCTGGAGGCTGTGTGTGTCTGAGAACAGCTTTGTTTTTCCCTGTCGAGCGAGAGGACTCTTTTGGTTGGGGAGCGGCGTCCTAGGACTGCGGCCCTTGGGCCCCCGCTGTTCTGTGTCATTTGGGCCCCAGCCATGCGTGGGAGGTCTCTGACACACAGACGCCGCTGTTAAAGTCCTCTTGGGTGTTTGTCGTTTACAATCCTCTGAGGAATACTCCTTTTCTCTAATGGAATTCCAGTGCTTAAGCTTTCTAGCCACTCATGAAAGGAATCTCAGAAAGCAAAGGAGACCGGTCCTCTCTGCCCCCAAGCAGGGGAGTGAGCCGACACTGTTAGCCTCACGCTGAGAACATGGCTTGTGGGAAACGTGTAACCAGTGCTGCGTTCTGTGATTACAAGGCCGTCTGTGGAATCTTACTGTACCAAGTGGTCTTTTTTTTTTTTTTTAATTTTATTTATTTATTTATTTATGGCTGTGTTGGGTCTTTGTTTCTGTGCGAGGGCTTTCTCTAGTCGCGGCAAGTGGGGGCCACTCTTCATCGCGGTGCGCGGGCCTCTCACCATTGCGGCCTCTCTTGTTGCGGAGCACAGGCTCCAGACGCGCAGGCTCAGTAATTGTGGCTCACGGGCCTAGTTGCTCCGCGGCATGTGAGATCTTCCCAGAGCAGGGCTCGAACCCGTGTCCCCTGCATTGGCAGGCAGATTCTCAACCACTGGGCCACCAGGGAAGCCCCCAAGTGGTCTTTTAAGACACATACATCATGGGTTGTTCCCTTGTGTTTTGAAACGAACCTAAAACCCCTAAATATTTGCAGTTCTGATTGCTTTCTTAATTTGTTATCCAGGTTTTCTGAAATCCATTTTCTTAAAGTTTAAAATGCAAGAAGAGTGCAGTTTTCTAATCTTCTCTTTTCATAAAAGTGAACGTGGGCAAGCCACTTAACCCATCACCAAATAGAAAATCATTTGGAACATTTACAGTAATGCTGTTTTCAAGCAACAACAGTGCATGTATTTTTATGCCCGCTACTGGTGAAAACTACAATGTTTTCTTATTGTGCTGTTTTTTTCTCATCAGGCAAAAAGTACAAGCAATTAAACCCCCTCCCCCCTACAAATCACACATTTTGTGAAATTACAAATGCAAAACCGAAAAGTAGAATAAGGTGTGCGTGATTCTACTTATGCATTATAATTAGACTAGTTCATGGTCTGATCCCTCACTCTCTTGCATTTGGTAATAACTTCCAGTGTGTGAACGTGTGGGCCCCCAGTCTTCATCCGGGCAGCCTCAGGTGTGACCGGTGACACCTGCATGGAATTTGGGCAGAGCTTCTGGAAGACTTGCTGTCGCTTTCTGAGACAGGCTTCTGGAGGCTGAGCCGAGGCAGTTCTGCACAGACACTCGTCTGCCTTGGGCGGCAGCCACCTCTTCCCCCGCCCCGTGTGTCCCGTCAGCAGCTGGGCACCCTCAGCCTTCCCAGGCCAGCAAAGCCTGGGTCCCGGACATCTGTGCATCTGGAGCTGGGGGTCAGGTGACCTGGCATCTTAGGGGACCTTGCTAACAGGACCCATCCTGCCTCTTCGATTGTTCCACGTAAAGAACGTTGATTTTCAGTCAATGTCAGGAGTTTGTTGCCATCTGAAAGGGCCTCTGAGCTTGGCGTGGTCTTTTCCTTCACCTCCTCCACACCATTCCTTAGTTACCCTGCGGCACGTGGGATCTCAGTCCCCTGACCAGGGATTGAACCCAGGTCCCCTGCATTGTAAGGCGGATTCTTTACCACTGGGCCACCAGGGAAGTGCCTACCCTTATGTTTTAACAGTTTTGGAGGTCTTCACAGAGATCCTGGATGGATTCACCTAACAGCACCAGGTAAACTTCGTGTCAAGAGTAGTGCACCTCATTCCTCAAAAATTTTAAAGTAGAACTATTATAAGATCCAGAAATTCCACTTGTGTGTATTTTTTCGGAAGAAAACAAAAACACTAGTTCAAAAAGACACATGCACCCCTATGTTCACTGAGCATTGCTTATAATAGCCAGTGTATAGATGCAACCTAAGTGTCCATCCATAGTTGAATGGATAAAGAAAATGCGTCATATATATATATATATATATATATAGCTATACACACACACACAATGGACTGTTAGCCATAAAAAAAAAAAAAAAACAACAAAGAATGAGGTGCTTCCCTGGGGATGCAGTGGTTAAGAATCCGCCTGCCAATGCAGGGGAAATGGGTTCAAGCCCTGGTCCTGGAAGATCCCACATGCCACGGAGCAACTAAGCCCGTGTGCCACAACTATTGAGCCATGCTCTAGAGCCTGCGAGCCACAACTACTGAGCCCGCGTACCGCAGCTACTGAAGCCCGCTCACCTGGAGCCCATGCTCTGCAACAACAGAAGCCACCGCAGTGAGAAGCCCACGCACCGCAAGGAAGAGAAGCCCCCGCTCGCTGCAACTAGAAAAGAGGCCACATGCAGCAACAAAGACCCAACGCAGCCAAAAGTAAAATAAATAAATTTTTTAAAATTAAAAAAAAAAAGAATGAAATCTTGCCATTTGTGGCAACATGGATGGAGCTAGAGGGTATTATGCTAAGTGCAATAAGTCAGACAGAGAAAGACAAATACCGTATGATCTCATTTGTATGTGGAATCTAAAAAAACAAATGAACTAATGTCACTAAAGAGAAACAGGCTCATAGATACAGAGAACAAACAGGTGGTTGCCAGAAGAGGGTAGGTGGATGAGTGAAATAGGTGAGGGAGATGAAGAGGAACAGATAACCAGTTACAAAATAAATGAGTCATGGGAATGAAATATACAGCATGGGAAATACAGTCAATAACATTATAACTTTGTACACTGACGGATGGTAACTAGACCATGATTCTTTTCTAACGTATAGAAATATTGATATTGTGCACCTGGACCTAACATAGTGTTGTAGGTCAGTTACACTTGAATTAAAATTTTTTAATTAGAACGAAGAGAATAGTGTGCCTCATTACCTATAGACACTTAGTCATACAGCAGTTCTCTAGAACATATGCATCCTGTGTAACTGTAACTTTATACCCATGGAACAACTCCCCATTCTCTCCTCCCCCACCCCTGACAATTTATGTTTGCCTCTTTTGGATACCTCGTATAAGTGGAAACACACAGTTTTGTCCTTCTGTGACTGAGCCATTTCACTTATCATAATGTCTTCTAGTTCTGTCCCCGTTGTCACAACTGGTAGGATTTCCTACTAATAAGTCTGAATCATATCCTATGTATATACCACATTTTCTTTACCCATTTCTCTGTTGATGAAAATTTGCATTGTTTTCCTATCTTGGCTCTTGTGAATAATGCTGTAATGAATGTAGAGGTGCATATATCTCTTCTAGATATTGATTTCCTTTTCTTTGACTATACAGGCTATATATTATATCACATTATATTACATCATACTACATTACATTCTATTATAATTATTGTGCTTCCCGAATCTTGTGTGTTTTACAAATTGAAGGTTTGCGGCAGCTCTTTGTGGAGCAAGTCTGTTGGCACCGTATTTCCAACAGCAGTTGCTCACTTCTTGTCTTTGTGTCATATTTTAGCAATTCTCACACTATTTCAAACCCTCCATCAGCAAAGATTACTACTCGCCGAAGGCTCAGATGATGGTTAGCATTTTTTAGCAATAGAGTATTTTTAATGTTTTTTTTTGTTTTGGCTGTGCTGCACAGCACGTGGGATCTCAGTTCCCCGACCAGGGATCAAACCTGCGCCCCCTGTATTGGAAGGCGGATTCTTAACCACTGGACCACCAGGGAAGTCCCTAAAGTATTTTTTTTTTAACATCTTTATTGGAGTATAATTGCTTTACAGTGTTGTGTTAGTTTCTGCTGTATAACAAAGTGAATCAGCTGTATGTATACATATATCCCCATATCCCCTCCATCTTGCGTCTCCCTCCCACCCTCCCTATCCCACCCCTCTGGGTGGACAGAAAGCACCGAGCTGATCTCCCTGTGCTATGCGGCTGCTTCCCACTAGCTATCTATTTTACATTTGGTAGTGTATATATGTTCATGCCCCTCTCTCGCTTCGTCCCAGCTTCCCCTTCCCCCTCCCCGTGTCCTCAAGTGCATTCTCTACGTCTGCGTTTTTATTCCTGTCCTGCCACTAGGTTCATCAGAACCACTTTTTTTTTTCTTTAGATTCCATAAATATGTGTTAGCATACGGTATTTGTTTTTCTCTTTCTGAGTTACTTCACTCTGTTTCACAGACTCTAGGTCCATCCACCTCACTACAAATAGTTCAGTTTCGTTTCTTTTTATGGCTGAGTCATATTCCATTGTATATATGTGCCACATCTTCTTTATCCATTCATCTCTCAATGGACACTTAAGTTGCTTCCATGTCCTGGCTGTTGTAAATAGTGCTGCAGTGAACATTGTGGTACGTGTCTCTCTTTGAATTATGGTTTCCTCAGCATATGTGCCCAGTAGTGGGATTGGAGGATCATAATGGTAGTTCTATTTTTAGTTGTTTTTTTTTTAATAAATGTATTTATTTTTATTTATTCATGATTTTTGGCTGTGTTGGGTTTTCGTTGCTGTGCGCGGGCTTTCTCTAGTTGCAGCAAGCAGGCGCTACACTGTTGTGGTGCGCGGACTTCTCATTGCGGTGGCTTCTCTTGTTGCAGAGCGCAGGCTCTAGGCGTGCGGGCTCAGTGGGTGTGGCTCTCGGGCTCTAGAGCGCCGGCTCAGTAGTTGTGGCACACAGGCTTAGTTACCCTGCAGCATGTGGGATCTTCCTGGACCACGGCTCGAACCCGTGTCCCATGTGTTGGGAGGAGGATTCTTAACCACTGCGCCACCAGGGAAGCCCTATTTTTAGTTTTTTAAGGAACCTCCATACTGTTCTCCATAGTGGCTGTATCAGTGTACATTCTCCGCAACAGTGCAGGAGGAGGGTTCCCTTTTCTCCACACCCTCTCCAGCATTTATTGTTTGTAGATTTTTTGATGATGGCCATTCTGAGTGGTGTGAGGTGATCCCTCATTGTAGTTTTGATTTGCATTTCTCTAATGATTAGTGTTGTTGAGCATCCTTTCACGTGTTTCTTGGCAATCTTATATCTTCTTTGGAGAAATGTCCATTTAGGTCTTGTGTCCATTTTGAAATTGAGTTGTTTGTTTTTTTGATATTGAGCTGCATGAGCCGCTTGTATATTTTGGAGATGAATCCTTTGTCAGTTGCTTCGTTTACAAATATTTTCTCCCACTCTGAGGGTTTTTTTTTTTTGTCTTGTTTATGGTTTCCTTTGCTGTGCAAAATCTTTTAAGTTTCCTTAGGTCCCATTTGTTTATTTTTGTTTTTATTTCCATTTTTCTAAGAGGTGGGTCAAAAAGGATCTTTCTGTGATTTATGTCATAGAGTGTTCTGCTTATGTTTTCCTCTAAGAGTTTTATAGTGCCTTGCCTTACATTTAGGCCTTTAATCCATTTTGAGTTTATTTTTGTGTTATGGTGTTAGGTAGTGTTCTCATTTCATTCTTTGACAGGTAGCTGTCCAGTTTTCCCAGCCCCACTTATTGAAGAGGCTGTCGTTTCTCCATTGTATATGCTTGCCTCCTTCATCAAAGATAAGGTGACCATATGTGCGTGGGTTTATCTCTGGGCTTTCTATCCTGTTCCATTGATGTATATTTCTCTTCCCTAAAGTATATTTCAATAAAGGTATGTACATTGTTTTTTTAGACACAAGGCTATCGCACACTTAACAGACTACAGTACAGTGTAAACATAAGTTTTTCATGCACGGGTACACCAAAAAATTCATGTGACTCGCGTTATGGCGGTATTCGCTTCATAGCAGTGTTCTGGAACTGAAGCTGCAATGTCTCTGAGCTGGGCCTGTATACCCAGAAGTGGGATTGCTGGATCATATGGAATTTTTATTTAAAAGATTTTGAGAAAACTCCATACTGTTTTCCACAGTGACTGCACGATGTTACATTCCTGCCTACAATATGCAGGGGTTACGATTTCTCTACAACCTTGACAACTCTTATGTTTAAAAAGAAATAAAAAATTGTAGCCATTCTAACAGATGTGAGGTAATATCTCATGATGATTTTGATTTGCATTTCCTGGATGATTAGTGACATTGAGCACCTTTTCATGTACCTGGTGCTGTGTTAAGTATTCCTAACACACATACAGAGACACAAAGGGATAGAAGGAATCTTTTGTAAGTGATGAGTATATTACCGTGATGGTGGTGATGGTATCACAGGTGTGTGCATATGTCCAAACTCATCAAGTTATACAAATTAAACCTGGGCTGGATTTTGTATATCAGTTATACATAAATAAAGCTGTAAAAGCCCAGCAACAAGTGGTGTGTTTCATGAGCCGGTGAAGCCCAGGTACATCTTTTCTCCTCTCCCAGGGGTGAACCCACCCAAGCAGCCATTGAACTTGGCTCACTTTCCGTTTCTTTAGTTTCCCCTTCTATTACTTTTGTGTTTCTGCTTTGTTTTCAGATTACAGCTAAGTGGTTCCCCATTTGTAGCAGCAGTGATTCTGAGTTTGGCTCTGTCGTTTGAAGACTTTTGATGGTCTCTCCAAAGCGATTAAGTTTCTACAGAACTAATCTCAATTAGGTGAGAGGTGACAGAGGATCTGGTTTGTTAGTCTTTTCTTAGTCTTTTCTGTTTGTCTATTTGTCTACTTTGACAAGCTCAAATCAGTTAAGAATCTCTTGCCCAATGGGAGGAGAACGGCTCCTTAATATCTAGACTGGTGACTCTTTACTCCTGACCCATGTCTAAGACTTTAGAACTGAAGGTAAAAGTTCCATTTCTCTGTATGTCTGTGTGTCTGTAATTCAGAAAGGTCTTTACTTCTGACAGTGTGAGTATGTAATGTTTTCTTACTTCTGGATCTATTAAAGTAGATTGTAGAGTCTCTTAAATTAAAGGATTTCTGTCCTGATTGGCTTACAAAGATACAAATGTGCTTATAAAAATTATATATCCCGAAAATTCTCAGAAAGGAATTTGAACTTCTAATACTTTAAATGTGCTAGAAAAGTATTCTTACGGAAGTCAAGTCAGGGAATTCCCTGGCGGTCCAGTGGTTAGGACTCGGTGCTTTCACTGCCAGGGTCCGGGTTCAGTCCCTGGTCAGGGAACTAAGATCCAGCAAGCCTCTCGGTGCAGCCAAAAAAAAAAAAAAAAAAAAAATCAGAAATTTAAAGACTTCAAGTTTACATAATTTAGGTAAATCTTTGGCAAATGAAGCTAGTTTAATATTTTTGGTTTAATAAAACGTTATTCCTATCTTATTTATCAGTATTAGGCATACATTGAAAACAATTCTACTTGGGTGTGTTCTTCCTAAATTTATATAGGTGTACCCATCAAATAAGCTAACATTACTTCTACTTAATGTTTAAGGTTATGAAAAATGTAAATTTGTGTTTAACCACATTTAATTATTCTTCTGACAAACTTTATTTCAACAGTAACTATGTTTTGTACTGTGTCAGCTTGTCGATACATTCCAAGATCTTTAGTTTACGTAAACCCTTGAACTGATACTAAATTGTGTTACTGACTGGATAATCATTGGATACCGAGGTCATTTGTAAGCAAGACAGAAACCTGAAACATTGATCACTAAGCATAATCTCAAGTTCTATGCTCTTGCTGCATATTTTTATTTGTTACCTAGAGGCTATATCTGTGGGTGTGTTAATGAATGTGTTTGTCTCTGACACTTGGAGAAGTTGTGTAAGGGATGTTTGTGGCCACGTAAAGTTGTGTTACGTGTGTTCATGAGCTCTGCTAGCCTACAATGCTGGTGTGTGATGGTCAGTTGTCAGTTATTCACTCCCAGTTTTCTTTGTGCAATGGAAGTAACTTTGGTTCAAAGTTATTATGAATATAATATGAATGAGACTTGAGCAATAGTAATGTTATCGGCTGGAACAGAACTCAGGTGCAGCTGCTCATCGCTCAGAAGTCAATGTTCCAGAGACAAGGGTTGGTGGAAGAAGAAAGATGCTTTATTCAGGAAGCTGGCAACCTGGGAAGATGGTGGACTAGTGTCCCCCAAAGCATCTCCCAGTTGCCAATTAGAGGGAAAAGGGGTTTATAGGGAAAAGACGGGAAGTCTCTGGGCTGTGCAGGTGGGGGCTACATGCAGAGTAGCACAGTCAGCTCTGACCATCATCTTGACATTGGTCATGCAGTGGTGTGGTCAGTGTCATGTTGATTGTTTCAGGCACAGTTAATCTTCAAGTCCAGTGTTGGTTTGTTCCCATTTCCTTGAGGCCAGTTCCTGGAATTGTGTAAGCCATTGGTTCAGGTCTGCTCAAGATGGAGCAGCTTATGTCATAACTCCAGTCTGGTCATCATACAGTTAGCTTTCTCCTCTTGTAGTGGTTTTAGTATCTGCAAAACAAGTTAGGAATGTGTCTCTGACACTGTTACTTATGTCCTTGGGGAGGAACTAAAGATTCTGTGACTGCTGTTGTCCTAATCGTGAACTGCTTGAACCTGTTGTTTTGTGACTCAGGGGAGGCCTGGGAGACTGCAGCTGTTTTACAAACAAGAGGCAGGGGACGTGGAAGGGCCCTGCAGGGTCCTGCTTGGTTCCAGCAACCGAGAGGTACAACTTTGTATGCAAGATGATGAGATGTAGTTTTGTTTATTAACAGGAACAAAAATAGTTTGGTCCTAAAGTAAGATGACTGATTGTTCCAGCACCAGAAAGAGGATAGTGAAGGACACCACCTGAATGAATCTAGAAAGTTGTATGAGATTGGTGGAAAGGGAATTGTATTTGTCTCAGCCGAAGGTGGCTCAGTTTTGATGTTTATTGCAGAGATTTTCAAAAAAGAGCTTATGGTTCTCTTAAGTATCAAATATTATATTGATGTAAAGCTGGAGTTTGGTTTTCTCTCTGTAAAAATGATATATTTTTTCGTGGAGTATTGGTCTCCTTAATAAGTGGTTGGAAAAGTTGTTCTCTAAATCTGCCTAAACAGCCGAAATTCTGTATCTCACTGGAAGAGCTTTCTGCACCTAGTTCTGAATTCATCCGGCCTTCTTATTTTCTTGAAAATAAATGCACAGGGACTTCCCTGGTGGTGCAGTGGTTAAGAATCCGCCTGCCAGTGCAGGGCACATGGGTTCGAGCCCTGGTCCGGGAAGATCCCACATGCTTTTAGAAACTAGAGCACGGAGAGAGTAAGGTCATATGAAATTTGAAACGCTAAATATTGTCATAGTTTTAAGCAGTTTGAAGATTGTTGGGAGAAATTATGTGTCATTCATTCAAGTAATACACATTTGATGAATACTTGCAAAACATAAACAATAAAAAATCCTCTAGAGCCCGCGAGCCACAACTACTGGAACCCACGTGCCTCGAGCCCATGCTCCGCAACAAGAGAAGCCACCGCATTGAGCAGCCGATGCACCACAACGAAGAGTAGCCCCCGCTCACCGCAACTAGAGAAAGCCCACGTGCAACAACGAAGACCCAATGCAGACGAAAATAAATAAATAAATAAATAAATAAATGTGTTAAAAAAAAAATAAATGCAGAACACACTTTCTGCATTTCTGAGAAAGTTAAGCTTCCTTAAAACTGTGTTCCTTTTGGTCTGGTTTTTTCTCCTTAAAGTGTACTGTCAGGAATTCCCTGGCATTTCTGGGGTTAGGACTCTGCGCTTCCACTACTAGAGACCTGTTTTTGATCCCTGGTCAGGGAACTAAGATCCTGCAAGCTGCGTGGCGCGGCCGAAAAAACAGCAAAGACAAAATAATCATACTTTAGCCGTTAAACGAAGTCCAGGGCCTTTAGTTCCTCCTCAAGGGCTATCGGGTAATATTCTGAGCCACGTCCTTGGAGCTGTTTTGCAGAGACTGAAACCCCCAGCAGGTGGAAGAAGTTAACTGCATGCTGCCCACAAGCACGTAGACCCCAGACCAGTTGGAAGCAGAAGGCTGATGATGTTGAGTCCCCGTTACCTCACCACCAACCAATCAGAAGAATGTCCGTGAGCTGATCACGCACCTTGTAACCCTGTCTTCAACATGTAGCCCCTTTCTCTTTTCCCTATATAGTCCTCAAGCAAAACCTCAGGAGGGGAGAGTAGGTTCTTTGGGACGAGTCCACCTTCTCCCCTGGACTGCCGGCTTCCTCAATAAAGCTATGTTTCCTTTTACCCAACACTTGTCTCTCAGTATTGGAGTCCTGAATGATGCAAGATCTGCCTCATCTTCTGTAGTTTTTTCTCCATGAAAAATAATTCAGGATTATTTTTCAGAGTTAAGAAATGTGGTTGGATAATCACAACTCCAATTAAGCCACACCTCGTTGGGCAGCAAACAGGCAGAGCAGACTGGTAATGACCACGCACATCATGATTGTGAGAAGACTTTCATCTTTATTATATTTCCCCAAAAGCTGCATTGCATGGTACTCTTTAATAATCTAAAATAACATACAAACTTGTTGAGAGAAGTTAAAAAATTAGGACTGAATTCCCACAATTCAGTAATGAGTACTAAAAAAATACAAATTTATGCTTACAAGACTTGGGAGGAAATACCCACCTAGCTGTAAGTAGAATGGAAATATTATGTAATAGATAAAATGTATATTATGTAATAGATAAAAACAAAAATCTCTCTTGAAAATGTGAATAAAATTGTATATATGTGTAAATATACAACAGCTGTAATACTCATCACAAAACTTTGTAGGAATAAGATGTTTCACAATGAAGACTATTTCAAAACTATTTAAAATACATCTCTAAATATAAAATATAAAAATACAATAATTTTATAGGTGACATTTTCAAAATAAGCCAGTGGAAGTTAAGTCATCAGTCATGACCGTATGGCTCTAATTATATATTTTAAAGTTATTCCCTCCTATTCTGAGCCCCCTACACGCCACCTTCAAATGCTTCTAGACTGGGGCAAACAAGTGTATAAAAAATGGGACCTCCAATGTTCATCTCAGGGGAGATTTGAATGAAATGATCTGAAAATTGGGGTGGTGCCTTCCAAAGGGATGGAACTTGACAGAACCCTGATTTCTTATTGTTCTGCCACAGACTCCTAGAAGCACGCCCCGCTCCCAGGAGTGTGACACGAAAACTCTCTTGAGCTCATTCTGGAAGACGCTGGGTTCTTCCTGATCATCTGCACAAGAGGCTTCTCCCTCCCTCCCTCATGGCTGTCGTCAGCGTGTGGATTGACCTCCTGTGCAACATCCTCATCTCTCCTGGGCTCTGTGATCTGGAAGTAAGAGAAGGAGCAAGGACGTCAGATTTCAAAGTGGGAACTGTCCAGATACAAAGGTTTTCACATTCTTAGTCAGTTCTCACCAGAATTGAGACTCATTTATGATTGCAGTTTTATCTCAAATTCTCCATTCGGAGCCCCAATCCTGAACCATTCATTGTTTTCAAGTGCGATTCTTGGACTTTGGTGACCCTGACTCCAAAAACTACTGAATACACCTAAGGTCAGGCCCAGTCATCTGCTTTATAGCCAAGACTCCAGGTGATTCTGCTCAGGGAGCTGGCATTTGGAGAATGCTGCTTTAGTCTTAACTCACCTTGGTCCTTTGGCACCACTTAAATTCTGAACTTGGAACCACACTACAGACATCACTGACCGGTCAGCATCGTGGACCAGGAGACCTGATGCCTGATGCCTAATCCTAATGTCTATTTTATTATTAATTTTTAATTTACTTATTTTCTTTATTTTATTTTTGGCTGCATTGGGTCTTTGTTGCTGCGCGTGGGCTTTCTCTAGTTGTGGTGAGCGAGGACAACTCTCCGTTGCTTCTCATGACGCTTCTCTTGTTGCGGAGCACGGGCTCTAGGCGCACAGGCTCAGTAGTTGTGGCTTGTGGGCTCTAGAGTTCAGGCTCAGTAGTTGTGGCTCGTGGGCTCTAGAGCGCAGGCTCAGTAGTTGTTGCGCACGGGCTTAGTTGCTCCGCAGCATGTGGGGTCTTCCCGGACCAGGGCTCGAACCCGTGTGCCCTGCATTGGCAGGCGGATTCTTAACCACTGAGCCACCAGGGAAGTCCCTGGATCCTAATGTTTAAATAAAAGTCAGTCCTAAACTTGGTTAGTTTTATGGGCTGAATGTTTGTGTCCCCCAAAATTCTTATGTTGAAATCTTAAAATCTTAATCACTAAGGGGCTGGTATTAGGAGGGTGGGGTCTTTGGGAGGTTATTAGGTCATGGGGTAGAGCCCTCATGAATGAGATTATTGTCCTTGTAAAAGAGACTGTGGTCTGTTGTTTATAAGCCACGCAGTCTGTAGTATTTTGTTAGGGCAGGTCGAATGGACTGACAGCTAGTTTGCAAGATTTCAACCAAAGGTTTGCTCAATCCTCTGCCCACATCTAGAACTCTAATGTGTCCATTGTAATAAGCCATGCTGCAGATGGCATTCCTTAACCTTCAGTCGTTCTGATAAACCCCCTTGAGCATAAAGTTGAGGGGGAAAAGGTGAATTGTACAAGAGGAATCATTGGTCCAGAAGTGGTGAGTCAGGGGAAATAAAGAGTCACAGGTGATCTGGCCATAAGCAATTGGAAAGTAAATTTGGATGAAAATAAAGCTAGTCATAATTCGTCTTTTCTTATTGAACGTGTAGGCTGTTCTATCTAATATCCTGTTTGTAGACATTTACTTTGTGGTAGGTAAATCCTAGAACCCATATCCGTGAGGGATGTAAGGCCAAAAATGAATTAAAAAGGGAAACTCGAAACACCGTATATGGAAAAAAATCACCATCTCATCAAAGCTGTTATTTGGACCCAATTGCTTTGGGTGAAATGACTTCAGTGAGACCCATGCGTCTGTGACAGACTGGTTTCCCCGAGGTCTGGCTCCCATGGGCCCCACGGTGCTGGTGTGTGTGTGTGGCTGTGAGGCCGCGGCTGGGCGCTGAGTCGGCGTGTGGCTGTGTGCCCGGCTGGCCCCCTTCACAGCGTGAGAGGTGATGTGGGTCCAGCAGTGGGATTCCTCCGATTTCCTCAGTAAGCAACGCGTTCATTCCGCCCGCACCTTTGCGGACGCAGACCTACCTTTGCGCAGGCCGATGACCTCAGGCCTGCGTGGTCCTGGGGCCTCTAGGGCAAGAGGGCGCGATCTCTTCCCCACACCCAGAGCTCTGGATCAAAAGCCTGGATCTGGAAAGACAAACAGCCCCTGGAAATGAGGATGACGCTGCCTCCCCTTGCCCCGCGTCCGGTTCTTTCTCATCCGTCCCCAAGTCCCAGACCGAATCCCCCATGATCCCCACCTCCTCTCCGGCCCTGCTCCTCCCCCAGACCGCCACAGCCCACCCACCTGCTCGCACTCTTCCCGAGTGACCCTAGCGTTCCAGCCCATGGAACGGATGAACTGGAGACGCAGTTTGTGGAACAAGGGACGCTGGGAGCGGTTCTTTCCATAGAGGAACGAAAAGATGGCCTGTTTGGGGGCCTGGTTGTCCTCTTCCATGTCGTTGGCCACATAGCTGGGGAAAGACATCAGGTGGCTGTCATCAGCACAGGAAGGGCCTCCACTTGAGATCAGCTTCCCAGAAAAGAGGCGGGCTGAGCATCCTGACACGACCCACCCAGCCCTGCCCAGCGTCCCCGAGGGCCGCCCAGTCATCAAGGCGCCACTGCCAGGCAGGACCTTCGCAAGGGTGCCTCTCACACCTTGATGCCGGGGACAAAATCCAAACCCCCTGTTCCCTTCAACTTGTTGTATGTGCACACACCTCTCTCCCTATGTTGCAGGTGTATGTACAGTTCCTGAGGGCAGGAGCTGATCTGATCTATTTCTGCATTCATCCCTCTCCTACCAAATGACACATTTAGGGCTTGGTTCATCTTGATGCATTAATTCAACAGCCTTTTGTGAATCTCTGTTCCCATCACCTCATATTCCCCAGCGTGTAGGGTGTACTTTATAAGGTTTCATTAGATGAATGAATGAATGAATGAATGAATGAACATTTTATCTCGTAGCCAAATGCAATACTGATTACCTCGAAGACTCACAATAACAGACATTCGCAAAATGAAAAGAATTGTGCTGAGTGTTTTGGGAATGCATTGACATTTTGACAAGACCTGCCTTCCACATTGTGTCTAGTCTAATGGGACTGGGGAAGGGGAAGGGGGGGAGATAAGAAATGACTGTAATGCAAAGCATCACATTCTAATACGATTTTAACTAAAGTGCCTCCGGGATGCAGAAGTTAGGGAGATCAGGCATCGTGAAGGTTTTGGTGTTTGAACCCACTTTAAGGATAGGGTCATTTTCTTCAGATAAATGTGTGGGAAAGATCCCTGGACAGAAAGCACAATAGAAACTTAGAGGGCAGGGTATTTGGAAGGAACAGTGACACAAAGGAATAAAGTATCAGGACAGTGTGATGGAGATTGCAGAGAGAGTTGAATTCCAACCCAGAACTCTGGCCTTGATTTGGCACGTAATTAGCCAATGACATTGTGTGAAGCGGTCAGACCTGGGTTTTGTAAGGATATTCAGGCAAATAGAGCCGACTGGCTTGGGAGACTTGGAAGAAACATCAGTGGGGAGCATTTTCCATCAGGTCCGCGCTATGTGATAAGGGCCCCCGATTGTGGCATTTGTCGTGGGAACGCAGAAACGGAAGATAATCACACTTGGTGCTGATGTGGGAAGACCCGAGACCGGAGAATCAGAACCGGAAACGTCTCAAGTCTATTTACTTGTGGGCAGGATGGTGTCAGTTCTTTCTTCCTCTCCTCTTAGGAGTGTTTTGCTTTGTTTCGTTCAGTGTTTTAATTGACATTAGGGTAGTTTGTTTTGACAATGAATGGTATAAAAAACATAACTTCGTTTGAAAAAGAAACCACTCTACCGTAATCCTGTCATTTTCACAGCCAGAGTGGACAGTACAGAGGGGTTTAAAAAAATAGATGAAAGGTCAGAGCCCCAGGTCTCCCCCTCCGCCCTCCCAGGGGGTTGAATATTGATGGAGGGGATGGAGCAAGATACTCACAGAGCTATAAAGAAATGGATTCTCTGGAATTGCCAGGAGAAGAGCCCGGCCCGGCTGAAATAAGCTATCACCATCGACAGGAGATACTGATGGAAAGAGGGAAAAAAACGTAGGAGAAGCTTGCCAGAAAAGAGGCACATCTTCCACATCGTGGAAGAGGAAAAACAGTGGGATAAGGGAGCAGGGGACGAGGAATGGGTGGTGCCACTTGGAGAAGAGACCCCCGTGTTGGGTGAGCCTGATTATTTGGGGGAGGGTAGAGGACAGAAGGTCAGAGTTTGCGACGCTCCAAGGATGGGAGGCTGTGGGTTTGAGGGCGTGGACTTAGGGCCGCTGGCACTGGACGGTGTTTGATGAACCGGAGCCAAGGCGAGTCCCCAGGAGCTGAGAGGAGAGGGGACTTAGGCAGCAACCACCAAAGGGGCACACCTGGGGCTCAGATCCCAGAGGGGACCTCGAGGCCCCTGGAGGGAAGTGTTGACAAGGCATCAGGTTGGGAGGGGAGTGGAAACGTGGGTGGAGAAAGCACCCCGCGTGCCCACCCAGGACAGGCTCTGGAGCAGGAATCCATCTCAGTGGGTGACTTACCTTGTCAGATACTTGCAGGTTTTTGTCCCAGGCGAGGAATTTCCTAATGACGGGATCCTCTGTGAAAAGAGGGCAGATGTTTGCCAGTGGGAACAGGGCTGTTGTGGGAGCATTCCAGAGCCAAGAGGGAGAACCGCGCCCCCCCCCCCCCGGGGAAATGCCAAGATGTGGCCCAGGGTGAAGCTGATGGGAAGAGGGGAGGGAAGATCATTCACTGTGGTAGGAAAAGGGGTGACTCCCCTTCTAGGGGGGCCGAGTGACAGGGAATGATGCCCCTTCATCATGCATTCACGTACCACTGCAGAGGGCATCGAGTTACTCACAGCCAGTTTCTCAATTGACAGTCATGTCAGAGGGCGAAGGTGGCTTGTCAGCCCCTCCCCCCTCCCCCGCCCCACGCCGGTAAGATTCAGAAGGCCAGTAAGAGCTAGAGTCTCAGGGATACAGTTGAAACCAAGCGAACCTAATCCTGTATCACTTCTAAATCTAACCTAGTCTTGTATCATTTGTAAGTCTAACCTAATCCTGTATCATTTATGTGTCCCCTGTGTCCTTTATCCATAGACAGTCCGCCAGGGACGGAGAGTGCACCAACTAGCAGGGAATTCTTTTCCATTGGGAAAGTGTAGTCATTGGAAGTTTTTGTTTGTTTTTCAAGTATAGGATTGGAGGGTGCTGGGCGAAGGGGCTGGTCCTTACCGAGCATCCTGTTGAAGACCTCGTGGTGCTCAGGCAGCACTGAAGACACCCGCTGTCGCTTGAGCTTCATCTTGAGCCCATTCAGCGACTCCACGACCCAGGTGTCCTGGGCCTCAGTGGCCGGCTCGCCCTCCTCCTCCTCCTCTCTGAACGCCACTGACCTCTTCCTCTTACAGCCAGGGCGCTGAGGCGGGGAGCTGCAGCCGGCCCAGGGGGCTGAGAAAAGACAAGAGACTACAATAGGACGTTCTCGTCTTGGGAATTCAGCCACTTGTGACCACCCAACCCCACCCCAACTCCGCCTCCCCCCCGAAACACCCCTACCCTTTTCAGTCTCATAGACCTCTGACCTTGACCCAAGTCATCTTTCCATCTTTCTCTGTCCATATCTACCTATCCCTCCCCTGACTCATTTTGTCATTTTTCCAGCTTCGTCCTGAAAACTCTTTCTTATGGTAGGTAATTTGTCCCACTAGGAAAAAAGAAAAAGAACCCTCCCCTTGTTTCCTCTCTTCCCCTCTCTCATCCTTGGATCTCATCTCCTAACCCTCTTTCTTGCTTCCCAGGGTTTCCGTGTCCCCAGCTCCTGTCCTCTCCTCCCTCAATCCCTGGCTTTCCGAATGTCTCCCTTCTTTCATAGGCACCTGACGCAGGTGCTCCTTCCCGACCTCTGTACCCTCTCCTCCTTACTGGTCAAGCCTCTGAAGTTCCTTCTCGTGCCAGCTCCCTCACCTGACGGTCCTGGGCTTTCTTCGTTGACAGTCACCTCCAGGGGGTACCCTGAGGAGCTGGGCTGGGAGTCCTGGTCCTCAACCTGGGAAGTCGGTTGACGATTGGCCATGATTTCTCCCAAACTCTTCCCTTCCTCGACGCCTAGACTCTGCTTTGTCCCAACTCTTCTTCTGGACTTGGGCAAAACACAAGTGGTCGTCCCTTCTCCGAGCTGCGGGGCAACTGGCAGTGGAGAAAAGCTCTGGCGAGATGCTATTGTCCACCTCTGCTGCCGAGCGCCACGGAGTCTGGTCCTTCCAATCAGGAAGGTCGGAAGCCTGTGACATCATCATGGGTCATTCCAACCTGGCAACCAGTTTGAATGAAAACAAGTAACTGTCAGACCTATGTGTGCACTTGTCCCAGAGATCAGGGGTAAATGGTATCTCCTGCCACTGACCCAACCTCTGCCCGTCCTCCAAAACCCCCCTCAAGGTGTCCGGACCCCTCTTTACTGCTTCCCAGCAGGTGCGCTGCCCTCTCCCTGCTGGACTCTCCCCCTCGCTCGCATTCCTTTTCCACGGCCTGGTGGGAGAGTGGGGAGAGGGACAAGGAAACTTAGGGGAAGCAGCAACGGTTAAGCCTTATAAGAGTGAGATAAGTATGTAAAAAAAAAGATCCCAGGTGCCTTGACTGACTGGATTAAAAAGTTACGTTAAAACACGCAGTTTGGCAAAGCGCTTCTGCTCAATGTGTACTGACACTGTGTTCAGAATTCTGTACTGGGGGAGCACACGTCCGCCACCCTCAGGCACCTTTGAGTCCAAGAGCCATTTTGAGAAGCTAAAATCATAGAAAAGCACAGGTGCTCACACACCCTTCAAAGGGGGTCTACAAACAAACACAAAACAACAAAAAAGGGCACCTTTGGATTTCATGAAGTCCATGGATTGTCCAAAGCCTGCCCCTCGATTCCAATTAAGAAATTCTAGTCTACTTACCAAATTTTGAGAATGTGGTATCACTGTTGACCCAGAAATTTCACTACCCGAATAAAAATGTCACGTGTACAGAAGACTAAATGGAAAAATCTCCAGTTCAAGACAGATTATTTTTCTGAATAAAAATGTCACATGTACAAAAAGACTAAATGGGAAAACCTCCAATTCAAGACAGGTTATTTTTGTATGAGGGTAGGAAGTACACGGTAGCCGAGATGCAGAGAAGAAAATAGCCAACTCAGGGTCATGCAGTGTCACTGGAAGCTTCTTCTGAACCTCCCAACTCATACTTCCACTCCTCCCCTGGGTGTGTTGAGTCTTGCTTTTCCTTCCTTCCTTCCTTCCTTCCTTCCTTCCTTCCTTCCTTCCTCCCTCCCTCCCTCCCTCCCTCCCTCCCTCCCTTCCTTCCTGCCTCCCTCCCTACTTCCCTCCTTCCTCCCTTCTCTCTTTTTTTATTGTGATAAAATATACATTCCATAAAATTTGCTCTTTTTAAGGGTACAGTTATGTGACATCAAGAATTCACATTGTTGGGTTTCCCTGGTGGCACAGTGGTCAAGAATCCGCCTGCCGATGCAGGGGACACAGGGTCGAGCCCTGGTCCGGGAAGATCCCACATGCTGCGGAGCACGTAAGCCCGTGTACCACAACTACTGAGCCCGCAAGCCGTAACTCCTCGGCCCGCGAGCCACAACTACTGAGCCTGTGCGCCTAGAGCCCATGCTCTGCCACAAAGAGAAGCCACCGCAATGAGAAGCTCGCGCACCGCGCCGAAGAGTAGCCCCCGCTCGCTGCAACTAGAGAAAGCCTGCGCACAGCAACGAAGACCCAACGCAGCCAAAAATAAAAATATTAATCAATAAAAAATTCACATTGTTGTACCACCATCCCAACCATCCATCTCCAGAATATTTTCACCCTATCAAACTGAAACTCTGTCCCCGTTAAACACTGACTCCCCTTCCCCTGCTAGCCCCTGACACCCACCCTTCCACTTTCTGTCTCTATGAATTTGACCCCTCTGGGGATCTCACAGAAGTGGAATCATATAACATTTGTCCATGTGTATCTGGCTTATCCAGTTAGCATAATGTCGTCAAGTGTCATCCGTGCAGTAACCTGTATTAAAATTTCCTTCCTAGACCCCAAAGCCAGTGTGGACAGTACACAGTGAGTGAGAAGGAAATAAAACCCTGGGTCTAAAGAAGTTCAGATGTATGCCAAGTGCAATGGGAAACCGGTGAATGAGAGGTGTCGTGATCCAGTTTGCAATGAAAGGGAAAAGCTTTATTTTGGCTGCTGTATAAATGATGGGGTGGGGTTTCAGCAAGAGTGGAAGTCTGGAGACCCAGATATGGTTGGGAATTTGTTGTGGTAGTACAGGAAGACGATGTCTGAGAAGATGGAGAGAAGCAAACAGGTTCCATGTACTTGGAGGGAGAATCAGCAGGGCTCATCGGGGGATGAGATTGGGGGGAGGTAGCGGGGAGGTATTTCTGTTTACTCTGTGTGCACGTGTGTGCTTATGCCTCTACTGCTGAGACTTAATTGTTTGTACAAAGAAACACCTTTCCTCTTAAAAGTGGAATTGTTAAATTTTCACTGTTTATACAAAGAAATATCAATCATTTAAAAATACATAAATGCTCTTTGTATCAATTAGAAACTTCCTTTTTGTGGATGAATAATATCTGTTGTATGAATATACACACTACATTTTCTTTATCCATTCATCTGTCAATGAACACTTGGGTTGTTTCCACATTTTGGCTCTGAATCTTGCTTTTGAATTATTGTTTGGACTTTGATGAGAAGTATCTCTGTTGTTCAGGGTGTGCCCAAAGTTTTATTTTGTCTTTTGATCACTTACATATTTTTAATTAGCCCAAGCAATGCATACGTAGAGTCAAATCAGTTCATCCAAGGTGCAGGGACTGTCTCTTTGGTTTGCACTCGTGGACTTTCTGAGATGTTGTAGGTCTCAGAGACCATGCAAAGAGCATCTGAGGTCCTCCAGAGCTGCCACAGCCCGGCTCTCCTCAGGGTCCGCACTGCTGGGAAAAGCACTGCTGCTTGAGGACCTGTGTCCCTCTGCTGTAGACGTTCCATTGTTAGGAGGCCAATGAGTTCAGATTTGCATTCATCATGCTTTCAACCATCACAGCTGATTGGGTCCTTCTATAACAAAACAGAAGTCACTCCCCTCTTGGTTAACAGGCTTTCAGATATTAGAAGGTTGGTATTCTGTCCCCGTGAAAATTTCTCTTGTATACTGTGAAATACCCTGATTGCTTTATCTAGTCTTCAGATCTGGATTTGCATAATCCCACCCCACCTCACCTTATCCAAATGTGCTATAGTTAGGTGGGACCCATCTTAAGATGTGTTGGTATGTTGTCCAAAACTGGCGTAAAGAGCCCAGATTGAATCTGATGTTGTAACTGAGCAGGACCCTGTGGGGCCTTCCTGGGATGGATTCTCCCCATGTCTTCTGCCTGCTTCTTGTCTTCAGAAAATTTTAGCCTCCTAGCCTTCTCTGAGTTCGAAACAAACAATTTAATCAGAGAAGTGAGAAAGTGCAAAAAGAAAGGAAAACAGTCCCAAAAGACCAAATAATATTAGTGTAGCCGTTAAACAAAGTCAAGGACCTTTAGTTCCTCCTCAAGGGCTGTAGATACTGTTCTGAGCCACGTCCTTGGAGCTGTTTTGCAGAGACTGAAACCCCCAGCAGGTGGAAGAAGTTAACTGCATGCTGCCCACAAGCACGTAGACCCCAGACCAGCTGGAACCAGAAGGTTGACGATGTTGACCTCACATTACCTCACCACCAACCAATCGGAAGAATGTCCACAAGCTGACCACACACCCCTCAACCTCCCCTCCCTCACCTCCCACTCTTTTATAATTCACTTTAAGCATTTTTTAATTTTATATTGGGAGTATAGTTGATTTACAGTGTTGTGTTAGTTTCCAGTGTACAGCAAAGTGATTCAGTTATATGTATACATATACCTATACTTTTTCAGATTGTTTTCCCATTTAGGTTATTACAGAATTTGGGGGGTTTTTTCATCACTCTGTGTGGCTTGCAGGATCTCAATTCCCTGACCAGGGATTGAAACCGGGCCACGGCCGTGAAAGCCCGGAATCCTAACCTCTGGGCCACCAGGGAACTCCCTAGGTTAATACAGAATATTGAGTAGAGGTCCCTGTGCTATACGGGAGGTCCTTGTTGATTGCCTGTTTTATATATAGTTGTGTGTATCTGTTAGTCCCAACCTCCTGATCTATCCCTCTCCCCCACCTTTCCCCTTTGGTAACCTTAAGTTCGTTTTCTATGTCTGTGAGTCTGTTTCTGTTTTGTAAAGAAGTTCATTCATATCATTGTTTTAGATTCCACATAGACGTGATACCATATGATATTTGTCTTTCTCTGTCTGACTTCCTTCACTTAGTATGATAATCTCTAGGTCCATCCATGGTGCTGCAAATGGCATTATCTCATTCTTTTTATGGCTGAGTAGTATTCCATCGCATATATGTACCACATCTTCCTTATCCATTCCTCTGTCGATGGACATTTAAGTTGCTTCCATGTCTTGGCTATTGTAAATAGTACTGCTATACATATTGGGGTGCATGTGTCTTCTTGAATGATGGTTTTCTCTGGGTATATGTCCAGGAGTGGGGTTGCTGGGTCATACGGTAGCTCTAGCTTTAGTGTTTTGAGGAATCTCCATCCACACTGTTCTCCATAGTGGCGGCACCAGTTTACATTCCCACCAACAGCCTCACCTCATCTTTAAACACCTTTCCCTCAAAGCCATTGGGGAGTTGGGGCCTTTTGAACCCTAGATACCTAGACTCCTTGCTTGTTGCCCTGCCGTAAACGCTGCACTTTCCTTCACCGTGACCCGGTGTCAGTAGATTGGCTTTACTGCGTGCGGGCGAGTGGACACAAGTTCGGTTCAGTAACAGCGTGTTTGGAGACAAGCAATACTATCACCTCTCCTCCTGTCTTTTCCTCCTGTGGGTGCAGTTTAATATAACAACGGCTGTAGCTCTAGTGCAGAAATGTCAGTAGAGTGAAGCAGAAGTGCTTTATCAGTACAATCCTTTCGGCATGAGAGTCACGTGGAGAAAATATTACAACGCAGATGCCTGGACACAGCCTCACAGATTCTAATTCCACAGCACTGAGCTAGGGCCTAATTTTAACTTTCTCAATTGACCTGCTTCTGATTTGGAAATCTCTGGGTGGGATGTGCCACCCAGGCTGGTGCAGTAGGGGGTCTTCAAGGCGTCACTGAATGACATAACCGGGAGGGAGGTGAACCGTGACCTGGATTTAACACAGGCAGCCTCTGGCAGGGCTGTGGCCAGGCCATGGGTCCACAACTGAGCGGACGTCTGTGTCAGCCTCCAATCCTCCTGCCAACGGGTCCGTGACAACCCCTCCGGCAGCCTGGTGCTGCTGTGGATAAGCAGCCCTGGGGTCGGAGTTCAGCCCAGGCACCTACCTAGTACATACATAGTGCATGTGCTGCTGAGGAAGCGGCCCTCTCCACCAGAAAGCCTGGAGCACACCCTCCCGTACAGCCCTCAGAGGGGCCCAACCCTGCTGACACCTGCATCTCAGACTTCCAACCTGCGAAAATGTCGGACAGTGCATTTGTGTTGCTTAAGCCCGCCAGTTTGTCGTACTTTGTGACGCAGCCCAAGCAAACTGCTACGGCCTCTATTTTGAATAAGAAGGAATTCACATGTGACGGTCACTTTCCTGCTTCCCCTGCCTTTATTTTTTTATTTTTATTTTTAAAGAATATTTATTTCTCTTAGGCTGCGTCGTGTCTTAGTTGCGGCACGCGGGCTTAATTGCCCCGTGACGTGTGGGATGTTAGCTCCCGGACCAGGGTTCCCAGGCTTCGAACCCCCGTCCTCTACATTAGAAGGCGGATTCTTTACCACTGGAACACCGGGAAAGTCTCTCCCCTGCCTTTAAATTAAGATGTGTCCCTGAGCTTCAAAGAAGAACCTGTCCTTTTCTGTTAGATGAGAAACTTGAGTTTTCTTCTTAAACGTTGCATTTCCTGGTTGTGGTAGATGTGTTAGTGTTGAAAAAAATGGTTGAGAGACTTTAAGAGGGGAATGATTTACAAATCCTAAAGATGGGTGCCAGTTATCTTGATAAAATTGGTATGTTAAGAGACCAAACATAAACAGGAGAAAACAGAGGCAACTACTTAGGAAATGAAGGATGGGAAAGGCTTCTTCAAGTACAGTGTCAAAGCAGATGAAAAGTATGAAGTGAAAGTGAAAGATTTGAACACAAAATATGTTGTTAAGTATCTGTATAACAGAATGTGAGAGTAAAAAATTAAGTTAAAAAGATAAAGAACAGGGATTGACAGATATACACTTGTATATGTAAAATAGATCAACAATAAGGACCTACTGTATAGCACAGGAAACTATGTTCAATATCTTGTAATAACCCATAATGGAAAAGAACCTGAAAAAAGAATATATATATTCTTACATAAATACATGTAACCGAATCACTTTGCTGTACACCTGAAACATTGTAAACCAGCTATACTTCAATAAAAATAGATAACTGACAAAAGAGGGAAAATACCTGTATTTAATAGAAACGGAGATACAAAAAGAGAAAGCTTTATATTGTAAATATCCATATATATGAAGAGATCTTAATGAAACCAAACTAAAATGTGGCCATTGCTGCTTCTAGTCAAGGTGAAATCACAGGGTCCAGGTTTACCCTCCTAGCTTAAACAACTTTAAAAAGGGGGAAATGTATGAAGTGACAGTTTTTCGCCTTTTGGAGAGAGGGGTGAGTCGTGAGAGACATCAGCTCCCCACTGGACACCCTGTTCATTTGGATGACTCCGTACTTATTATTCCCTTTTTTCGAGCCTTTCCTCAAGACAGCTTGTAATAGAAATACTTCCAGAGAGTGTCCAGGGCAAAGTACAGGGCAGGGGGCTGGGGAGCCCAGCATGCCTCTGGGCTGAAGGGATAGAGTGAGGTGTTGAGGTGGGCACAGCAGCTGGGGTTCACAGGCCACCCCAGTCTTCTGCTGAGACCCGGTCAGTGCACGTGGGTGAGGTGAGAACTGGAGGCCTGGTGGCGGGCTGACGGGCGCACTGCCCACCCAAGGTGCTTCCAGGGTACTCAGTGTAGCTGACGTCTTTACCTGGTGACAATGGAAAACGCGAGAAATGCGCCCTGGAGGTTTGCCAGGTTCAGGCTCAGAGGAGGCGTGGTCGCTGTCATTCCCACACAAGCAGCATTTCATCGGTGGGAATTCAGGCAGAGGCCACAGTCAGCAGCAGCAAGAACCGGAAAAGACCATTCCTGGCTCTAAGCAGCCATTTCCAAGAGCAATTTTGGAGAAGCACACAGTTTGTGCAGGATTAATTTAATGTGGCATTTCAGCTGGGGAAATCAGGAATGGGTTATGTGCTTATTCATTTGGATGAGTCATCACTTCTTATTTCCGTTTTTAGAGGATTTCCTCAAGACGCTTGTCATATAAATACTTCCTCTGTCCCTTTCATAAGTATCTAAATCTTTTTCAAAGCTAAATCAGTCTCTTGCCAGCATTACAACCCAGGAATGTTTTTGTTAAGGACCTGAGAGCTATCTACTTTATGTCTCTGTCACCAGGGGAGTTTAGGCTAGGTGTTAGGCACTTTGCTCTGAGCTGTAACTACCTGCTTGTCGTAGAGATAGGAGAAGTTGTCTTTCTCCTTTGGATAAAGGGTATGAACTAGCATGGACAGCCACCGAGATGACCAGGTGATTTTAGGATGTACTCTGAAAGAATGTATGCCATTTTTAAGGTGTTGTCAAGTCTTTTCACATGAGACAAGTTCCCGTTTATCTTGAGGACATGTATGCAACAGATTTTATCTGCTGAGCTATAAACAAAAAAGGTGAGGTTGATTTCATTTGCACAAACATTAGTGGTTCGCCTGTGGTGCACAACACAGTCTGGTTGAATGGCTATTCAACAGTAAAACCGTTTTCTTTATTTCTACATTTCTGGAGAGGATTTTCTCTGTTGGCGGGAGATTTTATTTTTATTTTTTTTGTTAGTTAATTACTTCATTAATTAATGAGACTGCGCTGTGCAGCATGCGGAATCTTAGTTCTCCAGCCAGGAGTCAAACACGTGCCCCCTGCAGTGGAACCTAGGAGTCTTACCCACTGGACCGCCAGGGAAGTCCCTGGAGATTTTATTTTTAACTTTTCCCCTAGCAGCTTTTAAGAAACAGTTGGCCAAGAACACAGTTATATTATTTCACCCCCAAAATAGTGATAAATCATTACCCTTATGATTCCATTTTTGAAAAATGATATTTTTACCTAACATAAACAATATCCTCTTTAAGAGGTAAGATCCCAGGTATCTGTTTTCTTTTTTCGGTTTCTGTGTACCGTCTGATTTTCGTATAGTTTTTAATGCGTTGGTTGTGTAATCTAAAAAGCTTAGGGGCTTCCCTGGGGGCACAGTGGTTGAGAATTTGCCTGCTGATGCAGGGGACACGGGTTCGAACCCTGGTCTGGGAAGAACCCACGTGCCGTGGAGCAACTAGGCCCGTGAGCCACAACTGCTGAGCCTGCGTGTCTGGAGCCTGTGCTCCGCAACAAGAGAGGCCGCGACAGTGAGAGGCCCGCACACTGCGATGAAGAGTGGCCCCCGCTTGCCGCAACTGGAGGAAGCCCTTGCACAGCAACGAAGACCCAACACAGCCAAATAAATAAATAAATAAATAAATAAATAATAATGTTTTTAAAAAAAATTAGAACACTTAAAAGATATTTATAAATAAATAAATAAATAAATAAATAAAAAGCTACAATTTCTGTTTTCTTTTCCTTCCGTGGGTAATATTAGTCTGTATCATGGCTGGGCATTTATTGTATTCTAGGATTTGAATGAAAGTTGTAGCGTTTCAGTTAAGCGAACATGATACACTCCTTCCCCTCTCCTGGTGGTGGGGGAATCTCAGATGTAACCTGAAATGTCTGAGGGCAGGGAAAGAACCAGGGACCCTGGAGGCCATCCCACAGCCCCCACTTGAGTCCACACCTTTCCTTGATCGCTAACAGGAGTGAAGACGAATGGGCAATTGAGGCCCTGGTCCAGGCGGCCCACCCTCGCAGCACAGGAGCTCTTCACCGCCAGATGAGCTGGAGACATTTAAGACGCTCACTAACTTGACGGCGCGGAGACTTCTGGGAAATAGAGTCCTGGTGCTTGTCCCGCTCTCCGGGCGGGCTTTGGCAGGCGGACTTCCGGCGTCTTCCTGCGCAGGTGCGCCTTCATGTTTTGTGCTTGTCGGCGCACGCGCACCGTCGCCGCGTCGCCCTCGCTTCCCGTGAGTGCCGAGGTCACCGCTGGTCGTCGTTTCCACGTCTTGGCCTTTGGAGGGCCAGGATTTCGGGGCTTGCGTAGCTGGACGCCGTCCGGCCCGTCCGCAGCTATCAGGAGCGGGCTGTGCGGGCGAGGGTTCGCGCGTGCCGGTGGGAGGCTGGAACTGGGAACCCCGAGCGCGAGCCGCGGAGCAGGCAGGGCCGGAGGGGCCGGGCGGGAGGCGGCGGCGCAGTGCCCGACCGTCTGCAGCGCGCGGCAGAGCGAGGTCCCGAGAGGGACGTGGGCCTGAAGGAGCTTGTGCCGTAGGCCCAGAGCCGGCTCCTCGGGCCCAGTGGCCTTGTGAGGCGGAGAAGAGGGACCCCTGGAGAGGAGCGCGCCGGAGGAGCAGCCCCCGGCCCGGAGCCTTGGGAGCCCGGGGCCGGTCAGCGAGTCCCGACGGGGTAGGTGGTGCGTCTTCGGGCCTGCAGGCGGTTGTAGACCCTGCGGCCCTTGGAGAGCTGGGCTCGGGTGAGCCCGCCCCGGGCCCCGCGGGAGAGCGACCGGGAGGGTTTGACTGCTTCCCGGAGGTGGAGGGGTCGGGCTGGAGGGCAGGGCCGGCTGCTCCGGATGGGGCTGCCCTGGGACTTGTGAGTTCCGGGTGTCCTGGGGGAGCAGGGGCCACAGGCTCGGCTGGGACGTGCCGCGTCCACCCCTCCCTGCAACCACGATCCTCCTCGTCCTTCTCATCCTCCTCGTCCTCCCCCTCCTGTCGGCGTCTGGGCATCTCGCACGTGTCTCTTAAAGCTGGTCAGCACGTTGGTTGTCTAAGCGTCCGCTGCCCCCCTGGGTTGTGCCCCGTGGAATCGCACAGTGTAGTTAGTGGAGGATGAGTCTGCAAGGCTTTTGTCCTGCTTCCTCGGTTGAGGAAGGAAGAGATTGGGCCTGAGAAGGGAGGTGACTTGTCCCAGATCCTCACCGGGTGTGCACGTGGGGTCGCTAACAGGACTCAGAACTCCTAGGGCAGGTGTTCTGTCCACTTAAAGACAGTTTTAATAAAAGAGTTTTTTGAGCGTCGCACTTCAGTTTGTACAAATAATTGAAAGACTGAAACGCACCTGAGTGTATCCCTTTACTCTGGGTATCCTGTGGATTTTCTGATCTTAAGTTGTTAACAGACTTAGGAGAGATAAACTTTTAGCGTTTTTTAATCTCATATTTAATGACGGAAGTTTATTTTAATAAGATTCAATGTATACTCGGTACTGAAAAAAAGTATCGCCCCAGTTACCACAGTCACGTGGGAGTTACAGACCTGAGGGTGGTTGCTCCCTCCTCATTCTAACAGGCCCTTCTGAAGGTGAAAGGGCGGGTCTCCCACAGGTGTCTCTTGTGGAGCCCGAGACAGGTGCTCGTGCACCCTGAGCCCCTTCATTCGTAGCTTCACTACCTGCGTTTTCCTTCTCCAGGTCCGCCTCCACTGTCACAGTCCTGCACGTTGTTCCAAGAGCATCGGAAAATGAATCAGTCTCTGGTGAGTTTTGCTGTTTACGTATTGCCTTGCTGCTCTTGTTTTGTAATAACACCTTGGGAGACGAATAGTTCAAAATTTAAAATGGGAAAGTAGAAGTAGGTAAAAGATGTGGCTAGACAAAGCGTAGAGGAACAGGTCAGTACCAAGTGTTTCTGGCAAGTTCTACGCGCAGATCCCACGATCCTCTTATAGCCACAGTACAAGCCTCGGGTTCTTGACATTTGTGGCAAAATACCATCCCTTGCTTGACTTACATTGTCCTGCCGAAGCACTTTTGTTCTCGGGCGTGAAAGGTTCCCTTGAGGATCCCGCTGTAGGCCGCTAGCCTTCCTGAGTGACAGCCCCTAACGTGTTGACATTGGTGCCTTCCTTGTGCTTCCCGTAAGCCGAGAGCATGCTGTCCAGGGAGCACTCAGTGCATATAACTTTTCTGTTCAGTACAACACTGTTGTCCCGTAGGTACATTGTTTTCAGTGCTCAATCCAGGGATGCCGTGAGGATCATCTGGAGGAACTGCCTTGTCACCCTTCAAGTAAATTTCCCTCTTTGTCTCTTACAATCTAACAGGGTCGCGTTACAGACCACGTAGTGATGTCTCTGGCAAAGATTCCTTATTTCCCATCTGAATTTTATCGTGCAGCCTGCGGTCTTGGTTCTGCCCCTCCCCGGACCCTGATCCGGTTGAGGTGACCTGTCATCCAGCATACAAACCAGTGGAGATTTGCCAGTCCTCACTTCAGACCACTGTCGCCTTCCCATCTGCAGAGTCTCCTATGTTGGTTTCTGTGACAGATCTCTCCTTGCTCTCTTCCTGACGGATTCTTTCTTCCATCCTCTTTGTGTGTTGTCTTTTTACTCTTGGTTCATGACTCTTAAAGCTGTCTGATCTCACCCTCTTGTGCTTTTCACCTCCAGCTCTGTCAGTTCTCCCACCTGGACCAGACAGATGCCTCTGTCCAGCCACTTGCCAGCATCTCTATGGAGTTTGTCCAAAGGGCACCTCAAATGACTAGATCCAGTAGATCCAAAAATGATTATTTACAGCTCCCCCACCCCTTGCCTTCTCCTTTTGTCCCTGCCGGCTCATCGTTGCATCATCCAGCCTGTCACCCTACCCAGAAAAATGGGTTCATTGTAGAGTCCTTCTCCATCCTCTGTTAGCACGTTGTAGTGTTAGGCTTGTTAATGTCGTATTCTAAACGGTTTTTATTCGTTCCTCTTCATCCCATACTTGCTACCATTAAAATAGCTTATTTTTTCATTTCTGTAGTTACAGAACCTTTGTTTCTGTGCTGCTACCTCTTTCCTCCACCAGCTCAAGTGTATTTTCCACGCTGAGTATTTCTCCTAAAATATGAATCACAGCAGTTTGTCTCCACGTGGGAAGCACTTTAGAGGTTCCCTGGGTGACTGGACAAATGAGGCTGCCGTTCTGTGGAGCTGTTAACCCTCGAGCCCAGCACTGGGGGGAGGTCGTAACTCGCTGCTGATGCGTTTGGATGGGTGTGTGGGGTGAGATCCTGCTCGGAGAGGCTTAGGAGAGAGGAGTGGGAGAACGGGGTTTGTTGTGTTCTTAGCTTTTTCAAGACGTTTTGCTGTGACGGGGAAAAGAGACCTTGGACAGTAGCTGGAGTAGGAGCTGAGGTCCGGGGCGGGTGTTGTGTCGTGTTGTGCTGTGTTGTAACGGGAGAAACAACAGCGGGAATGATCCAGTAGATGCGTGTGGGAGCCGGGAGAGCTGCGGCCCGGGGTCCTGGCGTGGGGAGGGGGTGGCAGAGCTGGGGTGCAGGTGGAGAAGCCCTCCGATGGCTTCTCTGTTCTCAGGGAAGCAGCTGCTCAGCTGAGGGTGAGGGTGAGGTTGGGGGTTGAAGGAGAGGGCAGCGCTCTGGGACCCCATGGACATTTTCTGCTCTGCTGATGGAAGTATCCCCAGAAGAAGTGTCCTGCTTGCCTCGCTCTTGGCTTTGGTGACCCTTCACACCATCTAGTTTTGTTGTTTTTTTTTTTTGACGTAAACATCAAATGACTTCAGGTTCTGCATGTGATCTTAAGAAGTAATTCTCTGCTTCCAGGAGCTTCTCTTCTCCTCAGGGAAGGCACTTCACAGACGTAATTATAGGAGAGGACGAGAATCCTGCCCGTCGATGCGTAGGGAACTCCAGAGTGCTGACATAGCAGAGCCTGGTTATATTTATTTATTTATTTATTTATTTTAATTTTTATTCATTTATTTATTCATTTTTGGCTGTGTTGGGTCTCTGTTGCTGCACGCGAGCTTTTTTCTCTAGTTGCAGCGAGCGGGGGCTACTCTTCGTGGCGGTTCGCAGGCTTCTCATTCCGGTGGCTCCTCTTATTGCGGAACACAACTTTTAGGCATGCGGGCTTCAGTAGTTGTGGCTCGCGGGCTTAGTTGCTCCGCAGCATGTGGGATCTTCCCTGACCAGGGTTCGAACCCGTGTGCCCACCATTGGCAGGCGGATTCTTTTTTTTTTTTTTTTTTTTTAATAGTCCAGGTGTTTTAATATAGCAAAACAACTGTATATTTGTCAGCTCTTTTCTTGCTGTGTAACTCGTGAGAGCACCTTGACTTAGGAGCTTTTTTGAGAATTTGTTACTTTAAAAATTTCTGTTTATTATAAAAACAGATATTAAAGGACACAAGAAGGAAGAAGATTCCCCTTAGTATCCTCATTTAACTCTTCAAACACTCCTCTTTCCTTCCAGCCTGGCTAATACATATACGAGGTAGCAGTTCTAATTAGAGTGTATATTTTTGTGTGTGGGCCTCGTACTTTTCTCAATAGAAGAGACTCCCTGTACCTGTCAAGGCCAGAGAGGAGCCTGTTAGTTCTGGATCCTATCCCCTCTCACCTTCTCAAGGTCTTTTCTCCTGAATCATCCATTTCTTCCTCTCAATTGAATTTCTCACATTAGCTTGTAATATGCTCTTATATCTCAAATCTTAAAAAATTCCTCTTTTGACCTCAACATCCCCTTTAATCATTATCCCATTTATAGTCTGCCCTTCACAGCAACACCTGTTGAAAAATCTGTGTCTTGTGCTGTCTACACCTATCACCAACACTTTCTCCTTGACCTGGCAGGCGGATTCTTAATCACTGCGCCACCAGGGAAGTCCGAGAGCCTGGTTTTAAATGCATTGTCAGAGCACGTGGCTCAGTGACTCGGGGAAGGGTGACAGCCCTCAAGTGACCAGGACTTGGGTAGCTGCAGAGGTTGGCAAGTCTCTCAGAGCAGCGTGAGGTGGGCTGGATGAGGCTCCTGAGGTGCTGGTAAGGACCGCCTTCCTTAGGATGTGGGCCTCCTGTCAGGACCAGTGGGACGTGACTGCAGGCGGACCCTGAGGTTGACTGAAGAGCCTCCCCTGTGTGCTGGTTTTGCTTTCATCCTGTGGAGAAAGTGAAACCTTGTAATTGGGACAGTGAGTCACCTGATCAAAAGATGTCATGTGTAGAGACTGTGGACGGCATGAAACGCGGGGTGGGGTACGGTGGGTCAAGTCAGGGGGACTCTGGGCTCCAGCGCGATGCCCGACAGGAAGGGGCGAGGCCGCGGCGTGTTCCCGCTGGTCCTAGGCCCCGGTAAACAGTATGGACGTTCCCTTGGGGATTTTCCTTAATCGCGAATGAGGTTGAGAGCGTTTTCACGTGCTTAGAAGCTGTTTCTTCTTTTTAACTGATAGACAGATTTTAGAGCAGTTTTAGGGTTACAGGAGAGTCGAGCAGACAGCAGTTTCCTGTCCCCGTCCCTCTGGGTTCCCTCCCTTGATAGCATCTCGCGCTTGTGTGGCGCGTCGTCTCAGTGGTGGATCAGCGCTGACGCCTAGTTCTCCCCTGGAGTCTGTAGCTTATATCAAGGCTCCCTCTCTGTGTCCTGCTGTGCAGGTTTGGACACGTGTGATGACCGGCAGCCACCACTGCAGTGCCACCCAGAACCATTTCAGTGCCCGAAACATCCCTGGGGGCCACCTGTTCATCCCCCCCAATGCCCCCAAGCCCCCGACAGCTGCTGGTCTTGTTACTGTCTGTCTATTTTTGCCCTTTCCAGAATGTCACGTAGTTGGAATCCTTCAGTCTATGGTCTTCTCAGACCAGTGTATTTCTGTTTTTATATGAAGGGCCTGTCCGTGTTCTCTGCCCGTCTTCCTGCCCCAATACTGTCTTGTTTTGTTTTGTTTCGTTCTGTTCTGTTTTGTTTTCCTTGTCTTATTGACTTACAGAGTCGTCTTAAATGTTTCTAAATTTTTCCAGTTGGGGTCATGTTAGTAAACATAGTTTTCCAAGTTTTATTGTCTTTTTCCTGTATTTTCCAGCATTACTATGTAATTCATTACTTTTTTTTACTTTGAGAGGTTGAATATTATGCATTTTAAAAGTTTCTCAAAATCAGCACGTTTGTGTGTGTAAGATTCCTAGTTGAACAGCACCCTCCGTGGTCAGTACTGGAGTGCAGCTTCTTTGCGGGGGGAGGCGGGGGATGTGGGAGGAATGCATCAGTCTAGTGGTTCCCTTTCTGTTGGTTCTTAGTTCCCCTTTCTGGTTCTGGCACTGCATCAGCCACTCTCCTGGGACAGGCCAGGCAGGTGGGGTCCTCACTTGCTGTCTCTGGAGGCTGTGTGTGTCTGAGAACAGCTTTCTTTTTCCCTGATGAGCGAGAGGACTCTCTTGGTTGGGGAGCGGCGTCCTAGGACTGCGGCCCTTGGGCCCCCGCTGTTCTGTGTCATTTGGGGCCCAGCCATGCGTGGGAGGTCTCTGACACATGGACGCTGCTGTTAAAGTCCTCTTGGGTTTTTGTCCTTTACAATCCTCTGAGGAATACTCCTCTTCTCTAATGGATTTCCAGTGCTTAAGCTTTCTAGCCACTCATGAAAGGAATCTCAGAAAGGAAAGGAGACCGGTCCTCTCTGCCCCCAAGCAGGGGAGTGAGCCGACCCTGTTAACCTCACACTGAGAACGTGGCTTGTGGGAAATGTGTAACCAGTGCTGAGTTCTGTGATTACAAGGCTGTCTGTGGAATCTTACTGTACCAAGTTTTTTTTTTTTTTTTTTTTTCATTTATTTATTTATTTATGGCTGTGTTGGGTCTTCGTTTCTGTGCGAGGGCTTTCTCTAGTTGCGGCAAGTGGGGGCCACTCGTCATCGCGGTGCGCGGGCCTCTCACTATCGCGGCCTCTCTTGTTGCGGAGCACAGGCTCCAGGCGCACAGGCTCAGTAGTTGTGGCTCACGGGCCTAGTTGCTCCGCGGCATGTGGGATCTTCCCAGACCAGGGCTCGAACCCGTGTGCCCTGCGTTGGCAGGTGGATTCTCAACCACTGCGCCACCAGGGAAGCCCACCAAGTGGTCTTTTAAGACATATACATCATGGGTTGTTCCCTTGTGTTTTGAAACGAACCTAAAACCCCTAAATATTTGCAGTTCTGATTGCTTTGTTAATTTGTTATCCAGGTTTCCTGAAATCCATTTTCTTAAAGTTTAAAATACAAGAAGAGTGCAATTTTCTAATCTTCCCTTTACATAAAAGTGAACGTGGGCAAGCCACTTAACCCATCACCAAATAGAAAATCATTTGGAACATTCACAATAATGCTGTTTTCAAGCAGCAACGGTGCACGTATTTTTATGCCCATTACAAGTGAAAACTATGTTTTCTTATTTTGCTGTGTTTTTCTCATCAGGCAAAACTACAAGCGATTAGAAAAGCCCCACAAATCACACATTTTGTGAATTACAAATGCAAAACCGGAAAGTAGAATAAGGTGTGCGTGATTCTACTTATGCATTAAAATTAGACTTTTCATGGTCTGATCCCTCACTCTCTTGCATTTGGTAATAACTTTCAGTGTGTGAACGTGTGGGCCCCATGTCTTCATCCGGGCAGCCACAGGTGTGACTGGTGACGCCTGATTTGAATTTGGGCAGAGCTTCTGGAGGACTTGCTGTCGCTTTCTGAGACAGACTTCTGGAGGACTTGCTGTCGCTTTCTGAGACAGACTTCTGGAGGCTGAGCCGAGGCAGTTCTGCACAGACACTCGTCTGCCTTGGGCGGCAGCCACCTCTTCCCCCGCCTCGTGTGTCCCGTCAGCAGCTGGGCACCCTCAGCCTTCCCAGGCCAGCAAAGCCTGGGTCCCGGACATCTGTGCATCGGGAGCTGGGGGTCAGGTGACCTGGCATCTCAGGGGACCTTGCTAACAGGACCCATCCTGCCTCTTCGATTGTTCCACGTAAAGAACTTTGATTTTCTGTCAGTGTCAGGAGTTTGTTGCCATCTTAAACGGCTCCTGAGCTTGGTGTGGTCTTTTCCTTAACCTCTTCCACACCGTTCCTCCCTCCACGTTCTTTTTAAATCACCTGAACTTTTTTGTTTTTAACATGCTTGTCCTGTGTTGTATTCCTTTCTTGGCAATTGCATAAACTTAACAGCCACCTTACATTTAGTTATTTAAATTTACTTCTCTGTTTTCTTCTTCATATGTGTCCTCCTTTAAAGAGTAATGAGATACACTTTAGATTATCAACAATAATAGTAGGTATCATTGAGAAGCATGTTATGTCCAAAGAACTATGTTAAGTGCTTTCCATGGATGAACCCATTTGATACTGATCTGTATCATTATGTGATAGGTACCATTATTATCTTTATTTCAGAGGTGATGGTACAGAAGGAAACAGTTTTTAATTACTGGTGTGAGTGTTTGTGAATTTATTCAAAAGATCCACGCTAAAACATCTGGGTGTAGCAATTTCTGGTTCTTTTGTGAGCTCTCTGTCCCTTGTCAGGAGTGTGCTCCTCCCCTGGAAGGTGTTGGTGGGAAGAAGGGATTCCAAGTCCCCAGCTTGGAATTAGGGGCAGCTGAACCAAGCTGTCCCCGACAGCTCGTGTAGCAGGTCAGGGTCAGACCGCTCCAGGCTTATCCTCATAGTAAATACGGAACTAGGATGTGTTGCCTGGCTTGCTTGTTTCTTTGGTAAGTGTGGCAAATACTGCAGCTCGGCTCCTTCTGTGAGCTGTAGGAGAAGCTTAGGGCAGGAACGGGACACATGTGTCTGGAGTTTAGGAGAGAAGCCTGGGCTGGTGATATAAATTTGGGAAATGTTGACATGTAGATGGTAATTAAAGCCATGAGGCCAGATGGGATCACCATCAAAGCAAAATGTAAAAGAAAAAATAACTGAGCCCCAGGCCACTCTAACTTGACGATGACTCAGGGGAGAGGAGGAGCCAGCAAACGAGACTGAGAAGGAGTGGCTGGGGAGGTAAGAGGAGGATCACGCTGTTAACAGTCTGGAAGCAAAACGAAGGGGCACAGTGCATCCCGGGTTGGCACGCATGCCCTCAGGCCTGTGCTCCTCGGGGGCAGGGGCATTGTCTGCTGTTGTAGGTCCCCAACAGCCAGGATTGTTCCTTGCTCACAGTATAAGACAATATTTTCTTTCTTTGCTGTACACTGAACGAACTCATGGCAGTGTATTGTATTTATTTTCCTCCCACGAGATCCATAACATAAAAGAGGTATACAGTGTTAACTTTCTTGGTGAGCTGGGTAAGCTCTTGTCCCCCTAAGTCTTCTCCACATCACCCAGTTCCCATCACGGTGCCATTACAGGGGCCAGTGTCATTCAAGGACGTGGCTGTGGACTTCACCCAGGATGAGTGGCAGCAGCTGGACCCTGAGCAGAAGACAACCTACAGGGATGTGATGCTGGAGAACTACAGCCACCTCGTTTCTTTGGGTGAGGAGAGCCTGCTTTCTGAATTGCTGAGATAAACAGGATTTCCCTCTAACTTACTGACTTTAACTTTGAATTTAATGGGACAAATGTGAGTAATCTGGGGCACCAGGCAGGAGGGCATTTGGTCTTTGCCTCCAAGTAGGTTCTAATTTTGGTACAGCACAGATGGCCACTTCTGTTGTGTAGCTCGAAAGGCAGCCCTTTGCTTAGACGACAGATCTGGAAGCCCAGCAGCCAGGCTCAAGTTCTCTCTCATTTCTGTTAACAGGGTGTCTCATTATCAAACCGGAAGTTATCACCAAGTTGGAGAAAGGAGAAGAGCCATGGATAGTGGGAGGAGAATTCCTACTTCAGAGTTACCCAGGTGTGTGAGTGAGGCAGTGAGGAGGTCGGTAACTCGGAAGTGTTTTTCCCTGGAATTTTTTAATGGTGCCAAGCCTTAGAAGTGACTAAGGAGAGTTGCTTGTGTGCTTTAGCTACGCAAATCTCGCTCCCAAAGACTTCCTCCTTCCCCACAAAAGCTTATGTTGGTAGAGCTTCTCCACGCTTGCTTCTACCCAGAACCAAACCCACTCGCTTCCTTCTTCCTCTTAAACCTCAGATCCCTTGTTCTTACAGCATATTCAGTAACCTCTTATCGTAGATTCTTTTTGCTTTCAGGCATTCATAATCTGTTACTAGAGAATAACTTGTGACTTTCCATATTCTTATTACTTTCCTTTTTTCTTCTTTCCCATGAAATGCCTCAGACTTGTTTCTGTCTGCAGTTTCAATTCTCTTTCCTTGAGGTCAGAGGTCCAACCCCCATCCTGTGCATAAACCAGTAAACTCAGTTCACCTTTGCTGTCCTGAGCATGGGTGCTGGTCATTCCTGAGACGAGTGCTGCTGGAGTTTGGTGTCTCCCTCTTCCAAATGCCCATTTTCATCTTGTCTCCTATTTATTGTTCTGTGGTGAGGGCCTTGAATGCTGTCGTGTCGGAGTAGGTGCGGAGTGAGTAGGAGGTACAGAAATGAGTCGTGGATCATTTATCCTCCCACCCCCGCCCCCTCCAGAAATGTCTCTGAAGGATCTGCTTCGCCCTTCGGTGGTTTGTTTCCCGACTTCTTCAAAGGGCTCCCCCTGTCTCAAGTCTTGAGGGTTTTTGTCTGTTTAATGCTGCATTGTCCACCCTGTCCTCTGGTTCAGTGTTTCCCGTGGGAGCAGTAGGCGCTCCTTCATTCTGACTGGATTTGCAAGATGTGTTCATCTGCCTTTCTAATCTGTCTTATCACTAGTCTCATAGGGTAAGCCTACAGCGATTTCCTGTTGATTCCTAAAAGGAATTTAAATTCCTCCTCCTTTAAGAATTACCCAATATTGGCCCTGTGTTAACCTGGAAATTTTAATTTTCTATTTTTTCCCGAAACTCTGGATAAATTCCCTTTGGTCCACAGTTCTAAATGTCTTCTGCTTCATTGGGGTGTGGGTTATTTGTCCAGATAACACATTCTTTAAGTCTGAACTCAAATATTCAACCCCTCCTTGAAGTTTTTCCTTCCAGCTCTAATCATCACTCCAATGTTTTCTTTCTCTTGACTTTGACTCCACCTCATGGTGATGCCTTAAAAAAAAAAAGCTAGGTTTGATCAAGGAATCTGTTATTTGATTATGTATTTTTTGCTTGAGCTTCTGCACACCACGCCCCCCATAATCCAATAAAGAAAAGGCCATGTTCTCTCCCCTCATCATAGTATGTAACATATAGTACATGTTTATTTCTTTGATTATCTGAGGAGCCAGGTAGGTGAAAGAACCTTCTTGTCCATTCAGTCAGAAATAATTTATAGGCAGGTATTTCTTTTTATTTTATTTTATTATTTTCATTTTTTAAATTGAAGTATAGTCAATTTATAGTGTTGTGTTAGTTTCAGGTGTACAGCAAAGTGATTCAGCTATAGGCATTTATTTCTAAATATGCATGTCTAGGTGACATCCCATATATTCTGCTGGTAGTCGAAAGATGTCCATATGATTAAGAACAACTATGATTTCTATTGAGGGGTTCAAAGGAAATAGGAAATAGAGCCATACTTTCTAAGACGTTATGGTTAAGAAAAGAGAACAGAGATGCATGGGTAGTTTAAAACTCAGCATTGCACATGGAATGTTAATGTTCCTATGCAAGGCTGAATCAAAAATGTATGGAGAGTAATTATTTTCAACTTTAAGGGGAAATGGAGCTAATTAACTTGAGAAAGGACTTGAATAGTTTTTTTTTTTTAAGCATGACACACCCTAAAATATAGGGTTGGAGTGGATCAAGGCTGGAAGTCCGGCAAACTTAGTAAAACAATAGGAGCAGAGACCTGTGGTTGAACGTAAGGTGGGGCATTGCTGGTACCAGACATCTCGGTGTAGGTGACAGTGCCTTAGCCTGTGATCTGTCTCTCCACTTGATGTGAAGTGCCATGGTGTAAAGTGCTGATCCACCTCCTCAGACTGATTCCTCCTTGTCCTTGTCCAGCGGCTAAACTCATTGTCGCCCCAACAGTTTACCTGTTTGCTGTGAGTCCTTTCACATCAAAGAGTTGGTCATTCACCCAGCATCCTTTGTCTTCTCATCATTGCTCTACGTTTGTATTTTACTTTCTATACCCAGTTTTGAACAAAATCTTAAAAGTAGCAAAGATCAAAGGTGCTTGTGTGTTTTATTATATAAATTTATTTTTAATTTTTATTTATTTTTGGCTGCATTGGGTCTTCATTGCTGTGCATGGGCTTTCTCTAGTTGTGGCAAGCAGAGGCTACTCTTCGTTGCAGTGTGCAGGCTTCTCATTGCGGTGGCTTCTCGTTGCAGAGCATGGGCTCTAGGTATGCGAGCTTCAGTAGTTGTGGCACGCAGGCTCTAGAGTGCAGGCTCAGTAGTTGTGGCACATGAGCTTAGTTGCTCTGTGGCATGTGGGATCTTCCCATGTCCCCTGCACTGGCAGGCAGATTCTTAACCACTGCGCCATCAGGGAAGCCTGGTGCTTATGCTTTTGTCAGCTTTCCTCACCACTGGAGATTGTGGAGGTTGTGCATGTGCATGTGCGTGCTTATTCCAAACCAAAAGAATAAGGGAAAAAAGTACACTTGGAATTGTTTTCATCTGTCCATGAAGCTAGCACCTGTGCCACAAAGAAATGGCTTGTATACAAGTCACATTTCATATCTTATATAGGAAGATGTATAAGAATTGGTTAATTTTGCCTCTTTTTAGAAGAAGACTGGGAAGTCCATGATCTGATAGAGGGAGCCCAGGAAAATGAAGACAAACATTCAAGGCAAACTGAATCTGTCAACAACAAAACCCTGATTGAAGAGAGAGGTAATGTTTTTGGTAAGACTTTTAATGTGGAAACAAACCCTGTTCCTTCAAGAAAAATATCCTGTAAATGTGACTCATGTGGAAAGAGTTTAAAATCTACTTCAGAATATATTAGTAGTGATGGAAGCTATGCAAGAATGAAGCCTGATGAATGTAGTGCATGTGGGAAATCACTTCTCCATGTTAAGCTTGAAAAAACTCATCCAGGAGATAAACCTTATGAATTTAATCAAAATAGGGAGGCTTATGCTCTAAATGAAGGTATTTTCCAGAACATTCATATTTTAGAGAAACCCTTTGAATATATAGAATATCAGAAAGCCTTTCAAAAGGGTACAGTGTTTGTTAATCATATGGAGGAGAAGCCCTACAAGTGGAACGAATCTGAAATAGCCTTTCTCCAAATGTCAAACCTCAGTGTGCACCAGAGAGCTCATATGGAAGTGAAGCCCTATGAATGCAATGCATGTGGGAAATCCTTCTGTAAAAAGTCAAAATTTATTATACACCAGAGGACTCATACTGGAGAGAAACCTTATGAATGTAACCAATGTGGGAAATCCTTCTGCCAGAAGGGAACCCTCACTGTACATCAGCGAACACACACAGGGGAGAAGCCCTATGAATGTACTGAATGTGGGAAAACCTTCTACCAGAAGTTACACCTCGTTCAACATCAGAGAACTCACTCAGGAGAGAAGCCCTATGAATGTAGTTATTGTGGAAAATCCTTTTGCCAGAAGACACATCTCACACAACACCAGAGAACACATTCAGGAGAGAGACCCTATGTTTGTCATGACTGTGGAAAAACCTTCTCCCAGAAGTCAGCACTTAATGACCATCAGAAAATTCACACAGGCGTGAAACTCTATAAGTGCACCGAGTGTGGGAAATGCTTCTGCCGCAAGTCTACTCTGACTACACACCAGAGGACACACACAGGAGAGAAACCCTACGAATGCAATGAATGTGGGAAATTCTTCTCTAGGTTGTCATATCTCACTGTACATTACAGAACTCATTCAGGAGAGAAGCCCTATGAATGTAACGAATGTGGGAAAACCTTCTACCTGAACTCAGCCCTCATGAGACATCAGAGAGTCCACACAGGAGAGAAGCCCTATGAATGTAATGAATGTGGAAAGTTATTCTCCCAGTTGTCATACCTCACTATACATCATAGAACTCACTCAGGAGTGAAACCCTATGAATGTAACGAATGTGGGAAGACCTTCTACCAGAATTCAGCCCTTTGTAGACATCGGAGAATACATAAAGGAGAGAAACCCTATGAATGTTACATATGTGGGAAGTTCTTCTCTCAGATGTCATACCTCACTATACATCATAGAATTCATTCAGGAGAGAAGCCCTATGAATGTAATGAATGTGGGAAAACCTTCTGCCAGAATTCAGCCCTTAATAGACATCAGAGAACACACACAGGAGAGAAAGCCTATGAGTGTTATGAATGTGGGAAGTTCTTCTCTCAGATGTCATATCTCACTATCCATCATCGAATTCATTCAGGAGAGAAACCTTTTGAATGTAACGAATGTGGGAAAGCCTTCTCTCGGATGTCATACCTTACAGTACATTATAGAACTCATTCAGGAGAGAAGCCCTATGAATGTAACGAATGTGGGAAAAAATTCTACCACAAATCAGCCTTCAATAGCCATCAGAGAATTCACAGGAGAGGGAATATGAATGTACTTGATGTGGGAAGGCTTCTCTGAAGTCACACCTCATTTAATGTCACAGAACCCTCAATATAATGGATCAGAAACTCCTACCGTCCTAAGACAGTTCACACAGATGAGTGTGGACAAGCCTTTGAGCATTAGTCAGACTTGGAATCTGGAAGTTCGCAGGACGGAACCCACAACTGTAACTAGGCCCCATGATCGGTTGACAGGAGTAAAAATTTATTGATACTTAAATTGTGCATAGTTTCACCATGGATTCAAACTGTTTCACGTATCAGGGAATTCAGACCAAGGGAAAATCTCTCAAGTTAAGGAATGTGGAGAACATATTCTGTTGGAAATTATGAATACTGAAAGTTATGTTTCTGATAAAATATAAAGCTTTTTGTAAAAAAGCCACAGAAGATGGTTGTGAATAAACATGCTCCTTATGTAAATAGAAGCTGTAAAGTTGTCAGGTAGCTAATCAAGACAGCAACATGGCAACATTAAGCTCATATATGAGTGGGTCCTGAGGATGTAGGACTAATGCTTTTGAGGGTGTTTTGGTCTGTTTGTTTGCTTTTTAAGATGCTGCATTACAGGAATTGGATGTTCAGTTTGAATCATGTTTGAAAAGACATTGTATCCTTATTAGAATAATTTCTAAGGCACATGGTAATGACCCATTTTAAGTAGCATGACTATGTTAGTATCTTAATATGCATTGTTACTGAACTAATATTTGAAAGATATGAAGTATGCTTCTTTTTGTAATCCTCCCTGGTATTTATAAATGCATTTTATCATTGTTAATGAACTAAGTCTTCCATAAGGGAGCCAGCGTTTTTAATAATGTTTTCAACTGTATCTGAGTTAGCAAGAGATAGAAATCTATGCAAAAAATAGAAAATGGCATAGATAATTTAAAATTGTTAATGCCAGAAGTCTGTAGTGAGGAACATAGGACTCATTGCACTCAGTACAGTTTTTAAGATATACCTAAAACAGTTTCATTTTAATCTAATTTTTTTCACCTACTGTTTTTTATTTAGATGCCTATGTAAGTGTAAGTGTGCAGAGCACACATAATGTGTAACCTAGGAATTAACTGTAATTTTATTTGATAAGATGGTGTTTTTAAACACCGTGCTTTGCTCCTTCCTGAATGGATTAAGAGTGGGTTCATACGGGTTTGTAGCTGGCATTGTTGGGTGACCACCCTACTCACTCGCTTCTTATTGTTGGCTGGCCAAGTTTGGGTATCCATTCCTCCTGACAGAACAGAATAAATCCTGATTAGTTTCAGCCAATAATGATAATCCCTTTCTCATGGCCAGCAACTGGTTTAGAGTGGTCCGAGAACCCAATTCTAGACAAATAAAGGAAACATCTGACAGGTTATTTCTGGAAAAGTTTTCTTCAAAGCTTCAAGGAATCATGCTGGGTGACATGGAACCTTGTTGAACTTTTCCTTGTCTGGATGTGATGCCTGGCTCTGTCTTTCAACAATGAATTATGATAATAATTTGCACATGGCAGTGCAGAAAGATTGGAAGAAACTGGGACCTGGACAATGCTCTTGAGCCACTGAACCATCCAGCCATTTAGCCATTCCACCTCTGGACTGTTTCTTTTCTGAAAGACTAAATTTATTTTTAAGCTGATTGATTTAGGTTGCTTTTAGGGATAACTACAGATACAGAGTTTGTAGGAGTTACGCAATTGAGAAGTGGACTTTAGGCAAATCATTTATTTTGAGGTGCTGATATAGAAATTATCTTATTTTCTGTAAATTTTGGTGTAAATAGTTTGAATATTAGAAAACCTGAAACCATTAAATGTGTATGTTTTCCTGAATTGTTATGTTACTGACCTAAGAACCTCTGGAACCTGATACGATGTCAGGTATATCTTTCTTTTGATAATGCATGACATAAATTTTGTTTAGGTTAATTTGTTATTCATGGATCATTGCTACCATGTTGTTGACAATATATGGTGTGAGGTAAGGACCTACTTTTGTTGTCCAGTGATTAGCCTGATGAGAGCCTGTATTATTTGAGTAATTCACCCCTTACCACGGAGATGAAATGCCATGTTTCTCATGTATTTCTATCAGTCACTCAAGACACCTGTTTTTATTGCTTATCACTTTTCCACCATATTTGTCTAGATGATCTTGAGTCTGCTACATAACAGGAATTAAAATTCTGGTAGAGTGTATAATAGTTTTGTGTAGCAACTATATATTCATAGTATATTTGTTGAAATGATATTTACAGAGGTTTCCTACACTAGTGGGAAGTAGCTTAAATACACAGTATGCATTTTAAGTAAAATATTTGAAAAGTTTAAATGGTTTACCACATTCTTTTTCTCTTACGGAGTGCCTGACATGAAAGGGTCCTGTACATGTAAGTGGTCCTCAACTGCCTCTTCAGTAATGCAGTCATGATTGTTTCAGAGATGTCAGTGTTTTCATATTATTACATCTCTGAAATTAGAATCTATAGCATGTTCTGATTCAACTGGCATCGATTTTTTTTTCTTCCTTAGAGGTACTTAAAATAATGGGTTGTCTTAGATTTGATGGAATGCAATATTTGAAAAGTTTTTAACTATTCCCGGCAAGGCCTAAAAGTTCATGAAAGGAGGCACCACAGGGATGGTTCTGTTTCCCCACCCAGCAGCAAAGTCATAATGTGGAATTGGGGCAGAGCAGGAGTACTTGCTCTTTATACACAGTGACCTCATACTGTGGAGTATGAGCAGATTTGGAACTCCCAGGGGGTTTCCAAGGGCTGAGCAGGAGGTTGACCCCTCCTGGCACATAGAGGTGAGATTCCCCCAGTTTTTTTTGTTTGTTTTTTCAGTTATCCTAGTGTTAGTGAAATGGTGGTTCATTTGTTGCTTCTGTGGCCTCTCAAACAGGTCAAAATGAAGACCATTCCTAACACCAGGGCCCTCTTCTGAGGCCACAGAGAGTCACCCTCTCTTTATTCCACCTCAGTGTGGTTGGCTGGGCTGTCCACTCTAGTGCCCCAAAGAAGGTTGTATGGATAGATATTGGTAAAGATGTATTGGTATGTTTGTATACTGTGGAAGTATGTAAAATGATACAGGCATCTGGGAAACTAACCTGGAAATACCTTTTAAATTCAATAATATGTGTGCTTTATCATGCAGTAGTACCCCAATCTGTTTATAGATCCCAGAGAAATTCTATACACAGGAGGATGTATATACAGGGAATTTCACCACAGCAGGACTTTTGAGATGTCCTAGGTGACTGTCATTAGAAAAGGTGAGTAAAATGTGGATCAAGCAGTGGGGTGGTGTCCAGCAGTTAGCAGTGTGTGCTCTGTTGTAGCACAGTTGATTAACACTTTTACATATGAATGAAAAAAAATAGATGGAATGAGATTTCATGCAACTAAAAAACGTTTACATCAATTAAAGTTACACACACACCATCATAGAGGCTACAGTAGTATGTGCTTAAGGTCAGTGTGAGTACCTGTGGGGGAAGGGATGGAATTGGGGTTTGGCATGAAGAAACAGTGGGGTCCACACAGAAACCAATGCTGATAATAAGTATGTTTTTAACTGAGTAGTACAGTTAACACTGTGCTCAGGACTCCTCCAGAAATATGAAAACATGCACACAGGAAAATTAAAGGCCCCTAATTAAAATCCCCAATAATGTTTTATTCTGTTCAGTTTTAGCCAGAATTTTATTAGGTACCTAAATGATGCCTCCTGTGCCTTTTCTGGCAACTTCTACCCAAGCCAACTTTCAAGAAAATGGCACAGCTGCTCCACCTGTTGGTCACTTTGTACTTGTAAACGTCCTTACAATGAAAGAGTGTTCTACATGTGAGTGTCTGCATCACTTCGTAGAACTCAGTGTAATAAACTGGGCTGCTGACTGTACTACAGTGTTACCCTGCTTTGTTTATGAAAGAGATTCCCCCTTCAGTTTCAACTGGCACATCACTGGAGATTTGACTTCTCAACTTACCTTTCAGGTAGGTGTGGCCAGGTGATTATGTTGGAGCCCATTACGGAAATCTGTCGTCATCCTCTGAGTCACATTCTTAAAAGTTGGTTCTTCACTGCCTTTCCTCCTTCCCTTGCTTGGGCTGTGACTGATAGAACTTATTATTCTTTTGATTTTTTAAAAAACTACTTGAACATATAAAAACCATTCTTGGTTTATGCTGTACAAAAAAGAGGCAGTGGGCTTAATTTGGCCTATGATCTATATTATTTTGCTGACTCCTGCTTAGGGGATGGAAAAGTAATACATTAAAGGGAAACTTTTCTCTGGATAACACCATGGAATGGGATGGGGAGGGTCCCCTACCTCCCTGGACCCCCTGTTTGGAATTGTACATGAGATTTCAATCTTCTCTCTTGGTTCAGCCACTTTGCTTGGCAGCCAATCTGACACTGACACAGAATTAGCCAACAAAAAAATGAACTGCAGTCATGTCTTCTAAAATGCAACCTATGCCTTCCTCCAAAACTTAGTGGTGCACTAATGATGAAATACAAGAGTGAGTCTTAGAAAGTAAAAGGCAGCCCACTCAAAATCTTTTCAACATCCGAACAAGATTATTCATGGAATCAATAGAATCCTAATAAATACTAGCACAGTGTAATAGTATTAAATTCCTAATAAAATGTGCAGTATTTTACCTTCAGAAAAATGTGTGCACACCCCCCCGGCAAAAAAAAAGAAAAATGTTCACCCAAATCTTGGTTTGTAATTATTCTCCACTAAATGGAACCAGAGCGCTTAAGAGTAAAAGCTTATTCCAATGCTGATTAGGAAAATTAGCGTAGAACAGTCATTTGTACTAGCAATCAGGAAGTGCTCGAAAACTGACGGGAAGTGATTTCACCAAAAATGGCAGAGTAGAGAAATCTGTCCCCCCCCCTGCCCCCAACATGAACGATTAATGAGCTGGCAACGTTGGCAAAACTCTAAAATCTAGTCCAGGACTTAGAACCACCAAGGAAGCTTGATAAGGGCAACACTTTGCAGTGAGAAAGCTGCCCACCCACCGTCCCCCACATTTCAGGTCAGCAGCCCGATGGACGGCAGTCTGAGTCCCAGGCACAGGTTGCTGGGGGCAGGGCAAGAATGAGAATTTACCTCACAGGGCTGTGCTTGTGGGCCTCACCTGTGGGCTGCTGTCTGTAAGTCAGTAACAGGGCTTCCCTTTGTTGTTTCCTTGACTCAAAGCAGTCTTCCCAGAGGGCTGGTGCCGAAGGCATTTAAAGGCATAAGTCCTGGGGGTGGGGCGGGCAGCAACCTGGGGCAGGATGACAGTCAAAGTGAGCAGCAGACGTATTGAGAAGCCTGGGAAGGGACAAGTTGGAAAATGGAGTTCTGTGTTGCAATACGGGCTTTTGAAAAGCTTCCTAGTGCACGTCATGTGTGCCAGGTGGGACACAGCTCAGAAAAGACCTGAAAAGTCCCTATGCTCTCACCTGCACTGGCCTGCAAGCTCCATGTAAGCTGGAAGTGAAGGCTAAGGCAGAGTGGAACCAGCCTGGCTAAGCGCTGAAGGAGTGCCCAACACAGAGCCAGCCTGCAAAACTGGGGGAATGTCCCCCCTTTTTTGGCTCCAGGTGTTTACAGAAACTGACAAAACACAGCTGACCTCTGGAAGCTAATGGAACAGAATTAAGTGGCCACACAGTATACAGATTCAATGCAATCCCTATCAAGTTACCAATGGCATTTTTTACAGAACTAGAACAAAAATTTTTTATGTTTGCACAGAAACACAAAAGACCCCGAATATCCAAAGTAATCCTGAGAAAGACAAACGGAGCTGCAGGAATCAGGTGCCCTGACAAAGCTACAGTAATCAAAACAGTATGGTACTGACACAAAAACAGAAATATAGATCAATGGAACAGGATAGAAAGCCCAGAAATAAACCTACGCACCTATGGTCACCTAATTTACAACAAAGGAGGTAAGAATATACGAGAAGACAGCCTCTTCAATAAGTGGTGCTGGGATAACTGGACAACTACATGTAAAAGAATGAAATCAGAACATTTTCTAATACCATACACTAAAATAAACTCAAAATGGATTAAAGACCTAAGTGTAAGTAAGACCAGACATTATAGAACTCTTAGAGGGAAAACATATGCAGAACACTCTTCGACATAAATCGCAGCAATATCTTTTTGGATCCACCTCCTAGAAAAACAAAAATAAAAAACAAAAAACCAAATGCGATCTAATTAAACTTAAAAGCTTTTGCACAAAAAGGAAATCATAAACAACAAAAAGTCAACCCACAGATGGGGAAAAAAATATTTGTAAACAAAGCCACTGACAAGGAATTAGTCTCCAAAATATACAAACAGCTCATGCAGCTCAGTATCAAAATAACCCAATCAAAAAATGGGCAGAAGATCTAAATAGACATTGCTCCAAAGAAGACATACAGATGGCCAAAAAGCACATGAAAAGATGCTCAGCATCGCTAATTATTAGAGAAATGCAAATCAAAACTACAATGAGGTTATCACCTCACACTGGTCGGAATGGCCATTACCAAAAAGTCTATAAACAACAAATGCTGGAGAGAGTGTGGAGAAAAGAGAACCCTCCTGCACTGTTGGTGAGAATGTAAATTGGTGCAGCCACTATGGAGAACAGTATAGAGGTTCCTTAAAAAACTAAAAATAGAACTACTGTATGATCCAGCAATCTCACTCCTGGGCATATATCCAGAGAAAACCATAATTCGAAAAGATACATGCACCCCAATGTTCATAGCAGCACTATTTACAATAGCCAAGGCATGGAAGCAACCTAAATGCCCATCAACAGAGGAATGGATAAAGAAAATGTGGTACATATATACAATGGAATATTACCCAGACATAAAGAATGAAATAACACTATTTGTAGCGACATGGATGGACCTAGAGATTATCATACTAAGTGAAGTCAGTCAGACAAAGACAAATAAATGATATCACTTATATGTGGAATCTAAAAAAAATGATACAAATGAGCTTATTTACAAAACAAACAGATTCACAGACTTCAAAAACAAACTTATGGTTACCAAAGGGGAAAGGCAGGGGGGAGGGATAAATTAAGAGTTTGGGATTAACATATACACACTACTATATATAAGATAGATACTAACAAGGACCTATTGTATAGCACAGGGAACTATATTCAATAACTTGTAATAAATCACAATGGAAAAGAATATGAAAAATAATACATATATTCTTTATGAATCTTTATGAATCACTTTGCTGTACAACAGAAACTAACATTACATTGTAAATCAACTATACTCCAGTATAAAATAAAAACTAAAAAGAGTTAAGTGGCCACACATGACAAAGAATATAGACTTATAAAAATAGTTTAGAAAAGTCAATAAGGAAGCAAACGACAAGAACCCACAACAAAAAATCCCTGGGGCAGGGGGAGAATCTGATTTCCAGAGTTCCCACGTTATCATATTTAAAATGTCTAGTTTTCAGCAAAACATGCAAAGAAACAAAGTATGGCCCACTCACAGGAGAAAGACCAACAGAAACTGTCTCTGAGCCCTGCCTCTGGTTGGGGGGAAGTGGTCCAGCCAGTGGGATTAGGAGTGCCACTCAGTAGGCAGCTACTTGAGACTAAATTTAAATTCAATCAGAATCCCAAAAAGCTCCGGAGAGGAGCCTGGTAAATCCGTTCTAAAGGTCGCCTCTAAGAACTAATGTGGGAAAAGCCAAGAAAGTCTTGAAAAATAGAAATGAAGAGGGACTTGGAGAAGTGTTACAAAGCAAGAGCAATTAAAATACCACTTTAATTAGCACAAGTGTAAAATATTAGCTATATAAATAAAACAAAAACCTGGAAAGAACCAGAGTACTTACAACCTGTGAGTCAGGACAGAGAAGGCAAATAAGACAATGTAACCAAGCTGCCTGCAGCTCCAAGGTCAAAACAGACCAACCACTGGTCTACAATCATCTGCTATTGCAAACCCCTGTGAGAACTCCCATTGGCTCTCCCTGGCCTCTCAGATTAAGTGTCCATCCTGGGAACAACCAAACTGGGCCAGGAAGATGGTGCTGTGACTGGCCCACCAGGAAATGTGCCAGCTCTGGGGTCTCAGCTTCTTTCTGGAAGGATGTAGGGAACGGTGCTGAGCAGACAGGAAGCAAAGCCACTACACATGAAAATTTAAGCCACAATAAAGATCGTATTTCAAATCAGCGACAAAAAAGATTAGTTAAATGGTGTAAGGACAACTAGCAATTCATTAGAAAAATAAAAATCAGACCCTTACTTACATCAAGCCACATCTTGTCAAGAAAAAAGTGGTTAAAGATCAATGAAAAATTCATTTAATTTTTAAAAGGTTGTTTCATATAAAGAGAAAGAATACTTAATATGTAACTAGGTGCCAAGAGGAAATCTCCTGCACTCTATATCTCTCAAACAAGAAATAACATTATTTCTTCGTTACATGGAAATTTACAAAGCAGAAAGCAGCGGCTGAATCATTTTCTCAAAAGAAATTATTCTTGCCCCCAAATTCCTATATCTAACACTTGTGAATGACTAATTTTTAAAAATGCATACCTCTGCAATGTTAGCATGCCTTACAGCCCCGTGACAGAAAAATCTCAACTCCAACAGGCTTACACATGACCTCAGGTCTTCCCAATACAGAGCAGCTTCAGAGCTGGTAAGGTCACCACTCTGGGTCATCACTGCCCACTTTCTTCCATCTCTTTGCTCCCCATCTTCAGACGACTAGCTCTGAGTCACAAGATGCAACCAACGGGGGGCTTCCCTGGTGGTCCAGTGGTTAAGAATCCGCCTTCCAATGCAGGGGACACAGGTTCTAACCCTGGTCGGGGAACTAAGATCCCACATGCCATGGGGCAACTAAGCCTGCATGCCACAACTACTGAGCCCGAGCACCACAGCTAGAGAGAAGCCCAGGCACCGCAGCGAAGAGCCCACCTGCCACAACAAAGACCAACACAGGCAAAAACAATTAATAATAAATAATAATAATAAAGATGCAACCAAAGGGTTGTATCCGGACAGACAATGCCATTCTGCTCATGACTTATCAAATCACCCAGAACTTTTCCCTAAACATCCTATGGGCCATTGCCAGAAACAGTCCCTGGTGAGGGGAGGAAAAACAGGCCACATCAAGGCTCTCCCAAAAGGAGGGAGTGCAGAGTAGCCTGCCAACCTGCTGCCAGGAAACAGGGAAAAGCAGAAAGCAAGAATCAGGGCACAGTACCCAGTGTCCTATTAGGCAAATGGTTCCTGGGTTCCTAATGCCTGGGCTACAAGCACTGTACCTCTGTAGGTAGCCCTTAGAGTCCCACCAGAAGCAGGAAAAGTAAGGGTGTACATGGCACAATTCTTAGCATAAGGAGCACTGCTGTTCTCAGTATTGCTGAACATAGGCTTGTGCTGGTAACAGTGCTGTACCCGCCTTTGCATATTTAGTGGACATTTTCATCACACCAGCTAAACCCAAGACAAACACTTTTTGTTTTTTTGAAAGGCATTGTTTGGTTTCTTTATTGAAGAGCAAATCAGTAACAATGGGAACTTTTATATACGTATGCCAGAAGACAGTAAGAGAGTAGATAAGTGATGTGATACTTTTCCAAAACTTTTTACAAAAATTTTCAGAGCTCTTTTAAGAAAAGTATAGTGAATACTCATGTGCCTACCACTAAGTTCAACACTTGCTATAATTTTGCTATTTTTACTTATATATGCATTTTTCCCCTGGACCACTTCAATGCTGCAGATATCATGAGAGCTCATCTCTCCAGTCAGCAAATGTGTCCTCAGAAACACATTCATAACCACAATTATCACTTAAGAAAATTAACTCTAGTTCCCTAATATCATCAAATTCCCATCCCACATTCAATTTTCTCCAGTTATCTCCAAAGTATCTACGTAGATGTCTTTTTGAACCAGATGTCTTTTGGATCCAATCAGGGTTCATGCACTACATTTGATCATGTCTCTTTAGTTTCTCTGAATCGAAAAATCTTTCCCTGCATTTCTTTTTAAAAGTGACACTGACTTGTGAAGACCAGGCTAACTGTCTTGAAAAATACCCTGCATTCCAGATTTGTCTGATTGTTTTCTCCAAAAAAGCTGTTCCTCTATCTCCTGTGTTTCCTGTAAACTTAAAGACTAATAAACACTTGATTAGATTCACATTAAATATTTTGGTAAGAGTACTCCACGGTGCAATGTAAGTACTTCATATTGCATCTAATCAAAAAACATAATGTCACTGCTGCTCATTTGATCACTTGGTTAAAGTGGGGCAATCATTCAATTGTCCAGGTTCATTTTTCCCAGCTTCAGTGTGTAAGATGTCTGTGGGGGACACTCTGGCTCTACACAAATACCGCTTCCTTTCCATCTAATGATCTAGACGCACCAGAGGTTGCAAATTAGCAGTCAGTCCTTCTACATTTATGAGCTGGCATTTTTCTACAACAGAAGTCTTTCCACAACTGGAGATGAAAAGCTGCTCCTACTAAAAGGACAGGGTGAAAACCTAGTTCTAATTACAGAGTAAGGAGTTTAAGATTTGCCTCCAATGTTGGAAATGAACTGAGCTGCAGACTCGGATTGTTTCTTAAAATGTGATAGTCAGTCGTTTTGTCTGACCATCAAATTACATCACATTTGACCTCTGACACATCCCCATTGACATTCGCGTGCTTCCTTGGTTTATGACCAAGATGTCCCAGGCTCACCCTGCACACTCAGGGCCCAGACCTAGACTCAGCTCTTTCTCCAGGGAGTCCTGGTGCCTTGGAGGGGGCAATGCTGGACAGAGCTATGAAATACATAATTTTTTAAATGAGCAATATTTTCAATCTATATTTATCATTATAGGGAGTTTTACATAAATTCTTTGATTTTTATGTTTGTCTCTTTTAAACTGGAAGTTTTGATTCCTAGTAACTTTAATAATTTATTTTTGTTTTATCCTACAATATATACAAAATAGATTCAAATAAATACCAATACTTTAAGAAAATTGATGATTTCATAATTTTTTACAGGTCTTTTTGTCCTTAAACACATCCCATTAAGGGTGTATAGTCATAATATGGAGTTCAGAAGTTTCTTCAAAGAATTATTTCTTTTGTGTGGTTGAGTTGCCAATTTGATATTAAGTTGATTTGTTTTCAATTTCAGAATTTTTTTTAAAAGATTGATTGATTGATTGCTATGTTGGGTCTTCGTTTCTGTGCTAGGGCTTTCTCTAGTTGCGGCAAGCAGGGGCCACTCTTCATCGCAGTGCACAGGCCTCACACTATCATGGCCTCTCTTGTTGCGGAGCACAGGCTCCAGATGCACAGGCTCAGTAGTTGTGGCTCATGGGCCTAGTTGCTCCACGGCATGTGGGATCCTCCCAGACCCGGGCTCGAACCCGTGTCCCCTGCACTAGCAGGCAGATTCTCAACCACTGCGCCACCAGGGAAGCCCTCAATTTCAGAATGTCTTATTTTTACTTTTGAATATATAAATCATTTACATTTGTTCAAAAGTCAAAATTCCATAAAAAAGTAAAATCAAAGAAACCTTGCTTCCACCCCTATCTCTACCTTCCTGTTCACTTCTGCCCCCATAGGTATTTGATAGTTTGTAGTTTATCCTTCTAGTGTTTTTCTTTGCAAAAATAAGTAATTGTGTATATGTGTGAGAATCCTCTCAATTCTTACACAAAAGGTAGCACACTGGATAGTTTTCTATACTTCGATTTTCTCAATAATATGTTGTGGTACAGTACTTCAAATCTGTCAGTATTTCACCTAAAATGTATACTGTATACCAAAATACAAACACTGGTGGCATTTAGTGTGAGAAATCTGTCATAATAATTATTAAGCTATGGGGAGATATCTCCTACTGACAACCATTTTGACATCCACCATGTAAATCAAACACACAACATAGATATGTTGCTAACATGCCTAAGCCTTCTTACCTGAGGTACACTTCACGTGTCTAATGCTGTCAATCTGCTGCTGCAACCTGTGTTTCCAAAGGCTTCATATTACAAAACGAGTATCATTAGCATTAGACAGATCTTAGGTCACATTTTCAAAAGTTGGTACCACATGAGAATCATGACTTCCAGTATTACATTATTTCTGGAGGAAAAAAAATGTATCCATATTTCCTAAATTGATAGATTTCCCCTCAGTATTAACTCCTTATATAATAAAGTTTGGTTTTCTTCTTGAACGCTTGTACATAAAACATTTATACAGTTTCACTCCAGTATCAATTATCTGATGTTCAGTAAGTTGTGACTTTGTAAATGCTTTAATACTTCTGATGCCTTTCCCCTGTGGTTTCTCTGAAGCATATAGTGGATCTGTAGGTGGATACTAATAACATTCTCAGGGAATCTCTCTCCTGACAAGTCCTCTGATATAAGAGAGCTTACAGTTTCTCCTGTGAGTTCTCTCAGGTGTGACAAAATGTGACTTTACACAGGAGTATTTTCCACATTTGCTGCCACTTTGGGTATCTCTCATGTGTGAATTACCTCATGTTTAGAGAGAGTTGACTTCTTGCAGAAGGCTTTCCCACATTCATTACATTCATAGGGCTTCTCCCCTGTGTGTGTTTGCTGGTGCACCATGAGTGTTGACTTCATACAGAAGGATTTCCCACATCTCTTACATTCATAGGGCTTCTCCCCTGTGTGGGTCCTCTGATGATTAATGAGGTTTGACTTCACATAAAACGTTTTCCGACATTTATTACATTCAAAGAGGTTCTTCCCTGTGTGAGTTCTCTGATGTACAGTGACGTGTGATTTCATACAGAAAGACTTCTCACATTCATTACATTTATAAGGTTTCTCCTCTGTGTGAGTCCTCTGCTGTATGGTTAGGGCTGACTTAGAAAGATTTCCCACATTTATTGCACTCATGGGGCTTCTCTCCAGTGTGTGTTCTCTGATGTTCAATGAGGTGTGACTTCTGGAAGAAATTTTTCCCACATTCTTTACATTCGTAAGGTTTCTCCCCTGTGTGTGTTCACTGATGTTTAGTGAGGTGTGACTTCTGGAAAAAGGTTTTACCACATTCTTTACATTTGTAAGGTTTCTCCCCTGTGTGTATTCTCTGGTGCTGACTGAGGGCTGACTTCATATAGAAGGCTTTCCCACGTTCATTACACTTATAGGGTTTCTCCCCTGTATGAGTTCTCTGGTGTACAGTTAAGGTTGACTTATGGCGAAAGGTCTTCTGACATTCATTACATTCGTAGGGTTTCTCTTCTGAGTGTGTCTTCTGATGATCAGTGAGGTTTGACTTCATAGAAAAGGCTTTCCCACATTCTTTACATACATGGGGTTTCTTTCTTGTGTGATTTCTCTGATGAATATTAAGTAGTGACTTCACATAGAATGACTTTTCACATTCATTGCATTTGAAAGGTTCTCCCCAGTGTGAGTTCTCTGGTATATAATGAGGGTCGACTTCATAAGGAAGGCTTTCTCACATGCATTACACTTGTGTGGTTTCTCCCCTGTGTAAGTTTTCTGATGTTTAGTGAGTGCCGACTTTTTGTAGAAGGACTTCTCACATTCATTGCACCCGTAGGGTTTCTCCCCCATGTGAGTTCTTTGATGTACAGTGAGGATCGAATTCATAGAGAAGGATTTGCCACACTCAGTACACTCATAGGGTTTCAATCCCGTATGAATTTTCTGATGTTTAGTGAGATTTGCCTTCACACAGAAGGTTTTCCCACATTCATTACAGGTATAGCGTTTCTTTCCTGTATGGGATACTTGATGTACAATCAGGCTGACTTATAGCAGAAGGATTTCCCACATTCAGTACATTTATAGGGTTTCTCTTCTGTATGCTTCCCCTGATGTACTTGTAGGGCTGACTTATAGTAGAAGGATTTTCCACACTCAGTACATTTTTAGGGTTTCTCCCCTGTGTGTGTTCTCTGATGATCAGCAAATTGTGACTTCTGTGAGAAAGGTTTCTCCCCTGTATGCGTTTTCTGATGCTTAGTTAGGTTTGATTTCACACAGAAGGATTTTCCACAATCCTTACATTCGTATGGTTTGTCCCGTGTGAGTTCTCTGATGATGGTTGAAGTTTGATTTTGCATAGAAGGACTTCCCACAATCCTTACATTGATAGGGCTTCTCTCCTGTGTGAATTCTCTGATGGACCTTTAGGGCTGAGCAATGACAAAAAGATTTCTTGCATTCATTACATACATGAAGCTTCTTTTCTGACTGTGTCCTCTGCTGGTCAGTAATGGCCAACTTTCCAGGGGCTTTATCACATTCATGGGGTTTCTCTCCTGTGTGGGTTCTCTGAGGGTCAGTGGGTTGTGATTTCTGGAAGGTTTTCCCACATTTACTACTTTCACATGGTTCCTCTCTTGTGTGTGTTTTCTGATGTTGAGTGAGGTGGGATTCCTGGTAAAAAGATTTCTTGCAGTGACTGCATTCAAATGTTCTCTCTCCCGTGTGAGTTTTATGAAGTTGAGTGAGATGGGACTTCTTGCTGGAATTATTCTCATTTTCATTTGATTCGTGGGTTTCCTCCTCCACATTAACTTCCTGATGTTTAAAGAGGGTTGACTTCTCACGCTCATTAACTTCAGAATGATTCTCCCTTGTGTGAATTTCCTGCTGGACTTTAAGGGTTGACTTGTCACTGGTATTTTCCCCCTGTTCCTTATAATCCTGGGGCTTCTCTTCAGTTTGGGTCCTCTGAGGTGTGATGATGGCTGCCTCACTAAGGACAGCTGCCCCACATTCATGACCTTCAACAGGTGGTCCCAGAGGCTGAATTTTCTGTTGCCCAGTAGGGTCCTTATTATGACTTAGAGATTTTCCATCTTGGTTATGTTCATCAGATTTCTTTCCAGGATGAGTATTTTCTTGATTATTATCAAGAAGCAACTTCCCACATGCATTAATTTCATTAGAGTTCTTACTTGAATGATTTTTATCACTAATAACGGATTCTGAAACATTTTTCAAATTCATTCCATGTAAGTCATATTGACAGGGTGTTTTTCTGAAAACATTATCTCTCTTCTTAGTCAGTGTTTTTTTGTTTATGAGTGAAACTCGCCACAAATGTTTATCTTGGTTTTCCTGGCTTCTGTCTATAAGGTCATAAGTAAGAAAAATTAGGTGTACTTTAAAAATGCTAACACATTTCCTATGTAAATAAAATTTATTACATCAGTGGTTCTCATTTCTTAGTCCCAAGCTCCTAGGATGAAATCCCCAAATCCCAAGCATATATATCCCCTTAGATCAGAAAAAAGAAAACACCTGCTATAGTGGAAAAGGGAGAGTAAAACTATAATGCACACACATATATTCGCTGTTTTAAAAATAAGACCTTCAGAACTAAAAAGAGAAGAGACTAAACACAAGGAACAGTGAGCTAAGGGAAACTCATAGATAACTGGGTTATTATCCCAACGAAAACCATGAACAGAAGTAGAGTGAGAAATATTAGTGTACATGGATTTCAGGAGAAATACCAGAGGAAGTCTTAGGTGTGGGATAAAACAAATTATCTGTACATACATGGATACAGCCCACTATCTGTAAGCCAATGGGCAAAATAAGACATATTAGTTGTTCAAGATATCCTTACAAAAATACACAATAAATATTTTTTTAAATATTTATTCCCAATCACAGGCCACAAGTTTGATAAGTTCTTACATTCAGAAGTCTGCTTTTCAGCTTTGGTTCTACTAAAAACTCAGACGTCCTCCAGGAAATGTATGTCTCCCCTTTCCTCCCCCCTTCTTCCCTCTCTCCCTCTCCCTTCCTCACATACTTTTTTCAAATGATGCCTCCAAGTCCATCTTCTCCAACACTGAAATAGTCACTACCTATACTTTTTATTAACACACTATGGAAAGGACTAACTTTATCCAATAGCACTTGGTAACACTGAATTTCAATATATATCACACAATTTTGTTTCTTTCTCCCAACTACAGCCTATGCTCCTAGCAGGTTTTAATGTATCTCCAGTTGCCTTTGAGTCCCTCTGAGTAGACATTCAGTTGGTGGCCCTCAAAAAGCATCAGAATTACCTGGAAAATTTTCTTAATTATTTTTATTTTGTATTGGAGTACGGTTGATTTACAATGTTGTGTTAGTTTCAGGTGTACAGCAAAGTGATTCAGTTATACATATACACACACCTATTCTTTTTTAGAGTCTTTCCCCATATAGGTTATTAGAGAGTACTGAGTAGATTTCCCTGTGCTATACAGTAGGTCCTTGTTGATTATCTACTTTGTATATAGTATTGTGTATATGTTAATCCCAACCTCCTAATTTATCCCTCCCCCACAGAATAACCTGGAAATTTTTGTTCAAAACATGGAGTATAGCTTCCCTGGTGGCGCAGAGGTTAAGAATCCGCCTGCCAGTGCAGGGGATACGGGTTCGGGCCCTGGTCTGGGAAGATCCCACATGCCGCAGAGCAACTAAGCCCGTGCGCCATAACTACTGAGCCTGTGCTCTACAGCCCATGAGCCACAACTACTGAGCCCATGCGCCTAGAGCCCATGCTCCGCAACGAGAAGCCACCACAATGAGAAGCCCAGGCATCGCAACAAAGAGTAGCCCCTGCTCGCCGCAACTAGAGAAAGCCCACGCGCAGCAACGAAGACCCAATGCAGCCAAAAATAAACAAATAAATAAAAACAAATTTATAAAAAAAACAGAAACAAAACATGGAGTATAGACTGTCATAGCCCCATGTCAATCCATGTACCCTATGAATCAGAATCTACAGGTAAGTGATGTAGGCCTATGTACTTAGGAAATGCTTTCTGAATAAACGTATCTATCAGCATTAATAGATGAGCATATCTATTATATATTATACATCAAATTAAGGAAGAGTTAAAAAAAAAAAAAAAAAGAGGCCCTCCAGATGGGGACAAAAGCCTCAGCAATAACCAGATGCTCTCAGGTGTCACAGTATATGATGAGGTCTGAATTCCTTGTGGCTCAGCTGCTAAGTGAAATGGGAATTCTAAGAGGGGAGAGAGTAAGAAGCACTTCAAAACAGAGGTGAGTACCTGAGCTCAAACATAAACTAAGTGTAAAATATGCACAACAAGCATTAACTACATGCCAGGCACAGTCCTAAGCCCTTTCTTAAGGATCTGGACAGGCAAACCTCAAGAAGAGGTGCATATGTGGGTAAGATGTATGAGCAGTATTTAGAAGGAGGATCAAATGGAACTTACCATGAGTTTTTGAGTAACATCAACAAAAAAGGATGAATATGGACTGATATGTTTAAGAAGAGGTGTCGTAAGTAATAGAGGACAACCCTAGGATTATATAAGGCCAGCAACACGACGAAACTGATGCTTTAGATTTAAATATATATACTTACAATTAGGAATGAAATAAGGCATCAGAGAATAAGGTTCTGGTTTTGAGTAAGGTCACTGGAAGGTAAGAATAAAAACTATAGAAGATAGTTTTCAAAAGAAAATTAAAAATAAGAGGAACTATGGACAGATCAGTATTACAGGTGCTTTTCATGGTTGTCAGATACGGGAGAAGAAAAGTGTTAGAACCCAAGTAAGTGGAAATAAGGAATGTGAGAAGATTTACAATTTGGAAGAAATGATTTTAGGGTTAGTTTTTGCCACACTGACAACGAAAGGACTGGAACATCTCAGGTAAAACGGAGAGTAGAGGGCAGATGAGGCGGAGATAGAGGACCTGGGAATTTTTCAGTCACTGGGTAAAGCGAAAACCTTAACTCTTAGGAACAGATGAGGTACAGGGAAGAGACATTGTAAGACCTAGTTCTTGACAAACTCTTCCCAGGAGACAGAGTGATCGTGTGATCAAAACTGCTTCCTATTGTATGACGTCTTAATTTTTGTCAAATTTGAGCACAGAAAATGCTATTTCACTGTCATACTTTTTACTTCTCTGATTACCAATAAAGTTGTAGATATTCTCATTTATCATTTGTGTTTTTGTTTCCCACTTGTGTCTCCTTTTCATGTATGTCTTTTGTCCACTTCTCTGTTGGGTTGTTTGACTTTTTCTTATGAATTGTAGGAGTTCATTATTCAACAAACTTTTGTTGAATGCTAAACTGTGGCTGGCACTATCCTAGAGAGTGGAAACAGACATGAAAGAAAAAAAACCCTGTTCTCATGAAGTTTACATTCCAGTGGGAGGAAGCAGAAATTAAGTAAAATGAATAATGTATAATGCCTTATTTAAATTTCTGTTTGAGAAAAGCCATGAATATATTTTGGATATTAAGCCTTTGCTGGTTATATATGTTACAAATAACTTCTCTCACTCTATGCCATGAATCTTGAATTTTTATGGTGTTTTGTAATGAGTGAATGTTCTTAATATAATCTATTTTTTTTCTTCTAAAACAGTATTTTTGTGCTGTTTGAGAACCCTTTCATAAGGATTGTACATAGATGATGATACATATATATCAAGAGCGTACATATATTCCCCTTTTATATAGTTATAAACATATTCCACTATACTTTCTTCTAGAAGTTTTATATATTTTACTTTTAAATTGATTTCTGTATAATGGTAAAAGACATAAATGTTTTCTCCATATGAGTAATTTTCTCAACAGCACTTATTGAATTATCTCCCCTTTGTCTGTTTCTCACATATCTGATTTCCATATGCGTGGAGCTAGTTCTGGAATCTTACTTCTGATCCATTTATTCTTATATCAATATCACACTACAGCCAATAGCTAGCACTGAATTTGAAAGGGCAAGCTCCCCCTAGTTTTTCTTAGCCTTCTAAACTGCTTTGTTTGTTTTGGGACTTGGCTATTCCAAATTTTAAAATTTTATATCTAATAATCCTAAAATCTTAAGTCCTTTATGTTTTAATTCTATCCTGATAATCAATCCCCACTTCAGTTTTAGACTTGGTTCTCAAATAAATAGCACTCAAAAACAATCTTCTGCTGTTTTATACTTTACCATTTCTTAAGTTCATGTTGTAGAAATTTCTTTACAAAGAATTCACGAGAACAATATTTCCCTGCATTCTTGCATGTTCAAACTTACTGTTGTTACTTTAGCTAAATAACATTTTGTCTACATATAAAATTATTGGGATTTACTTTTAGTTCTTAAGGATTTTGTAATTCTTTCTCCACTGCTTTTAAAAGCAGTGGATGTTATTATGGACGTCTGAGATCAACTTGATTTTTTTTCTCCCCCTTAAAAATGACTGGGGTGTTCCCTGGTGGTCTAGTGGTTAGGATTCAGTGCTTTTGCTGTCATGGCCCAGGTTCAAACCCTGGTCAGGGAACTGAGATCCCACAAGCCGAGCAGCACAGCCAGAATTTAAAAGAAAAAAGACTTAATTCAAGTGCTGGGGATCTAATGTAGAGCATGGTGACTATAGTTAATAATATGGTACTGTACCCTTGAACGCTGTTGCAAATATATCTGAATCATTCTCACACACACACCCCCAAAACACACATACAAATTACCTGTTAACTACGTAAGGTGATGGATGTGTTAATTATCTTAATCTTGGTAACCATTCTACAATATATGTACATCAAATCATCACTGTACGTTTTAAATATATACAATTATATTTGTCAATATTCCTCAACAAAGTTTTAAATGACTTAATTCTTTCGTTTTGTAGACCAAGAAGAATCTTTCTTTCTTTAAAAATCTAGTAACTTCCCTAGGATACACCATGGTAGCGACAATTCTGAGTTAGTTTCCCGTAAGTTAGTCCTTTTCATGTAGACTCCAGTCTTCTTTCATACCAGGAAGTTTCCTTGAAATGTATCTCTAAATATTTGTTCTGTTCAATTATCTCTGGCTTTCCACATGGGGGACTGGATGGTGTGCATGCTGAACCTCCTTTTCCAGTCTTCCACATGTGACCCCTTTAACTGTGCCCCAATTCCCATTCCTTCTGCTCACTTCCTGTGTTTCTCTCTTCCAGGCCCCTCACTATGTTTTCAGCTCCTTGTGCTCCTTCCAATTCTACACATTTTACTGTCAGGATGTTTTTTCTTCCAGTTCATTCCTGAGCACTGGAAGCTTTCAGACAATCTCCTGTGTCTCTTCATCTCTCCCCTCAGTGCTTATATATGGTTCCTTGTACTTTTGCATCATAAAGGCAATTGCTTCATTAAGTTGTGAAACATTCATAGTGAGATACTTAGTCACAATATTTCTCTCTTCTATGACTATTTTTCAGGTGCGTGTTTTCACTTATTAATTTTTTTTTTTTTTGCCTTTTCTTTTTTTCTCTTTCTCCCCTTTTTTTTTTCTTATGAAAACGTCCATGCATCCTGCACTGGCTGCTTAGGACCAAGGACTTAACATTGCATTTGATTATCTTTTATTTCTCTCAGAAAACCTCTGGGCATTTTCACGTGCAAAGTCTCATTTATCCCCCAAATGCTTCAAAGACCAATACTTTACACAGCTAAGGGTTATGTGTGTGATTCCACCCTGAATCCCACTTCTCTGCTTCTCAGAACCAAAGCAGGTAACAAGGAAGTTCCTGCCACAATCTTGTTCAAACCCTTCCTGATGTTTTACCAAGGGTTAGTCACCTTGCATTTCCTTCTGAGGTCAGCAGCCCTGGAGGGTCTCTCTCTGGTTCCAATTCCAGGTGCCTGTACCCAGCTTGATTTTTTATTGCTTTCAACAGTTCTTCCCCTTATGTCATGGTTTCAAGTTTAGCTATTTCTCAGATTTATACGAAATACCAGTCTGCAACTCATTTCTCAATCTCCTAGTTGGTTTTAGATGGTTTACAGGAACAAAGGGGGAAAACGCTGACTTCATATTTCCAATTTCAAACTAGAAATTCATTGTGTCCTTCTTGACAAGCACCTTTCTTGGCCTCCAGACATCTCTCTGGGTTTTCTTCTCTGTTACACTTGTGACTCCTACATGTTGTAAGGCTGTGGGTTGCAGCCTCTTCTCCTGTCTATCCACATCCACTCCCCAAGGCCCAGTTATGTCTGCATACCACCTTTCAACTCATGACTTTCAAATTTAATCTGCACTCCTGTCTGTTCTCCCAACTCCAGATCTGTATGTCCAAGGGCCTCATCAACATCTAAATTTGAATAATTAATAATCATCTCAAGTCACTGACGCTTCTCAAAGTCACTTCTTAAAAAATTTGCCCCGAACTGCTCCTCCCCACTTTTCCCATCTCAGTGAACACCTCCCACCCCAGCAGGTTGCTCAGACTAAATACTGAGGTCATCCTTGGCTCCGCACCCTGTTCTCTCACTCCACATCCTACCCAACAGCAAATCCTACTCTCCAAACATGGAGCCACATTTCATCACGTCTACCCCCTCACTTCACATCTGAGCCACTGCAAATACCTCTTTGCAGTCGAGAGCTGAAACCGTCAACATCCACACAGCTTACTCTCTGCATTACCATGACTACTGTTCTACTGTGTTCACCAGCAGACTTTCCTGCTCCATGAAACTCATGCCCAGGAAGACAAAAGTTGCAAATGATTTTACTGTTCATTTCAGAAGCTTCCTCAAAACCCTTTTAAACAAACTTCTCACCTTTCCCATAGATACTCTACTACTTATTCTCCAAGACCTGTCCACAAATCCTAAACTGTTAAATCATAATTCTTACCCAAAGGTTATCAAGCCCCTGAATTAAAAAAATATACTTTAAACTATACCCTCAAATCTCATAAATAACCTTTGTTCACTCTTTTCCAAGATGCTACGAAGACTGTCAGGGTGAGCAATAAATTAAGATTTGCCTTAACAATGGTGGTGGTCAGTATTTCAGGAGCCAGCATTTCACACTGTCTTTATGCTTTTACTTTGTCCACCACCCTTGTCCCTGTCCCCAATTTTCTCTGCATAGTAGCAAAGAAATTCTTTTAAAACGTACTCTTTTGCAGAAATCCAGTAATAGCTACCCATCTCGCCCCAAATGAAGTCAAAGCCCTCGCCATGTCCTGTAAGACATCATTTGGCCCCTGGCTACCTGTCTGATGTCACCTCCCACCAGCATCCCTCTCAGGCGCTCCCCTGCCACCACTCTGGCCTCCCTGTTTTTCTCAGAGCACTTCCAACAAACTCCTGCCGCAGGAACTTGGCCCTGTGGCTGTTCCTTCGCCTGGAACCCCCAGAATCCACATGACTCACCTCCTTACTTCATTATCTGCTCTAATGCTGACTTCATCAGAAAGGCATTCTCCAACCACCTTTTACAAGAGCACACCCTGCTCTCTATCTCCTGCTTTAGTTCTTTTCACCATTCTCGTCACCGCTGGACATGTAAACGTATTTATTCACGTCTCCTCCTCCTGCTAGCTTATAAGCTATAGGAGCTCTGGGACAGTGTTTGTTCATCAGCATATCCCCGACACCAGAAGCGTGGGTGGCACAGAGTAAGAATATCTGCAGAATGAATTAATAAATGCCTGCGGGGAAAACTGAAAAGAAAATAGTCCATGAAAATGGAGAGAAGATGAATACTAGAAAGGAGAAACCAAGAACAAAGGTCTAAGATGAGGCAGGCAGGGGGTCAACGCTGGGCACAAGAATGGTCACCTTCCCTAAAAGTCAGGCCAGAGAGGAAAGCGCTGGTACTTAAGAGTGGTGGACGGAAATGTGGTTCAGGTTATCTGAGGCAGGCTGACTCGCCGTTCAGTTACTTCCCAAGGTCTGAAGCCCCTACACAGAATTACTGAGACAGAGACCAAAGGTCTCAACTTCTGGACCAATCCATCTGGGTCTGCATTTCCAGTGGCTTCTTTTTTTTCACCTGATAATGACTAACTCACCTGGATCACTCCGGCATGGAAATGCTCTCTCTAATGGCCACGGCTCTTCTCCTTGCTCTAGCTTGAAGACCACCTCTGGTTTGCTGATGCAGTACCCTGTGAGTGAGATACAGGGTTAAGACTTCGGACAAGCTGCTTGGACATCGGGGCCCTGAAGGACAATGAAGGTGCCGGTTCAGGATTCACATGATAATGGTGACCATTTGAACCTTTCTTTAGGGAAGTGAGAACAGAAACATTCTTTCTGTGCTCAATAGCAGCAATCATTTCTGACCCATGAGGTGTACAAATATCATTAAGCTCCACCAAGGGCTCATAAGTTTTGGCAGCTAAGAAAAGAAATGCACACTGTGAGGCATTACACAGGGAAGACTCCTCACCCACGGAGACCAGGTGACTGTAGTTTTCCAGCATCACATCCCGGTACAGGGTCCTCTGCATACAGGTCAGCTGTAGCCACTCATCCCAGGTGAAGTCCACAGTCACGTCCCTCAATGACACGGATCCCTGGTCAGCACACTTCTGTTCAAGCCAAAGAGATCAGTATTGGGTGATGTGAGAGAGATGGGAAATAATTCTTAACATGTTGATTTTGAGAGTTTACCATAAATATTATATAGGCTGCCTATTCTATACCTTGTTTTGTGGTTTACTTTGTGGGATAAAGTGATATCATAATAGGAAAATCCAGACGGTATATTAACTTATTAATTCAAACAAAAAAAACTGAAGTTTCTACCATGTGTCTGAAACTGTCCTAGCTTGCCAAGAATATTGAGCTAAATCAATCGTTTTTATTTGGCCTTTAAGGAGCTTAAATCTTGGTAAGGAGACAAATCATACCTATGAATACTTATCGTGTAATAAGGTATTATTAGAGCTATGCTAGAATCAGTGTTATATAATGTAGGAAATATGACTATTTTGTATTGTCAGTTCAGGATTCACAATAGCAGATCTTCATTAATGTGGTGCAAGCACATAAACAAAGTCAAAGAGGTATGAAAAACACACAGCAGTATGACAGGAACAGGGGAACAGGGCAGGGCCACGAGAAGAGGAAGAACTGCAAAGGTGTTCAGCAGCACATTGTGCAGTAATTCTGGACTCATCCGTGTAGTTGAGTGGTCTCCAAAATACTTCATCACCATCCTGGCAGTAAAGTTTTGAGCACCCCCAATTTATTCATTTTTAGTAAGTACTATATACATTCTGCTAATCCACATGATAATGATAAGCTTAATTTATCTTTATTTTCCTCATTAAAAGTTTAAATGTAATCAACCTACTGTTTTCTTCCCAATGGAGAAGAAAGCACTGGGATATCTTGTGCCTCCACAGGTGGGAGGTGTGACCACTGAAGAAATGAGGAGCTGGTGAAGACACACATGCAATCACCATGGTAGCTGTAACGTTTACATTAAACAGCAGCAAGGAAGATCTCAAATCAACAACCAAACATTACAATTTAAGGAACTAGAAAAAGAACAAATTAAACCCAAAGCTAGCAGAAGGAAGGAAATAATAAAGACTAGAGCAGAAGTAAACAAAAGAGAAAATAGAAAAACAGAGAAAATGAAACCAAAAACTGTTTTTTAAAAAAGATGAAATTTTTACCTAGATGGAATAAGAAAAAAAGAGGAAAGACTCAAATTACTAAAATCAGAAATGAAGATATGAACATTACTACCAATTCTGCTGAAATAAAAAGGATTATGGGAGAGTACTATGAACAACTGTACACCAATAAATTGGATTACCAAGACGAAATGGAAAAATTTTTAGAAACATAAAATCTACCAAGACTAAATCATGAAGAAAATAGGCATTCTGAATACACCTATAACTAGTATGGAAATTGGATCAGTAACCAAAAATATCCCGACAAATAAAAGTCCCAGACCTGATGGCTTCACTGGTTCATTTTACCAAACATTTAAAGAAAAGCTAATACTGGGACTTCCCTAGCAGTCCAGTGGTTAAGACTCCACGCTTCCACTGCAGGGGGCATGGGTTTGATCCCTGGTCGGGGAACGAAGATTCCACATGCTGCGCAGCACAGCCAAAGAAAGAAAGTAGAGCTAATATAAATCCTTCTCAAACTTTTCCAAAAAATTAAAGAGGAGCAAACACTTCCTAACTCATTCTATGAGGCCAGCATCACCCTTAAAAGAAAGCCAGACAAAGATGTTGCAAGAAAACTACAGACCAATATCCCTTATGATACTACAAAGCTACAGCACTAAAAATGGTGTGGTACTGGCATAAAAACAAACAGACCAAAGGAATAAAATAGAGAGCCCAGAAATAAACCCTCAAATTTATGCTGAAATGCTTTTTGACAAGGTTGTCAAGACCATTCAATGGGGAAAAGATAGTCATTTCAGCAAATGGTACTGGGAATACTGAAGATCCATATGCAGAAGAATAAAGTTGGATCTTTACTTAACCTCAGATAAAAAAATTAACTCAAAATGGATCAAAGACCTAAATGTAAGACTTAAAACTATAAAACTTTTAGAAGAAAACAGGGCAAAAGCTTCATGACACAGTATCTGGCTGTGATTTCTTGGATATGACATCAAAGGCACAGGGAACAAAACAAAAAACAGACAAATTGGACTCCCTGAAAACTAAAAATGTTCTGCATCAAAAGACACTATCAACAGAGTAAAATGCAACCCACAGAATGGGAGAAAATATCTGCAAATCATATGTCTGGTAAGGGATTAATATCCAGAATATATAAAGAACCCCTAAAACTAAACACCAAAAACTTCCCGAACATCCAATTCAAAATGGACAAAGGACTTGGACATTGCTCCAAAGAGAATACACAAATAGCCAATAAGCACATGAAAAGATGCTCAATATCACTGATCATTAGTGGAATGCAAATTAAAACTACAATGAAATACCACCTCATACCCATTAGGATGGCTACTATGAAAACAAAAAACAAAACAAAACATGACAACCACTACAAAATAACAAGTGCTGGAGAGGATGTGTAGCCATGGGAACTCTTGTGCACTGTTGGTGGGGATGTGAAACAGTACAGCTGTTACAGAAAAGGGTGTGGCAGTTCCTTAAAAAATTAAGAACAGAATTACCATATGACCAAGCAATTCCACTTCTGGGTATATACCCAAAAGAACGGAAAGCAGGATCTTAAAGAAATATCTGTACACCCATGTCCATAGCAGCATTACTCACATTAGCTAAAATGTGAAAGCAACCCAAGTGTTCATCGACAGATGAATAAATAAGCAAAATGTGATATGTATATACAATAGAAAGGAAGGAAATTTTCACATATGCTACAACATGGATGAACCTTGAGGACATTATGCTAAGTGAAATAAGACAAGCACAAAAGGACAAATACTACATAAAACCACTTATATGAGGTACTTAGAATAGTCAAAATCATAGAGACAGAGAATATAATGATGGTTGCCAGGGTCTAGGAGGAGGAAGGAATGTGAAGTTATCGTTTAATGGGTACAGAGTTCCAGCTTTATAAGATAAAGAGTCATGTGGATGGATGGTAGTGACGGTTGCACAACATTATAAATGTACTTATTTAATACTACTGAATACTTAAAATGGTTAAAGTGATACTTTTTTTAAAAAAATTTTTGGAGTATAGTTGATTTACAATGTTGTGTTAGTTTCAGGTGTACAGCAAAGTGAATCAGTTATACATATACATGTATCCACTTTTTTAGATTCTTTTCCTACGTAGACCATTACAGAGTATTGAGTAGAGTTCCCTGTGCTATACAGTAGGTCCTTATTAGTTATCTAAAAATGATAAATTTTATATGTGTATTTTACCACAATAAAAAAAATGGGGGGGAAAACTCCATTAAAGATAAGAGTTTGAACACCCCTCCCCACCATGTACATGGATGGAGAAAGACACACCATGATAATACTAATCAAAAGAAAGCAGGAGTGGAGTGGCTATATTATTTTCAGATATAGCAGACTTCAAAGTAAGAAAAGTTATCAAGGATAAAGAAAGTCATTCATAATGATAAAGGGGTCAAATCTCCAAGAAGAGGTAACAATCCTTAACATGTATGCACCTAACAACAAAGTGTCAAATACATCAGGCAAAAAGTGATAGAACTACGAGGAGAAACAGACGGAATCTACTGTTGGAGACATCAACACAGCTCTATCACAAACAGCAGGCAGAAAATCAGTAAAGACACAAAGACAAGCCTCATTTTACTGTGCTTCGCAGATACTGCCTTTTTTTTTTTTTTAATACAAGTTGAAGGTTTGTGGCAACCCTGCATCGAGCAAGTCTACTGCCATCATTTTTCTAACAGCATCATTTTTTAAATTAAGGTATGTGCATTTTTTTAGGCATAATGCTATTGCACACTTAACAGACTACAGTACAGTGTAAACATAATTTTTACAGGCACTGGAAAACCAAAAAATTTGTGTGACCCATTTTATTATGATATTCGCTTTACTAGGATGGTCTGGAACCAAACCCACAATATCTCTGAGGTTTGCCTGTAGTTGAACTCAACAACACCATCAGTCAATTGGCTCTAATTGACATCTATAGACTGCTTCATCCAACAAAAGCACAATACACATTCTTCTCAAACTCACATGGAATATTCACCAAGATGGACCACATTCTGGGCCGTAAAACACACCTTAATAAATTTAAAAGAACAGAAATCATACAATGTCTAACCTCTCAGACCACAATGGAATTAAACTATAAATCAGTAACAGAAAGATAGCTGAAAAACTCTAAAATACAAGAAGATTAAACAACACATTTCTAAGTAACACATGGGTGAAAGAAGAAATCTCAAAAAATTTTTAAAATATTTTGAACTAAATGAAAATTAAAAGACAATTTATTGTGGGATGCAGCAAAATCAGTACTTAGAAATTTATAGCATTGAATGCATATATTTAGAAAAAAGAAAGATCTAAAATCAGTCATCTAAGATTCCACCTTAGGAAACTAGATGAAGAACAAATTAAATCAAAAGTAAGCAGAAGAAAAGAAATAATAAAAACTGGAGTAGAATCAAAATGAAATTTCAAAAGAAACTGAAAATAGGAAATCAATGGAGAAAAATCAATGAAACCAAAAGCCGATTCTTTGAAAAGATCAATAAAATTAATAAACCTCTAGCTAGACTAAGAAAAAGAGAGAACACAAATTACTAATATCAGAAATGAAAGTGGGGATATAACTACAGATCCCATTGACATTAAAATAATAAAGAAATATAATGAGTAACTCTCTGCCCACAAATTTGACAATGATGAAGTGGACCAATCTGTTCAAAGTCACAATCTACCCAACTCACACAAGAACAAATACACAATCTAAATAAGTCTGTATTTTTAAATTGAGTCAATAATTAATAACCTTCCAAAACAAAAAGAACCAAGCCTAGATGGGTTCACTCATAAATTCTACCAAACACTTATGAAAGAAATTATACTAAATATCTACAATCTCTTTCAGAAAATAGAAACAGGGAATAATTCCTACCTCTTTGTCTCAAGACAAAGACATTACAAGATAAGAAAACCACAGACAAATATCTCTCATGAATATAGATGCAAAAATCCTTGACAAAATATAAAAAGAAATATACACCACAAACAAGTGGGATTTATTCCAGATATCAAAGCTGGCTCAACATTCAAAAATCAATTAATGTAATCCATCACATCAACAGGCTACAGAACGAAAATCACATGATCATATCAAAAGACACAAAAAAAGCATTCGAGAAATGATTAAAAAAATTCTCGGGACTTCCCTGGTGGTGCAGTGGTTAAGAATCTGCTTACCAATGCAGGGGACACGGGTTCAAACCCTGGTCCAGGAAGATCCCACATGCTGTGGAGCAACTAAGCCTGTGCACCACAACTACTGAGCCTGTGGTCTAGAGCCCACGCGCCACAACTACTGGAGCCCGTGCACCATAACTACTGAAGCCCACACGCCCTAGAGCCCACACACCGCAACTACTGAGTCCACACGCCTCAACTACAGAAGCCTATGCACTCTAGGGCCAGTGTGCCGCAACTACTGAGCCTGCCTGCTGCAACTACTGAAGCCTGTGCACCTAGAGCCCATGCTCCGCAACAAGAAAAGCCACCGCAATGAGAAGCCCATGCACCACAACGAAGAGTAGCCCCTGCTAGCTGCACCTAGAGAAAGCCCACACACAGCAATGAAGACCCAACACAGCCAAAATAAATAAATAAACTCTCAGTAAACTAGGAACAAAGAGGAACTTCCTCAACTTAATAAAGAATATCTACAAAAGCCTACAGATGACATCATACTTAATGGTGAGAAACTAGCAGCTTTCCCACTAATATAAGGAACAAGGCAAGGATGTCCTCTTTCACCACTCCTTTTCAACACTGTACTGGAAGTCCTAACTAACGTAACAAGACAAGAAAAGGAAACAAAAGGTATACTGATTAGGAAGGAAGAAATAAAACTGTCTTTGTAGTCAGATGACAAAATCGTCTATGTAGAAAATCCAAAAGAATCAACAAAAAAGTCCTGAAACTATTAAGCGATTATAGCAATTTTGCAGGGCACAAGGTTAATATACAAAAGTCAACCATTTTTCTATATAACAGCAATGAACAAGTGGAATTTGAAATTAAAAACAGTATCATTTACATTCACTCACCCCCCAAATGAAATACTTATGTATAAATCTAACAAAATATGCACAAGATGTATATGAGGAAAACTGTAAAACTCTGATGAAAGAAATAGATTAACTAAATAAATGGAGAGATATTACATGTTTGTGGACAGGAAGACTCAATGTTACCATGATGTCAGTTCTTCCAAACCTGATCTACAGATTCAATGAAATCTCAAAATCCCAGTCAATTATTTTGTGAATATCAACAAACTGGTTCTAAACTTTATATTAAAAAGGCAAAAGACCCAGAATAGCCAAACAATATTGAAAGAGAGGAACAAGGTTGGAGGACGGACACTACCTGACTTAAAGCCTTACTGCAAAGCTACAGTAATCAAGACAGTGAAAGAATAGACAAATAGATCAATGAAACAAACCGGAGATCCAAGAAATAGACCTATATACATGTAGTCAACTGATCTTTGACAAAGGAACAAAGACAATACAATGGAGCAAAGATAGTCTTTTCAAAAAATGGTGCTGGAATAACTGGACATACACATGCAAAAAAAATAATCTAAACACAGACTTTACACCCATCACAAAAGTTAACTAAAAATGGATCACAAACTTAACTATAAAATACAAAATTACAAAAGTCCTAGAACATAAAACAGGAGAAAATCTAGATGACTTTCAGTTTAGCAATCACTTTTTAGACACAGCACCAAGGGCATGATCCATGAAAGAAATAACTGATAAGCTGTACTCCATTAAAATGAAAAATTTCCACTCTGTCAAAGACACTGTCAAGAGAGTGGTAAGACAAGCCACAAACTGGGAGAAAATATCTGCAACAGACACATCTGATAAAGGACTATTATCCAAAATATACAAAGAACTCTTAAAACTCAACAATAAGAAAACAAACAACCCAAGACTTTAAGGGACTGCTTACCAAAGAAGATATACAGATGACAAACAATAAGCATATGAAAAGATGCTCCACATCACATGTCATTAGGGAACTGCAAATTAAACCAATGAGATTCCATTATACACCTGTTAGAATGCCCAAGATCCAGAACACTGACAACACCAAATGCTGGTGAGGATGTGGAGCAACAGGAATTCTCATTCATTTCTGGTGGGAATGCAAAATGGCACAGCTACTTTGGGAGATAGTTTGATGGTTTCTTACAAAGATAAACATGCTCTCACCGTATGACCCAGAAATCATGCTCCCTGGTATTCACCCAATGAAGTTAAAAACTTATGTCCACACAAAACTCTGCACACGGATGCTTATGGTAGCCTTATTCTCAACTTCCCAAACTTGGAAGTGACCAAGATGTTCTTCAGTAGGTGAATGGATAAACTGTGGTACATCCAGACAATGGAATACTATTCAGCACTAAAACAAAATGAGCTATCAAGCCATGAAAAGAAATGAAGAAATCTTAAATGAATATTACCAGGTCAAAAAAAGCCAATCTGAAAAAGCTACATACTGTATGATTCCAACTATACGACATTCTGGAAAAGGCAAAACAACGGAGACAATGAAGTGGTTGGTGGGGGGAGGGGAGGCAGGGAGGGAAGGGAGGGATGAACAGGTGGAGCACAGAGGAGTCTTAAGTGCAGTGAAACTACCCTGTATGATACTATAATGGTGAATACATGTGATACATTCATCAAAACCCACAGAATGTACAACACCAAGAGTGAACCCTAATGCAAACTACAGATTTTGGGTGACAATTATGTGTCAAGGTAGGTTCATCCATTTTAACAAGTGTACCGTCTGGTGGGGATTGTTGATAATGGGGAAGGCTGTAGGCGTCTGGGGGCAGGTGGTATAAGGGAAATCTCTATACCTTCAGCCCAACTTTGCTGTAAACCTAATACTGCTCAAACAAACACGAATTCTTACAAAAGCAACAATAACAAAAATACTCCACCTTGCATGATCCAAGATAGCATTCAGAGAAGGGAAAGGAGACCCCAATTCTCCTGGATGGCCCTGCTCTGTATTCAGGTAGGATGATTATCCAGTCAGAGCAGAGTTTGGTTCCCAAGCCTACCATCTGCTTACTCAGCCACAAACACGTAATGAGCACCTACCAGGAGCAAGGCACAGGGTGAGGAACGGAAAATATGAAGATGAACACGGCATGCATCTGGACTTTGAAGGGCTAATGGCCTGTCAACACAGACACAAACAGGTAATTTCCACGCAATGGACAAAGTGCAGTGACAGGGACAGCAGGGACATTGTGGAGCACAGAGGGGAAGGGCAATTAATCCAGAGGGGGACAAAGAAAGAGGAGAAGGGCTTCCTGGAAGAGATCTCCCCCAAGTTAGCTCCTGAGAGATGAACTGGAGACTCAGGAAAGGAAGTGGAGCAGGGCTCCTAGGTCAGCCCGCAGGACAGAGACATGAGATGCACAGGTGGGTGGTAACCAGATGTGTTCAGGAAGTTATGTCAGGTTTGGGGTCACTGGAGAACACTGTTACATGTTTACTCTTTAAATGTCACCTTCTCCTCTAAACTGTGAACTCCATCAAAAAGGGACCAGGTCTCTATATCGTTCTGAGCAGAGTCTGTGGCACACAGTTCAGTACCTCACACACTAATCAATCACTGTTGAATAAAAAGTAGAATATGAGAATTTTTTAAAATATTTAATAAAACAAAGAGAAATAGGAAGTGGTTCTGTTCTCAACAGCCTGAATTTCATGATAAGAAGCTCAGCCTTTTCCCTCTGGAGGGCCAGAAGCTATTCAAGTGGTTTCCATACTGAAGTGGCAGCATCTGAATAGCATTTCAGATTACTCAGGAGGACAGACTTAACCTAGGGGAAAAAGAAGCAAAAAACTGTTCCAACAGTGCAGGGGAGAGAAGATGAAGCTCTGATAAGGGGAGAAAGAATTAAGTAGAAAAGACAGGTTTAAGAAATGATGACATCTTCAAGGTAGTAGAGCCTAGATGCCACCCAGGATGAGGTGAGGGGTGGGAAGGATAGGATGAATCCCATTTTGGTGGCTTTTTATCTGTTTCCACTTTTCCATCTTAATATATGAACACCCTAATAAAAGCCATGAAATCCACTGGAAAATGAAATAGGGAATAGAGAAAAGAAATACTTCACCTGGGATTTGTTCATTTTCTGTTGTTCCTGGAAGACTGTCAAAACCTGGGAAGGCATTCCTGGAAGAGGAAGAAAGAGGAACAGGATGATGAGAGCTCCTCAACGCTCTTCCTAAAAACTTCCACACGCCAGCTGGGTAACCTTTAATCCTGGAGAAGGAGAGGAAGGTTAACATCTGCCCCTTCGTGAATCCTTAAACCCACAATGTTCCCTACTCCTTTAACTATTTATGTTCCCCTCTCACTAACACAGAAATATTTAAAGCAGAATTATTAAGCAAATGATAGCATCTCAAAATATGAAATATGATGCCTTCATTAAAACTGATATAGCAGGGGGAAAAACCCTAAAGGCTATTTTGCGTAACTGTTTTACTACCAAGATGTTAACCCCCTGAGTCTGAGAATCCTCATAAAGTTTTGAAAAAAAGGATAAGTGCCTTAAACTTGTTTTTTTAAAAAGAAAAACTGTTTCTTCTAACTTGCTGTTTCTCAAAAGGATTTTTTAAAAAATATTTATCAATTTATTTTTATTTTTTTATGGCTGCACCGGGTCTTAATTGCAGCACAGGGGATCTTTAGTGGCAGCATGTGGACTTCTTAGTTGCAGCATGCATGCGGGATCTAGTTCCCTAACCAGGGATTGAACCCGGGCCCCTGCATTGGAAGCGTGGAGTCTTACCCACTGGACCACCAGGGACGTCCTCAAAAGGATTTTTTTAAGAGGAAACGTGTTTCCGTGCGATCGTGTGGACAGCACATGCCAGGACTTCTATGTGCCTCTTACCGATTCCTCACAAGTCATCTCCCCTTTCAGGCTTTTTCCCTTCTGTCAAATGAAAAAAAATAGATAATCCTGGCAAACCGTCTGGGAACTACTACTCTTGACTCTAAGAACAGGAACGACAGAAAAGCGCTGCCCAGCTTCTGGAAAGAACTGGTGGAGAATGAAGGGAGGGGAGGGTGCCATTTGGGGTGGGGTTAAAGATAAACGCTTCCCAGCTGCGGAATCCCCCAGCATCCCACCACTCCCGCCACGTGTCTCACTCAGTCCCAGCTCCCTTCTCTCGTCCAAAGTGACTCACAGCTGATGGTGGTGAAATCACTCAAGCCTCGGCCCGCCGGGCGATACGCTCCTTTTCTGGGTTTCTTCCGCTTCTCTTCTGAAGCTCTGATGGGTCTCGGGTCAGAGGCTGGAGGGAGCGGGGGTTCTTCCCTGTGAGATTCCCGTTCCTGGAGTCCCCCTCCTTCCGGCTCAGTAGAGATGCTCTGTTCCAGTAGAGCCTAGGGGACAAATTCACTTCAGCGGGAACCTTCATCCGGGTGCCAGATCTGCCTCTCTGAGAACACGCAGCTCCAGAGACCTCAGGCCGCACTTCTACGACCGCAGAGGAGGCTGAGGACAAAGGCGGGCCGGCCGCGGCTGAAGTGCCCTCGGCCCCTGGACGGCACAGCTGCGGGGCGTCTCCGTCGCGGCCGGAGGCTGTTCCGGACAGCGCTGGGCCAGACGGACACCAGTCTAAGGGAACTAAGGAAACCCGGGATGCAAACCGCCGCCGCAAGCCTCAGGCACACACGCTTCGGTTACGTATTCGGGCCCGAGGAACGCGCGCCACGCCGCGCCGAGCAGCGTCGCGGGGCTCGTCTTACCTCCCCGGGCTGCGGGGCCCGATGGGGTCTGTCGCTCAGTCTTCCGGGCCGCGTTCGGGCCGCCTCGGCGATTACGAGGATGGAGACCCCGCAGCCAGCGCGGCCTCTCCCACAAACGCGGCCCTTCCCGCGCGTTCGCTCGGGACCCCCAGTCTCCCCCCATTCAGTGTGGACGCGGCCCAGGCGGCGCTGCCTCTGCCTCCGCCCCACGCCCCCTCTTCGCAGCCTCGGGAGGCCCGCGCTGACCAGGGCGCCGACCTCCAGGGCCTACAGCCCGCCCCACGCGCGGCCGCGCCGAGACAGGCCCGAGACCACCAGGGGGCCACGCCGAGGACCGAAGCGCGCCTGCGCACAGAGCCCGACGCCGCGCGTTGTAGGTCCTCGGCGAGCTCCGCCCACTGTGGGGGCGGGGCCTGTGCGGGGCCCGCCCCCTTCACCCCCAACCCCACACACACATCGCCCCAACTCCCACAACCCCGTCGCTCCCCACGTCATCCCCACCTCTCCTCGTCCGACCTCACCTGCCCCTCCCCCTCCACGCCCCCGCCCCTACATCACCCCCACAGCACCCCAGCCCCTACCGCTCTGCATCACCATCACCCCCGCCTGGAGATGAGGGGCCTCCTCGCAGCCGCCAGCTAGAGAGAGATTTAAGAACACAGATGAAAAAGTTAACCAAATTAGCCCAGCCAAGCAATTTTCTTTGTCTTTTTTTTTTTTTTTTTGGCATTGCTGCCGGGCTTGTGGGATGTTAGTTCCCCTACCAGGGATGGAACCCGCCCCTCCGCACTGAGAGCTTGGAGTCCTTACCACTGGACCGCCAGGGAATTCCCCAAGCAATTTTTTTAAAATGTGAATGAAAAAGAAGTAAGGGGGGTGCAAAATTTAAGATTCAATACACGAAAATTGAAGGTAAGTCAAAATGCACACAAGTGAAGGGGGGTGGGAAGTATCTCACACATTCTCCCAGAGATGACTGTGCTGAACCGTTAGGCGCGCATCTTTCTGACATTTTTACCGTAAGGAAAAAATTCAAAAGGATCATGAGCTAGAGAACAGGCCTAGGACAAAGGGTATTTAGCACTTTACCAAATGGTAAAGGGGCCTTTGGGATTGGTGGGAAGTATTCAATATACTATGTTAGCTCAACCAGTGACTGCACTCAAATACAATTAGTGTTAAATTCCTAGTTCACACATTAGAATAAATGAGTTTTACCTGGATTCAAGATTTTAAAATTCAAAAGAAAATTCTTAAAGCATAGTGAATTTTAGAAATATATAATCAATAGGGAAAACATATGATAACAGAGAAACCATTAACCTAAAAACTGTTTTTATTTTAGAAAGTTACACATTTCAGTTTCAGATTAAAAATTGGAACTAAGTTTAAAGACAAACTAAGACAAGGTCTTTATAATATACATAAGAAACAAAGACTTTATAATTTTAATGTATTAGCAGCTCTTATAAATCATTGAAAAGATCAACATTATCGTCACTTCTTTAAGATATGAAAAGGGAATTAATAAAGGACAGGATGTATCAATAAGTGAACAATAAATATATTAAAAAGTCTCTTGTGATAAATAAAAGACATCAAAATTTAAGATATTTTTTGAAAGTAAAATTTGAAAAGATTAAAATAATAGGAATATCCAGGACTTCCCTGGTGGCGCAGTGGTTAAGAATCTGCCTGCCAATGCAGGGGACATGGGTTTTATCCCTGATCCAGGAATATCCCACATGCTGCGGAACAACTAAGCCCGTGTGCCACAACTACTGAGCCCGTGAGCCACAACTATGGAAGCCCGCGTGCCTAGAGCCCGTGCTCCGCAACAAGAGAATCCACTACAATGAGAAGCCCACACACCGCAACGAAGAGTAGCTCCCGCTTGATGCAACTAGAGAAAGCCCGCACGCAGCAACGAAGACCTAACGCAACAATAAATAAATAAATAATAAAAGAACTTAATGCCTGTTGGGTTGAGCTACTCAGAATCTGAGGTCAGTGATTTGTCACAGCAAAGCCTAAGACACTGTACCAAGCTCTTCCCACATGTACCTCACAGCAACCCTATCATGTAGATGTGCTGCCCTATATATGTGGGGAAACTGAGGCTTTTAGAGGTTCAGTCACCTGCAGAGGTCATAAAACTGTGACCATTTCCCTCAAATTCAGCTCTTAAGCATAATGCCAGATTCATACTACTAACAAAAGTACCAGTTCCGCCATGCCGCCAGACAAACTTATGGGAGCTCCATCCAAGGGGCCACATCTCTCTTTGACCATGAGGAAGGACAGACATCCAGAATAAAGAGGCCAACTGAGTCAGAAGAAGAAACATGAGCCCGTATTCTCATGATGTCTTCTTCCCTCCTCTTACACCTAAAAAGTGAGAACAGAAGTGGGTAAGGACACAGCTGCATCTGTATCACTTTCCGTCCTTCACCTTTAAGGAGGAGAGGAAAAAAAGCACTCATTCCCTGAGGAAATCCACCTGGACCCTCCCAGAGCTCCCTCTCTGCCCTCCTCCTTGGGGACTAGAGCATCCCGATAATGCTCTTTCTCCACATTTACTGAATAAGCTGGCTTTCAGCCCAAAGGCTCTGTATCTGTGAGGGACACTGACCCTACTTCTTAGGAGAGTCTTGAGGAGCATAGAAAGGGCAGAAATTCAGAACCACAAGAAAAGCAACCACGTCCCAGGGCACTTGGTTAAGTTAGGGGGGAAACATTCAACCTTGTTTTGAAAGGAAAGGCATGCACGTGAAGTCCTGGGTAAATTCAGGCGCCCAGGCTGGATTCAAACCCCACAGAGACCAGGATCTTCCATCACCCCAGGTTGGAGTCCCACTGATGTCCAAGGTCAAGGGTCAGAGGCAGAGGTGAGGCTCCTCCAGACTTGACTTGGGCCCGCAGGGGCGCTGGGAAGGGTCAAGGCCTCGGCCCGGTTAGGGGGACCCTGCCTGCGGGTCCCCCACCTCTGTGCTCCGTGAGCAGGCCAAGGAGAGGACACCAGCCTGGGCCCGGGAGCAAAAGAGGTTGGGAAACCTGCCGGGACCTGAGGGGAGGCATGCTGGGAGTCACCCCCGGGGTCCTGCCGCTCCCTCCGCGGAGCTGAGCCACCCTCTGGCCTCCGGGCTCCACCGCGGGCTGACTGATGAGGGCCTGGGGGAAGGAAGCAAGATGGCGGCCGGGGAGAAGGCGGGAAGAACTTCAGAGACTCAGCCAATCCAGAGGGAGAATCGCGTGGACAGCCTGCCTCAGCCAATCCTGGGAGAGCAGAATGGCTCTTGGAAACTCTGCCTCAGCCAATCCTGAGGGAGCAGAAGCGAGTGTGGAGAGCCTTCCTTAGCCAATCCCGAGGGAGCAGTATCGGGCGTGGAGAACCTGACTCCGCCAGTCTTGAGGGAGCAGTCCAGCGACGGGACTGCCTCAGCCAATCCCGAGGGTGCATAGGGCATATTGGGCAAGCTCTTCAACCAATGAGAGAACGATGTTCATCCCTCCAAGGTCTCTTTGTAAAAACCACTTTAGGCTGCATACGTTTTTTCTGGGGTTGCAGGAACTGGATTATCACTCAAACACGAGCTTGTCTTAGGAAATACAAGTTCTCAGTAATTAATGTTTAACAGTAATGTCGTCTGAGCCAAGAAAGACCACCTACTTGGTTCTTTCTCTCCCACAAACCTGTATTCCTGGGAAAATCTCCCAGGATTCTCCAAAGGATTTAGACCATCGCAAAATGGGAATTATAGGGAATTTGGGGAAATTGTCATGCAAGCATCCTTATTTAACACCTGAAATTGGCTGTGCTGTCAGGATTTTTTTTTTTTTTTACTGTATTTTTTAAGATAAAAATTCACTTTTTAAAGAAGGTGCAAAAAACGGATATCAGGACAACTATGAAACAAATTTTACTTTTACTTGCAAGTCATTTGATTCCTATACTATTTTGCTTTCTATGTAGGTGGTAATATTGCCTGCTTACTAAGAAATAAATTCCTTTCTTAAAACTTTCCTCTGAGCCTCCGTGTTTGTAACAACAGTAAGAAACAACACGTTTTGAGCCCTCACCACTAACGAGCCAAGAGCCATTCTAAAAGTTTCTACTCATTTGATTCTAATGACAAAGCTGGGAGGTAGCCATTGTGTTGAGGCAACAGAGGCACAATTTTATTGAGGTAGAAGTGACATACAGTGAATTGAACTCGTAAAGAAGTATACAATATCATAAGTTTGGGTGCATGTATATATCTGTAAAACCATCACATCAAGATAATGAACAGATCAGACTCCAAAAATTTCCTCATGCTCCTTTATAATCCCCCACCTCTCACTTCTCCCTACCCCCCACCACCCCCGCCAATTCCCAGGCAATCACTGCCTGATCTTTCTGTCGCTGTAGATGATTTTGCATTTTCTAGAATTTTTGAATTTTATCTAAACGGAATCATACGCCTTTTTGAATGGCATCTTGAAGGCAACATAATTATTTTGAGGTTCATCCATGTTATTGAGTGTATCAATATTGTATTCCTTTTTATTGTCAAGTTGTATTCCACTGCATGAGCAAACCATTCTTTGTTTATCCATCCACCTGTTACTGGACATTTCATCCACCTGTTTCAGTTCATTCATCTTATGTAAATACCTAGGAGTTGAAGAGCTGAGTCATATGGTAGATGTATATTTAACACTTTAAAAACTGCCAAACAGATCGTTTTACATTCCCACCAGTGATGTATGAGAGTTCAAGTAGTTCCACATGCTTGCCAGCATTGGCTATGGTTAGTTTATTTAGTTATAACCATTTTCATAGGTGGGTAGTAGTATCCTATCATGGTTTAAATTTGTATTTTCCTAATGACTGATAATGCTGACCTTCCTTTCACGTGCCTAATTGCCATCAATATAGCTACTTTAGTGAATTGTCCAAATCTTTTGCCCATTAAAAAAAAAATGGGGTCCTTTGTTTTCTTATTATTGAAATTTTAGAGTTTTTTTTAAAAGTTGAAATACGTAATTTAATTATTAGCAATAATCAGTAAATCTTTATATCCACTAATGGAATAAAATACAAATTACATAGTCAGCACAATTCAGTGCTTACAAGCTATGAGGAGAATGCAAAACAATAAAGAACAGCCGCTCAGTTAATCAAACATTTCCATTTTTATTACCTGGAGAACTATGTGGCAATCATATAAATTGAAAAGAACTGTGTTTGATGGATAATACATTTAACCATACCAGATACTTTCTTCAGTGAAATATTTATTTTCATCCTGTTATCAGATTATTTTTATTGTTGGGAATTTTTAAAAATTGAAGTATAGTTAATTAACAATTTTATATATTTCTGGATACAACCCCTGTGTCAGATATGTGACTTGTAAATATTTGCTCCCAGTTTTATCATTCTCTTAACAATGTCTTTCAAAGTTCTTGATTTTAATAAAGTCCAATATATCATTTATTTTCTTTTATGGATCTTGTATCTAAAAAAACTTTGTCTAACATTTCTAAATGTTCAGAAAATTTTCTCCTATGTTTTATCAGAAGCTTCACGGTTTTAGGTTTTACATTAGGCCTCTGATCTAATTTGAGCTGATTTTGGTAGCTTGAGAGAGGGGTGGATAAAAATACAGTTTAATCCAGTGTTCCAATAGGAATTGAGAAGAAGAAAATAGAATGATGGAAAGGCAATATTATAAGGTACGGTCTAAGAACTTTCCAGATTTATGAAATATGTTCATACATCAATTCAGAAAATAAAATAGGTTCTATGCCAGACAAAATTTTAAAATACACACCTTCCCATTAGACTGCTGTCTTCTTTTATTAATAGGAGTTTTTTGAGTATTTTAGACATTGCAAATATTTTCCCCCTCTGATATCTGTTTATTGAGTTTATCTCTGGAGTCCTTCATAGTACAAATTTACAAACCTTGAAGTAATCAAATTCATCAATTTTTTGCCTCATGGCTATGGTATTGGAGTTTTGTTCAGTCCTTTCCTACCCTGAGGTCACTAAGATATCACCTACATTTTGTTCTGATAGTATTATGATTTTACTTTTACATTCAGTTCTTTAATGTATCTGGCATCCACTTCTTTATACAAGGTTAAATAGCGATCCAATATTATCAGCCAGTTGCCCTAACATCATCTGCCCAACGGTCTGTGCTTTCCTCCTATTGGTAGGGTAAGTTACTCCCTTTACGCTTCTTCTTCCACAGAAATTTATCAAGGCCTTCAAAAAGCTCAACTGAAAATTTTATTGAAATTGCATTGAATTTGGGGAGAATTGACATCATTCCTTCCAAATCATTCCTTCCAAGCGCATGGAATACCATTTAATAGGATTGCATTAGGATTGCTGGGTTGCAATTACAAATGCAATTGCAGAGAAACACTGCTGATATTTGCAGGTTGATCTTGTATGAACACTTCTATAAGTTCTAGTATTTTAGCAATGGATTCTTACATTTTTCTAGATCATGTTATCCGAGAAGAATGACATTTTTATTTCTTCCACTTAAATTCTTACACCACCTCTGCCCTTGCATGGAAACTCCAGCACTATGTTAAACAGTAGCAGGATGGTGGATACACTTGTTTCCAGTTCTAAATGAAATCCATCTAATGTTTTTCCAACAAGTGTAAAGTTTGTATAGGTTTTTGTTATATACCCCATACAAGGCTAAGAAAGTTTCCCTCTATTTCTAATTTGTTGAACTTGATCTAATGTTCTTTTTGTTGTAATATATGAAGTTGATGACTAATATATACAGCTTAAATAGTTATATATAACTGTAAAATATAATTAGTATATATTATTCATAGTAACATGTATAATATATAGGCACACCACGTGTGTGTGTATGTATACATATATTATGTATAGTGAAATATACAATTTTATATAGTTATATATACACAGAACTTGACTAATATGTACAGTTTAACAACATTCAAAAATATTGTTTTAGAGACATAAACTATGTAGTATAACTCTAAAAACAAACACAGGAATGATGAACAGCAAATTAATGATAATAATCACTTCCATAGAGAAAAGGAAGAGAATGAAACTAGAGAGGGAAAGGTAGATGAGTTCTTCTGCACCTGTAATGTTTTTTTCTAACAAAATTAAAATGCTGATGCAATATAGGAAAACATTAAGGCTGGATATAGACGGAAGATTCACGGTTATTCATTATAGTATATTCTCTACGCCAGTGATTTTTACACTTTTAGTTAAAACAATTGCATTCTGTTTTACCCATCAGGTTGCTAAAGATCAAGAGGTTTGCTAATACGTACTGTTGGCAATGGTGTGGGAAAACAGGAGCGAGTGTGCTGCTGATGAGAGTGTACACTGTTATAGTTACTTGGGCAAAACTCAGCACGAATGTACCCTCTGACACAGCAATCCCGCCCCTAGGAATTTATCCTACCAACCACATTAACAAGTGTGGGCAGAGGACATACATGCCTTCCAGCATCGGTTGTGGTAGCAAAAGACAGGAAGCATCCAAGGTGTCCATTAAAGGGGATCTGAGTGAAAAACAAACAAACAAACAAACATTCATACAATACAACTATGTAGCATTAAAATGAAGAGGTAAATCTCATTGTGCTAATATGGAACTAGCTTCAGGAAATATGGTTAAGAGGATACAAGCACTGTGTTTAGTAACGCACCATTTGTTTAAAAAGAAGGGAGGGATATATATGTATTTGAATATGAACATAGTTTCTCTGATTCACACGAGAGGTTAATAACAGCAGGTGCCTTTCAGGAAGGGAATGGTGAGCAGGTGGGGCTCTGGAATAGCTATGAGAAAAAGAATAACATTTTTTGCCACTCCTAACTAAAGCCTTTTAACATGTTTGAATTTTTATGATATGCATGTATTAATTTTTCAAAAATATAAAAACATTTGTATTAATGGTCTTTTAATGTCCATGTCATCCTTTTATCCTGCCTTTATTAGTAGCAATTTCTAAAAAGGTAGTCTGTCTTTGCTTCCTTTGGGCTGGGGAGGTTATGGGGCTTTGAAGATTAAGATGGGCTGAGAGGCTCCCCAACTCAGTAAAGAATTGTCACTAGCTGGAGACCATCCCAAACCAGGTGTCTCTAGGTCTACATGTCACCCATTCAATGATTCATTCATTCAGGCATGTTTATTGTACAGATTGTTTTTACTAAAAGGCACTGCGCTGGTCAGTGGGGAGAGATCCAAACAAACTCTGTCCTTGCCTTGTTGGATCACATGATCCTTCTCATGAAGGAGACAGTCATTAAACCAGTAACACAGATAATAATGTAACTTGTGATAAGAACTGTGAAAGATAGAGCCCATGCAGTGCTATTAGAGTGTAGAACAGGGACATCTAACATAGATTAGGGGAGCAGAGAAGACCTGTCCAAGGAACAGATGTTTAAACAGAAACCTGAAGGATGCTTTGCCATTTAGGACCCTTTCTGCTGCAAGTACAGAAATCCAACTCAAATGAGCTTATATCAAAAAAGGAAAACTGTTGTCTTTAAGTAACTAAAAGTCCAGGATGGGTCTTGCTAGCTTCAGACACAGTCAGACCTTTGGGCCCAAACAGTCACATCAGGGTTGTGTCTGTTTCTGTCACTTGGCCATGTTTGCCACTTTCCCTTGTGTTATAGGCTGAATTGTGTCTCCCCCAAAAGATACGTCAAAGTCTTAACATCTTGTATCTCAGAATGTGACCTTACTTGGAAATAAGGTCTTTGCAGGTATAATTAGTTAAGATAAGGTCATAGTGGAGTAGGGTGTGTCTTTAGTCCAGTGTAACTGGTGTCCTTATAAGAAGAGGAGACACACAAGGAGAAAGATGCCAAGTGAAGATAGCCACATGACCACGAAGCAGAGTTTTCAGTGATGCATCTGTAAAGCAAGGAACATCAAGAATTGACAGCACACACTAGAAGCTAGAAGAGACAAGGAAGAATTCTCCACGACAGGTTTCAGAAGGAGCATGGCCCTGTCCACACCTTGATTTTGGACTTCTAACCTTTGAACTGTGTGACAAAAAATTTCTGTTGTTTTAAGCCACCCGGTGTGTGGTGCTTTGTTACACAGCTCTAGCTAACTAATACACTTTGCCTTTGTTCTCGGGAGGCTCTCTGTAAAGCCAAAGTCAGCCATGGAATCTGCATGCTTTTCTCATTCTTCGTCCCCACAATCTTAAGTAAGGGGCAGCCTATCCTCACAGTGTTCTCTTTGCCCCAGTAGATTTTGTTATCCGTTCTCATGGGACTGCTTGAGTCTACAAGGATTTGTTTATGGTCATAGTTAAATGAGATTTGAACCTAAGAAGCAATGTTGGGAAGACAAAGCGCCATTTGGAAGTCAAGTTCCAGGTCTGTATATCCAGATCAAATGGCTTCCTATCTTGGAGAAATAATTCAAGTCACACAAGTTGACAAGCAACAGGGAAGCCTTCCTGTCCCAGAAAATGCTTAAACCCTCTGGTCTAAATGATGGGCTCCAGCCCTTGCCAAGGACAAGGTCCTGCCTGGTCAGAACTAGGGTGGGAAAAATCAAATCTTTACTTCCCTTAGTTGTAAACCTGTTAGTTCACCGGGCATTTCATCCAAAATGTGTACCATTTTCTTCCTTGTTACACTGACATCAAGGCAGATGTAGGTCTTAGGTGATAATTTTCTCCTTCAGATCACTGGGATGCAATTTAGTCCCATGGAGAAAAGTGTCAAAAGAATGTTGACTAATTTGTGACCCTGGGCAAATTTTCCTCATCCATTTTGGTTTGTGGATGGGAAATTCTTATGCCTACACCCTGTTTATCAGTGCCCACACCCACTAGGATGGCTATAATTGTTTAAAAAAGGAAAATAATGAGTGTTGGTGAGTATGTGGAGAAATTGGAACCCGCATACATTGCTGGTGGGAATGTAAAATGGTGCAGCTGTGTTGGAATATAGTTTGGTGATTCTTCAACAAATTAAACGGAATTACCGTATGACCCAGCAATTCCACTCCTAGACTTATACCCAAAAGATCCGAAACGGGGACTCAAACAAATACCTGTACATGAATGTCCACAGCTGCACCATTCACAACAGTCAAAAGGTGGAAACAGTCCATATCAATGGATGAATGGGTAACTAAAGTGTGGTCTACACACACAATGGGATATCACTCAGCCTCAAAAAGAGAGAAGGTACTGATACATGCTACAGTGTGGATGAGCTTTGCGAACACTGTGCAAAGTGACATGACTAAGTGACTGTGGTCACATATTGTATGGTTCCATTTATACGAATTATCCAGAATAGGCTAATGTACTGAGAGAGAGTAGATTCATGGTTGCCAGGGGTTGGGAGGGGGAATCGGGAGTGACAGCTTAATGGGTGTGGGGTTTCCTTTCCAGGTGATGAAGATGTTTTGGAACTAGATAGAGGTAGTGGAGGCACAACATTGTGAATATAGTGAATGCCACTGAACTGTACACTTCAAAATGGTTAATGTTATGTAAATTTCATCTCAATTAAAAAAAAGAAGAAAAAAAGAAAGAAACTGCGTGTGATTCTACTGCAAGGGTCCAGAACATTAGGAAGGTGTCTGGATGAAGTAGTTAATATTGTCCTGTGGGAGAAGAATAGATGTGTTCTGACCTCTCTAAGGTTCCTTAGTTCTCCTATGACACCTCCCAGAAGAGACAGTCCAAGTTTCTCAGATACACAAACAGATCCAGAACCTTCTGTGGATGGAAATTGCAGTGTTTGCAGGTCTTAGGCATGGAGCTTCATCCATGGTCTGGGCAGGGCTGACACATTTCAACATTGGAGACCAGATAGCCTCACCCCAAAAATTCTGGGGTCCACAAGTGGCCTCCTGTGGGGTTCCACATTGATGGCAGGGGGTAAGGATATGGTAAGTGGGCACACATACCCATTCTCATTCTGTCTAGTGTGTCTTCCTGTACTACTGAGGCTGGAAAGCTAAATATTGCATTTCCCAGACTCCCTTGCTGCTAGGGTTCTCGATTCAAATTAGACTTGGCCAGTTAGATGTGCTTGTGTGTGACTTGGCAAGTGGAGGAAAGGAGAGTGTATCTTCCTGTTGCTTCGAGCACTGTGCTGGCAAGCACACTCAAGGTGGGAGCAATACCCTGGTTCCTCCCTGATCCAATTTGTGCCCAAAGAGAGTTCACTTAATGGCCCTGAGATGCCCCATGTTGTCTGTTCCCAGACAAAGTTCGTTTTTACATGCTGACCTGCCTTTCACCGCAGCTCTGCTCTTCCATAACCAACCATTCAGTCATGTTTTCTACTCTATCAGTTTCCCCCTGTTTCACAGAGACCTACTTCCTGAAGCTGCCCATCCTCTTGCTCAAATTGGACTGATGTATAGCTGTTGGTCTGGGCAGCTATTTCTCCCAGACTAGCTCCACTGTTTCCTACATTCCAAATTTTTCTCTTTCTTGGTTGATTCTTTCCATTTCTTTTTTTTTTTTTTTTTGATTCTTTCCATTTCTGACATGCTTCCTAACACGGATTTAATGGAAGGTAAAATTTCTGAATTCTTGCATATCTAAAAATATCATTATTTGTCCTCATAACTAGAATAGCTTGGCTGGATATAGAATTCCAGACGGGGGGCTTCCCTGGTGGCGCAGTGGTTGAGAATCTGCCTGCTAATTCAGGGGGCACGGGTTCGCGCCCTGGTCTGGGAAGATCCCACATGCCGTGGAGCAACTAGGCCCGTGAGCCACAACTACTGAGCCTGCGCGTCTGGAGCCTGTGCTCCGCAACAAGAAGGGCCACGATAGTGAGAGGCCTGCGCACCGCGATGAAGAGTGGCCCCCACTTGCCACAACCAGAGAAAGCCCTAGCACAGAAACGAAGACCCAACATAGCAATCAATCAATCAATCAATAAAAAAAAAAAAAAAAGAATTCCAGACGGAAAATTATTTTTTCCTTAGGAAAAAAATTCCACCTAGTAGCACTGAGCACCCCAGCACCCAAATTGTGGTCCCTATATATCATTTCCCTCTAAAGGAATCAGGGCTTTTGGAGAATTGGCTGATTACAGGTTTGGGGTAGGAAATTGTCAAGGTAAGCCTGGGACATCTTGTCATACCAGGAAGTAAGGAAGCTATCAAAGATCATTAGTGTTGAGTAAAAAGACATAGGAGCCACCTTCAAGAGGCTCCAATTAGCTATAGATGGAACAATTTGAACATTAATAAGAATAGTAACTGCAATGGGTTAAAATGATCCTCAAAAAATCAGCTCTTTGAAACCTGTGGAGGATGCTAGAGAACCAAGTTTTTGAAAACTGATAAAGAAAAAGTATCAACTCAGAAACAGAGTAGAACAGTGGTTGCCAGAGCTGGGGGTGGGGGAAATGGGGAGGTGTTAGTCAAAGGGTAAAAACTTCCAGTTATAAGTTCTGGGAGTCTAATGTACAGCATGGCGAGTACAGTTAACAACACTGTATTGTAGACTTGAAAGTTGCTAAGAGAGTAGATCTTAAATGTTCTCATCACAAAAAATAATAGTGGTAATTATGTGAGGTGGCTCGTCTGTTAACTAACCTTATTATGGTAATAATTTTGAAATATGTATGTATATTAAATCATCACACTGTACACCTTAAACTTACACAATGTTATATGTCAATTATATCTCAATAGAGCTGGAAAAAAAATAAAACGCATTAACTTATTTTAAAAAGAAGAAAAAGGGCTTCCCTGGTGGCGCAGTGGTTGGGGGTCTGCCTGCCGATGCAGGGGACGCGGGTTCGAGCCCTGGTCTGGGAGGATCCCGCGTGCCGCGGAGCGACTGGTCCCGTGAGCCGCAATTGCTGGGCCTGTGCTCCGCAGCAGGAGAGGCCGGGATAGTGAGGGACCCGCGCGCCGCGGTGGAGAGTGGCCCCCACTTGCCGCAACTACAGAAAGCCCTCGCACAGAAACAAAGACCCAATACAGACATAAATAAATAAATAATAATTAAGGAAAAAAAAAAAAAAAGAAAAAGACTCAAACATTTTTTTCCTGTCTTTCCTACACAAACTGTACCTCAAGGTACGAAATAGTTGATGAGGAAAAGCTTCTATTTTGGGAAGTAAGCAGCTAATACATGAGAAAGAAGTGATAGACTACAGTCATTTTGTAACCCCTAGTGAATTATCATATTTGTGCAATAATCATCAATAGTGTTAATGCCACAACAGGAGAGACATCCAGACACGTATGTGTCTCCTGATGGAAGTACACACCACCATCAATGAAGCAGTCTTGTGGGGGGGGGGGGACATGAATTTGATTAATTTTCAAAAACGCAAGGTAAAATGTTAATAACACGACACATCCACACTCAGCAAAGTCCAAACTGTGGGAACCTCTATAGGACAAAGGACCTAGTCTCCCCAGCAAATAAATTCCAGGGGGAAAAAGTAAGATTTGGGGACCCTAAAGATTAAGAGAGACATAAGAGATAAATCAACAAATTGCAATGTAAGGACCTTATCTGGATCCTGATTCAAACAAACTGTTAAAACACACATACATTTATGAGACAATGAGCAACATCTGAACACTGAATACTCGATGGTATTGAACAATTTTTGCAGTAAGTTTAGGCATTAAAATGGTATTGTGGTTTGTGTTTCTTTAAGAATCCTTACCTTTTAGAGATACACACTCAAATAGTTACAGATGAAATGATAAGATGTCTGGAATTTGCCTCCAAAAAACCAAGGCACTGGAAGACAGGGAGGTCAGCAGGAGTGTAGGTGAAGCAAACTTGGCCATAAGTCGTCAATTCTTGAAGGTAGGAGATGGACACAATGCATTTGGTAGACTATTCTTTCAAGTTTTGTATATATTTGAAATTTTCCAGAGTAAATCTCAAAGTACAAAGAAGAGTAATTTCCCTAAGAAGGTTGCAGGCTTTGCTCCAGTTATGCTAATGAGGAATCTGATGTCAGTTGTATCTCTGTTCTTCTTCAGGTGACTGATTTTTCCTCTCTAGAAGCTTTTAAAATCTTCTCTATATCTGTTGTCCTGGATTTTCATGAGATTACATCTATTAATGGAATTCCATTCATTCTGCGCAGCACTTGGTGGACCTTTTCATTCTGAAGACCTGGGTCCATGACCTCTAGGAAATTATCATCTGTTATTTCTGTTAATTTCTTCAATCACGATTTTCTTTTTTCTTTCCTTCTGGAAAAGTTCGGTGTGGAGACTCTTGAATTCATCCTTTGTGTCATTATTTCTGCCTCTTTCTTCTGCTCTATATTCTGAGAGATAAACTTTAACTTCTAATTTTTCTTTTGTTTTTCTTTTGGGCCATTATTTTTAATTGCCAGGTTTTTTTCTTGTACCCTGATGTTCCTTTTTCCTAACATCCAGTTCTTATTTCATACAGGCAATGTCTTCATGAATCTGTGATATAATATTGGGGGGGGGGGTGCTTAAACAACAGAAATTAATTTTCTCCCAGTTCTGGATCCTAGAATTCCCAGATCAAGGTCCAGCAGGGCTGGTTTCTGATGAGAGCTGTATTAGTCAGTGTTCTCCAGAGAAACAGAATCAACAGGATCTACATATGGGAAGAGATCCTTATAAGGATTTGGCTCACATAATTATGGAGGCTGAGAAACCCCAAGATATGCAGTTGACATGCTGGAGACCCAGGAGAGCTGATGCTATAGTTCCAGTCTGAGTCCAAAGGCAGAACACCAATGTCCCAGTTCAAAGGGGGAATTCTCCCTTACTCAGCCTTATTGTTCTATTCAGGCTGTGTTGAGTGACACAGCCAACATTTGAACTATTGATTCAGACATTAATCTCATCCAGAAACACTCTCTCCGACCAGCCCAGAATAATGTTTGACCGTATATTTGGGCACCCCATGGCTCAGTCAAGTTGACAAGTAAAATTAATTATAAGAGTGGTGCTTCTGGCTTGTAAAGGGCCACCTTCTTGCTGTGCCTTCACATGGCACAGAGGGGAGAGAGATAGAGACAGAGAGAGAGAGTCAGAGAGAGAAAGACTCTTTGGTGTCTCTTCTTACAAGGACAATAATCTTATTGGACCAGGGCCCCACCCTTATGACCTCATTTAACTTTAATTGCTTCCTTTCTCCAAATACAGCCACACTGGGGAGTTAGGACTTCAACATATGGATTTGGAGAGGACACATACATTCAATCCATAATGCTGCCTGACAAGTTATCACAATTTTGCAGCTTAAAACTTACCCATTTATTATCTCAAAGTTCTTTAAGTAAGAAGTATAGGTAGGCTCTGCTGGATTCTCTGCTCAGGGCTTCACAATGCCAAAGTCAAGGTGTTGTCCAGGCTGGGCTGTCACCTGGAGGCTCCTGGGAAGAATATGTTTCTGAGCTCATGCAGGCTGCTGACTGAATTCAGATCCCTGAGGGTGTAGGACTGGAGCGTCACTTTCTTTCTGACTGTGGCACAAGAGCTTTCCTCAGCTCCTGGAGAAAAATTCCTGGGCATGTGGCCCCCTCTGTATTCAAGCCAGCATGCACTGTTGAGCTTCAAATCTCTTTCTTCCTTTTCTGCTGCCAGCCAGAGAAAACTCATTGCTTTTAAAGGTTTCGTGTGTTTAGGTCAAGCCCACCCAGTGTTGCAATACAAGGAAATGTCATTACTAGAATGATATCTCTTCCCATTCATAGGTCCCCCCAACCTCAAAAGGGAGCAACCATACAAGGGTGAAGGTCACTGGGGGTCATTCTTAGAATTCTGCCTTCCACACTCTCACAGAATTAATCCTACCAGTGGATGACAGAATTGGCCCACACCCATGAAATTCCATCCTGCTTGTGATCTTCCTGAAGATACTAATTTATAAATCTTTAAAGTCCTCTTGTTTCCTGAATTTTCTCTGTTTCTTCCCACACCATTTTTTTCCTGTTTATTTTGGTGGTTTGCTTTCATCTAGCAGGATTCCTTCAAATGTCTGGTGGTCCTTGGCTGGCTCCTCTTGGTTGAGTAATAGATCTGCAGGACTATCTCTCTGCATATCTGAGGATTCCTGGAGATACACATATGTTTCACATGTGGCAAGTTTCCCTTTAGGAAGAGCAGGGGGCAGGGGGCAGCCACTCTGCTGAGGGTCTCCTAAAAATCCAAATGAAGATGGCTTTATTCTAGGGGGCTAACACCTATATGAGGAATGATAGATGTGGCCATTAAAAAAATGACCATGAAATTCTCTGACATTCCTACTACTGAGAATTGGGGTTCTACATCCCTCCCCTTGAAATAGCTTTGACCAATGGAATATGGTAGAAGTGACACAATGTGACTTCTCAGGTGAGGTCCCAAAAGGCCATGCAGCTTCTGCCTTGTGTGTGGAACACGTTGGGATCACTGGTATCCAATCACCCCGAGACTACCAAGCCACACAGGGAGGCCCACCTGGGGGCATGCTAGCCCAAGTCCAGGTGTACGATTCCAGCTGCCAAGTCTCCCCCAGCTGAGGTCTCGGACATCACGGAGCAGAGAAAAGCCAGCCCCACTGTGCCCGTCTGAACTCCTGACCCACAGAATCCATGCATATCATCAAATGGTGCTTGTGTTAAACCACTAGGTTTGGGGGTTGTTTTTGACACAGACGCAGTCAACAAAACAACAGACAGGACAGAGCTTCTGACTCCATGACCACCCACGCATCTGCAGCAGGTGCATTCTGGTTGCACAGCGCCCTGTGACCCTCACACATGTAGAAAACTGGTCTCTGCACAGCCACCTCTGAGGGCACCTTCACAAGGGCACATAAGCCCCTGGGATCACACACCACGCCAGCCAGGCTAGATGTCCTGGTCAGGGCCCCATGCCTCCCTGAGAGCTTGAACCTTCCAAATGCAGAAAGTCAGGAAGGTGGGCATCCAATAACTGTGTAACCTCCACTGTCATTTTGAAAGCTCCCAGACTCCCCTATACTGGTCAGGCCTCAACCTGCTGCAGGCAATGGAAACCCAACTCCAACCAGCTTTAGAGCAAAACGTTATCCCTGTAGGGCTTGGGCAATGGCTCTATCCAAGGACAGGAGGAATAGCATCAGCCTTCTCTCTCTGCAAATCCAAGACAGGCTTTCTCCACATGACAAACGCAGCACCTGTTGGCAACGCAAAGCACATCCCACCAACCCAGTGACCCTCCAGAAAGAGAATTTCTTCTCCCCTTCACATTGAAGGGACCAATCTAACTGCTTGGTTAGGTCCTATGCTCTCCCCTGGGCCATCATCAGGGGGTCAGCACACCCAATGTGGGTGGGATAGGTTGACCCCAAGAAAGACTTGTTCCATTAAAGGAGTCCACTCTTCTGCCCATCAACTCCAATTCCCGAAAGAGTCAGGCACACGCCAGAGAACCACACTGCCTGGACTTGAATCATGGCAAATCTTGGGCAGGAGACTTCTGTGTCTCAATTTCCTCATCTGCAAAATGGGACTAACAATAATAGATTTGTTGCATTAAATTGAATTAATTCACATAAAGCGCTCAGAACAGAGCCTAAGATACAGATGCTGTAGACGTGTGAGCGGCTATTATTACCAGCCCTGGCATCTCCCCCTCTCTGAGAAGCGACAGGAAGGGGAAGAGGACAGAAGGGAGACGAGGCAGCCAGCCCCCATACCCAGTCCCTGGAGATAAGGGTTCTGGGCATCCAGAAAGGTACACTGTCCTAGCTCCCCCCCACCCCCGCACCCCTGCCCAGGTCACCAAGGTCCACCCTAGTCCCTTCATGGCCTTAGATGCAGCAGCTCAGACAGAGGTTCATCTGAACAAAAGTCTTGCAGGGTCCCAGCCTAGCCTCTTGTCTTCGCGTTCCTGGACACTGGGAAAGCACCCCGCGCCCCCATAGCTGGGGGAGGTTCTCACTCAGAAGGGGGCTGGAGGGCAGGGGAATTCAAACTGTGGTTTCCACACTGCAGGTCATGACTCATCATGGGTTGAGTTTTTTGTTTTTTTTTTAATGAAATAGATTAAATATGGTGGGATAAAAAAATGCAGTAAGGGTTAAGTACTGGTTCATGAAAGCGTGTGTGTGTGTGTGTGTGTGGTGTGTGTGTGTGTGTGTGTTTGCATGCGCACATGCGCTAGGTCACAACTATGTAAAATGGATTTCTCACTGTGGATTACAAGCCAGTTTTCAAAGCACTGAGTTGGGGGATTAGAATGTTTTAATGGGCTTGAGGACGGAGGCCACTGAACATGCCCACAGTAGGGTGCTCTGCTCAGGGATTCTACTGAAATAATGAACAGAAAGAAAGGGGGACCTCCTATTGGCTCCTTGGAACCGTGGGAGAGGCTGCAGCAGAAAACACAGGTCACACACAAACAGTGAAGGAGCTGTAATCTGAGAGAGGCCAACTTGGTCTGGGTGGGGATACTTTCTATCCACAGCCACAGAAATATCGTAGCAAAGGCCACGGGTTTTAAAAAAATAACCTATTTATATGTCAAAAATAAATAGAGGGACTTCCCTGGCGGCCCAGTGGTTGGGACTCCGAGCTTCCACTGCAAGGGCACGGGTTAGATCCCTGGTCAGGGAACTGGGATCCGCATGCTGCATGTGCCGGGTGACCAAAAAAAAGAAAGAAAGAAAGAAAAAAGAAATAGAGAGATGCAAGCCATTCATCTCTCTGTCAAATGAAGAACGGAGACTAAACTGAACACTGATGCTCCGTGTTAAGGTGGCCACGGACCCCACTAGCACTCTCTCACTGCGCTGGGAGTACACAGTGCCGGGCTGGAGTTAGCCGTACTCAGTGGCAATTTAGCTATATCCCCCAATTTAAATATGCATGCCCTTTGACCCAGCAACAGCACTTCTAGGACTTTACCTCATATAAACAGGTACCTTAAAAATCTACATAACTGCACAGATATACGTACAAGAATCTATGTTGAAGCACTGTTTGCAACAGTGAGAAGTTGGAAACAACCAAATAGCCATTTATGGAGAAGTTACATAGATGACGGTATAGTCACAAAATGAAAATACGATGGAGCAGTTAAAATGAGTGAGGTAGCTCTGTCAGGTAAGAAAGAATGTCACGTGGTTAAATGAAAAAAGCAAGGTGTAAGAGAGCATGTAAAGCATGTCCCTAGTTTTAAAACATTTCCACGTACATAGAAGTGTGCTCCCACACCTCCTGAAGCAACCGTGGTACCTGATGGCTGGATGTAGTGTGACTCTTTAGGAAATGAAAAGTGTGTACTTAACACATTTTTGCACTGTTGGAATTTTTACAACTAGCGTGAATTTTATAATCAGGAAAAAATTAAATAATGAACAAGGATCATAAAGCTTTATTTAATAAATATAGCCAAAAATTTCAAAATATTTTATTCCATGTGTAGCCAATTAGGAAAAGAAAAAAAGTTAGAAGGAAGTGTTTGAAGAGATTACGTGAAAGGGTCAGGAGAAAGGGAGGAGGATGGGGAAATTCAAGCAATAAAGGTTAAGTGGAGACCAGAGGGTGTTCAGGACCTTGTGACTCTCAAAGCACCAGCTTTCATGGGTCACATCTCACGGGGCACTGGGGGCTTCCTTTCCTCCTTGGCAATGATGGGAGATGCTAGATTGACATCTGTGGAATGAATCAGGACTCCAGAAACTTGGAAATCCTCTCAAAACCAGGGAGGCTGTCTACTTTTTTTCTATGACCATCAGAATTGCCTTATTTCCCCTCAGGGAATAACTTAAGTTTTCTGAATAGACTTTAAGATTCTCAAGGCCATCCATTTTAAACTAGGTCTTAATGTCCATCTGCCACTGAAATACCGGCTTCTGTTCTGATGCCTCCAAATCACACTTGAAAAGAGAATTTACTTCATACTTCGTATTTTTCAAATCTGTGGGGAAAGGATGGGAGGGTCAGGTCTGGTCGAGGGGACACCATGTGGTGAGAAGTCAATAAATCAGTTCAAAGGAAGGTGTCCGGGGCCCCGGGGGGTGGGGGGGGCGGCGGTGTGTGCTCTGCCCTGGCACAGAGCAGGTGAGCCTGGATAAACCCATGTGACTTTGGGGCCTCAGAACAGGGGTCTGGACCACCAGGAAGGGGACCTGGCTACAACAACCCTCCACATGTCAATGTCCCGATATAGGTGTGCATATTACAAGAAGCAGGTGGCAGTGTGCAGGCCCACTGGGGACTCCCGGGAAGACAACGTGGACACAGGTGGCAGGGGCCAAAGCTCTCTTGGGCTGACTCCTCACAGGCCAATTCTAGTTTCTAAGAAGAAAAACTTCTAAAGAGCGTTTGCAGGAACAAGGTGGGCCTGACGCCTTGCAGGGCCCCCCTGAGGGCCCTGAGGAGTGGCAACAACACGGAATCCAGTCACAAAGCTCATTTGTCCACTCTTTATTAAAGCTAGGTCCTCCTGCTGACAGCCGCGGGGCGGCTGGGGCCCAGGAGGGGCACCAAAGGTGGGTACTCAGGGCTGTGCCAGGCGGGATGGGCGCGGACCGGCCCTCGGTCCCACGGGGCTGGTGCACCTTGCCCTGGGCCCTTCCTGAGGCTCCTTCTCGCAGCAGGGAGAAAGCGCCCAGGGACAGGCGGCACTGCCCAGCACCGCCGGCGCCTCTGCGGGAACCCCTGTCCTCCTCAGCACCCCGCCCACCCCCGCCCTCACCCAGCCAGGCCCATTCTTACCACCACCGTCCAGGCCCCCTTCCCGCCCGCTGCTGGCTCTCAGGCCCCAGGGCCACGTCTACGCTAAAACAGAAGGAACTAGGTCTACAAGGGAATGCGGCTGCTTCAAAATTTCAGTTTTCTGGCCCCATTCACACTGGCCCAGAAAGCATTAAAGGGGGCGGATGTCTTGCAGGTGACCCGATGGCTCGAAAGAGCCCAGCCTGGAAGGAGCGGTGCTGGCCGGTTGCGGGCCTTGCATAGCTGGACACTTGGTCAGTCACTGAGCCCCGGGCTCAGGTCCGAACTCCCAGAGGTGTACCACCGCCGGGCAGACAGCCCGGCCCACGGTGCCTCCACTCACTGCCCACTCTGTGAGATGGGAACCTAACCAGAAACACCACTCGCTTCTAGTGTAGAATAACGACAGAAGCAGAGTTAAACGGACCCGAGTAGGTCATAAGGCCCTAATCCTGGGAGGTAAGAAACAATCCTACTACCAACCTCTGTCACTTTACACTTGTCTATTAAATCTAAATGAGCGGCGGGCTCACAAGAGCAGGGCCCCACGTGTCCACCCACTCAGGGAGGTGGCAGCCAGGGAGCCAAAGGCTGGGGCCCCTGGCTGCTGGGCTCCCCGAGGATCTCCGAGTATGCCGCCTCCAGTGGTCCCAGGCGAGAGTACCCAAGCACTCAGAGGGGAGGCTGAAACTAAAACCCACACGGCCGGGCTGCTCTCGGTGCTCAAGCGGGGTGAAGACAGCGAGTGACTCTGGGGAATAAGGCTTCAAACTCCCTGGGGACCCTGCGAACACCTGCAACCCATCTGCCTGGGGCCACAATGTGGTTTCCAGCTTTTTCTCTTCCTCCCAGATTCTTCGGGCCATACAAGCCATGGAAGTAAATATCCAGTCGACAGAACAAAAACTTTCCCAGGTGCATCTCCACTTTACCCCCCACCCCGGATTAGGGAGGAACACCGTCCTTTGAAAACCCACGAGGCTTCCCCTCGCCACGCGCACAGTCCTCAAAACTTTCTGGACAAACTCGAATGACCAGAAGGACCCTGAAGTCTCCCGCTGAGGAACTGGAAGAAGTCATCAGCCAAACCCACTGGAGTAGCCATATGCTCTGCCCTCGACCACCGCACCCTCCCTTGATGCAAGGGCTTCCCCTCCCTCGCTGTAAAACCCAGTTACTAACTCACAAGCCACCTGTCCCCCGGGCCACCCATATCGGAATCCGAGTAAAATAAATAACACTTCGCCTGCCATCCCTACCGCTTGGCCTCACCGCATCGATCCAGTGATGTCGCAGTCTCTTGTCGGGGTTGCCGCCCCCTGTCCCCATCTGCTCCGCGCGCAGCTCTCCTCTCCCCCTGCGCCCCCCGTACGGCCATACGAGCTCGGCGGCCGGTTCTCTAGGGCCGGGCAGGAGGAAAGCCCGAGGCCGGGGAGCGGTGCACCGGGGCTGAGGGGAAGGCACCGCACCAGGACTGGGACCCTCAGCCCCCTGAGGCCAGAAGAGCAAGGGGCCGGCGCGCAGCGGCCGGCGCTCGAGCCGCAAGGGGCCTGTGGCCTAGCGGGCTGCGCCTCCGTCGGCCTGGGGCCCTCACATGATGCTCTCCTCGTAGGCGCCCGAGGGCCCCGCGAACGCGGCCGTCGGCTCGGAGCCGAAGCTCGTTCCGCCTGCGAACTCCAGGAGGGTGCTGCCGCGCTCCCCGGGCCCGGTCCCCGCGCCCGCACTCGGCGGCCCCTTAGCGGGTGCCTCGGCCTTGGGCGCGGGGGCGGCCGGCGTCTGGCCGGGCGAGCCCGCCGCGCCGCGGTGCGTCTTCATGTGGGTGAGCAGGTGCGAGCTCTGCGAGAAGCGGCGGCCGCAGTTGGCGCAGGCGTAGGGCCGCTCGCCCGTGTGCGTGCGCTGGTGCGTCACGAGCACCGAGCGCTGCGAAAAGCGCTTGCCGCACTCGGGGCACGGGAAGGGCCGTTCGCCCGTGTGGCCGCGCCGGTGCTTGGCCAGGTTGGAGCGCTGCGCGAAGCCGCGGCCGCAGTCGGTGCAGCGAAAGGGCTTCTCGCCCGTGTGCGTGCGCCGGTGCCGCTTGAAGTCCGAGCTGTGGCCGAAGCCCTTGCCGCAGTCGGGGCAACGGTGCGGCTTCTCCTCAGCGTGTGCCCACTGGTGTCGCGTCAGCGCCGCGCTCTGCCCGAAGCGGCGGCCACACTCGCCGCACGCGTAGGGCCGCTCGCCCGTGTGCGCGCGCCCGTGCGCCGTTAGGTGCGCGCGCCGGCTGAAGCCCGCGCCGCACACACCGCACACAAAGGGCTTCTCGCCCGTGTGGCCACGCACGTGCGCCGCCAGGTGCGAGCCACGGGCGAAGCGCGCACCGCATTCGGGGCACGGGAAGGGCCGCTCGCCCGTGTGCGTGCGGCGGTGGCGCGCCAGGTGCGAGCCGTACACGAAGCTCTTGCCGCAGTCGGCGCAGCGGTGCGGCCGCTCGCCCGCGTGGTAGCGCTGGTGCTTGGCCAGCGCCGCGCGGCGCCCGAACGTCTTGCCGCAGTCGGAACATATCCACGGGCTCTCCTCCTCGGCCAGCGCGGCAGGCGCAGGCTCCGGCAGCAGCCCTCCGACTGCAGGCCCGAACGCACGCAGGCCGCCGCCGCCCCCGGGCCCAGCACCGCCGCCGAAAGGGTCGCAGGCCAGCCCCGTGCCCTCGACCAGGGAGAGCCGGCCCCCCAGGGGCCCGGGCAGGGGGCGCCCGTCAGTCGACAGCCGCTCCGCGAAGTCCGGGAGGCCCAGGATCGGAAAGCCATCCGGGTGGAGCCAAGACTTGGGGTGCATGGGAAAGTGGAAGCCGAGCGGGTGCGAGGAAGGGCCTTCACCCTCCCCCAGGCCGTTGCCCAGCCCCAGAAACCGCCTGTCCGGCTCGGGGTCGTCCTTTCTCCCGGGAGTGGGCGCCTCCATCGCCGCCTCTCTTGCCTCCGCCTCTCCCTCGGCCTCTCCGTCTGCTTCGTCGACCTCAGGCCCCTCGGGCCCAGCTTCGGCCTCCTCGGGCCCCGCCGAGGGCACCGTCTCACAGGGCTCGCGCTGAGGGCCGTCGCCGCCAGGCTCCGCGCAGCCGCCGCCCCGTCGATGGCGCTGGAAGTCGGCGCGGAGGCGGAAGGCCTGGCCACAGTCCGGGCAGCAGTGAGGCCGGTCGGCCGTGTGCACGGCCTGGTGCCGCGCCAGCGCCGAGCTCTGGCTGAAGCTGCGGCCGCAGTGCGGGCAGGGGTAGGGCCGCTCGCCGGTGTGCGTGCGCTGGTGCGTGACCAGGTAGGAGCGGCGCCCGAAGCCCGCGCCGCAGAAGGCGCAGCGGTAGGGCCGCTCGCCCGTGTGGATGCGCCGGTGCGTGACCAGGTGCGACTTGTACACGAAGCGCTTGCCGCAGTCCGGACACGGGAAGGGCTTCTCGCCGGTGTGGGTGCGCTGATGGATGGCCAGGTGCGAGCGGTACACGAAGCCCTTGCCGCACTCATCGCAGCCGAAGGGCTTCACGGCCGCGTGGTAGCGCTGGTGCTTGGCCAGCCGGGACCGGTGCGGGAACACTTTACCGCACACGTCACACGTCGTCTCCGGCCGCCCGGCTGGAGCGGCCACCGAGGCTGGGAACGCCCAGGGCGCCAGCAGGCTCGCCCCTGGCTCCCGGCCCTGCAGAAAGGGCTTCGCCTCGGACCCCTCGGCCAGGACCCCGAGGCCGCCGGGGTCAAGACCCCACCCCTCTGGAGTCTGCGCCGAATCCGAGTCGTCGGGGCCCCAGGTCCCAGGCACGTCCCCCACGCCGTAGGCCGCGGACCACAGCCCTGGGGGCTCGTTCTCCTCCTCAGCCACCTCTGCCAGGAAGTCCTCGTCGTCGTCCTCCTCGTGGTCCTCTATGTCGTCGGTCCAGAACCAGGCCCCTGAAGGCGACAAGGGAAGGCCAGGAGAGAGAGGTGAAAAGAAGCCGCGACAGAAGCTGCTTAAAGACTGCTGCTCCTGTAAGGGGCGATTTCTGCAGGACCCCAGGCTCTCGGAGCACGGAGCCCAGGGTCAGGGCGCCACTGTTCCACGGGAGTGAGAGGTGGTGCCCGCCTCCTCCCTGAGTTAGGAGGAACTGTGCAGACAGGAGAAATGCACACGCAGGTGTCCCTCCTAGGAAGGCTGGGGTCCCCTCACCTCGTGGACTCTCCTCAAATGGCCTCAACTAATCCCTTTTCCAGATCTCCAGCTCCCTTCAGGGCTTGCCACCCTGCTGAGAATAGGGACACCTACGAAGTGGGTGATCTTGCCTGGGTTCCTGTGAGACCAGGGGTCAAGCCCAAAACAGGGGTCCAGGGCCCAGAAAAATAGACAGAGACGCCAGGTCAGTTTTCCCCAAAGCCCCTTGTCTCCTGGAGAACTCCACACCCCCCCGGCCTGCTTGGCCCAAGGCAGCCAAGGCTCCAGCACCAGCACGGCCACTGAGGACCTGCCTTTGTAACACCTAAGCTTTGCTTGGCATCCCTCCCCTGGATCTCTCCACCAGTCTCAGGCTGGCCAGCATCCAGGGCTCTCCCTCCCACCCCCAGAGCACAGCCGGGAAAGGCCGCCCTGGGCCAAGGAGACCTCGAGGGGCCTGTAGGCCCCAGCTCTCTGCACTCACCCTAAAGGGCTCCAGCAACTGTGCAGGCACAGCCCAGCCTCCCCGCTAAGCCTCTCTGAAGCTTGGCTTTCTGAGCGGTTGTGCACTTGGGAAACGGTCCCTAACTGACTAAGACTGGGTGAGCTGCAAACATCTTCCCATCACAGAAGGCCAAGGACCCGCCTTTGGGTCCTGCAGTTCCATCCCTCCTCCACCAAGCAGCGCCCTGACCTCTCCCTTCAGTGCAGAGTAAGGATAGGGATTCGGTTTATAAAACAAGAGTGATGTGCCTGCCATCGTGATACACCCAGCAGGGAACTAGTATTGGGCTGGCCAAAAAGTTCGTTCGTGTTTTTCCATAGGATGTTATGGAAAAACCCGAACGAACTTTTTGGCCAATCTGATATTTACAAAGCAGGCACTAAGTCACACAACAAACAGAAAGAAAAAGGCCTGGTCCATGGCAGCCCAGGTGTTCCAGAGAACCTGCGTGCCAACTTCCTCTGGTACACCTTGCCCCGTGTGTGTCTACCGTGGCCACGTACAGTGTAGTCCACCTCACAATCCCAGTACCTGGAAGGTTCAAGCTCCCACACAGAGGTAGGAATCCCCTTTCCCACCACTCCCGGGTCCCCTGCCAAGGCTGTGGCTGGTGTCAGCCATCACCTGACTGGGTGGCCTTCAACACTGAGTCCTGTCCCCGAGGAAAGGTCGGGTCCCAGGAGGGATGCCCGTCCTGACTCGGCCCTGGTCCTGTCTTCTATATGGCATCCCAAACATATGGTGATAAATCACATGGGAAAACACAGCACAGTGCTGAGTGACATAAAGCCAGACACAGAACTGCACGGACATGATTTCTGCTCTGAAGAAAACATGTGTATAAAGGGATACAAAAATGGGTTATTTTATTTTTTCATGCTTTGCAATACTTTCTAAGTTTTCTGTAGTTAGTAATAATATACTATTATAGTAAAAATAAGCTTTAAATAAAGGACAGTGGTTTCCTGTTACTAAGCTGAGTTCATCTCCAACTGCCACCCACGGTGAGGGATGAGAAGTGGCTGAACAGCACGGAAAAGGCCCAGCTCCTCACTGTGAAGGCTGGAGCACCCCTAAGGGGAGCTGGTGGAGGGACAGGCAGTTTGGGCCCATGGTCAGATTAGCTGGAAATTCTTCCAGTGAGTCTCAAAAAGGCTTTTCCCTAAGACTCTGGTGAGTGTCCGGAGTAGTTTTAATTGGAGAGTCCCTAAGGCCGGGGGATTCAAGCTGGGGAACAAGTACAATGTCTTCGTGGGATGAATGTACCCCAGGACCCAGCCAAGGGTCAGTGGCACTTGCTGGATTGAAGTGGACACCCAGGCCAACGAGGGCCTGCCAGCTGGCAGCCTCAGCTACTCAGAGCGGGGGACAGGCTAGGTCCCAAAGACTCATCCACAACACCTCTTCCTTGGGGTCTGAGAGTAGGAAAGCCCCCCACTTGGGGAGGTGATCCTTTGCCCTGCCCCCACCCCAAACATCAAACAATGCTAAGCTCTGCAGAGGGGGCTGATCCTAGGAGGGGACCTGACCTCATCACTGGCTCTGGAGCTGGCATGGCCACTTGTCCAAAAATGAGAAAATATTAAACATAAGGCAAGTTGGTAGAGGCCACCACTGACACCGAGTAAAGGACAATAAGGGCATCCAGGTCCCTGGCAGGCAGAGCTGGCTGCACCCCGAGACAAGATCTCTGGGAAGCAGCAGGGCCACCAGAGGGGACTCAGGGGGACAGCAGCCTGCCTCCAGGCCAGGCTCTGTTCTCACCTTCTGCCGCCAAAGTGGCCCAGGATCTGGAGGTCTGGGCCCCCGGGCGGGGGTGTCCATTGTCGGGGTTACCCCCCGGCTGCAATGGGGACAGGGTTCCCAGGGGGTTTGCTAGCGCCCCGGATGCAAGCCTATTTTGGATCCAAGTGAGGACCCGTCAGGCCTACTCGTGAGACCAGGGCCGAGGCAGAGGAGATGCTCTGACAAGGTGGGGGGTGGGGGGGGGGAGGGCCTTTCCCAACAGTGGCCCAGAAGGTCAAACATAGCTGCCTCTTCCAGAACCCACAGGGGGAGAGTGGACAAGTGGACCCTGGGGAGGGGAAGCTGGCATTTCATCTCCCTGAGACATCCGCTCCTAAGGACTCTGACACTGGGTGAGGATTAGCTAGGCCAGGGCCCACGCTCTGAGCCTGATGACACTCACGGGGGCCGACCAGTGGCCTTGTGAGCAGACCCCCAAGGCGCCCCAGGTAAGTCACGAATAAACGGCCTCGGGGAGGAGGAGGCCCTGCGGCCACCTGCCTGGCGCACCTGCTCCCCGAGCTGCTGGGAGGTGGCCGACACTCGCTCTGCCCCGAGAACCAAGCCAAGGGTTTCTATGACTCCCACCCCGAGCACCCTCTGCCCCTGTCCTGTCCTGTCCCCGAGACCTGTCCCCAGGCCTGGCCCCACGGTGAGTCAGCTGCAGGTCTGCTCTAACCCCTCCCCAAGGAACCCAGCCACGGCACAGGGCCCAGAAGGCAGTCATGTGTGTGAAGTCAGCACCTGCTCCTGACCCTCTGGCCAGACCGAGACTCAGGGTGGGCTCGGGGAGAGCCCCGCCCCCAGGGACAAAGGCGGGACGTGGACAAGGGGGTGGCCAAAGCTGCAGGCGGGCTCCTTCCTCCCCGTCCGGCTGCCGTCAGTAGCCCCTCCTTCCCTCTGAGCAGGAATTCGGCCACCCGGGAGGCGGAGGCTCCTGGCAGCGCTGGGTTTCTGCGATGGATCTATCCTCCCCGCTGCGGGGTCCTCAGGATGACACATCTTCCGGGAGGGGGTCCTCCCCGAGCGCCTCTCCAGAACCGCTGACCGTGCTCACCAACCATCAGAGTCTCTCACTTTGGTGTGCGTTCACCTGATCGCTTTTCAACTCTCTCTCTCCTTTCCTGTGTAACGTTTAAGCCGGTTCAAGCCTGCCTGTTGTATTTCTCTTCTATCTTTCACTTTCACACGAGGGGCAGGAACAGCAGTCAAGGAGGGGGGTCATCAGTGGAGCACTGTGGAGGCGGCACAGGTGTGAACAGAACACAGCGCGCTCTCACAGAGTCTGCTGGAGGAAATGAGGAAGCAGGCACCTGGGCGGGACCGCTCCAGACCTCGCTGAGCGCTGCAGACGCAGGGAACGTCCTGCAGTGACATGCGGGGTTCCCGACATCAAGGTGGTCAGAGGACACACACGACTCAAGTGGGACCTACACGCTGAGCCAGCCACACGAAGGTCACTCCAGGCAGAGAAAACAGCAGGTACAAAGCCCCGAGGCAGGTGAGAGCCTGAAGAGAAAGGCTGTCGGTGGAGTTGAGCCTGAAGAGCTATGGGTGTGTGAGGGGTGCAGGCCCCCAGGCCGCAGAGGATCCCAGGTACTGTGCCGAGTGCCCGGGGAAGTCTAGGGGTGGGGGGCAGCCAGCAGCTCAGGGACGCCTGTGGCCACATGCCTGACAACCTCATGCCTGGGCCAGGGCTGGGGTGAGGAAGGCAGAGGGACAAGGACCACTCGGGCCCCAGCTAGGCCCACCACGTGCCAGGGACGCTGCAGGAGGGGCCCGGGGTGGGAGACATGGTGCCACTTCAGGGTTAGCTCACTCTGAGATGCCCTCAGACACCCAAGTGGAGACGTCAAGCAGACGGCGGAACAGACAAGGTCAGAGCTGGAGACAGAGGCTGAGAATGGGCAGGTGAGCACAAAGAGCACTTCAGTCCCTGGCCCAGCGGGGGTCACCCAGAGAGAGGAGAGGAGAGGGCACAGGGCTGTCCTGGGGCTTGCAGATATGCAGTGGCAGGTGGGGAAGCAGCCAGAGGCAGCAGAGAGACCAGGGGCACGTGGCGTCCCTCCTGCAGAGCAGAAAAGCTAATGCGACGAGGAAGTAAGGCCAGAGCACCCAGCCAAGGTAGCGAGGGCATCCTCAGCCGCAGGAAATAGGGTTCAGCCACGGGCAGGGATCTGCCAGGTGACCACACTGGGCATTTGCAAGGAATGGGGGAGCCTACTATCTCAGCCGGGTGAGGAGAGAGGTGGCAGGTAATGGGTGAGGACCAGGGAGCGGGAGGTGGTGGTCGAGGGGAGCCAGAGCAAGGAGGCTTTAATTCAGCACTCAGAGGCCCTGGGGCACCTGAGTGGGCGCGTTTGGCCAGAGTCCAAACCTTATGTGTGGCCCAACTTGTTAAGAAGCGCAAGAGATGGATATGCTTGTGTTTTGCAGGACTATGATCTAGAAATACAGAAACTCTGCCAGGCTTGGAACACCGGCTGTCCTGCCCAGACCCAGCAATTCTCAATTCTCAACTGGCTCAGCTGCACAGAAATGAGCACGGGGAGAAAAGGGGAGGAAGGCACTTGGCAGACAGGCTACAGTGACAGTTAAGAAGGGAGACCTCAGACAGATTCGCTCTGCCCGAGCTGACCCCAGCCTTCGCTGCCACAGCCCCTCCCGGGAGACAGGTGACACGTGGAAGCCTGTGCCCGCATCCTGCACCCACCTCGGCTCCGCAGGGGAAGGCGGAGGCACTGGCCCAGCGAGCCTGCCCCTTCAGCGAGCTGCCAAACCCCAGCTAGGTTCACAGAGCACATTGTGGGGACCACCCAGGCTCGAGCCTGCAAAAGGATCCACCCCAGGACCCTCCAAGAAGCATGGAGAACAGGGGCAAATCCAGACCACGTGTGGAGACTGGCCAGTGGAGGCCAACAGCCCCTTCCTCTCCAGGTGGCTTTTCAGATCTGTGCCCAGAAACAGGGCACACCTCCCAGTAGACCCTCCAAGAAACATCACCTACATCCCAATCTCAGCCTGGAGGCAGCAGCAACATTTTTTGCCAGCCAGAGCCCTCCTGATTCTGAAGGCCAGGAGACATTCCAAGAGGGTCCCAGAGAATGTGGAGACGTAGGGCAGGAAGGCCACCCCGAAACACAGTGGAAAGTAAGGCCCGAGGCCTGAACCCACTGTGGGCAAGTGACTTAATCACTACTTTAAAAGTCAATTTCCTTGACTGTAAAGTGAGACCAATAATCCCTCCCCTGCTACTTCACAGAGCTGTTACGAGGATAGAAAGTATACAGGGAAATACTCTGAAGAGTACACGTGTAGACACAGCACTGTCTATGTTTTTCTGTATTTTATTTTAAAACCTCTACAAGCTGCTCCCAGTCTATCCAAGCACGTGAGTGGCATGAGACATCCAGAGCCCCGCACTAGGCTGGCATCACCCGAGACCAAAGCCAAACACACACACCGTGCAAGGGCCTCCACTGAACCTCTGACACACGGGGAACAGCTCACAGACCTCCATGGGGCACCTCCACAGAACCAGTGGTCCGACGGCCTCGGGTGGGAAACTGTGGGTTTTGTTCAAACTCTTTATTCTCCAGATGAATAAAAATGAGGCCCAGAAAGTTGAAGGAACAGGGCCAGAGCCATGTCCGAGGTCTCAGAGAAATCCGACACCCTGAACGCTTCCTGTATGTCTCTCTCCAGAATCTCCTCTCTGGAAGGTCCAGGGCTGCCAGCCCAGGCCCCGACCCTGGGCCTCCCAGGGAGAGGAGATGACCAAATGGGCAGGGAAGCCGTTCAATCCTGGGAGCCGGAAGCCCAGCTCCAGCACTGCAGGGCAACGGTCTGCTCCTCACCTGGCCCCTCTGAGCTGGTAACTTGACAACTGACCCTCACACACACAAAAACAATCAGAGGCTCAAGGCAGGGACAGGGCATCATTGTTAAAGATTCGTAACAGGAACCTCTAGGTTCTCTAAAGACTCCCCAGCCTTTGGGCCTCTGCAGACCAGAACCAAGAGGAGCCAACCCACAAATGTAGAGGTGAGCCCCCAGTGCCACTGTGTCCCCACAGAGGCCCCCCAAGAGTGCAGATCAGCAGTACCGGGGCCGCAGTGGAGAGCAAAGGCACAGGCCGAAGTCTGGTGAAACCCGCAAGAGTCTGTGTCACGCTCACCTGTGTAGACCCCGGTGACGATGTCTCCCTCCTCGGGACGGGGGCTATCCGGGACCCAAGGCTCCTCTCCTTGCTCCAGCCGGAAGATCAGATCCGGCTTGGGGATTGGGTATCCTGCCCCGGAAAAAACAGGCAGCAGCTGCAGGGCTGCGCCTGCAGGCCCCACCCTCACCCACACAGCACCGCCACCACTGGCTCCTCTCTCCGGCCCTTCCAGAACCAGCCTTCCCAGCTCCCTGCCTCCGCTGGGAAGTCCCACACTCCCTTCTCTCTGGAGCCCTGCCCTCATCCCCAGCTCCCCTGTCCAGCCCCCTCCACACACTGCCATCTGCAGGGCGCCCGCCCTTCTCCTCGTCACCTGACTCCTCACCCCTTGAGGCCTCTGAGGAGTGTACAGCACAGAGACCAGAGCGGCACCGCAGCTCCCCAGAACATGTCCACCTGGGTCATGGCGCTGCTGGGCCATAGGGGGCCCCCCCCCCAAGACACGCCCCGGCCCAGAGGGCAGGCTGGTCCCTAGGGCTTCCCTGGGAGGCAGGCTGGCTCCAACACCTCCTTCTCCAAGACCCTGGGGCTCCAGAAACCACCCTCTCAGACAGCTAAGCCCCTGGCAGCCATAGCGCCAGGATGCCTCTTGGGGACAAAAGGCTCTGCTCACCCAAGGACACCAGGATCCCGTAGTTTTCCTGCATGACTTCCTTGTAGAGCTCCCGCTGGTCCGCATCCAGCCTTTCCCACTCCTCCAGGGAGAAGTACACAGCCACATCTTCAAAGGTCACCAGCCCCTGGAAAACAAAGAACCCTGGCCGCTGCCCTACACTGCCCCGGCAAGAGGCAGGGGCGTCCCACGAGGAGAAGACAGGAGCTCACTTCAGCGGGCGCTGAGCTGACCCTGCAATGTGGAGCTCAGGGGGCACAGCCCAGCAGCCCAGCAGCTGCAAGTCTACAAACACCCGACGGAACGAGGGTCCTGCAGGCCTGTCACAGCCCCGGGAGGCAAGGACCCCATTCCCATCCAGAGATTAGGGGCCCAGGCTCAGAGAGGGAGAGCGCTCAGCTCAGACGGGGCAGAGCCCGGACTCACGCCGAAGTCCACAGACGATGAAGCGCAAGACCCCATGTATGTGCTGCATGGGCACCTCGCCCCCTCCTACTCCACTGTCTGCCTCAAGCCAGTGGACACGTCAGTGGTGTGAGGGCCCATGCCTTGCTGGACAAGCGGCACCAACTAAACTGAGTGTGGGCACTGGCACCCGATCTAACTGGGCTCAACAGGAAACCAGAGCCTGGACAGGTGACAGGCGCTCCAGGTAAGGGCACAGCGTGACCCTGGGGGAGAGCCAGGGCTGCCGGAACTGTGCAGGCTGCAGGTGAGTTGCTGGTGGGCAACATGATCAGGACATTCCAACGGCCCGGGAAGGGTCGGGCCCCAGGAGAGCGGAACCATACCCCACGGGTTTGGGGCTGGAGACTCCCAGCTGCTTCCTGCAGCCCCGTCCTGGCCCATAGCCTGGGCTCGGCCTGAGGACCACAGTGCCACTGCCCTGCCAACAGGGGTCTCCAGGACAGTGGGTGCCAATCCCCCTGGGAAAACCCAGCCTGGTTAACTGAGCCCCAAATAAAGGAGCAGCTCACCTGAGACCCAGATGTCAGGGAATCGTCCTCATCCTCCTCCTCCTCTTCTTCGTCCTCGTCCTCGTCCTGCTCCAGGTCCTCATCCCTCAACATGGCTGGAGCCCGGAAGGCCTGCAGGGCTGAGGGGAGAGACCTCTTGGGGGCCAGCCTTTAGCATCAGGCCTCACTGCCCTGGCCGACGTCTGTCCATCCAGCTACCAGGGTCAGCAGCTCCTGGCCACTCCCTCTTTTCAAAACCTAGGCCCTGGGCTTCCCTGGTGGTGCAGTGGTTAAGAATCCACCTGCCAATGCAGGGACACAGGTTCGAGCCCTGGTCCGCGAAGATCCCACATGCTACAGAGCAACTAAGCCCGTGAGCCACAACTACTGAGCCTGTGTGCCACAACTACTGAAGCCCACGTGCCTAGAGCCCGTGCTCCGCGACAAGAGAAGACACCGCAATGAGAAGCCCGCGCACCGCAACAAAGAGCAGCCCCTGCTCGCCACAACTAGAGAAAGCCCGCGTGCAGCAACGAAGACCCAACGCAGCCAAAAATAAAAATAAATCAATGAAATAAGTTTTTTTAAAAAAGAAAAAAACCTGGGCCCTGCCACTCCAGCTGCACCCTGTCGGGTCAAAGAGCTCTTCTTGCCCACCCAAGCCCCCCCTAACTTCCTCCCCGAAGACTAGCTCCTTTTTCTTACCCTTTTCCTGAAGACCTGGGGACTGGGCATCCCCACCACAGCTAAGGCGCTCCTGGGTCCCCGACGCCAGACTCCGCTCTTCTGCCACCACGTCCTCCACGTCGTCGTCCTCCGCCTCCACCTCCACCTGCTGCACCGGCCCTGCCTGCACCCCCTCCACCTCCAGCTCCTCTGCCACCTCCACCACGGTCTCGTCCTCCTCGGCCTCCACCACCATCACCTCCTCGTCCGCCAGCTCCTCCACCTCTTCCCCCTTTTCTTCCTCCTCTTCTTCCTCCCGATTAGGATCACATTCCGACCTGTCCTCCGCCCTCTCCCGCTGGGCGGCTGGGGAGTCTGGAGTCGTGTGAAGGGCTGCCATCGTCTCTGGAAGGGAGCCTCAGCTCGGCCTGCAACACAGACGGGCGACGGTGACCAGCCGCCCGGCACGCAGCCCTCTGAGGGAGGTGGGGTTGGTTTGCCCCGCGATACAGTAACAGCACCAGAGCTGAGGCACGACTGGAGCTCTTTCCATGATCTCATGTGGCACAACCTAGATTCTGTAACAGAAAAGCTGCCAAAGAGCCCCTCACCGTGACCCCCGTGACGCGGCCTCAGCTCTTTCTTGCAGGCAACGACAGGCCTGGTGTGAACTGCCATGCTTTCTTGGAGTAAGCCAGGGATTAATCCCGGGTTTTTATCCTCAAGAACATGGAAGCATCAAGTCCAGGCAACACGCCCGAGAGTGGCCCAGCCTGCGTTTAGCTGAAACGGGTGCACACAGCCCATAAGGAACAGTGCACCTGATATACGGGGGCGGAGGAGATGCTCGCCCAGCTCTGAACGTGCACGAACTTGGGCACGAACTCGGCGGCAGGGAGTGTGGGAGCCGAGGTCTGAGCACGGGTGGGCCAGGAACCCCAGTGCAGTGTGACGGGCGGGGGAAGGTAAGACCACCCGGCCGGGAGGGCCCGCTCTACCAAGCCAGCAGGTCAGGCACCTTCCTGTGGGAGGCGGCAGAGAAGAGGCCCTGAGCAGGCAATTACCCCTGTGCCCCCCTCACCGCTGGCTCCGTCCAGGGCATCTGGAAAAAGCTCGGCTGATCAGGGATTTGGTTCATCGTTAGACCAGCAAAGGTGAAAAAAAAAATGCCCTGTGACACCTCTTCACGTTTGGGGATCAGAGAATCCTAAGTGTTGAATCATCAAAGCCCCAGTGGCTCACAGCATCCACCTCTCACATCGATGTCGGTCGGAGACGGCTCAGCCCAGGCACTTGGGAGATGCAGCCACACCGCCGCACAGCACGGAGCCCGGGGCTGTGGACCCAAGAGGGATGGGATACCACGGGCCCTGGGGCCACTCCTCCCTCCCAGCTGCGCATTCCTCACCAGCCCCAGTGAAGTCCCAGGACAAGACAGAGTCATGGGTTTTGACGAGCCAGTTTCTGTGGCTCCTTTTTGAGTGCAAACCTAAGAACAGGTCCATCAGCCAGCATGGCCCCATCAGTCTCTCAGACCTGACTAGGGCCACTTCCAAAGTAAGCCAAGCCCACTACAAATACAGCGACCCCAGAACCCCGGGGAGAGAGCACGAACCCCGGAGGAGCCTGAGATGTCAGGCCACACAGGACAATGGGGCTACAAATTCAGGCTGAGCCCAGATGCCATGCCAAGCTCAGCAGAGCCCCTCCTGCCTGGCCCCCTCGCAGAGCACACTCCTGCAGGCCAGGCCCCCGTCCGAGGACCGGAGGCTTGGGAATAAAGTGGCCCTGTGCTTGTTCCACCTCAGGACCTTTGCACATGCCATTCCTGCTCCCTGGCACTCTCCGCCCCTCTTCTTCACTGATCCTTTGGAGGCAGCCCCCTGGGCCCCTAAGACACACACAGTTCCCTGGACTCTGCCCTCTTAGCACCCACATTTTAATATACTTACAGAACTGTCTGCTTTTTGCCTGTCTCCCCAAATACACACTCAACTCCAAGAAGGCAGAAGTTCCCTTTGCTCATCTCTGAATCTCCTTGTGCCAGACACAGAGTGAGCACTCAAATATTTATTGATAAAATGACTCTAGGGACTTCCCTGGTGGTCCAGAGGTTAAGACTCCACGCTCCCAGTGCAGGGGGCCTGGGTTCAATCCCTGGTCGGCGAACTAGATCCCACGTACCGCATCCCATGTGCCACAACTAAGACCCTGTGCAGCCAAATAAATAAATAAATATTAAAAAAAAAAAAAAAAGAAGAAGAAAGAAAAAAATGACTCTGAAGTCTGCGGTCAACGTGATGAACATGAGATTTTCCAAAGTCAGTATTCTGGCTCCACTGTCATGTCCCAGAACAGGATGACTGCTGTTGAGGGTCCTTCAGACTAGAACCCACTGGAGAGTCTCTGCCTCTAAAGAGGTTACGACCTGAGGTCCCTTCTCCCAAGAGGTGCACCTGCTGCTGACCAGAGGAGGGAAAGACCCAGCAGTCGTGGAGGTGGTCAGTCACCCTGCAGGTGGGACGGGGCCTAGCACAGCCAGACGCCCCATAAACCCTGACCCGGCATCCAGAACCGAGTGGTTCTGAGAAACGGGCCTCGGTAACTTGGGTGGCAGATGCCCCTTCTGCCCCCCCAGGACAGGTGTGTGCTGGGCATACCCCCAGACGCACACACTCTCCTTTCTTCTCTCTCCAGCCTGCCAGCCTACCAGAAACTCGCTTCCGGCATCCAGCTCAGGACGCCACAGAGAGTCAGGTAAGCGACCTGATCATGATAACCCTTCAGGTCATCCCAGACCATTATTTCCATGGGGGCTGGGGCGGGGCTGCACCCTAGGATATAGTGCTGCAGAATTTAGAATGGAGCGCGGGGCGAGGAGGGGCGGTTAACGAGATGCCTGCCTCCGGGAGAAGGACCACACAGACAGAAAGAGGCAAACTTAGAAAACTTTTAGCAACTCTCCACTGAAGTCCCATATCCAGGGAACCTACACAGAGAAGTAGAAGAAATGTGTGGGTGCAGGTAGATCTAGGCCCCTTCCTTCCGTCTGGTGGCCTCACTGACCACACCTGTTACTCAAGGCCTTCCAGGCTTTCATCTCCGCCCAGAAACCTTCCTTCCCTGACTACCAGGATCCTCACTGTTTGTCCACGGATTTGGGCTCCCCTGCTCTCCTGGGGTTGCTCCTGGTGCAGGTGTATCCACGGGGCCAACCCTGCTGCCCAAGGGCAGCCCCTCACCTTGCTGGCCAGCTCCCCAGACCTGCCAACACGTGTTGAACCAAACCCAGTACCAGGGTCTCCCCACACAGGCACAGCTAGGGACCTGATCCTGCACACCTCCCCTTCCCCCTGCCCACTGGGTCCTCCACCAAAGGCCAGCCCCTCTCCCACCTCTCCGGCCACATGGGGCAGCCCAGACCCCATCCAACCCCAGAAATGAGTTCCCCAACCCGCCTACTGGCGGTAGAAGACTCGGCACAGCAGCCCACCGGAGCCTCCATTTGCAGAGGGAGGACCCAGGCAAGGCCCCCAAGGTCACTAAGCAAGCTCGCGGGGGCGCCAAGCCATCTCCATCCCTCCAGGGGGCTTATCGGGCCTCCGCCTCCCTCAGAAGCCAGGGCAGGGCCGTGACAGTCCCTCCTGGATGGGTGTGTCCCCAGGGGCGGCCGCGGCCCAACCCCCGCCCCTCCGGCCAAGACGGCGGCGGGCACCTCCCAGGGGTCGCGGGTGTGTGTCCTCCCAGCCCGCCTACTCCGCGCTGCCCGCCCGGACCGGCCCTGGGGGTCGGGGCCCGCCTCCTTCGCGCAGGCCCGGGCGGGGGTCCACGGGCCGCGCCGAGCGTGGGCGCGGCCGCGGAAGGCCAGGCCAGAGCGCCGCTCGGGCCCCCTCAGACCCAAGCCCGACCCGGACCGGCCCGCCCCGCTGCGCGCCGCTGCCTCCCCGCGGCCTCCCGCGCCGGCGTCGAGGGGCGGCGCGACCCCGACCCCACGCCCGCGCCTGGCCCGCCGGCACCTGCCGCCAGCGCCCGCCTCCCGCCGGCCTCGCCACCCACTCGCCGCGCCGCCCACTCACCGCGCGCGCCGGCCGCCGAGCCGCCGCCGGACACCGGGGCCGGGCCGGGGCCTGCGCGCCCCGCGCTACACAAAGTGACGGCCCCGGAGCTGCGCGGCGGCGGCGCGTGGGCACCGGAAGTGCCGCCACCGGGCTCCGCCCCGCCGGTGCCCACGGGGGGGCACTTCCGGTCACGCGGGGTCCAGCGAGGCCCCTGAGGGGGAGTGCGTGGGGGGAAAGGAAGCGGCCCTGGTGCGAGGGTGCCCTCCGACCTGGGTCCCCGCGCTCGTATGCACTGCGTCCCGGGCCTTGGGGACTCTGGCGCGCCCCGCGCCGCCCCAGGGCCCGACCCCACCTCTGGGGACCCCGGCCCCGCCCTGCCCCTAGAGATGCCCGCGAGGTCCGCCCGCTTCCCAAAACCCGCCCGGCTTCCTCATGCAAACATGATTTAGGGGGCGGCGCTACCGAGCGCTAGACCCGGCCAGGTCCACCCGGGCCTCGGGACCCTCCCCGGGCCCCACGACGGTGGAGGGAGGCGATGACCCCTATGAGGGCCCGCGTGCCCTCAGACCCAGGCAGGGGCGGGGGGCGATCCCTGCTGGTGATGGGCCCGCAGTACTGGAGCAGGTGGGCCGGACGTCTACAGCTCGTGCAGGGCCAACGCTGGGTAAACATGGGCGGGGGGAGGGGGTTCCCAGAACGGACCAGGACAAGGACTGAGGGGGCCGGTGGGCCGGGGTAGCTGGATGAATGCAATAACGGCCTCAGATCTGGAGGCTTTACAAGTGATCCATGGGGAGCGCCTGCCTCTGGGAAGGGAAGCGTTCCCCCAGCAGGAGGCAGGAAGGACAGATGGCCGCCCGAGGAGGTGTGAGAAGGTGAGGTTGGTGGACTCAGGGGACGCCCGCAGCCCTCCCCAGACCTACCTGCCTCCGCTCCCCAGACCTACCTGCCTCCGCCCCCCAGGGGCCGCAGCTGGGGTCTGCCGGTGAGCTCTTGCACCCACGGAGGTTGGGCCCTGCTGCTTCCCCAGCTCCTACCCCATGGGTACCATTATTCTTACATTTTCACTAGTGTCCCCGCGCCTCAAGACAGGGCATCAGCATCATAGTCTGACTGGGCTCGCGGAGGGGTCACACCTACCTGAAGTAACAGCTTCTCCCTCCCAGAACCTCAGCACCTGGCTGGGGAGCTGCTCAGGCCCACTGAGGACTCAAACCTGCCTGCAGCCCCACCCCACCCCACCCCACCCCCACCCCCCGTCCCAAGCCTTGCCTTCCCCAGCCCAAAGCACCTGCTGTGCGGCCTCCAGCTGAATCCAGCTCCTCACGGTTATTGTTTGGCTCCTGGTGTTTTAAAAATGTTTTAAAATGAATAACTAACACTTAAAAATTGAGGGTCTCTCATTAAAAGATGGAAAAAATCAGAAGTTCTGCCAATGTAGAGCTTATGGTTTGCAGGGCCCTGGTCAGGGACCTGAGAAGTGAGCAGCCCCTGTGGATGAGCCTCGGCTTTGAGGTGCTCCATGCCCACCGTCCCCCCGACACTTCTGTAGGCCCTCTTCTACGTGGCACCCCCCTCTGGTCCTGTGGTCCTCTATGCTTTGGAACCCTGGACCCCCCCCCACCCTTCACCCCAGGTGGTTCCAATGAGAAGATCCGAAGGTGAGATAACTCACAAGAGTAGCAGAGGCCAGGTAAAGGGGAGCAACAGGAATGGAGGCACCAGAGTCTGCCACCTGGACCTGAAGGGGTGGGGCAGGGAAGGATGCTCTTGGGCCTGCAGAGGGCTGGAGCCGTGGAGATGGCTCACCAGGTGGGAGCTGGGATTGACGTGAGACTCCGCCAGCCCTGTCCTCCCCTCTCCCACCCTGCCTGTGCTGCCCACTGGTCAAATCCACTCCTAATGTGAGGGGCAGGGGAGCCCAGGGGATGCAGTCAGAGTCGGGGCCCAGAGCCAGGTAGAAAACAAATGGGGGACGGGGCAGATACAGCAGAGAACCAACAGCTCACCCCTGCCTTAGAACCCTCCAGCTTGGCAGGCAGGGAGCCCACAGTGCCCCAGCATCTCCTCAGATGTCCTCTTGGCCTGTTCCCACCTGATCCCTAACCTAAGACCCGATTTCTTCCCCTTGTGTGTCTGCAGATTTTCACAGGCTTGGAGTCCACCAGTCCCCGCCCGCTCAGCAGGCCCCGCCCTCCCTGTCCCTGCCCGAGTCTCTGCCCTCAGCTGACCGCCATCCTCCAGAGGCTGAGCAGAGGCTGCCACCCTAGGCGCTTCGGTTTCCTTCCCTCTCTGAGGGTCTCCTCCCCAAGACCTCCCAGAGCCTCTCCTTCCTCCTGCCTTGTGACAGGCAGAGTCCCCAAAGCTCGTCCTGTCCAGGACACTGAGTGATGTGACCACACAGCCCACTGTGTTCAGTGTGTTCCAGGTCAGAGGTCAACTTCCACCCCTCCCCTAACCCCGCGCCTGCGACTACAGGAGCCGGGTGTGCCCAGGTAGCCCGCCCACTGTTCTGTGAGAATATAAGACCTAAGCCACTTGATAGGGTCCTTAGTATCTGTGTTTATTTCAGAATCAAATAAATGTAATTCCCCACTCCTGTGACCCCATCTGACCCCGTTCCTTACAGGCCTGTTCTCCACTGGACCTGGATTGGATGTGTGGGGCTTGCCAACGGCCTTGGGCTGGCTGAGCCTCTGCAGATGACCCGCCCCTCCACCCCTCCCCCAGGCCCGACGTCACGTTTGTGCCTACTCAGGGCAGTGCTAGGCTGTCCCAAATGGGCCACGCTTGGGCCTCTCATGACCCGAAGTCACCTGGCCTTGACCCTTACAGCCACCTAAGTCCAGAGCTGCCAGGGGTCAGGGCTGCTGCCCCCAGGTGCCTGTAGGCACAGACCATGGGGCAGGACCCCTGCCAGGAAGGCCTATCTTCACAGGGCTCCTGGACAGCAGAGACCCAGGTTCCAGCCTTGAAGCTCCTCCTCCCCTCCCCCCTTTAGTCCATCTCGCAGTGATGTTCCAGAAAGCACCACATGACCCCGCTGCTTGGGTTTTATGAATCTCAACACGTCCTGGCCACTGGCCCTCTCTGGCCACCCCTTCCTGTGGGTTCTCAGGCTCTCAACAGCATCCTTCACTCCCTCCGAGGCCAGCAGCCCTATCCCTGCTTTTCCTTCATTCTCAACGGGAATTCTTGATCTGGGTGTGTGTCCACGTGTTTACACTCAGCCCATATGCATTGCACACCCGATGAGCTTTGGACCCTGTGCTTACTCCAGTTGGTGGGGAGGGTGGGGGAGATGGGGGGCCCCGTGGCTCACCAGGCCCTAAGGATCGTGTGTAGAAACGTGTGAGAACCTGATGGGGGCAGAAGGGCTGCAGGTTGAGGCGTGAAAGGGGATGGGAGAGAGAGGTTAGGAGGGTTGGGACCAGGAAGAGAAGTATTGAGAAGGCCCGTAGGACTCACTGCGTTCCCAGGAGAACCTGGTGACCCAACTCGTGAGTCCAGACTCAGCTAAGGCTCCAGCGCCACCCACAGGGAGACCCACTTAGGGCCATCTGAATTTACCGTGGGGTCTCTCAGAACTCAAATATATGATCCTGCCTGGCAGCGATAGAGAGCCCTTTGAAAACAATTATAAATGAAAACAAGGCGTCAGTATTCCATGTTGTGGATAATTGGAAATGGAGTAGGGGTTTGATGCCATTTTTGGACATGATGGGCTAACCAGATGTGCCCCAGTCCTTCCAATTGCCTGGTTCTGTGAGGGGCAGCTGATGGGCCAGAAACACAAGGACCATCAGAAGAAGGGACCCAGGCCCACTCGAGACTTCTGCCAACACGAGGCTGCCTGGGGATAAAGGGAGGGTGAGTGGGCCTGTATCCGAGCTGGTCCACCCTGCACCAGCTGCTTCTGAGCCAGAAGAGAGGAGAGGGGTGGTTGGCAGTGTGTCCCAGGGACAGGGCCCGCCAGGGCCTGTAGCCCGAGAGAGCAGGAAGCAGCAAGAACAGGGAAAACAGAGACCCAAACTGGACGTTGCCGCTTGGCCTGGCCAGCACTAACCTGTTAGTTGGAGTTCTGGAAAAGGGGCTGGTGGAGGTGGGCTGGGCAGTGAGGAAGCGGCAGGGGGAAGGACTGGCCTTAGCGTGAGCTCCTCCAGCGCCTGCCACCTGGGCTGGTCTGGGGTGAAGGGTGGACAGAGCAGTGAGGGGTGGAGGACCTCCATGCCCAGAAGAGGGCAAGTCCTGAGGTCCCAACTGTGAGAGCCATGGGCCAGGAGCTGAGGGGAGCTGCAGTGAGGAGGTCCCCACGCCTTCATGAGACAGATGGCATTTCCGCCATACCTGAAAGATGGCCAGAGACTGGGATGCAATGGGGCAGGGGAGACCTGGCCTGAGCAAGAGCCTGTAGGTGAGGAGCTTGGGGCAAGTCTGGGGAGGGGGTGGGGCCATCCCATGACTGGGGCCTCACATCTCAGTGGGGGCACCACAGCAGCAGGCAGCCAGCAATGGCATCAGGGAGGGGTGGGTTGTCACTTACCAAGATGGATGGTGAGGGGGGGTGGTGGGAATAGCAGGGGTCCAGATGGGATGCAGGGTGCTGTCCAAAGGCTGTTGAGGTAACCCATGTGGAAAATGACAAGGCTTCAAGGTAACAAAGTGTCTTAGTCCATTTGGGCTGCTATAACAAAGTTACCATAGACTGGGTGGTTTAAACATTTATTTCTCACAGTTCTGGAGGTTGGAAAGTCCAAGATCAAGGCATTGGCACATTCAGTCTGGTGAGAACCCTCTTCCTGGTTCATAACTGGAGCATTCTCACTGAGTCCTCACACGGTGGAAAGGGTGAGGGATGTCTCTGGAGGTCCCTTTTCTAAGGGCACTAATATCCTTTATGAGGGCTGCACCCTCATGATCTAATCACATCCCACAGTCCCCGCGTCCTAATACCATCATGTTGGGGATTAGGCTTCAACGTGTGAATTTGAGGGGTGAGGGGAGCAGGAAGCAGACACAGACATTCAGTCTGTAGCACAAGGTGACAGAGTTAAGCTGTGGAAATGGGAATTGCTGATGGGGGGAAACCTGATCAGTTTGGGAACACCTCCTGGTTCTGTGATCCTTGACACTATTGTGAAGAATTCTGCCCATTGTCCTTCCGGAGGGAGCCCCTCCCTGCCCCAGCCCCTCCCTCAGATGCCTGCCCCTGCCCGGCCCCGAGTCCATCCTAGCCTCCCTCCCAGCAGTGCAGGGCAGGCTGGCAGAGAGTGGTTGTGCCGGGTCTGGGGACAGGACAGGCAGGGGACTGCCAGAGGGCAGAAAGGAAGAGCAGACAGCTCCCTCCCAGCCTGGGTGCAGACAGAAATGACAAAAATGTCCACCAAACAGGGGCAGAGGTTCAAGTCCAGGCAGAAGGGAACAGGCAGGGATGGGGTGTGGACTGCAGAGAGATGAGGCATGAGCCGAGTGTGACAAAGACTCTCTCCCACACCAAACTTTTAGTCTGAGGCTCATCTCAATTAGGCCTCCACTTTGGGGCTCCCGTGTCTATCTTTGCATTGCCCAGTTTTAGCAGAAATCCTGTCAGGTCAGTTTAGCCAGAATCCCCACCCTGGATATCTGATCAGAATCCTCACCCCCACCATTCCCTAGGTGATGTTCTCTGGTTCTCTCTGACAGTGGCACTACTGCCCTCTCCCTACACGGGGCATGTAGGGGCTGGGTGGGGATGTTGGTCAGCACTCCTCTGTGCCAGACTCTTTGCCAGCCCACAGCAGGAGAACCCAGGAGGACTACCTGCAGGTGGTGACAACAGAGCATGTCCTAAGAGTCTAGTGGGAGGGAGCTTTGCCCAGCTGGGGGGGCCAGCCTTTGAAGGCCGTGCACGCCTGTGGATGAGTCTGTGCAAAGGTGGGGACAGATCAAAGCCCATATGCCCTGAAGGAGACATCCTGGATCTCACAAATTCCAAATGCACCTAGATGCCTCGTACCTCTCACATCCCGTGTCCCTGCTGCAGAGCCACAGGAAGGCTGACACACAGAATGAACTTCATGGCAGTCACTGGATGGCTGACGGCCTCCTCACCACCAGCATCCCCCGTGGAGGGCACAGCAGCACCTAGGCAGATGACACACCCCACTCCCGCCATGAACTTGATTTCGTGGATACATTTTTATATGCATCCACTAAAAGGTTTATAGATTTATAAGAAAGGAAATTTTATTAATGCAAAAGTATCTGATTTATTTTCTGGAGACCATTCGATTTCTTACACCTTATTTCGATGTGTTTAAATTTACTTCTTGGGAATTCCCTGGTGGTCCAGTGGTTAGGACTCCACACTTCCACTGCAGGGGGCATGGGTTGGATTCCTGGTCAGGGAACTAAGATCCCCACAAACTGCACAGAGCAGCCAAAAATAAATAAATAAATAGGTAAAGTTACTTCTTTTCCAGGTGAATTTGGGAAATCAGTCAAGATTGAGTTCAGCACCGAGTAACAGGAAAGATCATTTAAGCAACAATCTATGCACACCAAGGATGTGATTGTCCTCAGGTCAGAGAAGAAGTGTGGTCCGGGGCTGGTCGAGCAACTCCCCAAGGCCATGGACGACCTAACCCCACTCCATTTCTCGCCTCCCCTCTCCGGAGTCAGTCACTCAGCAGCTTGTAAGCCATGCTGCTGGGAGAAAGAGGCACAAATTATTGGTGGGCAGTTTAACTTGCATTATTTAAATTTGGTTCATGTTTATGTACTTACTACATCATTGTTTACTTATTCCTAAAACAGATAAATAACTTGGAAGTAAACTGGCAGGGTAAATCAATTTATGGCCAGAGTTTTTAGTGCCTGGCAGAATGTGGTAGGAAAGAGCCTAGTAGATAAAAAGCGTCCAGAGTCTGAAATGCCTTTTACTCAGGTAAGGAATTTAGATTGTTCTCCTGTAGGTCATGTGAGACAGAGATCATTTTAGGAGGTGTTGGGAAGGGACTTTCAGTAACACTGAATTCCATTCGGAAGCAGTTGTAACCTTTACTCTTCTCCTTCTTCTGATAACATCAGAGAGAAAGTCTCTGTTTGGGGCTCCCTGGTCTCTAACACCTTTCAGACATTTGCTCATCTCCCATTTAAACAAAGATAATTTAACAACGTCGTTTTGTTTCCATTGTATTTTTTTTTTTTTTACAACTACCTTCTATTTATGTCAAGTGACACTGGTTTTCCAGTTACGGTAAATAAATTTAGCTTTTAGAATGAATTTAGCAGGACTTCCAGTTTCTGGTCCAACATTTAAGAAGCTTGGAAGTCACTACTCCATCATCACAACAAGAAAACAAATGAAAATCAACAACTCATCCTAGATCCATCAGAGAATTGAAATCATGGGGCAAACCACTGCCCCCAAAATTGGAGAGACAGACAGCAGATACAGAGAATCACAGCTTACTAGAGCAGTAGCTCCTGCAGGAGCAGAAACTGCACTGGAGCCGGTGCTGGTGCAGCAAGACTTCAACTGTAACAGACAAACTGTTAGGACCTCGGTGCGGTAAGTCTGAGACTTAAAAATTCCAGAGGTTCCAGTCTTAGGAAGGCCTTGCACTTGTGTGAGTTTTACCTCCAGGAGGACCACATGGAGACGTGACATGAATGACTGGGGTGTTATAAGGGAGAAGAAGTAGGAATTGGGAATACCCTGTCATAAGATATATCTATCTCCCATGATATAGTATAGCGCACAGCCCCGCTGAGCTCACAGCTGAACGCCAGTATCAACGACAAGTCTCACGATGAACCCTTTTGGATGTCTCAGCCCCACTGAGTCCTCAGGTGATACAGCCCCAGCCAATATCCCATGAAGCAGAAGGACCACCCAGCTGAGTTGAAAGTAGTTGTAAATGTATACTGTAAACTCAGGACAATCACTAAAAAAACAAAAAACAAAAAAAAATTTAATTCTCTGACACCAGAGAATGCAGAAAAAGATTCAAAGAACAAAGGCAAAAAATAGAAAACAGTAACAAGTATGGTAGCTATTAATCCAACTATATCAATAATCGCCTTAAAATAAATTAACCTCAGCTGAAAAGTGACCGGATTTAAAGAACGTTGCCAAGTAAATGATAGTACAAGTGGTAGGTCCATATGGCAAAAATGAGTGAAGTCACAAACATTGGTCCAGGGAAAAGAGGGCCACAGAAGGAGTTTAGCCAGAGGAGGGAACATCGGCGGATTGGTGTTTTGGAATCACCATCGTGATAAATGCTGGGGAGGTTGGATTAAAAGGGGCCGGAAACTGAAGGCAAGTATTTCTGATTAAACATGGAGAGCTGACCTCATCCATCTACATTTCCCTCCCAAAACATCACTAAAAGTACAGTAAAGGAGGAAAAGGAGGTATGAGTCCACAAGGACAAAGAGAACAGGAAGGGATCATCAGTGGTTGAGAAATTCAACACATGTTTAAATTTAGGGCAGAGATGGGAAGGAGCGTGGCCTGACCTAAAGGAGTGACAGTGGGATGGGGGCCTGGGGTTATTGCTTTTAGCAAAACTACCAGAGTGATTTTTTTTTTTTTACAATTTAATTTTACTTTAAATATTGTATTATTTTGGAAAATGTGGCCTGCACATTTTCAACCTTACGTATTTATTGAGATTTTCTTTAGTGCCTAATATCGATCAACGTCCCCAGAGTGATTCTTGAATATTGAAGAAATAACAATACAGAAGGGAGTTGGGATGAAACTTTTGTGCTTAATTTCAAGGCAAAACTTGGTGCACGTGAATGGGGTATGTGGTAGATAAAAGATGCCTGAAAATTGTTTGCAACTCCTCCCATCAAGAAGTAGACTCTGTTTCCCTCCCCTTCTTCTGGGCTGGACCGGTGACTGACTTCAATAAGTAGTATGTGGCATCAGTGACACCGCACAGCTTCTAAGGCTGGATCCTAAGAAGTCTTGCAGATTCCAAGCCCAGGTCTCTTGAGACCCAGCCACCCTGCTGAGAGATGGCCAGGCCACATGGAAAGGTTACGTGTAGGTGCCCCAGGGCACAGCCCCACTGGGCTTCCAGCTGAACGCCAGTATTAACTATGAGCCTCGTGATGAACCCTTTTGGATGTCTCAGCCCCACGGAGCCCTCAGATGATACAGCCCTGGCTAACATCACATGGAGCAGAAAGACCACCCAGCTGAGCCCAGGAAGCCTGCAGAACCGTGAGAAATAATACAGTATCTGTTGTTTTAAGCCACTGTTTTGGGGTGGATTATTGCACAGCAATTGTTAACTGCAACAGAGGGTGTTAGGAGAAGCAGGGGCCATCTAGAAGGACTCCTGGGTTTGTGTCTCAATGTCTCCATGTGGACGGTGCTGCCAGCCACTGAAGGGAGAAATCAGGAGGTACAGGCTTGGCCAGGGATTGAGAGCTCCGTGTGGCCTGATTGAGCTTTAGATCTTTGGAACATCCAAGTCTGGGAGACCAATGAGTCCTCAGGTCCAGGGCTTTGGGGAGATGCCTGGGTGGTGGCTGATGTCACAGGATGGATAAAGTTACCTGGGAGCCCTACCAGGCCCTACCTGCAAGGGAGAATCCTAAGGGCATCACTCTGCCTTTCTACCATCTGGGGGCCTCACAAAGTCTTCATTTCTACAGTGTCTAAACTTTTCAATCTTGGAATAGTAGAAAGCCTTATCTCATAGAAAATCCAACCAGAGGAAAGAGTATGTGTTGGTCTCTTGCTTTCAATGTAACAAACATATTCCAACTGTCTACTGTATGCCAGGTTCATTCGCACATATTATTTTACCTGTTTGACACACAATAACCCAGAACAATAGACCCTCTTGCTCACATTCTAAAGGCAAGGAAAGTTGTCACATAGTAACTGGTGACTAGAATTCCAATCCCCAAGTCCTCACTGGAGGACCGTTGCTAGTTTCTGAAAGACGGCAGGCTGACTCAAAGTCTGACTTTATCTTATTCCCTGGAGATTCTCTGTTCTACCAGAGACTTCTGGGCTCAGCCAGCCAGCCCCTTATATGGCACAAATACAGCCCAAGGGTCAGCCCAGAGAGATATTTACCTGATTGCTAAGAAGAAGAATGACACCCTGCCCTACTGCCATTATTGTGACTAACACATCCCAAAGAGACAGGAAGGACTTCTTACCTGGTCCCTCTGTCTCACACTAGTGCCTAAAATAGGTAAAACCTTGAGTCCTAGCCTGACTCCCTCATAGAAACAACCTTCTCCCTACCTTTTGCAAACCCTTGCAGATATGATCATTATATGAAAAATTGAGACTAATTATACTCAGTAATTTGGGGGGTTAAAAAATTTTTCCCACTGTATTTTTTTCACTTGATAAGCCAGCCTTGTAAGGTCTGGACTGCTTTACAAAATTCCCCAAGGAAGACTCCTTTTCGTAATGTTCTTGTCTCTATGTTTTCCTTTGATGTCTCCCAACACATATGAATTAGTCAGGTCTAGCTGGCTGCCAGCACAGAACGGCCAAGATGTGATATAAACCCAGAAAAGCAGAGTTCCTCCGTGACTTAGGGTTAGGGTTAGGGTTAGGACTCAGGAGGGAAACTGGCAAGAGCAAGGTAGGGGAGGGTTAGGAGAGGGGAAGGCGGGGATCAGTATTGGGCAGGAACCCCAGTGGCAGGGCCTGGCTCATGGGCCTTCCAGGGTCCACACTTGGCTGGCTTCAGGACTCAGGAGTCATCCCGGGGACAGCAGGCACAGAGGGCAGGCCTAGGTAGTCTAAGATGCTATTGGAATGGAGAAGTCAAGTAGGGGTGGGAGAGATGCTGAGAAATTCTGGGGAGAAGTCAGAGCCATATTGGGAGTCTGGGGCAAAGGGATGGTAATTAAGGCAGGGGGCTAGGCGAGGCCGCCTGGTGTAAGGTTGTGGACAGGGAAGGAGCAGACTCCGACAGACCCTGGAACCTGCCCACATTTAGCCGTGGAGCAGAGAACCCAGCATGGGAGTCAGAAGGAGAGTGTCCCCCGAGATTGTTCATGGCTGGGCTTCCTGGTGGAGTTTTGTCCATACAAGTAAGGAGGCCTTCAATCTCAACCCTGCAGTCACCTTCAAGGATGCTGCTGGAAACCCATGGGTTCTGGGAGAGAAGATGGGGAGAGGACAGCTGTGCAAACTCTCAGGACTCCAGGAAGAGGCTCTGCCAGTGGAGACTCGGGGGTCTCTGCAGGTGGCCTTCCAAGGGAGCCGGGATGAACGGCGGAACTTTTGTGAATTTCCCATCTCAGCGTCACACATGTCCTCCCAGTGCTAAGTGGAAATGCCACGTCCTGAAGATGATTGCTTAGATGTGAGATATAGATACATACATATATATATGTATATATATGTATGTGTGTATATATATATATATATATATATATATATGTTTTCTACTGTTGGGAATTATATTGTTATATTGTTGGGAATTAAAATCAGACGTGTGCTCTCTATTTTTAAGTGTGACTGGTTGGTTTTTTTCCTGTGAAGCCCATCAGAGATCCGTGGTTCAACAGGGAATTCTTACAGCGTAAGGGAGAGGATGTGATGAAAATGGATCACAGCGCCATCACTAACATGGCCTCAGAGGTGTGTGAAACCACAACCACAAACCTTACCTAACCAGCAGACACACCAGTCCACCTACAATGGTGCGACCACTCCCGTGTAACCAAAGCACACCAACTCCTTCCCGCAGAGGACACAAAGTCCCTTTATCCATCTTTGGGTGCCGTCATTTCCCTTCTACCTTTAATTCTCTGTAACTTAAATACTGAGCTATGAAATTAACTACTATGACTGTATTTTATGTGAGACGGTAGAGAAATGGGAGAAGGAAAGGGAGACAATGGTTAATATGTAAATGAACAGATTCACATCAAAATAAGGGCGGAACGCTGAGAACTATTACAGCCCTGGTTTGTGCAGCGGGTCACGTGGTTGTAACTGTATTTAGAACTGCTTTCTTGCACACCCAGTGTGTGTTCTCTTTGCCCCCAGCAGGCCCCCGAGTGTGGCCTCCTTAACCAGAGACAGAAAAGGGGATTCTGGGAAACGTGGTTGGCTCAACCCAGCTGACACACAGAGCTGCCCCACTGGCCTTCCATCTGTACTGGTGAAACCCAGTTCCCTTTTCACATACATCTGTTTAAGAACAAAATCAGTCATTTAAGACAAATATTACGACAATGGCAGTACAGGTGAATATAATAGATACAATATGCCAGTGTCCAAGGTATGGGAAACCTGATCCATAGGGTTAAATATAAGCTTCTTGGCTTGAAAATCATGTGATTCCACAAACTGTAGCCCCTGCCCAGCCCACCCCCTCAGCCCAACAACTGTCTCCCATAGCACCTCCGTCTGGCCCTCGGGAAACCCTTGGAGATCCTCATTCCTAACCACATCCAGAGCTTCTCCGGCTCTGATCCTTCACACACAGCGTGACTTCCGTCTGGATGCTTCCCACCCCACAGCCAGCCCCGCTGTCCCTCCAGCCCTCACCTTGCAAACACCTTCTGGGACTTCCCTGGCGGTCCAGCAGTTAAGACTCCAAGCTTCCACTGCAGGGGGCGTGGAATTGGTCGGGGAACTAAGATCCCACATGCTGCGTGGCCAGAAAACAACAACAACAAAAACCAAAAAGACACCTTCTGACCCAGGAAGACTTCTCCCGTGAAGCCACTTGGGTCCCCGTGGCAGAGCTCGTGGCTCTGTCCCCGCGGCCCATCCCACTGTGTCTCCCTCTCCCCCTGGGTTCTGAGCTCTTCAGCGATGCCTGTTCACCCTGCCGCCAGAACAACCTTCGCCCGCCCACCAGCTTCGCCTCCCCTCCTGTCTTGGCACCTGTCTGAGGTTTCCCAGGACCAGACCACGGAAGACCATTTGCGCACCAGTGGTTACTCAAGGAAATGCCGCCAGGGGAAGCTGGTGAGAGAGGGGGACGCAGCACAGGGAAGGGGAGTGAGGGGGAGGGAGGGCTCAGGCACAGCCACACAGAGGGAAGGAAGCTTCCATGGCATCCCAGGGCTCCTCAGGGGGAGAAGTGGTGCCACAGCCTTGTCCTGACCTGAGGAGGGAGCTGGGCTTTCACACTCCCACACTCCTCAGAGTTAGGAGCTCCGTCCCCTTCCCCCACAGGTGCTGCTGTGGGAAGCTAGGTGGGGCGGGATGGGGGGACCGTACGTCTGTAAGGACCCGTCCAAGGAGAGGTGGGCAGAGAATCAACATCTGTCCCGGGCCCTCCTTAACCCACACAGATCCACTCGCGTCCCATGAGAATTCCACTCTGGGTGGAGAACGCTGACTGGAGAAGGGCTGGTGGGGTCACGTACAGCCCCTGAGGCCCCAGCTGATGCTTCTCATCTTCCCCATCCTTGCCTTTAGCATCTCTGCTGGCCTAGGTGGCTTGTCTGATGGGGTTACTCAGAACTTTACCCCCAAGGGGCCAGAGCCCTTGCTTGAAAGATCTGGATACCCTTGTCCTCTCAGTGAATGGTTGCTCAGGGAAATGGACCCAGGTCTATTTGGGGGAAGGACCAAGGAAACACTACTCTATACGAATACTGGGAACTGTTGCATCGTAAAGTCCTTCCCCAGGGGGCCGGCTTCTCCGGTGATCAGTGGGCTCTGGCTCAGAACTGGCTCAGATCTAGGAACTGGGAAAGAGATTGTGACTTTCCATTGGGGAAGCTGACATTGGCCTTCAAGGTCACCACTTTTTTTTTTTTTTTAATATAAATCAAGCAATAGCCTAGTTGGCTGTTCACCCATCTTGTCCCTGGGAACACCATTGTCTGCTACCCATCACCATGGATCCCTTCAGGCCTGGGCCTTCTGGTCACCATCCCAAGCTTACTGCCCATTCCAGTAACTATGTCCGCCTTGTCCTGGTAGTTAAGCATTACAGCTGGCCGCTGCCACTCCAAGGATGCTGCCACCCTGTTGACACGAGAGAGAGTCCAGTTCCGTGAAGGCACTTCTAATGCCAGCCCAGGTCTACAGACAGCAGCCTCTGCTCAGCTCCTGAATGAAGCCAGTGCCTTCTCACCTGCACATTGCTTATCTCCTCGGGGAGGGAAGGTCCTCTGGGCTCTCCCAGAGCATAGTCAACAATGGGTTCTTTGGAATAAAACATCTATTTTCTCCAGACTTCCGATACTTTAACTCAACACTCTGCCCAGGCAGTCCTGGCAACCCCAGCTCACTTATTGTGGACCATCGTCATGTCCAAGCTTCCAGTGGTCATTTCAGCAGAGCAGTAGGACCAGCTCCGGGTGCCCTTGCCAGGGCACTACCCAGGGGGACACAGAGGTGTGTCTCAATCTCCAGGCTAATATGCCACCCACTCCCAGCCCCTCAACCTCCAGATCCACTCCTAGGTGTGCTTCCCTTGTTCCCGCCGGTAGGTATTAGCCAGGACTTGCAGGTCCTTTGGTGAATAATCCCTTCCCTTCCTTGGCAGAGCCAGCGCTGCCCCAGCCAGGCCGCGCCGGGCCTAGAACCTCATTATAGGAGGGCAAGTATTGTCTTGAAAGACATCTGCCTCAACCAGACCTCTGCATGGTCTCTGGACAAGGTAAGAGGCACAGCTGGTGTTTCTAGCAAGGGAAATCGGGTCACATCTGCTGCCCAGAGTTGAGGGGAATGTTGGGGCTTGGTGTTCTCAAGGTCATTGCCCAGATACCCCGATCCAAGCCAGAAGCTTCACTACTCTTGCATTACGCCTTGTGCTTAGTCCTTGGTAGTCGACGCTTGGCAGAAAGAACTGAGTCCCTTTAAATACTGCATGGAGGCCTTCTGATGGTCTCTCTGTGCCTTCAGTTGATAACTGTGGTCCCGAGCCTCTCTTTTATCCTCATCGTGGCTTTAATGGTGCTCAGCAAAACCAACCAATTCCACAGTACCTATAATAACCATTTCTCACATCTCTGAAGTGCTCGAGATACCGCATGAGTTGGGGCATCCCCTCTCACCTGGCATCCTGTCCTGTCCATCAGTATAGTGGCCAGGGGTCACCATCCACAAGGGGGCCCCTGTTGCTACAATGGGCGAGTGGTCCAAGCCCAGGGTCCCCACTTTAGACTCCACTTGCTAAGACCGCTGTCAACACCGTCAGTCTTAAGGTGGGCTCCCCAGGAGCAGACCTTAAAACAGGGTCTACGTGTGAGTGATTTATTAAGGCCATGGAGACGCCAAAACCGCCTTCCTCCAGCGTCCGCTCTCTGGTCCTCATTGCTCCCAGGAGGGTTTTACTGAATGAGCCCATCCCCCACCAAGGGTCTCAGGCTAGAAGGAAGGCTGTAGGGTGAGGAGCACTGGACACGGGCCTGAATACTGAGTCCCTTGCTTCTAGAGCGACCAGGAAAATGTGCCAGAGAAACGAAGCCCCATACAACCCAGAGGTGAAAACACAGGCAGGACAAGGTATTTCCTCATTTTTATTTATTTTTCATTGTTTGTTTCTCACTTACCAACACATCTGTAAAACGTAGCAGGCTCTGTTAGTAAAGGAGAAGCAGGAAGGACAGCAGGGCAGCATCTAAGGAGCTGCACGGGGGAGTCGAGAGCAGGAAGGGCTTGGGGGCCTGAGGTGGCAGGTGCCCCCCGCCCCTGGCATCATCTTGCCTTCCCACAAGGCATCATGATTGCTGCTGCTTTGACTGAGCCCCAGATGTTTACAAAATTGTCATAAAGAGCATTTCTGTTGCCTCCAATCCTTGTCCCTGACATTCTCCCTTTGACTCCTGGCGATGAGGCAGGGTCTACTCTGCACAGCCTGGCCCGGGAGAACCTGCCCCTGCGTCTCAAGGCCCCGACCCCAGAGCCTCAGTCCCTGGACAGGCATCTGAGAAGGGAGGCTAGCGTGGGGCTACCCGGAGCTCTTTGGGAAGGATGGAGGGACCACCCCTTAGGACCTTGGACAGCACTCCCAGAATGCCCTCTGCTTCAGCCCCAGGCTTCTATTCAAGAGGCATTAGGGAGCGGCTGCGGGCATGGGAACACGGCAGCAAAGAGGCCTAGAGCCAGCCTGAGGCTTGCCTGGGTGGCCCTGGAGGGAAGGTTTCACCTTCGGCCAGAGTGGACTTCCTGGCGTTTGCACATTGACCCAGCGGACACTCGGACCCTGTGTTTATGAACACAAACATTTTAATCAGGATTTTATCCACCCTGATGAATTTTCATTCTAGGAAGTATTTTCAAGGCAAATGCCACTGAGGACAATTTAATGCCTTGATCAGTTTTCTACGTAGTGCAGATACATTTCCTTTTTTTCCCATGAAATAATTTTCACCAGGACCAAATCCTTTTCACGTGCGTTGTACCACGTATATCGGACTCCCTGGTCAGTGTTCGAGCTCTGTCGAACGTCACCCACTGTCTCGTCTTGTCATTGGAATTTTTCCCCTGCGGCTCTCATCTCCAGTAAGTCCAATTTTCCCAGGGAGGCTTCCCTGACCGACTTCTCACCCATCGGTACCCGATGCCGAATTTGAACCGTGTGCTGTTTGTACTGATGTGCAACATCCGTGCTGTTTTAGCCTCGTCGACTTTCTCCTGCGGAGTGTTTCTGAGGGTGAACCCGTCCGACCACTCAGTTGACCCGGGAGAAGGATGGCAGCCTTTTCCCGGCGATATTCCAGGACGTCCCGAGACCCCGGAACTGGGTCAGGACGTCCTAGCGGGCGCGGCGCTTCCCGGGTGGGGGGCAAGGGGAAGCGGCGCCCTCCCCGACCTCGGCCCCCGCCCGGGGTCACGGCGCCTTGTCCGCAGCCTGCTCGGCGCGCGGGGCCCCGCCGGCGGCCGCGCGCGCGCCGCGGAGCAGGCCCAGGCCCCGGGAGCGCCCGGCGCCGTGCAGCTGGCGCTCGTGGCGGCGGATCTGCACCTTGTGGCGGAAGCGCTCGCCGCAGTCCTCGCACACGTAAGGCCGCTCGCCCGAGTGCGTGCGGCGGTGGCGCAGCAGGTTGGACGAGACGCTGAAGCGCTTGCCGCAGTCGCCGCAGGCGTAGGGCCGCTCGCCCGTGTGCGTGCGCTGGTGCTGCACGAGCGCCGAGCTCTCGCTGAAGCGCTTGGCGCAGTACGGGCACGCGTAGGGCTTCTCGCCCGTGTGGATGCGCTGGTGCGTTACCAGATTCGAGTGCTGCGAGAAGCTCTTGCCGCACTCGCCGCAGCGGTGCGGCCGCTCGCCCGTGTGCGTGGCCTGGTGCCGCACCAGGTCCGTGCTGCGGCTGAAGCCCTTGCCGCACTCCCCGCAGATGGTCGGCCGGTCCCGGGCGCGCCGCCGCCGCCGCTGCCGGGCCGGCGTCAGGGCCGCGCTGCCCGCCGGGCCCGGGATGGCCACCACCGAGGGCGCCGACACGGCCGGCAGCACCATGAGCTCCTGCAGCACCACGTAGCCCGGGGGCGCCACCACGACCGCGGCGGGCGTCCCCGGGACGGCGGCAGCGCCGCCCCCCGCGGCGGGCACCAGCTCCAGCTGCAGCTCCGGCGGCACGGGGGTCAGCTCCAGCTGCAGCTCCGGCGGCGGGGCCCCCAGCTCCACCGGGCTCAGCTCCAGCTGCACCTCCTGCTGCTCCAGCTGCTTCTCCAGCTGCTGCAGTTGCTCCTGCAGTTTGAGCTGCAGCTGCCGCTGTTCCTGCTGCCGCTCCAGCTCCTGCTGCCGCTCCAGCTCCTGCTGCCGCGCCAGCTCCTGCTCCGACCCCAGGTCCACCGGCAGGAGCTCCAGCTCCACCTCTTCCTCCTCCTCCTCCTCCGGCTCCAGTGGCCGGGGCTGCAGCTGCTGCTGCTGCAACTGTTCTTGCTGCTGCTGCAGCAGCTGCTGCTGCTGTAACTGCTGCTGCTGCAACAGCTGCTGCTGTAACTGTTCTTGCTGCTGCTGCAATAGCTGCAACTGCTCTTGCTGCTGCTGCAACAGCTGCTGCTGTAACTGTTCTTGCTGCTGCTGCAACAGCCGCTGCTGCTGCAATTGTTGCTGCTGCAGCTGCTGCAACTGTTCCTGCTGCTGCAGCTGTAACTGTTGCTGCTGCAGCTGCTGCTGCTGCTGTAACTGTTGCTGCTGCAGCTGTAACTGTTGCTGCTGCTGCAGCTGTAACTGTTCCTGCTGTGGTTGTAACTGTGTCTGCTGTTGCTGTAACTGTTCCTGCTGCTGCAGCTGTGACTGTTCCTGCTGTAACTGCTGTTGCAACTGCTGCTGTTGTGGTGGCAGCTGCTGAGATTGTAACTGTTCCCGCTGTTGCTGTGACAGCTGCTGTTCTTGCACTTGCCGCTCCTGTGATTGTTCCTGCTGTTGCAGCCGCTGCGGCTGTGGTTTCCGCTGCTCATATTGCACAGATTGGGGATTTTCCTGTAGTTCTGGCTGCTGTCGAGGCAGCTGCTGTTGCCCATCTTGCTGCTGCTGGAACTGTTCCTGCTGTTGCTGTGACAGCTGGTGCTCTTGCCTGTGCTGCTCTTGTAACTGTTTCTGCTGTTGCATCAGCTGCAGCTGTGGTTTCAGTGGCTCCTGTTGCACAGATTGGGGTTCTTCCGGCTGTGGTCGAGGCGGCTGCTCTTGCCCGTCTTGCTGCTGCTGTTGCTGCTGCAAGTTTGGCTGATGTCCTGACACTTGATCTCGTGGCTGCAGCTGTTGCAGCTGCTCCTGCTGTGGCTGCTGCTGCAGCTCTGGCTGCTGTTCTAACTGTTGGGGTTGCAACTCCTGCTGTTCTGGCGGGGCTCCCTCAGCGGTTGCACCAGCCCCCGTCGGGGCTGAGACTGCTGGCCGCGGTGGGCTGCTGTTCCTCTCCTGAGCTTCTTCCTCCTCCTGACTCTCACTCCCACCGCTGCCACCTGTAGTGGAAATGGCAGGAAGCCAGGAGAGAAAGATCTACAGGCAGCTCTCCGATCCAGACTCCCAGGATCTCCCCCCTTACCCTGCCCCGTGTACAGTCACTCTACGATACACTCCCGAGGCCTCAGCAGGGACCCCAAAACACTGGACCAAGTGACAATGGCGGCATGGTAGAAACGGAAATGCCCAGAGGTGCGGAGTTGGCTTGGAAGTGTGCCCCAGGGACAGCTGGTCACATCACTCTGGACCCCAGCCCCCTGACCTCTCCTCTGGGCCTTCTTCCACACAGGCTCCATGCCTTAGACCTTGGCAGTGACACCACCGTGGGTGCCTGCGGCTCCCCAACACCACTCCCTGAGAAGTCCTTCGGGCTTAACCGCCATCCAGTAGGAAACAGTGAAGCAGCCATTCCCACGGCTAAGCCACAAGCCCATGCTGAACTCAGACCTCAGTTAAGGTCACACCTCAAATAAATGGAACTCACCTTCTCTGTACATAATAAAGAATTTCTGTAAGGCTGCCTGGAAGTGTTTCTGCAGCAGTTTCTAAACGTCACCAAAGTGTCAGAGAGAACGCGAGGTTTCCAGGTCGGAAGTCCTCAGTTCAGAAAAACTCTACCAGTTAGCAGCTGTCTAACCTCCTGCAGGTTCAGGGCCCTCCTTGTCTGTAACATAGCTTAGGGACACCCACACCAACAGCTTGATGAGTGAAGCAGGAAGAGCCCTGACATTACCCCTAGCAGGTGCTTGAAAAATTCCTCTCCCTGTGGGTTTGGAATGGGTTTGAAAACTAACAAACAGTTTGGAAATACTGAGGATATAACTAGCTCCATCTGAAACAGTCCTTAGGCTGGAAGTGTTTTAGATTGTTATTCTGGGATGGAAAGGACCAACTCACAGCCCCAAGTCAACATGGCAACTGGCCAATTACTTAACCTCTGGGAACCTGAATTTCCCCATCTGCTAAAGGAGACAAATCCCTTTCAGGGAAATCGTGAGAATTAGAGGGGATAAATGTACAGCCCCAGCACGGTACAGGACGTAGTGTAAGCTCAGCTAAACAGGACTCATTCCGTTGCTGTTTCACAAAACCCACATGCAGTTTCTCACTTTGAGCATTCCTGCTGTGTTATCAGAAAATCCGAAGAGTCTTTCTCCATTCCCAAGTCGGATTTCAACATCTGTTCTTCCTACAATATCATCTTTTCAATTTTGTAATGGAAAGTAGAGGTTTGATTTTGTAAATTTTGTTTTCTGGCTACTTTTCCAGGAGTATATTGAATTAATAAAGCCAAGGGATATCTACATGTAAATAATTCCCTTTTAGGAAACTATTCCCAATAACCTTTGCTTAGACTAATGGACCAATGAATGCATTTTTCCTATACACTCACACCAGGTGGGAGTATGCAGGAAGGGAGGGAAGACAGCCATGAAAACCTGTTTTCTCGGCAAATCGAAGGTCACATGGACACTCCCTTCTCCCACCACCTCTGGGGGCAGCAGGGACACATCACACCTCTGTGTGGGTCCTCTCATTTCTAGGACAGTGCTTGACCATACGGCCACTCCCGACTTCTTATGGCATTTTAAACATTGTTAACAACAATGTTGTAGTAAACGTATACTTAAGTGTCACCTGATGTGTCTGCTCTCGTGAGATTTTTGTCAGTTAAATATTTAAGCCAAAAGAGTCCTGGGAATTCCCTGGTGGTTAGGACTCGGAGCTTTCACTGCTGAGGGTGCGGGTTCAATCCCTGGTCAGGGAACTAAGATCTTGCAAGCTGCGCAGCATGGGCAAAAAAAAAAAAAAAAAGCCAAAAGAGTCCTAGTTAAGTCCACACATCCCCATCCAACCCCTCCAGTTCCCTTGGTCCTTTTCATGCTCTGTTCAACCCTGCCCCAGCCCCTCACTCAGCACCCTCGAAGCCCAGAGTAGGGACTCGAGTCCCACGAGTGTGGCCACCATGGAAGATTCGCCCAGAGCAGGTCCCAGAGAGAGACGGGGTCTTGGAAGGTTCTGCAGGGCCACAGTTGCCTCTGGGCAAGAGGGGAGAAAGCTGGATGGAAGCAGAGGTCAAGGAAAAGTGGACGAGGTCAGAGGCCAAAGAAAAGCCACGCGGCCAATGACAAGAGGGCCCCTCTGCCGCTGAATTCGATCTGGGACCTTGAGTCTGGAGCCAGGGACAAGTGGGAGGAAAATGGAGGCTGTGTGAGCCCTGGGGAAACAGCAGAGGGTCCCAGCCAGCACTTATCCAGGTCCGGGGCAGGGGCTGAGAACATCTGCGCTGCCAAGCAGCCCTCACCAGCAAGACTGCAGCCTGAGAGAGCCACTGCTCTCTCGAGGTGAACCTGCCGATGTGAGTGGGTGCAGCCTGCCCTCCACACCCCGAAACTGCCAGGTGGGCGCCCCTCCGGACAGCAGGCTGCCCGCCACCATTCAGGGCTCCCTCCCAGCTGTGGCAGGCCTGGGCTCCGTCAAAGGATCCTCGCTGGGGACCTAAGGACCATCTCCTGGTTTAGGAGGTCAGAGGCCACCCCCCCAGCCCCTCACCTGAGAGGGTGTCAGGCCCTGAGCCCCCATCTTCAAGACACCGAAGCTCCAGCACGAAGGTCTTGGTTGCTGGCCCTACCTCCATCCTGGCAGTCAGACCGAGATCCCAGGGAGCCAGCTGTGCTGAGGAAGGAAGGAAGCTGTTCAGGTGCGTGGGAGTGCTGTGAGCCCCAGGCCCAGGGGCACCAACTCCCTCGACGCCCCTCAGAGCTGGCAGCTCACTCCTGCTGGAAAGGAGGACCGTGTGGTCCACAGCCAGGAAAGGGATGAGCAGGGGTGGCCTAGAGGCTTGGATCCCCAGCCCGTTCGCCTGCACAAGGAATCCCGCCTCTGCAGACTTTGTGCAGGGCCCACATTCAGCCCCACACCCGGGGCAGCCCGTGCAGCTGCGCGTCACTGAGGGACGATACTAAGGTGGCTAGCTGCACTCCCAGAAGGGACATTTGGGGAAGTCTGCAGAAAAAAGAGAGACTTGTCCATCTCACACTCCCCTAGCCCCCTTCCAAGCACTGACAAGTCTGTTCAATTCCCTGGCTTCCTGCCTCCCAGGCTGCTCTGGGGGTTCACCCCACCTTCCCAGGCCGCCAGCAGACCAGCGGTGCCAGGCCATGTGGGTCGGTCCAGGTGCCACCTCAGCTCCCAGGAAGGCAGGTTTCCAGGGCACCACGACCCACGGAACTAGCGGGCTGCCTGCCTGGCCCGGTGCCCAGGCAGTCCTGAGGTCTGGAGGGGCCCCCGCCTCTCTCCTGCGTCCACCTTGGCCCCCGCAGAGGTGTGCCCATGTCCAGTCCTCCCTCCCCTCCTAACAGGGTGACTCCAGGTCTCCCTAGCCCTGCAGAATCCAGTCCAAAGCCTCTTTAAGAGAAGCGTCCCTAGGTTCACCCAGTGTCCTACCCACTGGGCCTCACCTGGTACAGCATTTCCTGCTCCTCACGCAGCCTCTGCACTAGGGGAGGTGTGGTCAGCAGGGGCTGGAAGGTGAAGGCCAAAGCGTTCAGCCAGCACCTTCCCGAGGCGCCTCCATCCAGAAAGTGCCGGGGAGGCGCCAGGCCACCCCGGGGCCTTTCTGGGCACTCAGGAGGGTCTGCCGCGGTCTGGTTGCCGAGGTCGCCCTGGGCCAAAAGAAGGGGGCAGAGCGGAGTTCAAGAGCAGAAGTTGGTGTCGGCTCCCTGGGGTGGGGGCTGGAGGAGGCCGAGCCCCGAACCAGCGCGGGGCTCAGGGCCGGCCGTGCGGGACCATCGCGGGCGCCCAGGGCTGCGGGGCGGCCCCGAGGGCGGCCCCGGTGGACGGCCCGGCCCGAGGTCGGCGGGGCTGGGTGCCACCGGCGTCTTTTCAGCCCGGGGCAGCGCGGGCCCGGCCGGGGTCCGCCGGCGGCCACAGGTGCCGGGAGCCCGCGGGCGGGCAGCCTGCGCCGGGCCCCGCGGGCGGCGGGCGCCGCGGCCGGGCCGGGGTCCCCGTTCGCTCGCCCGCCCGCCCGAGCGTGCAACCCGCCGGCCGTGCGTCCGTGCGGGCAGCGGCCGGGCCGGGGGCGGGGGCGGCGGGGGCCGGCACAGGAAGTCCCCCCGGCATCCGCATCCTGTCCCCCGCCCGCCGCCCGCGCGGCCCCGCGCCCCGGCCCCCGCTGCCGCGGCCGCCGCTGCCGCCGCCGCCGCCGCTCTAGGCAGCCGCGAGCTCGGTGGGCTTAACCCTTCCCCACCCGGCCACTCGCCCCGCCGCATCCCTGGGTGCGCGCGTCCGCGCCGGGGTTGGCGACTGTCGCCGCAGGACTGTAACGGGAGGCTCCCAGCTGGGGCCCTGCCGCCCCGTGAAGGGCAGGCACGGCCTCAGGGCGCCCCAGGCCAGGGTACAAATTGGGCTTAATTAGCACTCAATTAGATGACACTCAGTTAGTGAAGCCCCATCCCGGGCCGCCTGAAGAGGCCTCCCCCTCCTCACCTTGGACCCCCGGTCCTGGACCCTGGAGTGGCGAGGACAGGCCTGAGGGGGCGGGGAGTGTTGCAGCGAGGATGGTGGGCGTGGGTCCCAAAGGACCAGATGGCGTCGTAGGGGCCACCCTCGGGCCACCCTGGTCAGCTCGTCCCTCTCCGCGCCCGCTGCTCGCTTCCTCTGTGCACAAGGCCCCTTGCCCCACCCCCACCCTCTGCCCTCCCCAGCCCCTCCCCAGCAGCACCTGGCAGCGGCCTCCCTGGACGTGCCTAGCCACTTCCCGGCTGGTCAGGGGTCCCTCCATCTCAACATCCCATCCCTTTACTGCACTGTCTCTCTGATCTGGAGACGAGTTCCCCCTGAAATCGGGATACTCCAGTTCTCTCAAAACCCAAAGAGCTGGCCGTAGGGAGCTGCTCCTGGGGTGGACTATGGGAATGCCCCACTGGAGGGGGACACGAGCCCTCATGTGGTCACAGCCCCCTCCCCTCCTTACTGTCTCCATGCTCACATAGCTGCCACACATGTGGCCCCCTTGTTCCACTTCTGGATTCTTCCTGGCCCTTCAGGCAACGGAGTTTGGGGCTTCCCCTCTGGCCCTTGCCTGAACTGCCTGTACTCTGTCTGGCAGCTTCACCTCAGACTAGGAGCTCCAGAGGGCAGGGCCACATCTTCCTCCTCTGCGGAACAAGTGCAGTAAGAGCCTAGCTTTGGAGACAGAAAAATCTGGGTTCCCAGGGACTTCTTCCAGCCACGTAATGAGGCCAATTTTTGCCTTCCATCTGTGGGGTGGGGACTGCACCCCACTAGCCGTGTGTCTGAGGATAAGTGAGCATCTCCCTCCTGCACAGGGCAGGTGTGCACCTTCCGCTCCCCAGGGAGGGCCAAGGGCAGAGCTGTCTCTGCCTTCTCCTGCCTCTTGGGAGACCTCATACCCAGAGGATCCACTTACCCCGTGAATCTTTAACCTCCCCCTCGGCTGGCTGCTTTCCAACAGCATTTACTCACTCTCATGGCTCTCTCATCTTAAAAACATACAACCCCCTCTCTCTCCTGCCCTGGGTGCCCAAACTTCCCGGAAAGATGACCCGTAATAGTTCTATCCATATCCCCATTAGCCTGTCCCTCCTTCCCCCTCTGCAGCCTCGCCTCTGCCCCACCACTCCACCCAGATAGCTCCCTAATGTCACCAGGGACTTCCATGTCACTGAATCTCTCATCTCATTCCACCTCTAGGCAGCTTGGGACATCTCTCTGGTGGCTGCTGGGAGAACACCCTTGGCTCCCCCTTCCTCCTGATCTGCTGCCTTTTCAGGCTCTGCTTCCTACCACAGGCTCCTTGCTCACCTTTACATCCTGCAAACCTGCAGTAAGGTGTCTTCCCAGGTCAGCAGTTCTCTCCCTAAGAGCATCATTTCTCTGGTCCATAGCTGAGCACCGGCTCAACCACAGCCACCCTTTCTTCTTCGTTTTCCCTTTAATTTTTTTTTTTTTTTTTTTGCCGCAGCTTAGGGCATGCAGTATCTCCGATCAGGGATCGAACCTGTGCCCCCTGCAGTGGAAGCATGGAGTCCTAACCACTGGACAGCCAGGGAATTCCCTCCCTTTGATTTTTTTTTTTTTTAATCAAGGTAACACACATACCGAGCTGTGTAAGTCAAATAGTTCTACAAAATCTGTAGCAACAAGAAAAGTACCTCCTCACTTCTGAGTCCACTCCCATTTCTTCTAATATCTCTTGCCGTATTTCTAAATAACATGCTTCTAATGCTATTACTTGAGTTTTCCAGTTTAGATGGTATCTATTGACATCCCACTTTGGAAGGTGCAGATTTAACTCCTTAAACCACACAGACACATGCATACTTTCCCTCTCATCCTCCTGTTGTCCAATCATTTGTCTGGTCTTTATCCCGTTTTCCGGGATACAGCTTCAAACCCTAGGCATTTCCTCGGTGATAGGAATGCCTTTGTTATTCCTGCTGGACCCCTGGATAGTTTCAGGGTGGGTGCTAGTCATACCCCGAAGACCAACTATGTGATTCTGTAACTGGGGCTTTGAGCCAGTGATATCAACCCAACCTCTGGGGAGAAGGTGGGGAGCTGGAGATTGAAGTCAGTCTCATGGCCAATGATTCAGTCAATCATGCCTAAGTCATGAAACCCCAATAAAAACTCTGGACACCAAGCTCAGCTGAGCTTCCTGGTTGGTGATAATCAGAGGAGGGGGATGCGTTCTGATTCCACAGACAGAGGATACAGAGTGCTCCATATTCAAGACTCTCCCAGACCTTGGGTCCCTTCATGGCCCATGGCTGGTCCTGATTTGTATCCTTTATAATAAAACTATAATCATAAGTATAGTGCTTTCCTGAATTCTGTGAGTTGACCTAGTGCATTATTGAACCTGAGTGGGTCATACGAACCCCTGAATTTGCAGCCAGTTGGTCAGAAGGTGTAGGTGGCCTGGGAAACTCCAAACTTGCAGTGGATATCTGAGGTCAGGGCAGTCTTGTTAGGGATCATGTCCTTAACTTGTGGAGTCTGTGCCAACTCTGGTGGTCAGTGTCAGAATTGCAGTGCAGTACCACACCTCTCAACACAATTTTATCAGTTTTGGTAAATCCATGTTTACTGTTTCCATAATTATATCTATACAAATGTTGTTCACTGCTCAGCCTAGTATTTTTCTTAGTTTCCTTCTTATACAACTCTTGGTTCTTCCTGGAATTAATCACTCCTTTTCTCTTTCTCTCCTAAATTTCTTTGATTCATTCTTAGAATCAACAGTTAGGTCTCCTCACATCTTCCTTCAGCTCTATACATGCCTCTCAACCCAACTTTCCACCTGGTGAGACTGGTCAGAAAATCTATTTGTTTCATTTTGTTTCCAGAGACATCCCTTCTGGAGCCTCCTTCCTTGGGATCCAAATTGCGCAGGTTGCCCTCAGGGCTGCTGCCATAAGCCTGAGATTCTCCACTGCCATCAATCTGGGACTTTCCTTTGCCTCTCTCTCTCTCTCTCTCTCTCTCTCGCATCATTCTGTTTCCTCATATCACGTCTTTCTCTTTCTCATTGTAGTAGAGACACTTCGTGCTCAACAAATATTCCAAGAGCTCCCCTATATTTCCAAGCCTTCCATGCAGTTAAATTGGGGTTAAATGAATAATTTGGCCAAGGGACTATGAAAGGAAGTGACATATGCTACTTCTAAGACAAAGCTCTTATGAGCTGGTGTGCTTCCTCCATCTCACTCCTCCACTGCCGTGTGGCCTTGGAGGAGATGTGTTCCAGATGGTACAACTACAAGAGTGGAATCTCAGTCAGCCCGAGGCCCGGAAAATCCATTCAGGAAAACAGCAGAATTCTCAAGTAATTAAACATAACATTTAATACAGGAAAATGGTACAAACATGTTAAAAGGGTTTCAGTATTACAAAGAGGGAAGATGAGACCACCCAGAAATTAGTGCCCTTGGGACTGGAGGAGCAAAGGGGAAAAACAATACTTCAGGGAGCTATGTCATCAAGCTTGTTGTACCCACTGTTGGAACTGTGAGTCCAAAGCAATCTCATGAGCCCAGACCCACCAGCCACCCATGAAGGCACCACCAGAAACAGGAAATGTCTTCTCTTCCATCTCTCATTAGTGCATCTCACTAGTATAATAGAATCTAGCCTGAGGCCAAGACAAGGGAGTCTGGGAAATGTAGTTTGAAGTCTTGCAGCAGAAAAAGTATATGGCAAGTAAATTTTGGGGAACCCTCGTGTACAAAAAGCCTTCATTCTCATGTGACTGAGTATGGATTACAGATTGGCAATTGTTTCTCAGAATTTGAAAGACACTGCTTCATTGCCTTTTGGCTTCCAGTATTGCTACTGGGGATGTCCAGGGCCATTTTGATACCTGATCCTTTGCATGTGACTGGTATTTTCTCTTTGGAACCTTTTTTTTTTTTTTTTTAACCTGTATCCTGAAATTCCATAATGGACACTCAAGCAGCTATTTCAATCTGGAAACTCATGTTTTTCTGTTCTGAGAAATGAATTTGAGTTATTTATTTGATAGTGTCCCCCTTCTGTTTTCTTTTCTCCTTTTCCAGAATTTTGATTATTCACATATTGGACCTTCTGGACTTCCCTGGTGGTGCAGTGGTTAAGAATCCGCCTGCCAATGCAGGGGACATAGGTTCGAGCCCTGGTTGGGGAAGATCCCACATGCCGCAGAGCAACTAAGCCCGTGTGCCACAGCTACTGAGCCTGCACTCTAGAGCCCATGAGCCACAACTACTGAGCCCATGTGCCACAACTACTGAAGCCCGCACGCCTAGAGCCCATGCTCCACAACAAGAGAAGCCACTGCAATGAGAAGCCCATGCACCGTAACGAAGAGTAGCCCCCCCTGGCCGCAACTAGAGAAAGCCTGTATGCAGCAACAAAGACCCAACACAGCCAAATAAATAAATTTATATATAAAAAAAGATATTGGACCGTCTGTTCTAATCCTCTTAAGTCATTTTAACTTCTCTTCCATTTTTCATCACTTAAACTCTCAGTACACTTTCTAGAGCCCAGATCTAGAGGATGTTCTCTTCATTTTCTTCTAAGCTTTTTGTTGAATGTTTTTATTTCTGCTATCCTGTCTTCAATTTCCCAGTGCTTTCTTATTCTCAAGCTGTTGCTTTTCTCATACTTGCTGTTCTTGTTTCATGATTACAATACTTGCTCTCATCTCTCTGAGGACAGTTAACTTTGTTCCTGCTCCCTCTATCATCTTTGTTTGCTCCAGTTCCTTTTGTTGTTTGTTTGTTTGTTTTTTAATGTGTTTGTTTTGTTTCTCCTGTTGGAGGATTTCCTAGCATGCCAGGTGACCCTGGGTTGTTCAGTCATATGCGTGGCGTGAGTCACTCTGCATACAAGAGAGGGAATTGAACAACTGGAGAACTTCACCAGGGGGAGGGGTGTCCTCAAACACCTGTTAGTACTTTCTCTTAGGCCACTCAGTTTTTCTAGAAAGGACTCATTTAAGCTCCAGCCTGGAGAAGTAACTTGATCATGAGCATTCTAGGAGCCTAACTAGGGAAAAGAGGATTCTAGGGAAAAGAGGATTCTCATATTACAGAAAGCAGATTTCATCAAATTCCCCTGCTTTCAAGATGAACTCTCCCTGCCTTTGGCTCTGCCCAGTGTTCCCAAAATCAGAGCCTATTTGGTCTCAGGCTTCTGCCAGGGTGGAGGAGGAGGGGTCTCTTAGCTGGATACAAAGCGGGAGGGGAGGTCTGGGGGCCCACTGGCTCCTTTTAATACTTTGTACCAATCTTCCTGTTTTTAGGAAGACTTGGATTCTGCAGGCTTTCTGGGGGTCTGGGGAGCTCAGGTGGCTGCTTCTTGGCTTCTGCCTCTGACAGCTTAGCTTTCAGCTTTCTCTACTCTGCTAAGTCAGGTCCACTAGGTCATCTGTGTTCCAGTTTCTAAAATCTGGTGGATGGGTGCTTTTGGTTTTCTATTTCCTGAGAGAGGCAGAGACTGTGTGCAAAAGAAACAGGGAGAAGGAGAGACAGAAAGAGGAAATTACACAGGCCTGGAGGGGGAGTGGAATGTGACAGACTTGCACCCAGATGGCAACTCTGGGGCTGCAGGAAGTTGCATCTCCAGCTGGGGATGATGGAGAAGGTCCAGAATATGCTCTGGGGAAGAGTGACCGATGAGGGGGCAGCACTGACTGCCCAGGGTGTGTGTAAAGCGTGCATGGTGGTGACCAGTGGGCAAATGTCAGGCATCGCTTCCCCAGGTCCAACCGCCCACCCTCCCATCCCCCGATGTTCACTCTCAGAGAACTGGAACTGAGGTGCTTGCCTGGTTCTGAGTTTAAAATCTGATTGGGGCTGTAAGTCAGCTGTGCTCCCACAGCAGGAGACCTGGGAGGCACATGTTCTTGGCCACCATGTCTAAACTCCTAGGAAAGACTCTGAGTGGCTCAGCTCAGTTTGGCTGTCCAATCTACATTGCCCGAGGTACAGGGATCACGTGCCAGGGAGGCAGGGGGTGGAAAAGGAATCTAGTGGTGTGTTCAGCTACCACCTCATTTCGGTGGAAGGAGAAAATGGATTTGGTGGACAGCCAGCAATCTCAGCTCCACAAAGTTAGGAGGGAAACTGCACCTTAGGGCTTGGTGGTAGCTCAAGCCCAGGGAACAAAGGGGCAGAAGTTCTCCTTTCAAGCGCCTTAGTCAAGCTACACCTATGGAGGAAAGCGTGTTTCGCCCCATTTTGTGGCTGAAAACACCAGGGCTCAGAAGATTAAATGAACTCCTCCAAGGCCACAAAGGGCGAGCTGGGGTCAGATCCTGGTCTGTGGAATTCTAAAGCCCATGCTCTTGATCACTCCACCAACTAATTCCCAGTCCAGCAGGTGACGCAAAATCCCAGGGGCTGAGGTGCGATTGGGGTCACCACGCAAATATCAGCAACTGCGTTAAACATTTCTCAACTTTATTTTCTTGATCTGATCACAAAGTTAACACTGCATGTTGCAAACACTTTAAACGTGATATTCATTCAACGAAGATTTACAGGTTGGCTTTCATGTGCTCTCTTTACCAGCCCTAACAGAAGTGTGATGCCAGATGCAAGCCATAAAAGTCATTGAAAGAAAAATTTGTAGCTACATTGAGAGGAGTAAAAAGAAACAGATGAAATTAATTTTAGTAATATGCTTTATTTAACCCAATCTATCCAAAATAGTATCATTTCAATGTGTAATTGATTTTTTAAATTATGAATGAGAACTTTTACATTCTTTTTATATATGTCTTCTGCACACACAGCACATCTCCAATTGGGCACATTTCAAGGGCTCCTCAACTGCCACATTGGCTACAGGTTTCCATGTTGGACAGCAAAGCCGTAATTTAGAAAGTTTAGGGAATTCCCTGGCAGTCCAGTGGTTAGGACTCGGTGCTGTCACTATCAGGGTCTGAGTTGGATACCTGGTCCGGGAACTAGGATCCCACATGCCGCATGGCATGGCCAAAAAAAAGGTTTAACTCTCCTAAAATCCCAACTTCCAGAGACAACCCCTCTTAACAGCTAAGAACACAGTTTTCCAGATCTTTCTTATAAAAATCCATAGGTATATGTATTTGTGAATTCATCAGGAATCTCTCGGTTGCTGGTAAAAGAAAATCACCCCGAACTGGCTTGAGGAAAAAAAAGTTGGGAAGCATATATTGACTCATAATTTAGAAGCCCAGGGTATAGAAACCATGTTTAGGCGTGTCAAGATCCAGGGCACAAGCGTCATCATAAGGACTTCGGGTCTCTTCATTTCTCAGCTCTGTGTTCCTCTGCGTGGTCACCCTACATCCACGTGATTACCCCCCCGCCTCTCCCATCCCAACTGTGCACTTACACCCTCCCAGCTTCAAGTGAAAAGACAGATTCTCTTTCCAGTAGTTCTGGCTCAAGTCTTTCTTTTTTTTTTTTTTTAATAAATTTATTTATTTATTTTATTTATTTATTTTTGGCTGTGTTGGGTCTTCGTTGCTGCACGCGGACTTTCTCTAGTTGCGGCGAGCAGGGGCTACTCTTCCCTGCGGTGGGCGGGCTTCTCATCGTGGTGGCTTCTCTGGTTGCGGAACACGGGCTCTAGGCCCATGGGCTTCAGTAGTTGTGGCGCACGGGCTTAGTTGCTCTGCAGCATGTGGGATCTTCCCAGACCAGGGCTCGAACCTGTGTCCCCTTCATTGGCAGGCGGATTTTTAACCACTGCGCCACCAGGGAAATCCCTGGCTTAAGTCTTAGAATTGGGTTTCATTAGGGTTCATTGGGTTCATGGGTTCATCTTCAGGCAATCACCACGGGGGCTGCAGAGCTCAGCTAGGCCAGGCCTGGGCCAGGGGTGGAGCCAGGGCCTCAGGGGTGAAGTCAGGATGCTATCACTAGCAGGAAAAAAGGGGCAGAATTTTGAATGGGCAGAAACAACAGAGATACATCATAACTAGAATATATTGTTATTTACTTATAATGTGTTTACACAGTGGAGATCATAATATACACATTGACTTGCAACAAGTTTTTTTTTTTTTGTGGCTTGCAGGATGTTAGTTCCCCGACCAGGTATTGAACCCCGGTCCACAACAGTGAAGGCGCCAAGTCCTAACCACTGGACCACCAGGGAACTCCCAACTTGCTCTTTAAACTAAATATATTTTGGACATCTTTCCATGTAGAACAAATACCTACCTAATTAGAAAAAATCCCTCTTAGAATCCAATTGCAAGGATATACCTTAATTTACTTAACTGGGCCCATACTGATGACTATCTAAGCTGTTTCTCATCTTTTGCTACTGCAAACATGCTTATACATGAAACTTAATTTAACTGTGAGAGTTCTTCTGTGAAATACAGCCCTACTTGTGGAATTGCTGGCCAAAGATATTTTATCTACTTTATTTTTTTGGCCACACTGCACAGCATGAGGGATCTTAGTTCCCCGACCAGGGATCGAACCTGCACCTCCTGCAGTTGGAAGGGAGGAGTCTTAACCACCGGACCGCCAGGGAATTCCCGCAAACAGATATTTTAAATTTTGATAGATATTGCCCTGACAAGGTTGTACCAATTTAAACCATTACCAGCCAAGAATAAAAGTGCCTGTTTCCTAACCACTCTGCCACATCAAGGATACTTTCAGTTCCAAATTTCAGAAAGAGTTAAAACTGGTTTAGAGAGGAAGACGCTATTATCTCATGTAACAAGAAGTGCAATGGAGGGGGTTCTAGGGTTGGTCAGTTTAGTGGCCCAAGGACACCTCAATGACCAAGAGGAGTCCCAAGAGGACTGCAAGATGCCTACTTCCTAAGAATAGAGGTGCCATGTCCTCGACGACAGTGTCCAACCAACACCAAAACGGCTGTGTCCCCATTTCTGGTCCCTTTGGGCTAGAGAACTTTCCAGAAAGCCATTCTCTCAGACCTGCCCCCACCCTGGCCAGAAACACATCCCCTGCCCATGACTTAACCAAATTCTGAGCAGAGGTGTGGAAGGACATGCCGGTTTAGACCAACCACAATTCATTCCAAGGGAGGGGCCCAGCTTCCACGGAGCAGGTGCCTGCCAAGTACTTGCCCCAACTGAGGTCCTTTAGGAGACAGATGGCTGGTAGATGGCTAATAATTCTGCCACATACACTTGCTAACCACACTTTTTTTTTTTAACAGCTGGCAACGTGATGGGCAAAAAATGACCTCGCTTTAATTTGCATTTTAAAAAATTCTCAGTGATGTTGAACAGGATTTCGTAAGTTGAAGAAGGCATAGGTATAATTAAAATACTGTATTTTAAAGAAACTGGAAATTTTCTTTTCTGTGTGGTTATGCTACCGATTCGGATACCAAGTTAATTTCACCTGCTTCAGTTTGCTTTGTGTTTCTGTCTGATTTAATGAAGTTAAACATTTACATGGTCCCAAAGTCAAAACTACAAAACAAGGTACATTCAGCAGCCTCGTTTCCATTCCTGTCACTTCACTCTGCTGCTCCCCCTTCCCCTAAGCTACTATTTTATTAGTTTTTCCTTTATCCTTCCTTCATTTCAATTTATATTTCCCCACCTCTTTCCTTTTGCAAAAGGTAGCACACTATACACACTTTTCTGGGCCTTGCTTTTTTCTTTTAACTTAATAAATCCTAGCAGTCACTCCCTGGCAGAATATCTTAAAAACAAAACCCAAAAAACAGTAGCATAATACTCTTCCATGTGGATAAAAAAACACGTTGATACACTCACAGGAAGTTTTTGATCTTTTGCTATTACACGTAATGCTGCAATGAAACGACCTGTATATGTATTATTTCCTATTTTTGCCATTGGAACTAGAAGGAGGTTCCTGGGTCAAAGGGCAAACACATATATAATTTTGCTAAATATTGCCAGATTTCTTTCCAAAGGGGTTATACCATTTTGCATCCCCACCAGCTCCACTGAATTCAGTAGGTGATTCTACTTTTCATTTTTTGAAGTTCTAGCTGGCTTTTTTTTTTTTTTAATCTGCTAGGTAATTCACAATTTCTTTTTCCCTGGAGATAGTGTCACATTCGTCTTTTATTCCTTTAACCATGACTGTTTTAGTCCGACTCTGACAACTGTGACACTGGAAGACTTTCTGCTCGTTCCCACTCTTGGCACCGTGTTCACTTCTCATTGTTTATCAGTCGTTCTCCTTGAACAGTCATTTGCGGGCTGAGCCTAGGATGAATGACTTTCCTCCAAAGGATGTGTGTTTGCTCCTGCCGGGCACCTGGGAGGACTGCAAGTCTAGGACCCCCACGGACTGAGGTCACAGTGGGAGGTGCCCTGGGGTAACCAGTGCTGTCAACCAGGGTGAGGACCCACCCCTGTCCCTCACTTCTCAGGAACCATACTTTCCTTTGGTTTTTCTCAGGCTCTGCTCAGCACCAGGGAAACCTTCCATGCTGTCTTCTGTTCTTACTGAAGGTACAGCCCTGGGGGTTCCAGCAAAATGGACAGAGGGTCTCCCAGTAGACCGCCACTTGCGGCCCTCAGGGCAAAAGTGTCTTAATGCACCTTACCTGCTTTCCCTTGGCACCTGACCTGGGCGTTCTTTACAACCTGCTGGCTCGTCAATAGATTTTTTTATTTTATCCAGCATTTTTATTTAAAGTAAAAAGGGTTGGTCTGAAAAATCTAGCCCATCACTACCAGAAATAGAAGTTCTAAAATTCCCTTAAAAATTATCTTTTAATTAGACAAGTAGCATGTGAATACATCATCCTCATAAAAACGTAAAATATGTGCAGTACTGGCTAGTACATATGCCAGACACAGGTTTCTCTTACTTATAGTAGTCAGGGCTGATTCAAGTCTTGTCTTTCATTATGACTCAGAATATTCTGTTTGTTTATGGCTACATTGGGTCTTCGTTGCTGCGCCCGGGCTTTCTCCAGTTGCGGCGAGCGGGGGCTAATCTTCCTTGTAGTGCACAGACTTCTCATTGCAGTGGCTTCTCTTGTTGTGGAGCACGGGCTCGAGGCACGTGGGCTCAGTAGTTGTGGCTCATGGGCTCTAGAGCACAGGCTCAGTAGTTGTGGCACACGGGCTTAGTTGCTCCACGGCATGTGGGATCTTCCCGGATCAGGGCTCGAACCTGTGTCCCCTGCACTGGTAGGCAGATTCTTAACTACTGCGCCACCATGGAAGTCCCCAGACTATTTTTTAAAATTAAGAATTAAAAAATAAAATCGAAACTTTAAAACTGTACAGAGAAGGAAAGGTCTCCTTTGGCCGTCACCCCATTTCTAGTACCCCCCACCAGAGGTTTCCACTGTTTTCAGTTTGGTGTATACCATTTTTAAACACATTTACATACACACCCATGTATACCTGTGGGAAAGCTGTAGTATCATCTTGTCTTGAGTTTTTATTTTTTACATACATGGCTTTAGGCATTACACTCTTCATAACGCTATCCAAGCTTTCACTTGGCAAATATTTCTGAGGAACTTTCCATATCAGGAGCCCAAGGGGCAGAAACAGGAAACCTCTGGGTCAAATCTGGTTAAAGACTATGTCAAGGTCAGCCCACATGGCATTGTGGGGTTTTGGGGGGAGGCACTTGTTATTAAAGTATAATGACATATGGAAAAGTGCACAAAACTGTGTAACCAGCCTCTACTAGTCACGACCCATCCTCCACCACCATCTTGACTTCTAACAGCAAAGATTGGTTTCCAAATGTGGTTTTTAAATTAAGAAAATGCAACATGAAAAATCATATTTCCATCTTCCATGAAAACTCAGAAGTCCTGGCAACATTCACTTGGCCCAAGCGATCAGGTCTGGCAACGACCAGCTCTAGGTGTTCTCTAGTTTAGCACAGAACCCAGTCCCCGCTGGGATCTAATTCTGGAAGCTTCATCCTTTGACATCACCTGCCTGGTCCCTAGAGACATCCAAGTTTACAGCACCTAGTCGGACAGTCCTCTATTGATGCCTATTTGAGGTGTGTCTGGATCTTCCTTATTAAAGAAATACTGCACCCAGCATTTCCATATATATGTGTATGTGTATATATACGTATATCTTTCTCTCCAAAGGAATCAAAAACATGTTCACAGAAAACCTTGTACACAAATGCTCATAGCAGCAATATTCATAAGAGCCAAAGGGTTCAAATGTCCATCAACTAATTAATGGATAAACAAAATGTGGTCCATCCATACAATGGAATATTATTTGGCCTTAAAAAGTAACCAAGAACTGACACTTTACAGTATGGATGAACCTTGAACACATTATGTTAATTGAAATATTCCAGTCACAAAAGGACATATACTGTATGATTCCATTTATATGAAGTGTCCAGAAAAGGCAAATCTACGAAGACAGAAAGTAGACTAGTTGTTGCCAAGGGCTGGGAGGAGGGGGTTAGAGACTGCTAATTGTTGCAGGGCTTCTTTTTGGGATGGTGAAATGTCCTAAGACAGACAGTGGTGATGGTTGCACAACTCTGTAAATAAACTGAAAACCGCTGAATTGTACCCTTTAAATTAGTGAACTGGGTATGTGAATTATCTGCCCATAAAACCGTTACTTAGAAAACAAACAATACAGCCCTGAACACCCTTGTACATCTCTTTCTAGTATTGCTGGACCACAGAATCATCTTATCTTCTAATTTCTCCAGAGCAGCTAAACTGATTCGCTCTACCACAAACCGCGATCCTTCTCTCCCCACAACTTTAGCGACACTTTCTATTTTGTTGATCTGATGGGTAAGTAAAAAAATGGCATTTCACTTTAATTTATATTTCCCTGGTTACCAGTGTTAGAATCTTTTATTTATTGGCCATTTGTATTTTCTCTTCTATGAATTTTCTGTTCACGTCCTCCACTCAGTTTTAAAATTGGAATGTCTTTGGATTAATGTGTAGTTTTTATATACACTCTGGGTAGATACACTTTGTTTCATATGTTGCCTAATATTTTCTCACATGTCAGTTTTTAATGGATGTAAAACACTTAGCAAGTGCCTGCACATAACAACAGGAGGTCCATCGTTTTTGATATGCTGACTTAATTGCCCACATACTGCTAAAAATACCACAAAGGAAGTCTGTGGCTCTAGTGGCTTTATTTCCCTCATTTTCCCTTTCTTTTTATTTTTATTTTGGCAAAAACCACCTTGGGTCTGAGAGGAGCTAAGACTATCTAGCCCTGGACACGGATGGTGACAACCACCTTCCGAGACAGAGCCAGGTTTAGAGACCCTCTCCAACCAGGAAGCAGTGTGAGAGCTCCTCTTCCACCCTTTTCAGAAACGCTTGGTACCAGAGTTGAACACGAACCAGCAAGTGCTAATCTCCTTAGTTCCGTGGATGAGTTCCACCAAGAGAGATGGAAGCAGAGACTTGACTTTGGTTCCTGCCCTGACATGAGCAGATTTATACGTAAACAGGAAACACTGGGATAATGAAATCAAACTCAAAGAAAAGGTAATTTCCTCTCTAGTTCACGGCTCTCAAAAGCAACTTAAAAGCAGGGTCCTGACAGGCTTCACTTGCAGGCTGGTTCCTACACACCGGCTGGGGCAGTGGGAGCCTGGCTGAGCACTCCCGGGGCCCACGAAAGACCACGAGCTCGTGTCCCTGAGAAAGCCCCCATGGTCACGGACCCCAGAGGCCAAGTACAGCCCTCACAGCAAAACTGCACTACCTTGAGAGATGCCTTAAACTCCAGACGAAAAAAAAGACAGACAGACAGAGAGAGACACACACACACACACACAATCTGGTTTGGCCTGGTCTTCCAGGGCACGGACTTCAGCAACAGCAGGGTAAACAACGGCAAGGTTAAATTTTACCCCTTCGAGTTAATCTTGCTCCTCCATGCTCACTGTTTGCTGTCACCGCCTCTCATTCCTCATGTTCAGCCTAGGGGAGCCCAGCAGTGGGGTTACTGATTATCTTTCCTTCCTCGCCAAACCAGTAAGTGAGAACTCCGAGCAGATACCTTCCAACCACGTGCTGGAGAAAACTCCTGAGGCCTGAGTTCTGTTCCTGAAGGAAGAAAGGAGCCGTAACTGAAGCAGACAGGCCCTGGGTGCCCCGCACAGGGTGGGGAGCGTCTGCAGCGTTTCTGCCAAGAGGAGCGCCTACAATTGTATCCAATCTTCTCACCAGGATTGCTGCGGACTAGGGAGGACATTTCCGAGGCTCACGGCTACTAAGTTTTTAAAATACAGTCCACAAAGTCTATGAAACTGTTTAGAAAAAGTTTATTTGAACATATGGAAGGAAAACTTAGAGACCCCAATAAAACAGAGACGTTTCTTTCCCCACTGATGGGGGCCACGCTCACAGGTTCCCCTGACCCGTGGGGACCAAGTGCTGGGTGAGAGCTCGCCATGCCGACGGTTCAGCCTCGCGCTCCTGGAGCCGTGGGAGTGCCTTGTGCTCCTGGCGGGACACAGCCCGTCCACAAGGAGGGAAGCCAGACACGTGGACTCGCAGGCACCGCTCCTCCACCAGCGCTCCGATGGCACAGGCTCAGGCCGTGCGTCTGCAATGACACCCCAGACCACAGGCTCACAGCCCTGGCAGCTTTTACAGATGCCCGCATCGCTCCGCAGAGGGCTGGACGTTTCCTTTCATCGATCCCATCTGGACTTTTACAAATGAGACAGGTAGGAGGCGCCTGGACGGCGACGTCGCAGAACTTCCGCCAACGACCCGGTTCTGCGGTTCTGCGGCGAGGAGGGGCCGCCTGGCTGCCCCCTGAGCCCTCGCCTATGGATCGCTCATCCTTTCCGGGGAAGGCTTCCTCCAACCAGGCGTGGAAGGCACGGTGCCACTGAGCGGTTCGCGGGGGCCAGCCTAGCGGATGGGCCTGAACGGGAAGGTCATGCCTGAGATGAAGGTGTGCCCGGGGTGCGTGGGCAGGGCAGGGTGGGCGGCAGGGTGGGCCGGCACAGCCCCGTAGCCCAGCGGGGGGGTGTGGATGTGAGGGTAGAACCCGGGAGGGAGCGCCGCGTGCGGCGACTGCGGCACGGGGCCCGAGATCACCAGCTGGAGAAGGCTGCAAACACAAGGAGAAGGGTTAGGGTGCGCTGCTGCCAACGGGGATGTCCGCCCGACCCGTGGTGCTACGTGGTGGTCCTTGCTCCTGGGCCGGGACAGACACCAAGTTTCCAGGAAGGACAGAGGGTGGCTCGCAGCTGGGTAGCAGCAGGAGGGGGTGACCTGGAGGCGGCGGGATGTACTGACAGACTGGGGCCCGGAGAGGTGAGGGGCCGCGGTGGGAAAAGCCAGGATCCTGCCGGCAGCGATGGGGAGGGAGAGAGGGGGCCTGTAGTCCACAGAAGCTCTGGACACAGCCTTGGCATCTGTGGCTTGGGGACCATGCAGGTCAGCATTGGTGTCAGCCTCACCGGTCCACACCTTCAGGGGTTGTGACTGAGGAGCCAGAGCAAAAAGGACAGAGGGCCACGCTTCTCCAAGTCATTCCTAATGACTGAGTCCTAACTGAATTCCAAGCAAAGCCACACAGAAGGTGGCTTTTCACATGACCCTGACGTCCGGAGTCCTCAGGAATGGCCCCGGACTGGACCCAGCCCTCACCCACTTTCAGGGCCCCCTCCTGCCCCACTCCCACCCCCAGGAGCCTTAGTCCTCCCCTCCCCACCCCCTCCCACCCTGGCCTACGCTCTGCTCTCTGTGGTTCAGCACATCAACAGCCTCTGCCTCCAGGAAGTCCTCCTCCCTCCTGAATTCAATGTCACCTCCTATGCTGGTCCCTTCTGAGACCCCTTGAAGAGCTTCCTCTCGTTAGTCTCATCCTATCTAACGCCACCCTCCCCTCCCAGCACGATCAGCAGAGCGTCCTAACTTTCTCACCACCTCTAGATTGTCCGGACTCAGCCCGGAATAACCAACTCCCCCGGTTACGCCCCTTCAGGTCAGAGGGCTCCTCCCCAGCCCTGCCCTGCCCCCGGATCCCCGGGTCTCTGTGCTTTGCTCTCCCAGCCTCACCCAGGGCCGTGGCTCCGGCTGGGTTCTGTCTCTCAAGTGTCTACACTGTCCCTCCACGTCACCAAACCCCGCCTGCCAGGTCCCGTTCATGCCCACCACTTGCCCCTCAGCTTCCCGGTCCCACGAGGCCACACCTTCCCCGCATGCTGTCCTGCTTGGCCCAGCGAAAGCCCACCCCCCCGGGCCACTTCACCCTTGGGGGGACTGACTACGGTTGGCTGCTTCCTGGAGCTCTGAGACGAAGCAGGGGGCGGGCCTAGGTCTCTGGCAGAGTGACCCTTACGCTCTCCCACCCCCCAAGTACAAAGTCTGGTACCCTGGGCCCCCAGGAGGGGCTCAGGCAGTAAACCCAGGTGTGAAGAAAGCTGGTGCCTTTTAGTGGCTTGAAGCTCTTCTGACTCTTTTCACTATGTTTTAATAACTACTATGGTTTAATAACTCTGGGTAAGAAATTCAAGGAAAATAAGCAAACAAATAAGTAAGTCTAAGGAGGGAATACTGTGGAGGCAAAATGTAGGTCACATGCTCGTCTGAACCTGCACACCCTGCCACGGAGAGAAGGGGTTTCAGGAAGTTTCTGGTCTAGTCCAGAAGACAATAAACACAAAAGGAACAATCAGAAATCAAAGAGGTAGTCCAAGCGACTGTGGGCCACTCTTTCCCCACGTCAGTGTCAGGCTGCCCCCGGGGGACTGGGGCCCAGGGCTGTACGTAGGAGCAGCAGCTACAGGCCCCTGGGGGGGGGGGTCCCTCGGGGCTGTTAGAAGTTCCAGCGGATTCCCACGGGGACCCCTAGTTATAACACTAAGATGATAAACGATTCATACCCTATCACTATTTTAATGCCCTGAAAACATTAAACAGTAAATAAAAGCTGTGCACAAAGAAGGAAAAGGTTACAAAGGGATTAGTGCAAGGAGGTGAAGAGGTGCCACTTGCACTGACGATGTCCTCAGACACAGGAGACTTTCTTGGAGGGAAGAAAGGAAAGAAGGAAGGGACAGAGGGAGGGAGACAAAGGAACAGTGTGGGCTCCCGAGGGCGAGGTGGCCTCTGCACAAGCTGTCCACCCCGCTGATGTCACATCTCAAGGTGGACCATTTTGTTGCTCCAGAAACCCCCGTTTAACCACCCAGATGCCTGCCTGGAGCTGCCTGCCCCTTAGAGCCCGACGCCAAGTTCCCGGCCCTCTGGCTGCAGCTCCTCTCCTGTCAGCCCGGGAAGTAGCATCTGGCCCATCTCCTGGCCTCAAATTAAGCCTTTGCTCAGCCTGCCACACCTGCCCCACTCCCAGGCCCCGGCAGGGCTGGTGGGTCAGGCAGTGGGCGGCACACACGGTGCCGTGGGGCCCGGTGGGCACCCACCAGGCGGTGGGTGCGGCCCAGTGCAGCCCCTCTGTCTGCACTGTCTGCCAACGCCAGCCCTGGAGCCCCACTATCCACCTTAAAAACCAGTGCGACCCTCTGAAGAAAGAACTCAGCTGTTTTCATTCCTGTAAACGCTGCCCAGGTGCACACAGCAGGGAGCAGGGGGGTTCTGCCTTCAACTATAAACATCTCCTCACACGGTGGCCACAATTACTATTTTTAGTGGACACATAATGTTCCATCCTTCTGATGTATCACTACTAACTTACTAAGTATCCCTATGCTATGGGGTGGTTAGCTTGTTTCTGACTTTTTGCTACTGATAAGACTGCCTTTGCATGAAACATTTTTGTGCACATAGCTTTTTGCTTCTTAAGATTCAGTGAAATTAATTTGATTAAGAGAAACTCCTGTTACACAAATAACAGTAAAAGTGACAGTAGCTAACACTTCTTAGGTTATTTACACATCAAGTACCATTCTAAGTGCTTTCTATGTTTTTACTCAATTAATCCTCACAAAAATCCTACCACAGGAGCAGGGCGGGGGAGGCAGGGGGACCTGAGGCAGGTACTACTGTTTTCTTGATTTTATAGAGAAAACAGAGGTAGTGGGGACTCGCCCAAGGTCTTACAGATAGGAAGTAGTAGGGTTGGAATTCTCACCAGAAGCTGTTACGACCACACAGTTCCTGCTTCTCACCACTATTACCACTGCTTCCCCCCAAATTAGAACAACCACCACCACTTATGGAGAGACTCCCGTGTGCTGTGGACAAAGAACTCTGCAAACACCACCTCGTTTAAACCTCACTACAACCCTGTGAGGCAGGTGAATTACGGTCCCCATTTTACAAGGGGGGAAACCAAGGCAAGAGTCAGCCCCGGCGTCACAGCAAACCACAGACAGAACCACGCTCAGAACCCGGTCTGTGCCACCCGAAACCAAGGCGCTGGCCTAACCGACACAGTATTTCCCGAAGGGCTGTGCAATCAATGTCGCCAACAGCGCGCGACGTCACCACAACACACACGCACGCTGACTTAGGGAGCAGTAAAGGACCCCCAAGTTCGCTCCGGCTTCTTCCTTGACGTCCAGAAGGACGGCCACTTTTCCTACCTCGTTGATGGACCCCCTGCTTGGGCCTCCTCTCCTGTGTTATGCTATCACATCCACTCCCCCACTTACTGTCAGGTTCTGGGGGGCCCCTTATTCACAGAAGCTCTAGACCCTACAGACCAGCTCTCCCCAAGAAAACACGACAAGGGGTCCGCCCTGCCTTGCACCCTCCCACTCCTGCACCCACCCCCGCCCCCGCCCCCGCCCCCACCCAGCTAGAAGTCTTGGGAGGGCACTTACTTATTATGGGGCAGCCGGGAGCACAGGGTTCTCAGGTCATCTGGAATGAAGGAGACACAGAATTAAGGAAGGGCCTGGAGATGCCGAGGTGAGAGGTTTGCTGATGTTCAAGCGTGCCAGCGAGACAGTAACAGTAGCTCACGCTCAACTTCCTAACATTGTTTAGAAGCTGGGCTCTCTTTTTCTTCAAATCTTGCTTTAACACACGCCCTCAACAGAAGACATCACTTAGGAAAGAGGGCAGCTCTACTGGCAATTTGTCAGATGGCTGGGAAAAGACCCAGAGACAGGAGATCAGACGCCCAAGGCTAAGAGCGAGATAAGAGGGAAACCCATCTCCAGGGACGACTGCACGGGCCTCACGCAACGTCTGTGAGCCAGCAGTCCAAAAGCAAACAAGTGTGTCATTAGCATCAGACCATTCTTCTGGGCGAGTTCAAGCACTGAAATGCAGAATTAAGGAGCCCTCTGAACAGGTGATGGGAATGGTTCCTGCACTTAAACAGGTGCATTTCATTGTATGTAAATTATGCCGCAACAGAAAAGAACTGCAGAGAAAGAAAAGATGCCCTAAGAGGAAGGAGATTAAGCCATTATTATCTACGCTCTGGAGGCATCCCCAGGCCTGGGCAAAACAGCCAGGAGACACCCAGATGCCATGGCCACAGGATTCTAGCTGGGCGCGTCCTGCGACTTCTGCCCACCTCCCCTGCGTTCACTGAGAGGAAAGACATCCTAAAAGCGGAGAACAGTCCTTGTCCAGGAGCCCCTGTTTTCCTTCCGACGGGCAGTGGTGACCCGCCCCAGGGAGGCCTGGCCAGGCAATCACTCACCTCTCGTGCACAGCAGGGCGCCAGAGGCCATGGCCACCTGCAGAGCCTGGGCCAGCCGGTCCAGGGAGAGCTCGATCTCCTGCGAGGCGTTGAGGGGGTTCAGTTCATCCGCCAGTCTGTTGATCTCCTCCACCAGCGGGACCATGTGGTCAAAGAGGATGAGCCCCAGGCGGCCGTACAGGTTCTTCTCAGTCAAGTGCCCCTGGAGCATCATGAGGACCTGCAGGACGCTGAGGTGGAGCTTTGAGTACAAGAGGTGGGAGTCTCTGTCCAGCCCCGCCGAGTCCTTGGTGACTTTGGCAGTGACGTGGCCATTGGCTAAGGGGGGTTTCTTCTTCCTTTTGTAAGCCAGAGGGGCCTTCACACACCAGCGGATCAATCCAGTGAGCGGGGTGAGCTCTAAAAATCCTATTGGGAGATTGGCTGCGATTGGAGTATTTAAAAAAGTGATGAGAATCAACCTCGGGTCCTCACAAATCCAGTTGACAATCATCTCAAGCAAGTCCAGTGGTGGGATGAGATCGTCTGCAAAACAAAGTCAGAAGGGTCTTCAGCCCCACGGACAGGAGACAGGGAAAGGCGGACCTTCAAGCTCACAGTACTCACCACCCGACATCCAGACAACGCACCTCTGTCCTCACCTACCCTCTGTCTCCTTTCCTGGAACGTCCCCTCCGAGAGGGCTGGGCTCTCATCCGACTTAGGAATGCCTGGCCATGGTTGGGCTCAACACGTTAAACCAACAATGCCCTAGAACTCCATTATGCCTTGTGATCCTATGTGTCAATTTAAATAAAAGTCCACTATCTATGTCCAGAACTACCACCCCCACACTTCCTCCCTTCCCTTGTGAGTAGGTTTCATCCCTGTGTTTGGTGTCCCCTCAGCAGTGCAGTGACAGCTACGGTGGCCTTCAGGGAGCAGCTCAGAGGCCAGACGACGATCTGTCAGCTGCCAGGAGCCATCCCAGCCCCAAACCTGGAAACTCTAAGCAAGGCCTGGCCTCCTGTGATCCCTGAGATCTAGTACATTCTATGGCAAGACAGAGAACAGTAATTATAAAATCAAAAGTTGACATTTATTCTGAGTTTATGACATGCCAGGCACTGGGCTAAGTCCTAACACAGATGAACTCACTTAATCCTCACACAAACCATCTATTATATAAAGGATGAGGAAACTGAGGCACAGAGATGTTAAATCATTTCCTCCAGACTCACTAAAACTACGTGGTGGGCCCAGACCTGACCCCAGGTGGCCCAGCTCTTACCACTAGGCTACACCGCCCATCCTGGGGTCAGCGGACACTGCCCTTAATCTGTCTGTGTGCGTGGGAGCGGGTCCCCAGCCTCCTGCCTCTGGGGCTGTGCACCCCTCAGCTCATGAAGAAGCTGGGGATGACGGAGCCCCTTCCAGGCTGCTGAAGTCCAGAGCCAAGCGTGAGAGAGAGTGAGGGGCAGAGTGAGCCCCGTGCTGGTGTGACGTCTCCAACTGCTCTTGCTCAGGAGACACCGGCCCTTCCCCTGGGATTGTCTACTGTCTGGGCACTAACCCACGCCCTTCCCTTCTGCTACGAAACGACGGTAGCAAGAGGGAGCAGTTGTCGTCTGTGACCTTTACTTGGCAAAATAAACAGTGGTGACCCTGTGTCCGGCCCCTTGACTCCCCGAGACGTTTCTGTCTGGGACACGCCAGTCTCAGGCCCACTCCTCCAGCAACCCAGCCCCTCCCCCGCCCCACACACATCTAGCTGGGGCATCTCCGGAGCCTGAAGGCGGCATATGCACACATGCTGTGTACATGTGTGCTCGGTGAGCTGATCTCCCTGTGCTATGCGGCTGCTTCCCACTAGCTATCTATTTCACATTTGGTAGTGCATATACGTCCATGCCACTCTCTCATTTCGTCCCAGCTTCCCCTTCCCCCTCCCTGTGTCCTCAAGTCCATTCTCTACGTCTGTGTGGGAACTATTTTAAAAGGACCAAAGTGACATAACAACTATGTATGAGCCTTGACTGGATCCCGAATTCTCCTGGTCCCTCAAAAGGGGGGAAAAAGGCTATAAAAGACATTATTGAGACGACCAAGGAAATCTGAACAACGGCTATATATGAGATAAAAGTATTCTGTCAGTATTTAATTTCTTACATGTGATAATGATATGATGTTTGTGTAAGGGAATGTTCTTGTTCTTAGATACACATTTAAGTACTTGGTACCTGACACTGGCAACAAACTCAAGGGTTCAGGAAAAAAATACTTGTGAGTGTGTATGTGGAGAGAAGGGGAAAGAAAGAGAGAGCAAAAGGAAAAGAGAAAAAAAAGAATAATATGGCAAATGTTAATAACTGCTGAACCTCGGTGAGAGATGCACAAACCTTTGTTGTAATATTCTTGCAGCTTTCCTGAAGTTTTGCAATTTTTCAAATAAAAGTCGGAATAAAAAAAAGCAAGTCATGGGGACTTCCCCAGTGGCCCACCGGTTAGGATGCTGTGCTTCCAATGCAGGGACCACGGGTTCAGTCCCTGCTTGGGGAACTAAGATCACACATGTTGAGTGGTGTGTTCCACCAAAAAAAAAAAAAAAAAAAAAAAAAAAAAAAAAAAAAAAAAAAAAAAAAAAAGCAGGTCCTGTCTGGGGAGAGAGCCACATCTGTCCCAGACACCAGACCCTTGCTTATTAGCTGTCTGCCACCTGGACCATTCTGAGTCAGGCAAATGGGACTCACTAAGGAAAGTTTCCTGTTAGCAAATTCCAGAGGTGCAGGTGGCCCATCCCTTTAGCTTTCAGCCTGAAATAAAATACACATTTCAGAGAGAGAAGAAAAAAAAAAGGCCATCCGCTGGCTGGGTGTTCAGTGCAAATATAACTAGCAATCGGCCGAAGCCTCTTTAAGGGTAACAACCTGTTTAAAGTTTACCTGACGACAGGTCATACAGCGCAGTGACTGAGGTTACAAACTGGCAGCAGAAGCGAGGGCTGGCACTGAATATCTGCTTCAGCGTCTGAACGGATCCCGGCACCAGACAGCAGTAGTCATCCACGAGGGCCCTGGCTAACCGCACACAGTAGACCACAGGCGTCCGCTGGAAAGAAGCCACAGTCCACGTAACTGCAGGTGTCGTGAGCCAGGAGACTAGCAGCGATGTACACATGTGAACATCAGAACTGGCAGAACCCTTCCGAGAGGGGAAGAAGACGTTAACAGCTTACTTTGAAGCAGGGGTTGGCAAACGAAAGCCCACAGACCAAATCCACGCTGCCATCTGTTTTCGTAAATAAAGTTTTATTGAAACACAGCCCTGCTCATGTGTTTGCCTATTGTCTCAGGCTGCTCCTGCACTACAAGGGCACAGCTGAGTAGGGGTGACAGAGATCATATGACCCGAGGGACTTCCCTGGTGGTCCAGTGGCTAAGACTCCACGCTCCCAATGCAGGGGGCCCAGGTTCGATCCCTGGTCAGGGAACTAGATCCTGCATGTCGCAACTAAAGATCCCGCACATGGCAACGAAGATCCCGCGTGCAGCAACTAAGACCCGGAGCATCCAAATAAATAAATATTTTTTTAAAAAAGAGAGAGAACATATGACCCGAAAAGCCTAAAATGTTTACTATCTTGCCCTTTACATGAAAGGCCTGCTGACCTTTGTAGTTTACTTGGGAAAAAATCATTCCTGACTTCAAGTGAGGAAACGACAATTTTTGTAACCTACAGGTGAGACTCCAAAGGTAAAAATTAACAGTTGGTACCACTTTGATGTGACTTAGGAGAGTCTGTGAACTATCACATAATTTAGAGCAGTACTTTCTCAATTTCTCCTACAATCCTTTCCTATTACGGATTCCGTTAATACTTTTAAACCCTACATCACCACCCTCCCGTCTTTTTCCTTCCCACTCAGATGCCCATCTGTAGCCACATTTAACCATTGCTCAGGATGCTACAGTTCCAGGGCTACAACACGGCTGCAGGGCAAACTGCAAGGAGGCATCAGGCCAGATTGTTCATTCACGCACCAAACCAGCCATCTCCACCCTTTTCTCTGGAGGAAGCTGCAGCCCTACACCCCCAGTGTGGCAAACCCTGACCCAAGCCACAAGACCCTTTCCTGTTAACATCTGCTTTCACTTTGCCAAAATGCCAGCACAACAGCACCATGAAAGATAAATGGAAAATTATATGATGAATTTCAAGATGCTAAACTTGACTTCATCAGGTTGTCAGGGCATAGAAGTAATCTTGACATTAAATACAACACACAACATTTATTCAGGTGTCCCAGAAATCAGAATGGTGGCCATTAAGGTACAGATTCCCTTGAGATTTACCTGTGTATTACAAAGAATTTACCTGCGTATTACAAAGAACAAAATATATTTTTACTAACCAAATTTTAAAGATAAATAAGATCACAGGAAAAACATTTAAATAAATTGAAAAAAACCCAAATGATTTCAAACCTGGGAATGAAGCAGGTTTGAAAAACTGAATGTAGTAAATTTTGTTAGCTTAGCTGAGGATCATGTTAATCAAAAATTTGAGTTAATAATTACTCTAAGTGGATTATGAATTTTTCAACAACTCTGAGTAACAAAAAAGCAAAACAGAACAGATCTTCCAAAAACCTATCTAACACGAAGTCTACTATGAAAATACTTTTTTTTTTTTTTTTTAGCTATTTGAAAACACTATAGAAGGCTCCTATGCCCATATCCATTAGAAGAGCCATCACCTTTGAAATGGCACCCTGGAACAACTCCCATGTTTACTGATCTAACTGTATAAAAAACAAGCAAACATTGCCACAGTTTGACACATAATGACCTTTTTAAAAAAAAAGAATCCAATCTTTGAGACTGCATGCATAGCTGTTTTCAAAATCCTACCTTATTGTTTTCAACTAAGAAAAATGATTTTTCACTTATTCTGAAGATGGAGCCTTCATTTACCGTTACAAACTACTGTTTTCTCAAGAATGGTGATCACCTGTACATACAGGTGTGGGGTATCAGCATACAGGGCAGGAACATCAAGGAGATAACATATGGAAAAGACCTCTCTAGAAATCCAATTAAATTAAACTTGCTGACACGAAACACCTCTTCAGAGACTCTCAGGAGAAGGCTATCTCTAGAGACGTACCTGGAGCCAGGAAGCTGCACACTCCAACACTGGGATTCGACACACAGCCACTGCCATGGAGACCAGCTTTCCCAACAGGCTCATTCGGCTGTCATCGGCTTTGTTCCCTTGGGGGCTGAAAAGCGATGAGAAAATAATCTGCCGGACAGAGTCCTTGGTTTGCTCCTGGAAATAACTGCACATGATTTCAAGAAGTTGGAGCTCCTGAAGTGAATTCAATCTCTGTAAAACAAATCCAGGAGAAGCGATGAGAAATTCAGCCTATTAATTTCACACAGTGAGAAAACAGAAAACACTGGTTTCCCCAGGGAACTTTTCACCTCCCTAAAGCCCGGGTCCCACGGAGTAGAACTCTCTACTGTTAATCTCGAGAAATACCATTCTACGTCATTATGCATCACCCTAGGGGGCTCAGGATGACCTACAGCGGTTTGAGATTCTCGGTAACAGGCCTTTAAAGTCTCTTCCTTTAACAGCATTGAGACATGGTTGTCACAAGCCCCGCAAAACGGGCATTTTGGCTGCTGCTGAAGGAGCAAGGCCAAGGGCGAGGACGGAGCCCCCGATTCGAAGAGCGTTTGCGGTCTGGCCGACGCTTGTCACCGAGAAGGAAAAAGGAGCCGGAGTTTACTTATCGGGGACGCGGCAGCCGGCCGCCTGGCGCACCTTGGGCTGCGCGCCGCGCTCCTTGGGCACCTGGAACACGAACTCCTCGAGCAGCTCCACAGGGCCCTTGTCCACGATGGGCAGCGGCGCGCTCTGCAGCTGGCTGCTGAAGTAGATGTCCAGGTGGTACAGCACCTCCTTGGCGGCGCTGAGTGCGTCGCGGCGCAGGAGCGAGTGGCGGATGTCGCTCATGGTGCCACCTCTGCGGCCGGGGCGCCGGGAGCGCGGCGGGACTTCCGCCCCGGGCCCCGCGGACGCGCCCGCCGCTGCCGAGACAAAGAGGCCGCGAGCCGGCCTCCGCCCGCCGACCCTGGGCCTGGGCCGCGGAGCCCGCCCCCTCCCCGCTCCCCGTTCGGGCCCGCTCAGGGGGCCACCGCCGCCGCCAGCGGCCAGCGGGCGCCCCGAGTGTGCGACTCCCGCACCACCAAGAGCCCTGGGAACCCGATGCCGCGGAGTCGAAAGGCGGCGGATGCCCAGCGCGGCGACGGCGGCCCGCAAGGGCCAAGCGGAGGCGGTGGCGAGGGCCCGCCCCCTGAGGGCGCCCCCTGGCGGCTCGGCCCGCGGGCGCGGAAGGGCCCCGCCCCTCCCCTGAACCCCGCCCCTGGGCCCCGCGACCGCCGAGCGGGTCCCGAGCGGCCGAGCTGGGGGCCACATCCACCAGCGAACGCACTCTAGGTCTTGTGCGCGCCCCCCAGCCCCGCAAGGCCCGCCCGGAGCTCCCCTTGCTTTCTCTGCGCGGCGTTCAAAGCCTACACGTGTGATTTCATGGAGCTTTTCCAAGGATAGGGTGGTGGTGCAGGGCCGTGGCTCCGGCCTCAGCCGTTCATCTTTAACGTTATATCCAGTCTGAACTCGGGGCTGCGACGACAAATGATGCCTGCCTACCTGAGAGTCCCTATTCCCCAGCCCCCTCCAGATTGGCCCCGCCTAGCCTGGGAGGGCCGTAGGAATCAGGTCTGCTCCTGACCACTAAGACCTGAAAACCTAAACCCTCAGCACTTTCTATGAATCTCTTTTCCTGCATTCATCTCTCTGCAATGAATGAACAGGGGGGTTAGCCTGGGATTTTAAAAACGGCAGAAATGAGTTGAATGTGGCCACAAGAGGCCAGTGGACGGCAGGCCAGAGGCCACAGGAATGAGCCTTCTGTAAAAGGTCCATTCTGGCCTGAGGGTGGGCCTAGGAGAGGATGCTGGGTGTGGTCAAGGAGATGAAAAAAGCCAAGGCCTTTCCCAGGGAAAGATGGAAAGGACATTAAAGAGGGTGCAGCTGGGGCAACTTCAAGTCACGGAGACCCTCCTGCACATCAGGAGACACAGCCATAAGGCCCCTCCTGTCCAGGAGCCCAGTGGGAGACCAAGGTCAACTGGAACCTCTGGGAATTCACCTTTGAGCCCCTTGGCACCAGGACTTCAGAGATGCTCCACTCCAGCCGGCTGAATGAACAGAGGATGAGCAAGGGGTATTTCTGCCCCAGGGTTTATTAACATGGCACCTGGCAAGGCTTAGGCACTCAGTAAACACTAGTTTTCCCTTCCCTTCCTTAGCTACTGAGAGCCAATTCATAAACACAGCGGAAACCGGGAAAAAAGAAATAAACCAATGCTTAGAAAGTAAGTATCCAGGACTTCCCTGGTGGCGCAGTGGTTAAGAATCCGCCTGCCAGTGCAGGGGACACGGGTTCGAGCCCTGGTCTGCGAAGATCCCACATGCCGCAGAACAACTAAGCCCATGTGCCACAACTACTGAGCCTGTGCTCTAGAGCCCATGAGCCGCAACTACTGAGCTCGTGTGCCGCAACTACTGAAGCCCGCGCGCCTAGAGCCCGTGTTCCGCAAAAAGAGAAGCCACCGCTCGACACAACTAGAGAAAGCCCACGAGCAGCAACAAAGACCCAACGCAACCAAATAAATAAATAAAAATTTTTAAAAAAGTATCCATATGTATAAATAAACATATACTATATTTAAAAGGCAGTAACACTCTTCCCATTCTTATTTCTTCTTTCTCTCATAATGTGCGACAGCAGGTAGAAAGATCTCGCGAAGGTTGCTCCAAAGCCCACGGGAGTGAATGTTCCGGTAAACCTGGGGCTCTGCTGATGGGGTCCAGGCCACGTGGGGGCAATGCTGGCACCAGGCTCGGGCACCTCTGTACCACTCGTTAGTGGTCTGGTTGGTAGCGGCCAGGTACAGACAGAAGCACAGGTAGCTCCCCAGGAGGAAGCTCAGCACCACAACAAAGCCCAACAGGAAGACAATCCTCGGGAAGGTCAGGAACAGGTACTGGGGGCAAAGAAGAAGCAGCACGTTAGGCAGCTAGGCTGCGACACGCGTCGGGGTTAGGAACCACCGGCCATGGTCACGTCCATATACACTTCAGAACTGCCTTCCCATCTCCCCCACCTCCATACACATCTGACCCACTGAACACAAAATCAGAACCAAAAACAGCACTGACAAACATCCCAGGAAGAATTTCATATGGGATAAATGAAGTGTGTGCATTCAAGGAAAAGGGGAAGGACACTCAGGAGATGATGCCAGTTAGCTATTCAGAAAATAAACAGAGAAATGAATGCAGATCTTAGTTCATACATCAACATAAAGTCCAGACGGACAGAAGAGATCAATCTCTCTCTGAAAACAATACGACCCCAGAAATACATGTACAAGGGTATTCACTGTAGCACTGATTTTGACAGCCCCTCTTCCCAAAAGAAACAAGTTAAATGTCCATCCAGGAGGAAGAGTAAAACTCTGGGATAGTCATACTATGGAACAACAAGGAGCCTTTAAATTAGGTCAGTGTCTATGTACTAATTTGGAAAAGATGTTGGTAGTATATTGCCCAACAAGAAAGACAAAATGCAAAAATCACAATGGAATCCTATTTGTGCAAAAACAAAACTAACTCGATGAAAGTGTATGGCCATATAAATAAACGTAGAAAAAAAGCCTGAAATGTACACCAAACTATAAAAGTGGTTGTCTCTGGAGAATGAAACTGTTGGGAGGGGAGGGGAATAATTCCCAGTTTATATTTTATTTTTGTCCAAGATGTTTTAAATTTTCTTCCCCCTCCCCCCCCCCCGGCTTTATAGAGATATAATTGAAATGTAACATTATGAAAGTTTAAGGTGCATGTAATATACAACATAATGATTATATATATTATATAATGAAATGATTACAATAACATTAGTTAACACATCTGTCACCTCACAGTTACCATTTGTGTGCGTGTGTTGAGAACCTTTATGAGCTACTCTCCTGGCAACTTTCAAATGTACAATACAGTATTGTTAATTACAGTCACCATGCTGTACATTACATTCCCAGGACTTATTCATCTTTCAACTGGAATAACTACCTTCCCTTATTTCCCCCACCTCCCCCCACCCCTAAAAGTTCTGGACTACTTGAATTTTTATAAGTTCGTTTTTATGATAGACAAAGAATTCTGAAACAGTTCAATATTTTTGAAAGTTAGCAGAAAAGAAGTAGATACTTATCAAAACTCCATCAAAACTCCCGATGGGCGAGACTTGCTAACTGAAGTTACAAAGAAAAGAGACAGATTCGATGAGGAAGAATGTCTAAAGCTTTTTAAACAACAAAAAATGAGACACACAAACAGAAAACAAATACAACAAGAATGAACTACCATTATTATCCAAAGACCTCAAATCAAAAGTTATTCTCATATCAAATAGGTAAACAATTAAAGGGCAGAATTCACCAAAAAAGATATACAAATGACTGACAGACAAGGAAAGTAATCAAAAGTAATGAAAGAAATATAATTTGTAAAAAAGGGTAAACCATATTCTGTCCAACTAGAAGCACTTCCCATCCCAGGCATCATCAATGCCTGCTCTGATGCAGTGAAAGGAACACTTACACACTGCTCTAACCACAGGTTTTAAAAAGCAATTTGACAACATATATCGAAAGACTTATAATTGTTGTCAATCTTTGACCCAGTATTTATGTTCTTGGGAATCTATCCTAAAGAAAGTCCTAAATACAAAAGCAAAACCATATACACAAGATTACCCATTGCAAAGGGGAAAATGCACTTCACGAGTGGAGTGAACTGGTAGTCACCTCCTTAAACCAATGAATCAACCCGGGCTTCACTGCTCCTATGTCACCTGATGGGATGCACTATGAAATACACATCCCTACCTAGGAAGCATTTTTGCCAAAAATATTTAACTTGAATCTAATCAAGGCTCTAGAACTAACTTCCAGTTTACACTAATATAAAGAAAGAAAGAAAAATTAGATGACAATTAGGAAAAGAAAAATCTAGAACATGGGACATTTTAAAAGATAACTAGACTGCTAAATGTCAATTTAATGAAAAAAAAGCAGGGGCATTATTTTAGAATAAAAGGACATAATATTCAAATGTAATGCATAACTATAAAATGGAATCTGGTTCAAGGAGGTAAAAGAGCTATAAAAGATATATTTGAAACAATGGGGAGATCTGAATATGGGCTAGAGAGTATATAGATTTATTATTACTTTTCTTACATGGGATAATAGAATTGTAGATACGTATGAGAACGTTGACATTCTGAAAAAATGCATGCTCAGGTATTTAGGGGTGAAGCAACATCATCTCCAACTTATTTCTAATAATACAGAAAAATATATACACACGTATAGAAAGGAAACAGATTAAAATGTTAACAATTTAAAAATCTAGGTGGAAGGTATATGGGTAGTCACTCTGTTATTCTTTTAACTTTTCAGTATGATTACAAATTTACATAATTGGAAAAAACTTGAGAATAAAAACTATTCAAGGTTAAAACAACAAGGAGGTATCATGACATACCTATCAGAACAGCTGAAGTGAAAATCAGTGATAATGATAAACCTGGCAAAGATGCAGAGAAACCACTTACTCCCACATCCCTGGTGGGGAGAATGTAGAAAGGTACTCTGCAAAACAGTGTGGTACTCCTTTTCAAAACCTAAAATGGACTTACCATACAACCCAACAATCACACTGAAGACTTCTTTTCACACAGCGGCTTCTAAACCAATGTTCATAGCAGCCTCATTAGTGATAGCCAAACACTGGAAATCACCCAAACGTCATTCAAAGGGTAACTGATTAAACAAACTGTGATCCATTCTCACCATGGAAAACTATACGGCAGTAAGAAGGAATGAATTACTGATATAAGCAACCACTAGGATGAATCTCAAGGAAACTGTGCTGAGTGAAAAAAACCAAACACAAAATGCTACTGTAGGATTCCATGTATGTAACAATAAATAACATAATAACAGAGATAGAAAACAGATGAGTGGTGGCTGGGCATTAGGGATGTGGGGAGGAGGATGTGGGTATCAGGGATAACACAGGGAGTCTGTGGTGATGGACAGAAGAGCACCTTGGTTGTGGTGGCAATTATTCAAAGCTACACATGTGACAAACTGCACAGAGCTACACACATAACACAAACGAACACATATATAACTGGCACTGTGGACTGTGCCCATGTCAATTTCTTGCTTTTGTGCTGTGATTGCATAGGGATTCTGGCATGGGGAGAAGAGCTTAGGGGTGCACAGGATTCCTGTAACCTCCTGTAAATCAATCATTATTTTAAAATAAGAGTTAAAAAAGATGCAGGCTTTAGGACTATGTGCATATTTTCTCATATTAAGACAATATCCTTCAATTCCTATTTTCTAAGTGCTTTTATTATAATGGGTATTGAATTTTTTGACAGGCTTTTCAGCATCTAGAGAAATAATCATATCATTGTTCCTAATACTTAATAATGCTGTATAAGATACTAATCAATTTCCCAATATTGAACCAACCTTGCATTCACTTAATACATCCCACTTGCTCATTTTATTTTCTTTGAAACAAAAGGAAAAAAAACACTCAAGGAGAATTAGGCAGTTACCTAAAAAAAGACTGCTCATAAGCCATTTCCCATAAATGAAATAGAAATCTTTTAGCAATCAAATGAGTTTTTAAAGAATGGCTTTGACTTTTACATTATGGTAAATTAATGGGCAAAGAATAATAGTCTTTTCAATAAATGATGCTGGAACAACTGGATATCCACAAACTAAAGAATAAAGTTGGAACCTTACCAAACACAATGTACAAAAATTAACTCAAAATGATCAAAGACCTAAATGTAAGACCTAAAATTATAAAATACTTTAAAGAATATTTAAGTGTAAATCTTCATGATCTTGGATTAAGCAATGATTTCTTAGCTACGACACTACAGCAAAAGCAACGAAAGAAAAAAATAAATTGAACATCAAAATTTAAAACTTCTGTGCTTCAAAGAAAACTATCAAAAAAGTGAAAAGACAACCAACAGAATGGGAGAAAATATTTGCACATCATGTATCTGATAAGGGTCAAGTGTCCAGAATATAAAAAAGAACTCTTGCAACATAAGAATAAAAGACAACCCAAATAAAAACGAGCTGCTTCTTCCTTAAACTTTCTTCTCCAAAGAAGATATACTAATGGCCAATAAGCACATGAAAAGATGCTCAATATCATTAGTCATTAGGGTAAATGCAAATCAAACCACAGTAAGGTATCACTTCATACCCACTACATGGCTATAATAAAAAAAAAAAAGATAATAACAAGTATTGTTAAGAATGTGGAGAAATTAGAACCTTCATAGATTGCTGGTGGGAATGTAAATGATGCAAATGTTTTGGAAATCAGTCTGGTGGTTCCTCAAATGATTACAATGGAATGTTATTTAGCCATAAAAAGGAATGAAGCACTGATTCATGCTACAACATGAATGAGCTTTGAACATACTATGCTAAGTGAAAGAAACCAGCTCAAAAGGCTGCATATTGTATGATTCCATTTATGTGAAATGACCAGAAAAGGCAAACCCATAAAGACAGAAAGTAAACTTGTGGCTGCCTGGGTCTGGGGAAAAGGGAATGGGGAGTGACTGCTAATAGATAAGAGTTTCTTTTGTGGATGGTGAGATGTTCTGAAATTAGACTGTGGTGATGGTTACGTGGTTCTGTGAATATATTAAAACCACTGAACTGTGTGCTTTAAAAGGGTGAATTTTATGGTGTGTGAATTATATATCGATTTTTTAAAATTATACATCAATTTTTTAAAAAGGAATGCCTTCACGTTTTGACTCAGAAAACAAATGCCCTTTTTCCAATTTTGAAACCTGAAGTCAGAAACATACAGCCCACAACATAATTACCTGAATATTAATTACCTGAATAACAAAGACAGTGTCAACCACCTGCAAGTGTCCCAAGTCATCGACGTAAGTCTCCAGGTACAAGTCCGACACCATCACCAGCTGGACCAGAAACACGGTGCTCACCACAGCCATGGTGGCAGCCGAGGCCGTCAACGTCAAGAGGTAGAAGAGGAAGTACCTGATGTTCCAGGCCCCGATGCAGTTGTTCACCCACACACAGTGATGGTCAAAGCGGTGCACACACCGGTTACACACACCTGCACAGAAATGGGGGAGCCACAACCCTGCGTTGATCCTTGATAATGACACCATGCACACCTACTGAGAGTTTCACACGCTGACACGAGCAGTATGAGCTGGCCGTGTCAATGGCAGCTGCTGTCACCAAGCTTTCAGAACCGAAGGGGACAATACAGTAGCCACATGTGAGTACTGAGCACTTGAAACGTGCCTACAAGAGAAACTTGAAAGAATATTTTGTTGGTATTGATAAATGCACAGTTGTTTTTCAATTATGCATTGCTCCTTTGAGATAAATGTGAATAATGCTAAGATGACAAAATAATTAGTGAACTTACTTAACTTGGACATAATTTTAAAACTGACGCTTTTGCTTTAAAGTCAAATCAATTCTTCTGATAAAGACGAACCATTATGTCAATATAGATATGGATATTAAAGAAAAATGCTGGTTTATTTATTTATTTGTTTATTTATTTATTTATTTTGGTTGCGCTGGGTCTTCATTGCTGCGCACGGGCTTTCTCTAACAGCGGTAAGTGGGGGCTACTCTTCATTGCGGTGCGCGGGCTCCTCATGGCTATGGCTTCTCTTGTTGCAGAGCACGGGCTCTAGGCATGTGGGCTTCAGTAGTTGTGGCACGCGGGCTCAGTAGCTGTGGCTCACAGGCTCTAGAGCGCAGGCTCAGTAGTTGTGGCGCATGGGTTTAGCTGGTCTATGGCGTGTGGGATCTTTCTGGACCAGGGCTCGAACCCGTATCCCCTGCATTGGCAGGTGGATTCTTAACCACTGTGCCACCAGGGAAGTCCCAAGAAAAATGATGTTTTGGTACTGATTCAGTCATTGAAAAACTTTTAAGAATATCTAGAATAGCTTCGGTATGTGAATCAGCTCTTCCAACTATAAATTTTATGAAATCTAAATACAGATCAAGAATTTCCAATAAAAATTTAGTGTCTATTGATTGAGATGTACTGTAAATGTAAAAAACACGGAATTGCAAGGAATTAGTATGAAAAGAGAATATAAAAAAATCCACGAGGGGGCTTCCCTGGTGGCGTAGTGGTTGAGAATCCGCCTGCCAATGCAGGGGACACGGGTTCGAGCCCTGGTCTGGGAAGACCCCACATACCGCGGAGCAACTGGGCCCGTGAGCCACAATTACTGAGCCTGCACATCTGGAGCCTGTGCTCCGCAACAAGAGAGGCCGCGACAGTGAGAGGCCCACGCACCGCGATGAAGAGTGGCCCCCACTTGCCGCAACTAGAGAAAGCCCTCGCACAGAGACGAAGACCAACACAGCCATAAATAAAAATAAATAAATAAATAATAAACCCAAAAGTTTAAAAAAAAAGAAAAATCCACGAATGATATTTTTATACTGATTACATGTTAAAATGGTATTTTAGATATCTTAAGGGACATATAATTAAAATAAATTTTTCCCATTTCTTTTTACTTTTGCAACATGGCTACTAGAAAATTTTAAATCACATCGGTGGCTCACATTATATTTTTGTTGGACAGCACTAATCTAGAATCTTGGCCACTGCCCAGAAGAGTAGCCTCTGCCAGGACTGAAGTCTGCAAACACAACATCTTACAGAAACATCTCTTGAGCAGCAAGCACTGCCACGTGGCAAAGGAAGGGCTGTTTTGCCCAGAGCTGAAGGTTACCCACTACAGGAGAACATAAGACCTCACCTCTATGCATCTCAAAGAAACCACTATCTAACTATCCCCTACCAGCAGAGGCCACCTCATGTCTGGAGGTCAAATGGCCCTGCTTCTAGATTTATGTAACATTCCCTTACAGACGAAGCCCACTTGTCCGTTGTGCGAGGGCAGAGCTGGAGGGGCCAGAACCAGACTTACTGCAGTGCTTGGATCGCGCTGGTTTCCTTAAATCACAAGTAGAACACCTCATGTTCTTTGGGAACATCCCTTCATCAAATTCATAAACTTGAAGAAACAGTAATTCATTTGCTTTTGTTATGGTACCTGAAAAAAGGAAGGACAAGTGTCAGTTTCGAGCAATACAGTGGACCAGATGTTCACACAATCTGTCCTGGCAAAGCACAACTAAAACTGCTGTATTTAATATTCCAAATAATTTATTTTTTAAATTAACAGCTTTGAGATATAGTTCATAAACCCAATTCACCCATTTAAAGTGTACCATCCAATGGTTTTTATTTTTAATTAATTAAGTTATTTATTATTTATTTTTGGCTGCATTGGGTCTTCATTGCTGCTCGCGGGCTTTCTCCAGTTGTGGCAAGCGGGGTCTACTCTTCGTTGAGGTGCGCGGGTTTCTCATTGTGGTGGCTTCTCTTATCGTGGAGCACAGGCTCTAGGTGCGCGGGCTTCAGTAGTTGTGGTGCATAGGCTCAGTAGTTGTGGCACGCGGGCTCAGTAGTTGTGGCATGCGGGCTCAGTTGTTGTGGCGCAGGGCTCAGTAGTTGTGGTGTGCGGGCTCAGTAGTTGTGGCATGTGGGCTCAGTAGTTGTGGCACACGGTCTCAGTAGTTGTGGCACATGGGCTCAGTAGTTGTGGCACGCGGGCTCAGTAGTTGTGGCACGCGGGCTCAGTAGTTGTGGTGCCCAGGCTCAGTAGTTGTGGCGCACAAGCTCAGTAGTTGTGGCATGCGGGCTCAGTAGTTGTGGCATGCGGTCTCAGTAGTTGTGGTACGTGGGCTCAGTAGTTGTGGCACGCGGGCTCAGTAGTTGTGGCGCACGGGCTTAGTTGCTCCGCGGCATGTGGAGTCTTCCCGGACCACGGCTCAAACCCGTGTCCCCTGCACTGGCAGGTGGGCTCTTAACCACTGCGCCCACAGGGAAGCCCCCATTCAGTGGTTTTTATAGTCACAGAGTTGTACCACCACCACCACAATCAACTTGAGAACACTTTCATCACCCCAAAACGAAATCCTTTCAGCAGTCATTCTCCACTTCTCTCTAATCTCACAACCCCTGGCAACTGCTAATCGATTCTCTGTCTCTACGGATTTGCCTTTTTTGGATACTTCATATAAATGGAATCATACAATATGTGGTCTTTTGTATCTGGCTTCTTTCATTGAGCATAATGTTTCCGAGGCTCACCCACGTTATAGGATGTATAAGTACTTCATTCCTCCTTATGGTTGAATAACATTCCATCGAATAGGTATATCGCATTTTATTTATCTGTTCATTAATTCATGGACATTTGGTCCTTCAAGGATAGAAAAGATTAAAATAAGTGGATGGGGACTTCCCTGGTGGTGCAGTGGTTAAGAATCCACCTGCTAATGCAGGAGACACAGGTTCGAGCCCTGGTGGGGGAAGATCCCACATGCTGCGGAGTAACTAAGCCCGTGCATCACAACTACTGAGCCTGCGCAGCTAGAGCCCGTGCTCTGCAACAAGAGAAGCCACTGCAATGAGAAGCCCGTGCACCGCAATGAAGAGTAGCCCCCGCTCACCGCACCTAGAGAAAGCCCGCGCGCAGCAACGAAGACCCAACGCAGCCAAAAATTTAAAATAAATAAATTTAATTTATTAAAATAAGTGGATGGGAAAAAAAATACCAAGCAAGTATATATCTAAAAACAATGTAATAATAAATATTAGTATCAGACAAAGGAGACTTGAGAGCAAAGAGTATTACTAGTAACAAAGAGGCTCATTGTATTTTGAAAAAAGATTCAAGAGATAATACTAATTCTAAACTTGAATACATCTAATATGAGTATATATAACTATTGTACACACACACACACATATAATAGCTTCAAAATATGTTAAGGAAAAATCTGTCAAATCTACCATCAGAATGAGATCACATACCTCTCTCAGTAATCAAACAAAAATATTAGTATGAATATAAAAAATCTGAACATAACATCTTGATCTAATGGACTTACATGGTTGCCTGTGCCCAAGAACTAGAAAATATAATACTCTTTTCAAGAACACATGGATCATTTACAGAAACTGACCACATGCCTGGGCATAATGCAAATATCAGTAACAACTTTAAAAGAAACAGTATCATATAGACTGCAAGCTCTGTATATAACACAATTAAGCAATAATGTTTAAATAGTTCTAAATAATCTGTGGGACAAAGAAGAAAAAATAAAACTAGAAAACATTTAAAACTGAAAGATCATGCAAACCCTACATATCAAATTTTTTCCAAAGCCCTTGGAGGGATCACTACTCGTTTGTAGCACTGTCAGTGAGACAGACAGTTGATCTGTCACCATTTTCTATACTAAGAGCCTCAACTTACCAGGGTTTGTTTCACAACTTAGGGCAAAAAAAACCAGATTTACAATCAGCAGCAGATAAGGCAGAAAAAGGTAATTCAAGGAGAACTCCAGCTCTTGACAGAGGCCAAATATTTCCCAGGTGTATTCAGTATAAACCATCCCTTGCAAGATGAGATGCAGGATAACAAAGGTGTGGTTTCTGAAAGGACACAGGTACATGACTTGTTCACAGGGGCTTCTCTGTGAAAAAATCACACCACACTACAGAAGGTGAACCAACGGACAACCACTTCCTTTGGGTTTGAGACAACAGTAAGAATTACATTAGAAATCATGTGAAACATTTCACCTAGTGCCTACCACATAGTAAGTACTCAATAAATGTTATCCATTATAATCATCATCTTTGTTGGGAATTGAGGTCTCAGTATCAGTATATATTTTTTACAGAAATGCATGCCAATACTTTCCCATTCTTTAAGTATTGATACTTAAAATTAGATATGTCAAATCCCCAGAGATAAAAGGCAGATTATCTGTCAGTAAAGGTTCTGAACCCAGGACTCTTGATCCCTCCAGCAGCCCTCCCTGTATCACGCTGGAAACAAACAAGGAACCTCCTAGAGCTAGAGGACAGCAACAGTTAACAATCGAAACAGAAAAGAAGATAATACTTAAACTCTGAAATATAAATACCGTGTATGGAAGAGGTAATGAAGAAATCTTAGCATGGCTCTCCGAAGGCATTCTGGAATTATATATGAAAATATCTGAAACAAAAGAAAAGAGAAAGGTTCAGTTTCATTTCTCTTTCTCCCCACTCCTAAACAAATTAGATGCTTCACTTTTAGCCAGCAATATTGGTGATATAAAGGCATGTTTCTGCATGTGAGCAGAGAAGAGATTTAAGTGAGAATAAAGAGGTGGGCTTCCCTCAGCTGGCCTTCCTTTGATGTCAACTCCTCCATTTCCATCCTGACCCCAAACAAGGCACTAAGTCTTGGTCTTCAGGCAAAGGGAGGTGAGCAGAGGGGCTGGATCAGGTAATGCTGATATGAACTGTTAATGTAGCCTTTCCCTGCCTTGGGTTCAATCCTAGGTTCCAGAGTCCACCTCCAGATCACAGAGCATTAGCCCAGGTCCCCCCACCAGGCCAACACCTTCCCAAGGCTGCTCACCCCAATTCTGCTCACTTTGATCCCTGGAGGAGTGTGGGTAGCCCGATGTTCAGCTTTCTACCCACACTACCCCCAGTTTCACCCATCAGGCCCCTCCAGGCAGACACCGCTCACATCCATGCCCAATTACAGGCATCAACTCTAGAGAAAAACAGCCAACCTTGAGAATGCTATCTTCTCTTAAAGCATCATCAAAAGATTACTTTCGGGACTTCCCTGGTGGTCCAGTGGTAAAGAATCCACCTTCATGCAGGGGATGAGGGTTCAATCCCTGGTCGGGGAACTAACATCCCACATGCCCCGGGGCAAGGAAGCCCACGTGCCACAACTATTGAGCACAGGAGCCTCAACGAGAGAGCCCGCGTGCTGCAAACTACAGAGCCCACGTGCTCTGGAGCCCGTGTGCCACGACTAGAGAGAGAAAACCCACGCACCACAACTAGAGAGAAGTCTGAGCGCTGCAACTAGAGAGAAGCCCAAGCACCGGAACGAAGAGATCCCGCATACCTCAACAAAGATCCTGTGTGCCGCAACTAAGACCCGACACAGCCCAAAAAAAAGGAAAATAAATAAATTAAATAAATTTTTTAAAGAAAGATTACTTTCAACAGCAACAAAAACAAAAACAGAAAGATAGAGACTTTCGAATACACTGCAAGTGCCATAAATGAAAGAACAAGTGAACGAACGAATAAAAAATGGCATCTCTTTTTTGTTCTGACAGAAAACTGGTGAGCCTTTTAGAACGGTGGTATTCAAAATCCCGTGGTCTCCAACCATCACTGTTACCTGTGCTCCTCTTCTGACCAGGCCTTTCAAGCAATGGGTTTTCGAGCAGATGCAGATCGTAACAACACCAATCAGCATAAAAGCCAAGTAGAACAAGAAGAGAACCAGAAAGTCCATCCTGGGGCTACAAAGGAACAGAAAGAGTGTGATTATTACTGAGGGATATAGTCCAATGCATATTCTCAGACATCAATTCCCTAAGTGACTCCAAACAGAATTCTTCATCCTTCAAGCACAAATTGCCTCTCAGTGGGGCTTCCCACCTGGTCACCCTTCAAAAGTTTCCTAATCAAACCACTGTGGTCTGCCTTGTGGCATCTCCTGCCTGCAAATCCCAAAATAAGTGGGGAAGAATATGCAAAATGCATCCCCCTTCTCTCCCACAGCGATAAATCAGTCTTTTACTCCCCTGAATATAAATTTTCACAATGACATTGATATGAATGTACCCAAAAGAATCTACTGACATTGCTCTTGGAACAAGCATCCACCAGAGGCACTCAGGGGCCCCCAGCCAGGATCAGGCGTGCTGTCCTATGAAGATCCCTCCAGGGCAGTGACCACAACACTCAGGGATCACCCAGGGGGACCAGAGTCAACACACAAGCCTGTATTAAGAAACTGGAAATGGTTACTTTTGGCCTTGGCAGATATGGTTCTGGGCAGAACTTCCAATTAAGATAACCAAACTAGAAACTCCTCACGAGATAAGACAGAGGAAAGAAAGAGCAGCAATTCTCACGAGGTGATTCAGGGTCCCCAGCCTACATATTTCTTTTGTTTAGATAGTTTTCAGCCGGCAGCTCGGGCATTCCTCCTCCGAACATTCACGGAGAATCCAAACGGCATCTCCTCTTGTTCAGCGGCGTGCGCCTGGCACAACAGGTGGCACCCAAAGCTGCAGGAGACATGGCTCCTCTAGGAAGCTGGATCTGGCTGCAGAGACATCAATTCAACCCTCACATAATATGATAGGCTAGGAGTCAGGGGCGGAATGCATTGTGTAAAAGAATTTGGAAGTCAAGGGATGTTGAGACCCCGCATGGTGAACGGGGCTGTAAGATTTCTAGACAAAAAGCTCATTGGGAAGAAATAACCCGGGAGCCTTGGATCTCGGTGTTTATCCCTATACCTGAGGAGCCCACGCTGGGGACCCGACAGAAGAGCATTCCCGAGGCCACTCTCCGTCCGAAGATCCCAGCGGGTGGGCCTGGCCGGAGCTTTCCCCGGGAGCCGAAACCGGGGTTGGTCGGATGGGGGAGTGCAGAAAGATCGGAGGGGACACTGGTGGTGTCTGTGCGCCGGGAGGGGTGGAGGTGGGGCTGCAGCTCCATACACAAGGGGGAAGGGCGGGTCAGACAGGGAGACGAAGGGCCCCGTGCCAGCCCGGGTGTCTAATAGCCCAGCGGAGGCGGACTTACCGCTGATACCTGTCTACCACCAGCTGCACCTGATCCGCGCGTCTAGGGCGCGTCCCCAGACTTCCGGCGGAGCCGTGACGTCATCACGCGCCGCCGTCGGCCAGGCCGACTTCCGGCGGAAGTGTGCGCGGACAGCTGAGGGGGCCGTGGGGCTGCCGCTCGTGTTCTGCACCCTCGGAGTAGTCTCTCGCTTCCCGCCTTGGCTCCTCCAGAATGTGGTTAAGTCTGACGGCCGGGAGGTCCAGCTTTATAGAGCCGTTGCCAGAAATCTTACAAAGAGACTGTCCCAGGCCTGGTGCGGGCGAGGACGCCGGTGTTGTGAAGCGGACGAGCCGCCCACCGGCCTGGGTAGAGCCCAGTCATGGCTCGGCTCCCAGCCGAGCAGCGACCCCGGGCGGCCCAGGGCAGGCACACCTAGGGGCTCATACCCTGTGTCTTAGTGGTGGACAGAGTTCGCTTTGCTTTCTGCCAGTCACACCGTTGGGACCTGTCTGAACCGTTCCAGTGTCTTTGCTCCTGCTGTCTCAGAACACCTCTGAACATCCTGCCTCTGGGAACATGACGATTGTTTGACTCCAAACCTAGAGGATAAGAAGGAAGGCTGTTTAATGGTAGTTGAACCTGGAGTGAGAAAAGCTGCTTCCAAACATAGCATTGACAGGTCCCCTGTGGGGTGTCCCTTTTACCCTGAACGCCTCTGAATCCGCTGAGACCAGTCTATTCTCGATGCCTCTGAAAACCTGTCTGTAACTTGAGCCAGGCCTATCCTCCTTTTGAGGGGAAATGTCTGTGATCTCCAAACACTGGCATTAAAGCGCTTCTCTTTTCCGGTCTTTGCTACCTACCCAGCTTACAGCTTCATAATTCTTTTTTTTTTTTTTTTTTTTCCTTTTTAAAAAACTTATCAAGCTGGGCACTTTCTGATACATTGTGTGAAAGGCCTTCACGAACTTGTGGACACAGAGTTGAAAAACAAAACCCCAAAATCAGAAAATGTGATACCACCAGGGAGGAGTGTGGTTATGGATGGAGCCTCATCACGTATGCAGAGCGGCTGGACCTCATCAGTGTCTCCCGCTGACTCCTCACCCTGCTGGTTAATTCTGAGCTGGTTGGTGGTTAAGTATTTTGATTAGCTTTCCTCACTCATAAATGCCGAATTTTAGTTTTAACCCCATTCATTTTTTTTCTCTGGATGGTTTCAGTTGAGCTTAACTTTAAATCTTCGTTTGATTACCTGTGGTGTTCTGCGCTGGACTGCTTTTCTTTCATTTCTTAAAATTTATGCAAGTAATACAATATTGTGTTCTCCTTGTAATAGAGTCAAACTATACAAAACAAAACCAGAAACCTCCCTTGACCATCACCCCTCCCAAATCTCAGTCCCTTGGCAGGATTAATCACTTATTTAGTGTGTATCTTCCATAACTCTTTTATACAGTTATACATATTTACTTATTAAACAAATATGTATTGAGTACACAGTATATGCCAGGCTCTGTTTTAGGCACTGGGAACATAGCAATAAAACAGAAAAATCCCTGAACGTCATAGTTCACATTCTAGAGTGTACATACACATTTATAATTTTTTGTTTACCGAAATAGCATTATCTTATACATAATGGTTCTACATCTTGCTTTCTTTTTATTTTCCCCAAAATACGTCTTGGTGATCCTTCCACACCAATACGTATATATTTGCTATATCGTATTTACCTCATTATGTGCAATTCATTGTTTAGCTGAGCCATAACTCATCTGCCAGGGTCCCAAACTCTAGTGCCTACAGGGGATATGCAGGTAACAAATCAGTAAAGTGACAAAGTGGAGCAAGTGTGTTTTGTTCTAAGCAGAAGTAGCTATTTACACAGACCAAAGGATTGTTGACTTGAATTCCAGTGTTTTAAGAGTATTTGAAAACCTGGATTTTTATGACATAAATCAAATTTTTTAATGTTGGCAACTAATTCAAGATTTTAAAACACTATTCAGGCTAAGCACAACATACCTTCAGGACAAATCTAGCCTAAGGGCCACCAGTTTGCGACCTTTAATACAATGGTCCTATTACTAAACATTTAGGTTAATTTCACATTTTGCTATTACAAACTGTGCTGAAGTGAAAATACCTTCATGAACTTCATTACACACAAGTAGGTGTATTTTTCTAGGACAGCTACAGGAAGTAGAATTTCTGGGCCACAGAATATATAGGCATTTTTAATTTTAATAAATACTAAATTGCTCTTGCACTACAAATGTCTGAGAGAGCCTGTTTCTCCAAACCCTTGCCAACATTTGATAGATCGGCTCTGTTTTTTTTTTTTTTTTTGGCCCCGCCATGAGACTTGTGGGATCTTAGGTCCCTGACCAGGGATTGAACCCCAGCCCACAGCACTCTGGACCGCCAGGGAATTCCCAGATCAGCTCCTTTAATATGTACATTCTGATGGGTTAAATGGCGTTTTATTTATTTATTTGCTCACTACACACTTATGTAGCACCTACTGGGTTCCAGGTACCGTTCTATTTAGTTTAAAATTTTAAAATATTTATCATTTAATCTTTATAGTAACTCTATGAGATAAGTACTATTATTAATATAATACCACTTTTATAGATGAGGAAATGGAGGCATAGAGAAGTTAAATAATTTTCCTTCAGGCCGTAGAGTTAAAAAGTATTAGAGCCACGATTCAAACTCAGGCCATTGGGCTAAAGAATCAGTGTGCTTAATTGCTGTGCTGGGCTGTCTTCACTACAGCTGGCTGGTTTCTAGTGATGTTGAACATCTTGTGTGTTTATTGGCCAATTGTCTATCCTCTATTGTGAACTGCTTACAATTATCCTTTGCCACTTTTATTTGTTTACCATTTTCTTGTTGCATTGTGGTACTTATTTACATATATTATGTATTTGTTAGGGAACAGGCTAAGGTGCTTCTCTTAGTTCAGGCTCCCTAAGAGCAAACCCCAAGACAAGGATTTGGTATAAGTAGTTTGTTTGGGGAGAGATTCCCAAGAAACATGGTGAGGGATTGGGGGAGTGAGAGAAAAGAGAGGAAAGCCAGGAAGGCAGATGTTGATGAGTAGAGGGGGGCATGTGGGGCTCAGTCCCACTGGGGATCATCTGAGAGGCTCCACAGAGCACGCCTCAGAATTGTCCCGTGGAGGAGCAGCTACTTCTGGGACACTAATTCCCTGGTCCTTCTGGCCTGCCCACACAGAGGCCAGCCCAGCCCCACGTACAGAGGACACCTCAGGCAGACACTCAGGAAGCCATCCATCTCCACGGAGGGCTGTGGGGATACAGGTAGGGCACCTACAGTGTCTGCTCTGCTGTTATAACAGAGAGACCCCAAAACACAATGGTTTTATTAGGAAAGAAGTTTATTTCTTTTGCATGCGATAGTCCAGAGGTAGGGGGACAGTCCAGGCGTGGTAGGAGTTCCGCTCCAGGAGATCCACGCGATCATACAAAGACCCGGATCCTTCCTATCTTGTTGCTCCACCACTCGGTAAAAATTTCCAAACCTTCTCTGATTACAACACCCCTCAGGGACTTAGAATTTTTTTCACAGAGCACCTCAGCCAAAAGAAATATCTAATAATCCCATCTATTAAATAATTATCTCTGAACAACTTCATAAGTATTTGTGTCCAAACAACTTAGTGCCCCTTGCACACTGCACAGTTTATCAAACTTTAAAAACAGGTTGAAAACCGCCATTCTCATTCCTGCTCCACATTCCAGCAGCACTTGCTTTCTAAATCCATCTTCACAAAGATGAGACGTCAGGAATTTCTCCATGTAACGGCTGAAAATGTAAACTAACTCAAGCTAGCATTTCATGTACAACACAGATGTTACTTTGTTTCCTCAAATTTTTAAGATATCCCATAGCATCCCCATGAGTTTGCTGTGGCACCCCCCCCCACCCCCCCGCCACCCGGCACTTTGGACACAGTATGGAGCCACAGGGCTAGGGTGTTGCCCTTACGCCAAGGTCACTACCTTCCAGCCCCTGAGTAGGGGAAAGAAGGAAAAGAAAGGCGGTTCACTTTCAAGGATGGAACTTTCCAGTTGCACTTAGCCTTTCCTGCTCAGCTCCAATTGGCCAGAACTTAGTCACATGGCCATACCTGGCTGCAAGGGGAGCTGGGAAATGTAGTCTCTGGTTGTACTGCTGTGTGTCTAGCTAACACTTGGAAGGTTGTTACTTCTAAAAGGAAGAAATAGAGAGAAATTATTCTGTATCTTATTCTAGATATTAATCCTTTGTCTATGATATAAATTCCAAATATTTTATCCTACAGATCACATTTCTGTTAACTTTGTTTATGGTGTCTTTGTTATACAGAGATTTTAAATTCTGAAGTACTCACATTTATCAGCCTTTTCTTTTGTGGCTTTTGGGTTTTGTTTTGTTTTATTTTGTTTTGTTTTGGCCGCGCCCTGCAGTGGAAGCGTGGAGTCTTAACCACTGGGCCGCCAGGGAAGTACCAAGTGGCTTTTGTTTTTGTATCGTATTCAGCAAGGTATTCTTTATTTCTTTTTTAACTTTTAGGTGTACAGCAAAGCGATTCAGTTATACGTACACATGTATCTATTCTTTTTCAAATTCTTTTCCCATTTAGGTTGTTACATATTATTGAGCAGCGTTCCCTGTGCTATACGGTAGGTCCTTGTTGGTTATCCATTTTAAATATAGCAGTGTGTACATGTCAATCCCAAACTCCCAAAGCAAGGTATTCTCCAATATTACATACACCAAAAATAAAAAGGACACACACTCATACACACAAATATATTCTCCATTGTTTTCTTCTAGTTGATTTATACTTTTAACTCTGATTCATCTGGAGTTTCTTCCCCTGATGGCTGAGATCATTTCAGAAGGGAAAGGAAACATTTAAAGTGTGTAGCCAAGGCATTATGTATCTATATATCTTTCTCCATTTACAATGGAGTTACCTTCCAATAAACCCATTGTAAGTTGAAAATATCGTTAAGTTGAAAATGCATTTAGTACACCTAACGTACCAAACATCATAGCTTAGACTATCCTACCTTAAACGTGCTCAGAACACTTAACATTAACCTACAGTTGAGCAAAATCATCTAACACAAAGCCTATTTTATAATAGTATTGAATATCTCATGTAGTTTATTTAATACTGTAGTGAAAGTGAAAAACAATGGTTGTATGGGCACAGTATGGTTGTAAGCGTATCTGTTGTTTACCCTCATGATTGTGTGGCTGATTGGGAGCTGCAGCTCACTGCCACTGTCCAGCATCACAAGAGAGTGTTGTACCACATATCGCTAGCCCAGGAAAAGATCAAAATTCAAAATTCGAAGTATGATTTCTCTTGCACCATCATAAGTCAAACCATTTTAAGTCAGGACTGTTTGTATTAAATTCTCAACTACCTTACAACTCACCTTCCTGCTTTTCATGGCAATCTTCTGCACACGTTCCACATGGAACAGTGAACACTGGTGTTTCCTACCCAACATGTAAGCCACACACCTCCATGCATGCTCTTTGGGTACGACTGAACTACCCCCACCTCTAGGAGTGGGTCTTAATTGGTCTCAGCCAATCAGGATAATCCTATCCTCCTTATCACAGAAATTTTTCAAAACAAAAGCCAATGTCTGGAATGCATGACCAGCCTCTGGGATGCAAGTGAACCAATGAGAATGAAGCTAGGATTCCTTTCCAATGGTGTCTCCTCTCCCTGAGATTGACTAAAGATACTAAGGAGGAATCCTGTAGCTTCACTTCCTTTAACTTGTAACTATGAGGAAAGCCAGCCTGAGGATAAAGCCTACATACTGGAGAGGGCAGACCCAAGAGAGGCGCAGAGAAATGAAGTCAGAGCCCTGATCAAACTGTGCCTGAAGCCCACCCCACATCTGGACCTCCTAGTTAGATGTCCCCTTTATTTTTTTAAACTATGTTGAGTTACATTTTCTGTAACTTGCAATTGAAGACATCCTAATCCTAACAGAAACAGGTAGTCACTCAGCTCTTTTTCCCCTACCTCATATTTTTCTCTTTAAACTCATTCAAAATGTTATAGAAATGTAGAAATAAACAGCGAAGAAAAAGAAAAAAAGAAAAGCAGTTATGTATTTTACTATCATAACTGCTACTTTATTATTGTGTGTTTCTATAAACATGAAAATGTGAACTTTATATTCGTTTAAAAGGTTTCCATAGCGGTAACCGTAGTGTCTAGACAATTTTTTAATTTTGCTTTTTATTTTTTAAAATTTATTTATTTATTTATTTATTTATTTATTATTTTTGGCTGTGTTGGGTCTTTGTTTCTGTGCGAGGGCTTTCTCTAGTTGCGGCGAGTGGGGGCCACTCTTCATAGCGGTGCGCGGGGCTCTCACTGTCGTGGCCTCTCTTGTTGCGGAGCACAGGATCCAGACGCGCAGGCTCAGTAGTTGTGGCTCACGGGTCTAGTTGCTCCGCGGCATGTGGGATCTACCCAGACCAGGGCTCGAACCCGTGTGCCCTGCACTGGCAGGCAGATTCTCAACCAGTGCGCCACCAGGGAAGCCCTAATTTTGCTTTTTAAATTTAGTTTATCATAAATTCTTTTACTCTATCTAGATAATTTTAATTATTATTCAGGGATACAACATAATGAACTTAATCTTATCATTGGACATTTGTATTATTTCCTACTTTTCAGTATTATAGTTTTGCAAGTATTCATATTCATAGCTTTTATTTTTATTCAGTTGAATTATTTTCTCAGGACAAATATCTCAGTGGTCAGTCAGTTCCTGAAACTCATGTATTTCTGGCATTTTATTTTTTCCCTCTGTTCTTCAAAACCTCCAAGCATGAACCTTGACACTTGTATTTTTATAAATAGTAGAGGAGAATACACGCTACTTAAGCCTAAATCCAAAATTTTAATTCAAGTGTGATAGAAAGGATTGTATCACCCATGAAACATGTAGCAAAGAATCCATCTTTGGAGCATTCCTAGACCCTCCTGTCAACCCCTGAAACTGGACCTGTGGTATCAGTTTTTTACCTGCTACAAGATCGGTTGACAGGATCAACCACATTTTATACCGCCATCTCTTGTCCCCAAGGGAATGACTGAAGCAGTACTTTGGAAAGGGGATACGGGACTTCATAGCTACCCTTGCAAAGACAAATATAGCACATGATGCTTGTTTACAAACAGTGATTTATTGGTCAGGAGGAATTTTACAATGGAGAAAAAAAGAAAAAAAATATAAAGGAACATGACCAAAGTATTTTTGTTGGAGGACAAGCATTGGGTCTGTATTTGCTTACTATTGTATCCGTATCAACTATTTTAGTGCCTTGTTCATAGTAGATGCTCAGTAAAAATGTGTTAAATGAATGAAAGAAAAAGGATGAATTCTACCCAAAGGAAAATCTATATCCTGGATAGCAACCAAAACAAAAATTCTTCTGGCCAGTAGGTGGGGCCATAGAGTGTCACCATTAACCAGCTTGAAGCATTACATAGGTGTGGCCAACTTAATACTTTCCAATGGGCCTTTGCTTCCTTGATTGCTTCCCCTTAAGGTAACTGTGTTCAGCTCTCAGTTCAAAGGGATTGTCAGAGCAGAATCTCCATTTCCCGATCACTTCTGATCTTGTCTTAAGCCGGTGCCCTGTTCAGCTCTCTTCACCCCAAATGCTCTGTCACTCTGGGCACCAATACTGCAGTCCACTGTCAACTGTGGTATCTCTCAAAAGAGGGTATAAGAATAGCTATACTAAAAAATTATCCTTTGTTTATCTGAAATTCAAATTAACTGGGCGTTTCGTATTTTTATTTCCTAAATCTGGAGGGCCTATCTCCAGCTACCTATCTTAATGCCTTTCAACAGAGATTCTCATTTTCTACCCCAGTTGAGACCAAGAATTAGTTTTGCAGTTGGAATCTGGTCATCCCCTGGTTAGCAGTGTTGAGCAAAAGGAGAGTCCAGCCCTGGACATTGAGCTGGGGCTGAGCTGTCTCTGGCTGACCCTGAGACATTTTCAGAAAAGAGAAGCCACCTGACAACCCAAAAAAAAGGCAGACAAGCAAGAGATTACAGGCTGACTGATGGAGGATGGTCCCTCCCTTCATATAAAGTCTACAGTTTGTTCTTCACTTGTTTGGTTTGTATGTTACACAGAAAGAGGCCGGAGAAAGACAAGGGACGATGTTGTGAATACTGTCTCAGAACAGTGGGGAAGAAATGAGGGGCACTTCTTGGTCAGGGTCCCAGAGTCATGACTTCCTGGTTAATGCTCTCGACACCAAGCAACTCAGGACTGACACTGGGCTCTGTGAAGGGCAGACATGAGTGTCATCCCAGGAGGAAATTCAGAAGGAAAATTTTGGGTGGGAAGTCATGTTAAGTTAAGTCATGTCAAGTTAAGAAGATGAGCGCAGGAATCAGGCTTCCTGGGCTCCAGTCCAAGATCCACCTCGTCTAGCGGTATGGTTTTTACTTAACCTCTGTGAGTCTGTTTCCTCATCAGTCAAGTAAGGATAAGAGACTCTACCTCAAAGCATTGTTGGGAGGCTTAAATGAGATAATGCATGTAAAGCACATTCAATCAACACTGGCCACTCCTACAGATGTTAACAAATGTGATCAATACAGGAGAACAAAGTGGGAAGTATTTCTGACCTCTGAAGAGGTTTGGGGCATCAGAGTTCTTTATGTTGCAAGTAACAGTAAGCCCAACTCAAATGGGATTAAACAACAAAGGAGATTTCTTGGCCTCTGTCACTGGAATATCCAGAGATGGTGCAGGCTTCAGGAATGGTTTGAATCAGCAGCTCAGTGACATCATCAAGGACAGAGGTTCTTATTGTCCCTCACTCTGTCCCTCACCCGAGTATCAGCTTCATCCTCAGACCAGCTTTCCTTCTGGTGGTGGGATAGCTGCCAGCCACAGCTGGGGCTTCATGCTTCCACATTCACTTCCAGTGAGGGGAGAGTGGTGAGGTTTACCCTGGTGTTCCAAGTAGGAGTGCTGAGATTCACCCTGGCTGGCTTGAAGCAGAGGCTCACTCCTGCACCATGAAGGGCTGGGAAAATGGACTGTGCCTTTTGGTGAGTTAAACAAGACCCCCTGCTGAAGCTGCAGGGGAGATCAATTTCTCCCAAATCATATGAGCTGCTCAGGGGAGAGGAAGCTTCCAGACAGAGATCTGGGTAATACTAGAAAGGGCATGGATGCTGGGTAGGCACTCAGTAAGTGGGTATCTAATAAGTTGTATCTGGAATGATGGGCACAATAAGTAAAAAATGTTCCCCCAATGAAGAGTGAGCCCAGGATGAAAGAAGTTGCCACAGTGAAAACGTGGGATGAGTGGGGCGTGGCAGGAGCTCGTGGTGGATGCCCTTCGTCTCCCAGACTCAAAGGCAAATATATTAATAAAATTCCTTCCTGGCAAGCCGTCTCCTGGTGTAGGTTCAAGAAAATGTGTATTCAAAGGAAGAGGGAGGAAATTCTAGCCACAAAGCTGCAATGTCACAGTTCTGCAAGGTCACCCAGAACGGATGCAATTCCTTAGGAAGAGCAAAAGGCATAAAGAGAGAAGAGGCAGAGGCTCTCCAGCATCACGGGGTGGCAGGAAAAGAGGGGCTGGCAAAGACAGCCAAGTTAGGCTGGTCCACCAAGAGGGCTGCCACGGAAGCCAAAGGAAGAAGTGTTCTCTAATCTCTCCAGGGGGGGCTCCAACAGGCGAGGCGAATGGGAGGCCCTGGAATGAGCGTCCCACAGATGTGAAGAAACGTCCCTGCGGAAGCGAGGTGCCCCCTATCCTGGCACAGGTTCTGGCGGCCCCTCCGGTCCCCTGAGCTACCACAGCAACTCCTCTTGCTACAGATGGCACGTTGCGGGCTAGGAGCTCCAGATCCGCAGGATTAACAGCTTACAAACTGCAGCCTGGAGAAGGCGGATCCGGATCCTGCCGTGTTGCGAAGCAGTCCTGAACATTAGCCCGAAGCCAGGGGACCGGAGGGAGAGGCGCCTGGGATACACAGAGTTTGTTGTTTGTCACACACACAACACAGCGAGGTTGTGCAGCACCCTGACCGTCCCACTCTGATGGTGCTCCCAGGAGTGGAGCAGGGCGCCGAGGGGAGTTGTGCAGCTGAGAGGAGCTCACACTGCCCCCACGGTCAGCTGTGCCAAACGCAGCCTCCTTCGTTTCCCCGTAGCTGGACCGAGCTTGGCTCCCATGGCCCGGGTTCTAGTGGGGCTGTGAGTCTGCTCCTCCAAGCCTCCCTCCTTGCCCACTGCTCCAATTCTTACTTCTTTTGGGTGTGAAAGAGGCTCTTGGTCCCAGTGAAAGCAGTCTCACTCTATGGTTTATGGTGTAAACCATAAACTTTTACAATAATTTTTTTTTCCCCTTCCAAAATCCCCAACTTGACACCAAAAAAAAAAAAGAGTTTGTATTTCAGAACTTGATCTTTCACCAGACACACTAAAGTCCACTAAAGAGGTTGAAAGACCAAAAGGTGCTCTTTTAAGGCTAAATCTCCCCATCACACACACACCCCAAGTTCCCATCTAAAGCTACCTTGACGACTGGGGGAAGAGCAACAGATATAAGGGATAGGCAGGGCGACTTCTCCAAATCTCAAACTATTCTCCACCACATTTATTTAAGGACAGGTGCTGTCTTATTCCTGGCGGGACTGGAGATGGTTTACATAGACATACAAAACAAGATAAAATAACTTTCAAGTGAGTAGAGGGGAAACAAGACAAAGGGGAAATGAACATAAGAAAGACAAGGTGCACCAGTGGGTGGATCTCACTTCCGTCGTGGAAGCAGGGGTGCCAGGAGAGGCTCCTACCAGCCCTTGGCTCACAGACCAGCTCTACATGCAACTCAGGCCAAGGCTTGTGCCGGGGGCTGAGCAGAGAGTCAGTCCTGCCTGGACCCGGACGTGACAGCTACTTTGTTCTTCGCTGTTGTCGTGCTAACGCTTCCTGTGACACGGTGGTGGGATTTACAGTGCCCAATGCTGTTCATCACAACACACTCCTCTCCAAAGAGCACCCCCAATGAACCCTATCCTTAATGCACACCAGATCCATGGTCAAGTAAGCCCCCAACTTTTACCCTGTTTACTGCTAAGCCAACTCTCCTACTATCTTGTTGGATTGAAATGACTGTGGCAACCAACATCCCGACTCTGGAGGCTGAGTCCCCACCCACCGTCTTCCCCAGCATCCCAACATTTGCAGGCTGGGTGGGAAGATGAGTGTCTTTATCTGTGGTAGGGACAATGCCAGGTGCTCACCACCGGGCTTCCTCTTCCTGGGCACAAGGGAAGGTGACATCTCCCAGGCTCCTTTGAAGTTTGTTCTGGGCATTGAAAAGCAGGCAGAAGAAATGTAGGTCACTTCTAGACCATGCCCTGAAAACATTCCCGGACAACCCTCTGGCAACCTCTTCCCCTTCTATAATGACTTCTACAGAAGTGACCACATGTTTACGATGTCGGCATCACAAGATAGAAGGATCTAGAACCCTGCGTCTTTTCCTGGAGGTAGCCCCCACCCCCAACCCAGGAAAGCCACCCAACTCATGCCAGACTGTGACGTAGGCAATAAATAAAACTTTATTATGTTAAGCCACTGAGACTGCAGGTCGTTTGGTACCACAGCCAACATACATCACCCTGACTAATACACTAGCCAAGTTGATGACCCCATGCCAGTCATCAAAATTCCATTATGACACTGGTCAACTTCAGCTCTCATGTCACAGGGATGGACAATCATCTGGACCAACCCCTCCATCCCCTCAGTAGGCTGTTGCCTATTCCCCTGCCTTTGTTACCCAAGGTCCTAAGGATACAGTGCAGATATACTCAGAGGCTTTGGGTAGGAGTACATGATGTGACTGCAAGATATCAGTGCCCAGTTCGGACTCTGTGTCCTCAGTCCTGAGTGGCTGGATGTGTCAGGGTAGACTTGGCATGGAGAGAGGAAGACACAAGCCAATTTTAAACTGATGTCTGGGTCTTTGCAATCAATCCCTGTTTGCCCACATTTGCTCTCCTTTGCCAAGGCCACTTACCTAGCTCTTAACACATCCTGAGTGAAGAGCCTTTTAACCATATTCTGATGAAACTTCACTACAGCAATGCATAAGTTTGCTAGGGCTGCCTCAAAAATACCACAGACTGGGTGGCTCAAACAATAGGGATTAATTTTCACACAGATTTCAAGATCTGAGATCAAGGTGTTGGTAGGGTTGGTTTCTCCTGAAGCCTCTGTCCTTGGTGCTACCTCACATGGTCTTTCCTCTGTGCACATGAATCCCTCGTTGTCTCTTTGTGTCCAAATGTCCACTTCTTATAGAGACACCAGTCAGATTGGGTTAGGGGCCACCCTAACAGCCTTATTTTAATTTAATCACTTCTTTAAAGATTTATCTGCAAATACAGTCGCATTTTGAGGTACAGGGGTTAGGAATTCGACATATGAACTTGAGGGGACACAATTCAGCCATAACAAACAAGATTCATTTTGTGGTGTTCGCAGTCATATTTCTGTGGATTATTTAAGGAGAAAAAAGCATCTTCTTATGGGGGAAGTCAGATCAACTACAATATACTCTTAACAGGGCACCAGGGTTGGGCTGGATGTTTCCAAAGTTTGCTGGAAGAAAAAAATTAGGAGAAAATCTGTACAACCTTGGGTTTGGTGATGGGTTTCTAGATACAGCACCAAAAGCATAATCTCCCCCCTGCAAATTTAATAAACTGGACTTTACTCAAATTTAAAATTTGGCTCTGTGAATAACACTGTTAAGAGAATTAAAATACAAATTACCCACTGGAGAAAATATTTGTAAATCACATAACAGGTGAAGGACTTGTATCCAAAATACACACCAAAAAACTCTTAAAACTCAACAAAAATTTTAAACAGACAAAATATCTGAACAGACACCTCACCACAGAAGATACATAGATGGCAGATAAGCATATGAAAAGATGTTCAACATCATTTGACATTAGGAAGAAGCAAATTAAAATATCAATGAGATACCACTATATACCTACTAGGGCTAAAATCCAAAATAACCTTTACAATACCAACTGCCTATAAGGATGTGAAGTAACAGGAACTCTCATTCACTGATGGTGGAAGGCGAAATGGTACAGTCACTTTGGAGACAGTTTGACAAAGCTAAAGTCTGTCTTACCATATGATACAGCAATCATTTGTATTTATGTACAACTCCTAGATATTTACCCAACTGATTTATGTCTACACAAAAACCTGTATGTGAATGTTTATAGTAGATTTACTAATAATCGCCCAAAACTGGAAGCAACCAAGATGTCCTTCATAGGTGAATGGATGGTGATCCATCCAATGGAATGATGTACAAAAGTAAAAAGGAATGAGCTATCAAGACACAAAAACATGGATGAATCTTAAATGCATATTACTAAATGAAAAAAGCCAGTCTAAAATGGCTGTTTGATTCCATTTATATGACACTCTGAAAAAGGCAAAACTAAAGAGACAGTAAAGAGATCAGTGGTTGCCAGTGGACTAAGGGAGCAGGATTGATCAAGCACAGGGGATATTTTAGGGCAGTGAAACTCCTATATGCTATAGTAATGGTGGACACATGACATTAATCATGTGTCAAAATCCGTGGAAAGTTATAGCACAAAGAGTGAACCTTAATGTATGCAAATTTAAAAAATCATTTAGGAAGTTAGGGCATCCCAAGATGAAATACAGAATGCGACCCCCCCAAAATCAAACTGTATTACAAATGTATGAAATAAACTCAATGAAGGGAATGAGGGGAAAAGATGCTGACCTAACTAACTTGGGAACTGAGTGGAGACTATATGACTAAAGGTGCAGAAGCAAGGACACCTCAGTAGGAATGAGCACATCCAGTGCCAGATCTTAGTTTCTAATATCATTCTTCAAGAAAAGAAACCAGAGCTCCTCGGAGAAATGGCTGATTCTAGGGGTGGGATGAGCCTGGCCTGCGTTGTAGTACCAGAAAATAAGACAGTGTAAAACACACATATGATTTGAGCAACAAAATAAATAATGTAGGACCGGATTATGAAACAAAGTATAGGGGACTTGCCTGGTGGTACCGTGGTTAAGAACCCGCCTGCCAATGCCGGGGACACAGGTTCGATCCCTGGTTCGGGAAGATCCCACATGCTGCAGAGCAACTAAGCCCGTGCACCACAACTAATGAGCCTACGCTCTGGAGCCCATGAGCCATAACTACTGAGCCCATGCACCACAACTACTGAAGCCCGCACGCCTAGAGCCCGTGCTCCGCAACAAGAGAAGCCACTGCAGTGAGAAGCCCGTGCACCGCAACGGAGAGTAGCCCCCGCTCACCGCAACTAGAGAAAGCCCACATGCAGCAAGGAAGATCCAACTCAGCCAAAAAAATAAATAAATAAATAAAATAAATTAAAAAAAAAAAAGAAACAAAGTGTAGAATAAAATATCCATGAGTCAAATGATTGAAAAAATCAATAGAGGAGAAGAGACATGTCTCCTATGCAGAAGAATCCCAAATACTTTATGTAGAGCATAACTCCCCAACTTTAAGTGACTTCCAAAGAAGGCAGTATGCAGGGGTGGGTGAGGAAGAGCTGTACAGGGGAGAAACCTGACAAACGGGACCTCAGTCAGGTGATCAAGGTTAACAGCATGTAAATCACACTGATAACATGTTCCCTTGATACGATGTGATGGGAATCGCATTTTGCTTCTCTGGTCTTCCTCCCCAAAACCCACAACCAGTCTAACTATGAGAAAAATATCAGGCATACCCAAGTGAGGAACATTCTGCGGAACAGCTGACCAATCCTCTTCAAAACTGTCAAGGTTAAAAAAAAAAAAAAAGTACTAAAGAACATATTTAATGAATCTCTTATGAGCTATTTCCAAAAACAAACAAACAAAAACCTGTCAAGGTAATCAAAACCAAGGAAACTGCCACAGATTGGAGGGACCCAAAGAGACATGACAACTAAATGTGGCATCTTGGATGGGATCCTGGGACGGATAAAGCACATTAGGTGAAAACTAAGGAAATCTGAATTAGCTGATAATAGTGGATCAATTTTAGTTCATCAGTTTTGACAAATGTAACATGTAACTAATGTAAGATGTCAGCGATAGGGGACATTGAATATGGGGTATACGGGCACTGTACCATTTTTGAAATTTTTCTGTGAATCTAAAACTACTCTAAAATGTAAAGTTTCTTTTTTAAGTGCTTTGTGACTTTGGGGAACACAACTGAATTGTCAGAAGAACCTAATAATACTGGATATAATAATAATCACGGTACTTACCATGTGCCATACTGAGGCCCATCCTTGAGATTCTCTTAAGATTACTAAGGGCAGGGGCTTCCCTGGTGGTGCAGTGTTTGAGAATCCGCCTGCCAATGCAGGGGACATGGGTTCGATCGCTGGTCCGGGAAGATCCAACATTCTGAATAAATAAGATAAATTTATAAAAAAAAAAAAAAGATTACTAACGGCAGCCTTGGGGAGAGAATGCACTTCCTTCCGTTTGAGGCATACAGCATGGCTTTATTTATTTATTTATTTATTTTTGGCTGTGTTGGGTCTTCGTTGCTGCGCACGGGCTTTCTCTAGTTGCCGCAGGCGGGGGCTACTCTTTGTTGCGGTGCGCGGGCTTCTCATTGCGGTGGCTTCTCTTGTTGCGTAGCACAGGCTCTAGGCGCGCAGGGTTCAGTAGTTGTGGCACACGGGCTCAGTAGTTGTGGCTCACGGGCTCTAGAGTGCAGGCTGAGTAGTTGTGGCGCACGGGCTTAGTTGCTCCGCGTCATGTGGGATCTTCCCGGACCGGGGCTTGAACCCATGTCCCCCCCACTGGCAGGCGGATTCTTACCCACTGTGCCACCAGGGAAGCCCAAGGTTTTATTCATATATTCATTCATTTTACGAATATTTATTGAGCACCTGCTACGCAGCCAGCACTGTTTTAGGTACTACAGGTACAGCAATGAGCAAAACAGACGGAAATCCCTGCTCTCCTGGGGCTTGCACTTTAATGGGTAGAGACAGACCATAAAAAAGTTAAATCAACAGGCCACACGGCAGGTCAACTGGTGAGAGTGCTATGGGGCAGGGAAAACAGAAAGCAGGGGACAGAAGGAGTGCTAGGGGACCACTCACAGAACAGGAGACACCTGAACAGATTCTAAGGGGAAGGGGGAGGGGCACGTGCAGACATATGAAGGAAAACAATCTAGGCAGAGGGAAGAGCTAGTGCAAAGGCCCTGAGGTGGGAACATGCCTGGCCTGAGCACAGAGGGAGACAGCAAAGTGTAGTGTAGCAGGGGGAAAGCCAGGGATGTGCGAGGGGCCTGACTGGGTGGGGTCCTACAGGCCATTGTGAGGAATTCGTGCTGGGCTGGGTTTTGAGCAGAAGAGTGACACGATCTAACTTCAATTCAACAGATCATTCTGGCTGTTACATTGACAATAGAGTGCTGGGGGCAAGGGAAGGCCAGTGAGGAGGCTGAGGAACCAGTCCCGGAGAGGGATGACGGCGGCTTGGACCAGGATGGCAGCAGAGGAAGTGGAGAGAAGCAGGTAGGTTCTGGTTATCATTTTAAAGTCCAAGATAGAGTCCATAGGATTTGCTGATGTTTGAATTTGGGATGTAAAATAAAGAGAGGAGTCGAGGGTGCCTGCCCTTTTCAGCAGCACCCGCCAAGGGTCTCCAGAGGTTCCTTCCTCCACACCTACAGACATCCCCCTCCCTGACTCCCACGAAACCCTGGAAACCTGGGCCTGGCCTCCCCCCACCTGTTGGCACACCCACAGCTTGGCTGGACCTTCTGAGATTGGGGTGGGAAATGCCCAGGACACATTGTGAGCCTACTGGGACATGCTGGGCAAAAGAAGGTGGAACCCAGAGGAGCATGGAGAAAGTATCTAGGCTTGGGGGGCAGAGATGTACATTCATCTGCGGTCAGTTCTACAGGACCACGAGTCTCCCTGAGGGCTCAGGTAGAGGAGGGCAGAGATGGTCAAACACCGTCTCAGCCACTCATGAGCTTGTGTGGCCCTGGACAAGTCACTTAACTCTCTGAAGCTCTGTTTTCTCCTCTCTGAACTGGGGCTAACAATTCTTTGTTGGGAGAGTCGTGACCATCACATGAGATAACAAATATATGACAATTGCTGGCACATGATGGGGTCTGACTCAGTGTGCGTTACTTTCCCATCCTACATAAGTTACAGGGTTTAGGAGTGTACCCCTCAAGTAATTCAAGTTTCTAAAAGTCACCTTTATTGAGGTATAATTTATAAACAAGAAACTGCATACATTTAAAGCGTACAGTTCAGTGAGTTTTGACAGGCACATCCCTGCCAAATTACCACCACAATCAAAATACAGAACATTTCCATCTTCTCCAGAAGTTTTCTCACGCCCCTTTGCAATTCATCCTTGCCTCTACCTCGGTCCCAGAAATCACTCATCTGCTTTCCGATGTTATAGGTCAGCTTGTATGTTATAGATTTCAATATAAATGGAATCATAGAGCCTTTCATTACCAGCTTCTTTCATCATGGAGCTTTTGAGGTTCATCCTTGTTGTTGATTGTATCAGTAGTTCATTTCTCTTTATTACTGAGTAGCATTCCATTGTAGAGATAGACCACAATCTGTGTCTCTATTCGCCAGTAGATGGGTATTAAGATTGTTTCCAGTTTTGGGCTGTGTGAATAGTGCTGCTATAAATATTCATGTCCAAGTCTTTTTTAAAAAATTTATTTTATTGAAGTAGAGTTGATTTACAATGTTGTGTTAATTTCTGCTGTACAGCAAAGTGATTCAGTTTGCTGTATAGCAGAATATATATATACATACATATATATATATATATATATATACACATACATATACACACTCTTTTTCATATTCTTTTCCATTATGGTTTATCACAGGATATTGAATACAGTTCCCTGTGCTATACAGTAGGACCTTGTTTATCCATTCCATATATAATAGTTTGCATCTGCTCATCCCAAACTCCCACTCCATCCCCCCACCCCTCTCCCCCTTGACAACTACCAATTTGCTCTCTATGTCTGTGAGTCTGTTTCTGTCTCTTCGACAAGTTCATTTGTGTCATATTTTAGATTCATATTTTGATATACTTAGATCACATATAAGTGATATCATATGGTATTTGTCTTTCTGTTTCTGACTTACTTCACTTAGTATGATAATCTGTAGGTCCATCCATGTTGCTGCAAATGGCATTATTTCATTCTTTTTTATGGCCGAGTAGTATTCCATCACATATATGTACCACTTCTTCCTTCTCCATTCATCTGTCGATGGATTCATGTCCAAGTCTTTGTGTGGGCATATGCTTTCATTTCTCTTGGGTAAATCCATACCTAGGAGAGGGATGGGTGGGTCATTTGAAAAGTGTTTAGTATGTTTAGCTTTTTAAGAAACTGCCAAACAGTATTCCATAATGGTTGTACCATTTTACATTCCCATCAGTGGTGTCAGGTAACTTAATTTTGTACCATATAGACTTTGTTAGTCAAGAGGACAAAAGAGCAGCCCAAGTAAATCAGCCATGTGACTGCCCTGGTTTATGTCCAATTACCATGCAGCACAACAGTTACGCAGCCTAACAGGCATTCAGAGTTGTGCTTGAAGACGTACTCAATTACAACATCAGTCACTCTTCCACCAGGCTCTGGGTACACTCTTGTTCACTCACGGTTATTTTTTTTTCCAATGAGGATATACTGTAAGCTTCCTAGCAGAGTTTATGATGTACATGAGACTAGAGTACACATATATACACTTCTCTCTCTCTCTCTCTCTCACACACACACACACACACACACACACACACACACACACACACACACAGTTACTTGGAGCACCTTTGGGTAAAGCAAACTCTAGAAAACATCCAGTTCAATCATGGTGACCTATTAAGATTATCTTCTAATCTGTCTGATCCCCATTCCCCACATCCTGAGAAAAGGATTTAAAAATAAACTTTTAATTTGAGAACAGTTTTAGGTTTGCAGAAAGTTGGGAAGACAGTACAGAGTTCCCTCTTACCCTGCACCCAATGCCCCCTATTGCTGTCATCTTACATTACTATGGTCGATTTGTCACCCCTAATGAACTGATACTGACCCATTATTATTAGCTAATTCAGATTTCCTTAACTTTTCACCTAACATGCTTTCTCCGTCCCAGGATCCCATGTTGCATCTAGTCATCAGGTCTCCTTAGCCTCCTCCAGTCTGTAACAGTTTCTCATACTTTTCTTGTTTTTGATGACCCTGACCATTTTGAAGAGCTAGGCATTTTCAGAATGTCTCTCAATTTGGGTTTGCCTGAAGTTTTTCTCGTAGTCAGACTGATTATGGGTTTTGCGGAGGAAGTCCACAGAGGCAAAGTGCCATTCCCATCACATCAAATAAAGGGTCCGTGCTATCAACCTGATTTTTCCCTGCTGGTGGTGACCTTGATCACCTGACTGAGGTCATGTTCGTCGGGTTTCTCCACTGCAAAATACTGTCTCCCCACCCTTGCATCTGTCCTCTTTGGAAAGAAGTCACTACGCTCAGCCCACACTTAAGGGTGGGGAGTTCCGTTCCACCTCCTTAAGGAGAAATAGCCATCTAAATCATCTGGAATTCTTCTGCACAGGAGATATGTCTCTTTTCCTCACTTATTTATTTAATCAATTGTTTATATCAGTGTAAACTTGCGGATATTTATTTTATACTTTGGGTTGTAACCCAACACTATGTTATTTACTTTTTTGCTCAAATTGTTCCAGTTTTGGCCACAGGGAACCCTTTCCTTCAGCTCCTGTGTCCCTTTGACAAACCCCATCGTGTGAGTGTGTGTGTGTGTGTGTGTGTGTGTGTGTGTGTGTGTGTGTCTGTGTGTGTGTTTAGCACTTCCTTACTCTCCAGCACTAGAATATGCTCCAGGCTCACCTTGTATATTTCCTGCCCCAGCCCTCGAATCAGTCATTTCTCCAGGGAGCCCGGGCTCCTTTTACTGGGCAATGATATTAGAAATCAAGATCTGGCACTGGATGTGCTCATTGCTTCTGGGATGTCCTTGCTTCTAAGCCTTCTCAGCTGACAGAGCAAGCAAACTGATGTGCAGGTACTAACCTATGCATATGCGCGTATCTGTAAATATCTCTCTGTGTATCCATCTGCTGCAATAGTAGGCTAAGCATGAGTTCATACTGCTGTTCCTGACTCTAATCCAGTGCCTCACGGGTCATTCTAGCTTTTCCCCTTTGCTCATCTGTAATCTCCCACTCCAACAGGGAGAAACCTGGCTCCCACGATCCACTGACTTAACTGTTCAGTGCCAGTGTGCATGTACAGTGTGATTTCAGAACTGTCAACCTGCACCCCTGTAGGGAACAACTTTACCAACTAGAACACAGTGTTATGCACAGTTCCTTTTGCCTTTCGTTTTACAGACCCTGCTCGTTTCCAAAATTACTTAGGTCAGCATCTTTTCTCCCATCCAAACCTCTTTTTCTGGACTGGGTCTCCCCTTCTCCTGCCAATAAACCTGGCCTATGGGGCTCCGGCGGTGGTGTCCTCTGTGGGGACTGGATCTCCATGCCCCAGTGAGTCTCATCAGTCCCCTGTGCCATCACCCCCACCCCCAAACAGCCCAGCTGAATCCTCTTGACCCACCTGCCAAGCTCTGTGAACTCAAGGGTGGACCTGGCCCCAGGCCCAGCTCCAGTCAGTCTTCACACCTGCCTGAGGACCACTGCGCATCCCCCAGGACCCTACAGCAGGGGCCGGCCACTCTGGGCCCTGGCCAAGCTGTCCAACCATCCCGCTGGTCCACCTGGTAACCGGGGCCTTCTCGGGTTACTCAGAGGATCACTTTGCCTTAGAAACTCCAGCTGTCACCTCGGACGCATCAGTAACCGATGCCAAGGCCCTGAGCAGCAGAGGGCCGGCAACAAGCAAGTGTCCCCAGGTGTCCCGCGAGCACTGTGCTCTGTCACTGCAGCCACTGCCGTCACCGGGGAGGAAGGTGAGCAAACCTGGAGGGAGGTGGGGGACCCAGTACTCGGGGATGGGCAGCCCTGGGATGCCTCCCTCTCGTAAGCCCTGTTGGGAGCCTGGAGTCCTGTTTCCAGGGGAAGATGAGGGAGGAGAGTGACCCAGACGGGGAGCTCTGCGTGGGTGAGAGAGGGCTTTGGTCAACCTGCAGGGCTGCGGACGCACTGGAGGGCTGGACACAGCTCCAAAGCCCGGCAGGGTTCGCCTGCTGGCAGCCTCTTTGGTTCTGCAGGCCCCCCAGGCCGGGTGTAGGTGTGCTGGGAGTTGCCTGCTCTGGCCTCTGATAGGCAGCCCCGCCACAGGTCGCTGGTCAGAATAGGTGTGCACAGTTTCCAGCCGCGCCTCTTTGATCGTGGAGGAGCTGACTGCTTCTCTCGTGGTACAAGAACTGATCTCAGGCCCTTCCAAGACACGGGGATGCCCCCACCCCGCCTGGGCCCAGTGGACCCAGGAGTCCAGTGATGCCACCATGTGACAGAGTAAGTGTCCCTGAGGATCCATGGTGGCACCACTGCCTGCGGAAGAGGACCAGGGCCCCTGGGGTGGGCTCGGGAGTGAGCCTGCCAGCCTCGGGGTATGGCAGCTTCCACCCCACCAAGTGTGAGCAGTTCTCACACCGTGCACTCTGGTGGCAGGTGACACAGGTTCTCACTGAATGTCACTCAGGGACATTTCCTCCCAGTCCATGATGCTCTTGGAACCTTGGACCTCCTCCCTGCCCCCAACGGTTCTAAGAAGTTTCCCCAGGTGTCCTGGGAGAGGCCAGCTCCTGGGAGAGGGAGCCAGTGGGAGGATGACACCCATAGTGTGGGTGGAGGGCCCTCCAAACATCTTCGGAGGGCTGAGGGGTACCGAGACCAGGGCCTTCAAAATCCAGCCCTCAGAGGTTCTTCTAAGCCAGCATCAAGAAGTCCTCAGAACTATGGACTCCTACCCAGAAAACTAAGCCTCACCTATGACGTGTCACCCTCGCCTCCCCATGATGTGTTTGTGTCTCCAGCCCACACAATCATCTGCTTTTGGAGGATAGAGTCACCTCCCTTACCCCGAGCCTGTCCTAAGGCCAGGAGCCCAGAGACCCCGAATCAGCCATATCATGCTTCCTCAAGGAGGGCAATTCAAAGGGCAAATAACCCCCAAAGTCAGTAGGAATTTGTGAGCTCATACCACTGGGAAGTCCTTTTGTCCCGTGCAAGTTGGTGAATCAGGCACAACTGGATCCAAGAGTTCCGACAATATCCTAAGAACTCATCCTCCACATGGAGGCAGAGAGGAAGAAGTAGAGACTCAGACTAGCACAGGCCTTGAGTCTTTGAGCGGCATGCAGCCCAGCGTGCAGTCTCTCTTGCTCTCCAGCTGCTCGGACACCACTGCCATGCCAGCCACCAACCAGGGCTGGCCCGAGGACTTCGGCTTCCGGCTGGGCGGCTCGGGTCCCTGCTTCGTCCTGGAGGTGGCCGAAGGGAGCAGCGCACACACCGGGGGTCTGCGGCCCGGGGACCAGATCCTGGAGGTGGAGGGGCTGGCCGTGGGCGGCCTGAGCCGCGAGCGCCTCGTGCGCCTGGCCCGGCGCTGCCCGCGGGTGCCGCCCAGCCTGGGCGTGCTCCCCGGCCCCGATGGCGGCCCCGGCGCGGGATCCGGCTGTGCACCCCTGACCACAGCCTCGCGGGCCCCTCGATCCGGCCGCGGCCTCTCCCTGGGCCGAGAGCTGCTAAGATTGACCGGCCGCAAACGCCCCGACGCCGTGCACCGAGAGCGCAGGCGCAAGGCCCAGGAGTTCAGCCGCAAGGTAGGGCGCCCAGGGCAGAACGGGGCGGGGCCCTAGGAGGAGGGACGGTCTGGGGGGTGGGGCTCTAGGGACTATTGTTCTGGGGGGCGGGCACTGTGGGCGGGGCACGTCAGGGGCTTGATTTGTGGGAGTTGCTTTTCTTTATTTATTGAGGTAATACGGCTGCACAGCTCAGTAAATCTCACCTAGGCATACACCCTTGTAACTACCACCCTGATCCACCTGTAGATTAATAGAATACAGACAGTAATAGAATGCAGAACATAGAATGATTCCTTCACCCCAGAAGGTTCTCATGTGCCCCTTTCCCTGTCTATCTGCCCCAACCAGAGGTAGCTACTATTCTAACTTCCATCGTTATAAATGACTTTTGCCTGTTTGTGAACGTCATATAAATGGAATTATATAACACGTACTCTTTGGTGCTGGGCTTCTTGTGGTCATGTTATATCTGTGACTTTCATCCCTGTTGTGTGTGGTAGTGGATCATTCTTTCTATTGCCCGTATTAGTAACATAGTGTCTTAGTCTACTGCGGCTGCTGTAATGAACTGTCAGAGTGTGAGTGGCTTATAAACAACAAGAATTTATTTCTCACAGTTCTGGAGGCTGGGAAGTGCAAGAGCACAGTGCCAGCAGATCAGTGTCTGGTGAGGACCCACTTCCTGGGTCACAGACAGCGGCCTTCTTGCTGTGTCCTCACAGAGTGGAAGGGGCTAAGGATCTCTGTTGGGTCTCTTCTATAAGAACATTAATCCCTTAATGAGGGCTCTACCCTCATTACCTAAACACCTCCCAAAGGCCCCATCTTTGGGGGTTAAAATTTCAATATATAAATTGGGGAGGGGGACACAAACACTCAGACCATAGTACATAGTGTTATTTTTATTTTTTATTTTTTTAGAATTTCACTTTTTATTTATTTATTTATTTATTTATTTATTTATTTATTTATGGCTGTGTTGGGTCTTCGTTTCTGTGCGAGGGCCTTCTCTAGTTGCGGCAAGCGGGGACCACTCTTCATCGCGGTGCGCGGGCCTCTCACTATCGTGGCCTCTCTTGTCGTGGAGCACAGGCTCCAGATGCGCAGGCTCAGTAGTTGTGGCTCACAGGCCCAGTTGCTCCGCGGCATGTGGGATCTTCCCAGACCAGGGCTCGAACCCGTGTCCCTTGCATTGGCAGGCAGACTCCCAACCACTGTGCCACCAGGGAAGCCCAGTGTTATTTTTGAAAGAGCCATACCTGGGCTTCCCTGGTAGCGCAGTGGTTAAGAATCCGCCTGCCAGTGCAGGAGACACGGGTTCAAGCCCTGGTCCGGCAAGATCCCACATGCCGCGGAGCAGCTAAGCCCGTGCGCCACGACTACTGAGCCTGTGCTCTAGATCCCTCGAGCCACAACTACTGAAGCCCATGTGCCTAGAGCCCGTGCTCTGCAACAAGAGAAGCCACCGCAACGAGAAGCCCGCGCACTGCAACGAAGAGTAGCCCCCGCTCACCGCAACTAGAGAAAAGCCCGCGCGCAGCAACGAAGACCCAACGCAGCCAAAAATAAATAAATTAATAAAAGAGCCACGCCTATTTCAAGCCCCCACAAAACCGGGATCTGGCCCTGACTTGCACAGCAGTCTGGATGGCAGGTTGGCCACAGGAGGCCCAGGTTTGGGTCCCCCAAACCTCCAAAGTCATCTCCTGTCAGACTTTGGCACAAACAGGCTCTGAGTGTTCTCAGGTGGAAAGTTCAGACTTCCCTGAGGACTGAGAGTTAGGAGCCTGAAATGGCCAAGGCCTCCAGCCAAAAGAGGAGCCCAAGGCCTGAGTCACCTTCAGGAAGTGAAGCAGCCACCAGGAGAGGTGGGGACCCGGGCTGGGAAGGAAAGACTGAGGATGGTGTTGGCCTCAGGCCAGAATCCCAAGAAATCCCTGATCTGCAGATACCTATCCCTTTACTGGACCAATCCAGGCAAACCCAAGAAACCTGGGATGTGACACATATACGAGGAAGAGGCTGCCCAGTGTGATCATATCTACCGGCAAGGTCTCAGTGCAGCAGCTACCTCAGGCCATCCACCCTCATACACCTGTCCTCCAGGGCCTTCAGAGGTGCTCCAAAGGCCCTCATTTGGCTGAAACGCCAACCGAACAAGTGAGCCAGGAAATAGTCTGGAGCCTAGACACTCCCCTCTCCCTGCCTAGGGTTCAGGCCCCATGTAGATGCCAAACCCAATGTCCTGGAAACTTATCTGCTTGGTACTTGGGACGCCGCTTGAGTTCAGATACCATTCCTTGTCCTCCATGGAAGTGGATTTGCTCAGTCCTGCCCTTGGCAGGGTTTGGCCATGGGGTTTGGAGGCCAGGGGGCCAGGAAGCCGTGCTGGAGTTTAGCCATTGCCCAAATGGCTCCCAGCTCACTGCCCAGGTATCAGATCCCCACCCACCTGGCCTCTTCCAGCACCTAAGCTTGGCCCAGTCCTCACTCCTTCTAAACTGACCCCCCTCAGGAGCCTCACCTCTACCATGTGCCCCAGCATAAGCCCTTGTCTGGGCAGGACCTCAGTTGAGCCTTTCAGCCCCGTGCCCCCAAGCAGGCCAGCCTCTAGCCAGGTCCAGGCAGTCACTCACACATACACACAGGACTCAGCTCTGGCCTTCCGAGGTCACCAGTGTCCAACTCCTCAAAAGATGTGACTTTTTCCTATCTCCATAATAAGCTCGCCCATAATAACAAACATCAAAGATATTGATGCCTTTGCACCCGCCACAGTTTATTTTCACCCCCACAGAGTCCTCTAAGGGTCCAGAGGACTGACCTCTACATGAGGTCCCAGCATTCCAGACTCCTCCGTCTCAGCATGAAGCTCCAAGATTTCCCATAGAAGAGGAAGAGAGCGTAGAAGATTGTGCCTCACAAAATTAAACTTCTAAGCAATAATAACAAGGAATATGATAGGGTGATAAGTGGAGGCGAGCTGTGTTCCATAGTAAAGTGTCATAAATTTCTTTTCTTTTCTAGGAAGGGGCCAGAGATTAATGTCAGACTCGGGTCATTTTTTTTTTTTTTTTTTTGGTTGTTTGTTAAGTTTAGTTAAATACATGTGTTAATAATTTAATGGTAACTACTAAAAAAATAAGAAAATATTCATTAAAAAAAAAAAAAGAAGATTGTGCCTCAACTCTTAAGGGAGGAACCCACCCACTGCACCTCCCGTCAATGCTCATCGGCCAGAACCAGTCACACTGCTGCTTCGAAAGGATGCTGGGAAGTGTAGTCCTCTGTGTGTCCAGGAAGGAGGGGAGACCTAGAAATATTGGTGAGCGCTAGCGCCTTAATCCATTCCAGCTGTTGTAACAAACTAGCACAGATTGGGTGGCTCATAAACAACAGGAATCTATCTCTCACAGCTCTGGAGTCTGGAAGTTTGAGAACAGGGTGTCAGCATGGTTGAGCAAGGGCCCTCTTTGGATTGCAGACTTCTGGTTTTGTCCTCACATGGTGAAAGGGACGAGGGAGCTCTTTGGGGCTCTTTTATAAGGGCACTAATTCCATTCATGAGACCTCCACCCTCATGACCTAATCACATCCCAGAGGCCCCAGGTTTTCAACGTACAAATTTTGGGGGGACACAAACATTCAGACCATAGCAACTAGTAAAGTCTGCTGTAATGCCAGATGACCTGTTGTAGAACCAAAGGTCTGTCCCAGACTCCATGCAATCCCTGGAGAGCCGGAAGGGGGCCCATCAGAGCCCCCAGAAGGGCAGGGTGGACATGCAGACTTGGCCAGGAAGCAGGGCCAGGGGTCATGACCGAGGGAGGAATCTGACCAGCTGCCCAGGTCAGCTGTGGTGCATTTTCTGGCAAGAGGGAGTGCAGAGTGGTAGATTCTGGTTAGAGCTCCCCAAGCAGCTCCACAAATCCCAAAAAAAGACTGCCTCAGGAAGATCAACAGTGTCTGTGGAGCGCCTCCCCCCGTCACCCACCATTGGTTTTGGACAATCAGCTCCCAGATTCTCGCCAGCACTCTTCCTGCCCCAGATTGTCCTCCTTGAAGAGTCTGATATTTAATAGAAAATCCATTAGTGTCCCTTGATGGCGCATCATGCTTAGATGTAGGTTGAGAGCATCTCGGTAATAGCTGACACCAAAACCGCACTGTGGCAGGGGCCCCAGGAGGGAGGAACTATTTTTTCCTCTTTCTTACATAAAACATCTTTCCCCCTAGCCATGTTCTCCTTTGAATCGAGGCTGCAGCTGACTTTGATTTCAAAGCCACTAACCTTCCTCGGTCTGGCGGGTTCTCGAGAAGGGGTGCCTGGTTCTGCAGCCTGCCCCACGCACCAAGAGGGAAAGAAAGGTCGGCGGGGAAGCTGCGGGCAATGCGCCTCGAGAACAGCCGGCCACTTGCCAGCCCTTTGGTTCAGTTCTGTAAACGCTCACTGAGTGCAGCAAGCCCTGTGCTCGGGCCTGGATAGGAGTAAGGTGTCAGGTCTATGTCTCGGGCCATCACACCTGGTGAGGGAGACCTGGTGTGCAGGTGCCGGGACTCAGGCATGCACAGGGCGTGGCCTCTGGCTGGATGCCCTGGAAGCCACCTGCTAATACCTGCTCATCCTCTATGGTGTCACCACCTCTGGAAAGCCTTCCTTAATGCCCTTGTGCTACCACGTAGAAAGCAGCTGGATGTTCAGTTCTGAAGTTCAGGAGCAAGCTCTGGGCTGAAGATCAAGATCTAGGCATCACCATCTGGGGTCCTTGTCCAGAGCAGTGTCAGGGAGCACTCGTGGCAAGTCAAGGGGTGGGCTGTGGCGGGTAAGGACAGTCATATGGAAAGAGCAAGTATAGACAGTTCTGAGCAGGAAAAGGAAGAGGATGGTGGGGTTGGGGGATCAGGGAGGACTTTCTTTACTGGGAGAGATGTGAACATTTGTATGAGCTGAAGGGAAGGAGGCTTTGGAGACACTGAAATCCATGCATTTTGCCGCTGTTGATTACAGCCCTCTGATGAGCAAGGGCTGGGGAAACGGCTGTGAACAGGACTGGAGGGGAGCCTGCTGTCATAGCTGCTGACATGCCTGTGGGGAAAGAAACGATGAGCAAGCGGACAAATCAATGAACAATTATTTCAGATGATGATCAATGAAGGGAGGAAATAAACAGGGAGATGAGAGAGTGATGGGGGCCACTTGAACGGAGTGGTCAGGAAAGGCTCCCTGAGGAGGGGACTTTCAGGCTGACAGCTGAGTGACAAGTAGGTGGCAGGAAGAGAGGGTGGGGACTCTGGTGTGTGTGTGTGTGTGTGCAGTGGAATGTCTGTGGCCCTGTGGGTTGGCCTTGCCCGGGAGAGTGGAGGGTGGAGGGGAGGGTTGCTGGGTCTGTTGAGGAGTTTGGAGGTGGATGGAAGGGGGTACCGAACAGCCCCAGTTCTGGCTGAAATTGCACCTGCACGGTCCTGAGAGAGATGCCTGGCAAACTCCCAGGCTCACCAAGTGGCCCAGCCTCCCACCCCTGCTTCAGGGTTAGCTCAGGATGTCAGTACCCGGAGGCACCCCCAGACCCTGGACTAACAAGGCAGGGATCTCCTGGAGTATGGACAGGCAGTGGTTAACTGCTGCATTTTAAAAAGTATTAGTGGGAATTCCCTGACAGTCCAGTGGTTAGGACGCTGTGCTTCCACTGCAGGGGGTGCAGGTTCGATCCCTGGTCGGGGAACTAAGATCCCACATGCGGTGAGGCAAAAAAAAAAAAAAAAAGTATTCGTGCCAGGCACAAAAGCCCACATAGTATATGATTCCAGTCATAAGAAATATTCAGTATGAGCATCCATAGAACAGAAAAATAGGTTAGTGGTTGCCCGGAGCTGGGGAAGTAGGGAATGGGGAGTGACCGCTTAATGGGTACAGGGTTTCCATTTGGGGTGATGAGAATGTCCTGGAACTAGAAGGTGGTGATGGTTACACCACATTGTGAATGTACTTAATGCCACTGAATTGTACATATGAAAATGGTTACAGCGGTAAATTTTATGTTATGTGCATTTTTACCACGGTAAAAAATAAAGGGAAAAAAAGGAGCAATGACAACATGTATGCCTTTTCCTGACTGTATAAGTCATATAAGCTCACTGTTTAAAAAATGGAAACCATTGACATAAAAATAATCAAAATCGCTATAAACCTTAGTGCATATTCCCTGTGCAGACATATGTGTAATTATCTATGATAAAAATGTAACACCATGTGTTCCATTTGAGAACCTGTTTTTTTCACTTACCTGTTTTATCACAAACATTTTCTATGTATTTTATAGCAGCTTTATTGAGATGTATTCATATACCATACAATTTATTCATTTAAAGTGTACACTTCAATGGTTTTTAGTATATTCACAGAGCTGTGCAACCATCACCACAATTTCAGAACTTTTTAATCACCCCAAAAAAGAAGCCCTGCACCCATTAGCCATCACTCCCCATTTCATGGTTTTTAAATAAAGACCTACAGCATCATTCTCTCTGGCCAAATGGTACCACATTGCATCAAACCTTAAACACTGTCAATTGCAAGATGAACTTGTTTTATTTACCACCAAGAAAGAAAAATCCCTGCCAACTGACCCATGACACATGCTTCCTTATCTTCTTGTCACTTAATTTGTAGTTAGTGGAAGAGGGCTTTTAGACTTATTTGGACATATTTAGTACTCGCAATGTATATAACTCAATGGGAGTAACAATATGAAACCTATGACCAAATTCATACATACACAGGAATGACAACTAGCCATAGGACACAACCTGATTTCAGAGATGTTAAAATTTTTTTTAAAAAAGTGCTCACCCTAGAATCGATGATATCCAATATTGCAGAGTATGGAGTGAACTTGGCTGTGAAACAACAGAAGTTGACTCTGCTAACTGAGGCAGAAAAGGAATTTGTGGGAGGAAGAGTTCATAGAATCAGTGCTGGAGACCTAGGCTTAGGAGCAAGAAGGGATGGGCCACCCAGAGCACAGCTGTCCTAAATACCCTTCAGGATGAGTCTGCTCAGGGCACGCTACAGGGCTCTGCCACTGCCCTGAACAAGCTCTGTGTCCCCGCATCTCTGCATCATTCCTTCAAGAGCCAAAGCCCTGGGCAAGAGCCTCCGATTGCCCGAGGCTGCAACATAAGGCCCAGGATCTTGCCTCTCACCTGGTTGGGGATTTCCTCCCATCTCGGCTGCATAGCCAAGGAAATATCCCCCAAATGGGTGTGCTACAATTATTTAGCCTGTAATGTCAGATATTTATACTGCTTCCAATGTCTCAGTATCATAAACAATGCAGAGGCGAACCTCTTCACTCATATATCGTCATGCACTTGTCAGGACACGTCGAGGATACATTCGTAGATGCAAGATCATTGGGTAAAATGACAGGTGCATTTTTAGGCTTTGGACACTCTTACTGCCCATGTCCAGTAGGCTCCTCTGAGTAGATGTGCTTTGTCTGGCATCAGCTGGTTTGCACACTAAGGTGAAGAAAACAAAAGTCCAGAGGGAGCATTGAGGGAACCAGAATTTGGGGTGACGCGTGCACTCCAGGGCTTTTTCGTGGAGCCAGAATGTTCTCTGTGGGATCTCTCAGCGGAAGAGTGTGGTGGAAGGGAGTATAGTGTTATAATAATAGTAACTAGCAATTACAGAGTGCTTGGCACGTGTTTTAAGCCCTTATATGGATTCCTTTAATCCTTACAATATTCAGTAGAAGGGCTGTCTCTGGGTTTGAATCCTGATTCCATGGCCTTGGGCAAGTCACCCCACCCCTAGCAGCCTCAGTTTCCTTAGATATAAAACAAAGATGCTGGCCCCACCCACCTCGTTGGGCTACTGTGAGGTCTGAAATGGCATGGTCTGGGTAAGGAGTTCTCACGGGGGCCCAGAAGGGGCTGCCACGTCAGCTGTCCTGTGGGAGAAAGGGAGGGAGGTGACTGATTCCCTGGTGTTCTGCCCTGGGACCCTTGTGGCCGCTCATCAGACCCTTCCCCGCAGGTGGATGAAATCTTGGGGGACCAGCCGATGACCAAGGAGCGGGTGTTCGCTGCTCTCAAGCAGTTCGCGGCTGAGCAGCGGGTAGATGAGCTGGTGTGGGCGCTCACCCTGGTGCTGCCCCTCGAGGCCCGTGGGCCCCTCCTGGAGAACCTCAGGTACCTCAACTGGGGGCAGGATGGGCAAGCAGGGGTGTCCACTCTCCCACCACCCCCCCAGGCTCTGCTGCTGCTGTCGCTGTGTGGCCCGCTCCTGAGCTGGACCCCAACACCCCGTCAGCCCCAGGATATGGGTGGGCCAGTGACCCCGAAGGCTGACCCTGGGAAGGGCAGCTGTTGGCTTTGCTGGCTGCCAGGGCATCACTTTGAGTGAGAAGGAAAGGGCTGCCAACTGCTGGGCTGGGACGGTCTGCAGAGAAGACCCACCTCCTGAGCTGAAGCCACAGTCTGCCCTGTTCTGTCCAAAACCCGATCACAGAACTCTCCAGTGTGACACCAAGACACTCCTAGCTCTTCATTGAGAGGGAGTAATGGCGCAGTGTCAAGACAAGGAAGCCTGGAGCTGTGCTGTGTCCATCCCGGGCGCCACCCCCCCATCCTATACACAGTGTGTTCTCTCTGCCCTTTGATGATGCCAGCTGCATGCCAAGAACATTGCCAGGGCCCTAGAGGAACACTCTCTCACTGAATCCCACCAGCACTATTATTGTCCCCATTCCACACAGGTAGACTGAGGCTCAGAGAGGTTAAGGGACTGGCCCAAAGTCACACAGCAAATGAGTAGCAGTCACAAGAACATGAACCAATTAGCTGTGCACTTTCTGCTCAGCTTTGGACCTTCTAAATTCCTCCTTCAGGGAAAAAAAAAAAAATCTCCTGGTAGGTCCACACCTGGAGTGGCCTTGGGAATCTCCCGAAACCGGCCCCCACCTCCACCCCCATCCTGCCCTGCACCGCACAGCTTTGATCAGGCCCCCCTGGGCCTGAATGATGTGTTCCCTGCACCGATCCTGCAGGGCTGGCTCTCCACCCCCTGCCTCCAGGGTCTGTGACGCTCCCCCACCCCCGCCCCTCCCCCTTCCTGGGCTCAGCCCGCCCCCTCCCCTCGCTGCCATTCACCCCGCAGCCTGCCCCTCCCTCTGGGCCTGGCCAATGTCAGGGATCGGGCTGGCCACCCCCACTCCCCAAGCCCGGGCGCAGCGTCTCCGCTCTGCAGCAGAGCACAGAAGGCCACCAAAAGAGGCCACCATGAGCTGCCTGGGGTGAGTTAGGGGCCTGCCCCTTGCTGGGAAAATCCGGAGAGAGAAAAAGTTATTTCTAGAGCCAAATTTGCAGAGCAGATGAGGCGCTGGCGCTGAGGGCTCCCTGGGGAGGTGATGGATGGGGAGCCCCCCACCCCGCCCCTCCGCACCAGGGCTGGGCCAGGGGCCGGGCGGCCAGGCTGTCCCTGGGAAGTTGGCATGCGTGTCTTAAGGCTGTTAGCAGCCAGACTCAGCTGGAGGCCCCCTCGGTCCCTCATCTCCCTCCGGCGCTGCCCAGGCTTCCGTCCCTGCCGCCTCTGCCGGGCCAGCCGGTCTGCCTCCCGGGACAGCCCCTACGCCCGCCTTTCCTGTCCGCGGCTCGTCCCTGAGCGGCCGGCAGCGGGTCAGGAAGAGCCGGGGTGGAGGAGGCACCCCCTTGGGCACGCTCGATTTAGAGCCTGGGAAGCGGGAACCCTGCACACCTGGGGGTGCCCAGTCCCCGCAGCGTCCCCGTCCCCAGGGCGCTGCTGGGGAGGATGAAACAGCAGCCTCTGTTGTCCGCGCGTCAAGGGCGACAGGAAAATTGGGGAGGCTGCTGGAGGAGGGGGCGGTGCCCAGCTGGGCTCTGCAGGGAGAGGGGTGCCCTGGCAGCGTGGCTTCAGCCACCCATCCCCCCACCTCCCCACCCCCCTCCACCAGGCTCTGGTGTACTGGTGCACTCTGGTGCCCATGTACTGGGTTCCAGGGATGAAGTGATGATCCCCACGCAGCACCTTCCCGAGAGAGCTCAGAGAAGGCATGGAGGACTCAGACAGTTTTCTGTGATTCTGAGAGCTGAGCACCAGCCGGGGGGCAGCTGAGAATGAACTCAGCACAGGGCAGTCAGGGCAGGCTGCTTGGAGCAGGCAGCAAGTTCCAGTGCTGGAGCTCAGACAGTGACCGGTGGGGTGTGGCATGTGCCCTGTGGAGGTGGGAAGATAGTTCATCAGGGCCAGGCATCTAGCCACAGAGGTGGAGCCCGGAGAGCCAAGGCGAGGGTGGTGCCACACACAGCCCAACCCTGGGTACCCAACTGTGCCTAGCTGTGACCCACCCTGCCTTGGTAGAGGGCCAGGAAGGGCTCTGGCCTTGGGACCCCCCCGACTGAGGAGAGACACGATTTGAATGAGAGGTGCAGCAGCAAAGGGTAGGTAAAGATACACGTGTGTGTGTGTGTTGTGCTCATGTGTGTGCACACTCGACAGAGGCTGGAACCCACCCAAATCACCGTGTGGCCTCTGAGGGGTGGTCCCAGTGGCCAAACTGGAAGACCTGGGGAGAAAGGAGAAGGAGCAGTGAGACCATGAAGTTCGGCCATCCAGTGCAGTAGCCACTAGCCACGTGTCACTCTTTAACATTGAATTTAATGAATATCAAATACAATTTAATATTCAGCGTGGCCTCATCATCTTAGCATGGCCAGGGTGAGATTTGGGTCAGTGGCGATGTTGTAAGTAAAGGGTCTTATCTTTCTTTACGACAGCAGTTCCTCCTGTGGCTCAGAGCCTAATTTGGGTCTATCCCCAAAGGAATCCCAGTTTGATGAAGTGATAAAATGACTTTCTAATTAGGACAGGCCAGGTAGTTTGGAAAGCGTGACATGGATAGGAGGGAACAGGAAAGCAAAGTCAGCTTTGTGCTCTGCTAGTGTTTCAGGAAAAAATGCAAAGAAGGAAAGGGTCAGGGGTAGGGGTCGGGAGAGGAAACAGCTGAGGTGGTGGAGGAAGCTGTGTTTTGAATCCCAGCAGACCTAGCTCGGACCCCCAGTCCACTCACTGGCTGTGTGACCTTGAGCAGTTTCACTAACCTCTACACTTTATCCATAAAAATGGGGTTGGTCATTTCTACTTGTTCCCAGTTGGGTTCTTGGTAGGAAAGCATATAAATGGCTTGAAATGCCAATTTCAAGCAGAAAAGAGATTAGTTGAGAATCTGGGGGATAGGGTGTGAGCACCTCCTTCACCCTCTTCTGCTTTAATGACAAGTGTCAGAGACACCATCATACAAAGTTCCTTGCAAAATTCTATGACACTGTGTAGGGGGAAGTGCCAGGCATCTAGTATGTGCTCAGTTAAATTGGTTTCCCCTAGGGAAGGTCTCTTTCTCCCTAGAGAGGTTCCTTGACCATGGCACTATTGACATTTGGGGTCCCATGTTTCTGTGTTGCTGGGGGCTGTCCTGCATGTTGTAGGGTGCTTAGCAGCAACCCTGGCCTCTGCTCCCTAGATGCCAGTAGCCCACCCGCCTCCCACTTGCCATTTTGTGACAACCAAAACTGTCTCCAGACAATGCCAAACGTCCTCTGGGGGGCCCCGCAGTTGAGGAACACTGCCCTAGTGTGATCTGCCTTTGGTAGCACCCTCTTGCTGGGCAGACATTTCAGCAAGACCAGCCTGGCCCACCCTATGCTGCCATGGGTCATCTGGCCAGATGCAGCAGCTGCTGGCCCCTTTGGTGCCTTCACTGTGCTGGGGTGGCAGAGGGGGGAACCTGGCCCCAAGGCAGCGAGTGCACTGCTGGCTGTGTCTGGATTCAAGCAGGAGCATCTGCTCTGCGGTCACGTCTCCAGTGCCCATGGCAACGTGGGCAGTCTTCACAGCCTCAGGCGGGCCTGGTTCTGGATGCTGGGCCATCACAGCTGGTACCAAACAACCAGGAGTGGCTCTATCATGATGGGACGGCTGTGGCCCCGTGGATGACAGGGAGCTGTGCTCACTGTGAGGATTCTCAGACACTTCTCCCCCTGGCAGGGCTGAGGCCAGGCGTGGGGAGGACTCCGAATGAGGACTGGCTCTGGCTTCCTGCTGCTGCAGGGGAGACATAAAGCCGTGAGAGGTCACCCCAGAGTGGTGGCCTCCCTGGGGCCAGGCATGCAGGGCTGAAGTGTGTTGGGCAGCACGGCCTGGACAGAGGACAGAGACTGACCGTCAGGGCTGCAGGGGCCTCCCTGTGACGGGCTGCAGGAACCCCCAGGCAGGATCATGGAGGATGTTCCCCCGCAAAGACTGAGGCGGAGGCAAAGTCCCCAGGGCTTCCTGCCTCTGCCGTTCCAGCCTGTCTGGGTGGTGGCCGCCTCCTTGTGCTGAGCCCCCCAGCCCCTGCCCCCAGCGCCCTGCCCCTTTGAGGCTGTCCCTGAGAAACCCCTCCCAGGATGCCCTGGGCGGGCTCCCAGGCATCTATCCTTTGGTCCTCAGAGCTCAGATTCTCACTCTTTCCAGCCTGAAGCTAGGACTCGGATCTGCAAGAAATGACAAGGCAGTGGGGGCCCTGGGGCCTGCTCCTGCTGTGTCTTCCAAGGCCTGGCAGGCCCAGAGCCGGAGGAGGAGTCCAGACCCCCTTTCCTGTTATCTCCGTCTCTTCCCCTTAGCTGGTCCTCCCCTCACCTCTCCCAGTAGGACACGCCCATCCCAGGGAGGCCCTCTATTCCCCCCCCCCACCGCCCTCGCCTGGCACTTGCCCCAACCCGGCTGCCCCCTCCTCACTTCCACTCACTCGCCACGTCTCATTAACTTGACTTCCTGTGTTTTAGAATTTGGCCACTTGTCCCATCCCAACATCCTTTGCTGTGCCCCTCCCAGCATCACCCCTCCCCTGGTGTACCAAAACCTTCGGGGTCCCTCCACCTTCCCTTAAATCCTTATACCCTCCCATGGCTCCTCACTGTTCTGAGTGCAGCTTGAGCGGCTGACAACGGCATTCAAGGCCTCCTTCTCTAGCCCCTTCTCCTCTGGAGCTTCCCCCTGCGTGGGAAGGGAGGGTCTCTCTGGCCGACACCTGCTGAGTCCTCGAGTCCCAGCGCAAAGGCCACCTCCTCCAGAAAGCCTTCCCAGGCTCTGCACAAGGCAGTCGGACCTTCCTCTGAACGGTCGGGTTCGGCCTCGCTGCAGCCGGGTGTTGGGGACTCTCCGGAGCGCCGCGGCCCGAGGGGTCGGAGGCGAGGCGCCTGGGGAGGTGCTCGTGGAGGGGGCCAGAGGAGGCAGCGTGATGGCCTCGGTCAGCCCCAGCTCGCGGGGAGCTCACTGAAGGGTCCCCCGGAGGGGCGGGGCCGGGCGGGGCGGGGCGGGGCCACCCGAGAGGGGGCGGGCGCGGGGCCTCGGGCCCAGCCGGCTCGGGAGGGGCCGAGAGCGCTCGCCCAGCAGAGGCGCGTGGAGTCTCGGTGCCCTCGCTCTGCTCGCGGGCTCCGCCACCCGCTGCCCATCGGCACCTGCCGCGCCGCCGTCGCCGGCTTCAGATGGGGAAGGACCAGGGCTTCTCTCGGCACTTTCGGTAGTTTCCCCACTGCGCCCCGAGCCCCCGGGAACCGCGCGCCCTGGTGCGACGGACCCGCCTCCGGCTGACTTGAAAAGGGGTGGGGCTGGGACACTGAGGGGCTTCGCTGTCCTGGGTGGGCACCCACCGAGCCTGGCTGGGGGCGGGGGCTTGGGAGGGCAGGCATAAACCGGAAGGTTATTAAAGGGGCGAGTTCCCCGCGCTAGGCGCCTGGAACCCGTCCGAGGCCCTAGGGGTCGGGGATCCGGGTCGGGGATCAAGGGCTGGGATTGAAAAGCCCGCTTTCCTTCCTACGACCGGACTGACTGAGGGAACTGGGCAGAGAACAAGGTGGGGAATGTGGTGGAGAGAGAGGACCCTATGGGAGCCCCGGGTAGGAACCTGGAGTTGGATTTAGACCTGATCCCCCAGAGAGAACAGAACTGACTCTGAGTGCAAGGTCATTGTGTGGCACCCAGAAGAGCCCTGTGGTCACAGAGAAGCTTCTCGGCATAGCAGGGACCTGGGAGTCCTGCGGCAGCCATAGCCAGGCTGTCAGGTCAAAGGGGCATCAAATCCATCAGACACAGTGGTCCATGCATCTGGATCTGCTGGGCCAGTCAATTCAGAGCAGACCCAGGGCTGGGGTGCCTAGGCCAGACTGAGCCGCATGGAGGGCACACCACACCAGCCAGAAAGGGCGTCTGGCACACCAGGCAGCCTTGGCTTCCGTCTCAGCCCCGAGAACACCAAGGAGGGAATGGGCCACCCAACCTTCTCCTACCTGTGCAGTTGGTGACTCACCTGGTTTCCACTGCAGGGGCGGGGTGGCGGCGTTTCTTATTGCTGCTAGAGGGTGGCAGGTTGGACCTAGGGGCTGGGGGTGTTGGGCTGATACCTTCTGGAGCCTGGGGCCGGAGCCAAAGTGTAAGGTAGACAGTTTCCGGCTTGTCATCTCTGCTTTGCCTGAGCATGAGGCATGTGGGGAATGTGCAGGCCAGGCGGATGGAGAAGCCAGGCTCTGGAGACCTTGACTGACCATCTGGGGAATGCGACTGAGGCTCTAGATTTTCGGGAACCACTGGGGGTGGGCAAGGATGAGTGGATCAGGCGATGACTCTCCTGGCAGAGTTGAGCAGGCCATCATTCTAACCTCCTGGTTGCCTGGGACATCCAGATCTGAAGCAGAGCTCACGGGGGTGTGGGGGGCAGGCCCTGATGCACCCTCCTCCCCGAAGATCCACATCCCTTCCCTCCCACCAGGCAGCTTAGTCTGTCCACTGACCTTATTAAACTACCCACAGAGATCAGGGGAACTTAGTGGGGGCCGCTGTGCGACATCAGAGGCGTTGTATTTCAGCTGGCTGCAAGGCCGCTGCTCCCTCCCCTCCTCCCATGCCCTTGGCACTGGCTCCTGGTCGAAAGAACAGGAAAGGGAGCCTTGGGATGCAGCCAGGGAGGCCTCGATAGCAACCAGACCTTCAGGGGCCCTCGACAGAGCCCTGCCACAGTGCGGAGGTCCAGAGGCAGGGCTTCCATCTCAGCTGTGCCGAGGGCAGCCGAGTAACCCTGGAACGTTAGGGATCCTCTCTGAGCCTCAGAATCCTCTGCCATGGGCCAGGGAGTCCACCAGGATGTTAACTGCTGCATTACTCAGAAGTATGGGTGGGCCACTGGTAGACCCCCATTTACTGAGTCTCTGAGTCCCAACCATGTGCCAAGCCCTGGCTGGTCCCTGTGGGTCACACCCAAGCTTCAGACCCAGCCCTCTGAGAGCTTCCAGCCTTGCTGAGAAGACCTATGGGCACCAAGGAAACATTCCAGGGTGTGGACCCCAACAAGGGACTGTGTGAGCCTCCCCACTGCCTCTCATCACTTCCAGGGTGACTCCTTTTAGAGCAGGGTCCACAGTACCTTCAGCTTTGAAGCCCAGAGCCTGGCTGGCACAGATAGCAGAGACTTCCTAAAACATGTTGGACAAAACTGGAGGAAGGCCAGTGTTGGGTGTTGAAGGGCGAGCCCAGTTTAGCTAGGAGAGCAGAGAGAGTGTGCTAGGTGGGGGCCACAGCCTGGGCAAAAGTGTACAAGACAGGACTGCATGTGGTGGTCCTGGCACTTTCTGAGGCGGCAGCTGTAGAGAGGGCTGCTGGGAGAAGCAAGCTGGGAGATGGGGAGTCTGATGAGGGTCTGGGCGAAGTCTGACCCCGGAGCGGATTGTGGCTTCAGTTTTCTCCAGCAGAGTTGCCTGGAATGAGACAGGGAGATGGTGGGTGGTGGGGACCCCTATCTGGTGTTTGGCCTGGCTGGTGGGAGGGCATGAGATGAGGGAGTCTGGGAGAGGCCAGAGATGGGAAGACAGAGGCAAGAGGAGGAACGGGCCCATGGACGGGCTTTGAGGGCACTGAGGGCCCCGAGGCCAGAGTAATGGGGACAGTGGGAACGAGACTTTCCCAAAGTGCAGCAAGCAGGGCGCCGTGGCCTTCGTGTGGCCCGGGCCCGTTGGGGCGCAAGTCCGGGCACCGAGGGGTACACTTGGGGTGTGGGCTGCTGATTCCCCCGCCACCCCTGGATGGAGGGGAGAGCCGAGGGCAGCGCCCACGAAGAGAAGTCTTTGGGCCGAGGTTTGCCGAGTTCGGGGCGCGATCGGGGGCGCGCCCCGACTCTGCTGTCCTCGCCGGCAGGATCTTCATCCCCAAGAAGCACCGGGCGCGCTTCGACGAGGTCGTGTCTCAGGGTCTGCTGGGCAAGCTATGCCGCGCCCGGCGGGCGCAGGGCGCGCAGCGGCTGCGCCGGAGCCGCAGCGAGGAGCGGCCGGAGCGCCTCCTGGTGTCCACGCGCGCCAGCGCCGCCCCGCGCCGCCCCGACGAGCCTCCCCAGCGCAAGGCCGCCTCTCTGCTCGGCAGCCGCGCCGGCCCCGGGGGCGCGCGCAGGTACCCGAGACGCGTGGGCGCGGGCTGCGGACGCCTCTCGGTCGGTGGGCTCGGGATGGAGACCCGGGCAGAGGGCGCGGGGGCGAAGCGAGGACACCTGGGGGTTGGGGTCCAGGAGAGGTGAAGGGGAGCGGGACACTGGACGTCGTCATCTCCTGCACCCCCCAGGCTCCTCTCCCCAGGGAAAGGCAAGCTGCTCGCCCCCCACCCGCCCCTTCTTTCTCCCCAGGACGGTCCGAGTCTACAAGGGCAACAAGAGCTTCGGCTTCACGCTTCGCGGCCACGGACCTGTCTGGATCGAGTCTGTCCTGCCTGGTGAGGTGTGGGTGGGTTGTTCAGGATGGGGTGAAGGAGTCTGTCAGGCCGATGCTCAGCAGCCCCTCCCCCTTTCAGGTACCAACCTCAAGTAGCCTGTGTCCTCTGAGTGTCCCAGAGCAGCAGATCCAAATCATCCACCTTCCCCAGTCAGGACAAACCCCCTCCAAGTTCAGGGTCACCCCTGCGCCAAGTGAGCCAAGTTCTCCATCCAGATCTTTCCTATGTCCACAGGGAGGACTAAGGGCACTGCCTGAGACACTGGGGCAGCCGGGACAGAGCTGGTGCCCGCCCAGGCTGAGCCCCAGCCAACATTCCCATTCCCTGGGAACTGGGCACTTGCTGGGCAGGCAGCAGGGCTTCAGGACCTCTTCCCACTATCCAGCCCCCAGCCCCCCAAATCTGGACTCCCCTCCTCCTGCCACCTGGCCAGCCCCTTCTTGCTCCTGGAATGGTGCATCTTGAAAAAGGCAGTCTTCTCAGTGAAGGAATTCCTTCTTCCCACCCTTCCAGTGGGGCGTTGAGGGGAGGGAGGGAAGAAACCCATTTATTGTGGAGGCAGCCCATTCCCTTGTGGAAGGTCTCCGTGGACAGACATATCTCCTGGTACTGAATTGAGCTCTCCCTCCCTGTAACCAGCCCACAGGGCTGGGTCACCTGCTCTGTCCCCATCCCCTCCCAGCACCTGAACATGATGCTCCTAGTGAACCAGCCCCATCGGTGCCCCTGCTGACGCTGAGTTCTTTCTACCCTTCTGCATCTCACATCTCCAGAGCATGGATTTGTGAGAAGGGCTCTTCTGATCCCTGGGAAAGTGCCTCAGTGCCTTTGCATCACTGTTACGGCCTTCGGATCATTCTGAGACCCAGTCCATCTTGGACTGTGTCAATGACATCACTAAGTCATTGACACACTGTTGTAGAGAAAAGGCCCAAGGCTGCTCTCTGGGGAGCTTCCTCTAGGCATGATTAATCTCTCCTCTTTGGATATGTCTCTTCCAACTTTGCCATCACCCCCACCCCCACCTCCCTGCCTCTCCCTCATGTGTAGCCAGAGATACTTGGCCTGGGGCCATGTTAAAATCCAGGGGTGCTGTTCTCCCCAACCCAACCTCCAGGCTGGTAACCCCATGCCTTCCTCGTCATAGGAAGCCAAACGGGTGCTTCGATGGGAGCTTTTACAGATGGGGAAACAGGGCTTGAGAGACTGGCAAATCAAGGACTAGAATCTGGCGTCTCCTGACTCCTGATCCAGTGATCTTTCATCCCTTGCTACTACCTCTCTGGCCTTTCCACCCCAGCCTGGCCCAAGCTTCCAGGCAGGCCATGTTGGATTTGTCACCATCGCCCTCTCCCCCTTTTCAGTCCCAGGAAAAAAGACTCCCCCTGGCCCCCTCTCTCAGGAATTCTTCCCTGATCATTCCCCTTCCTCTCCTGACAATCCCCACCTCAAGAGAGAGCCAACTACTCACAGTCTGAGAGTATATTTAGGCATCTATCATTTCCCCCCACTTGCTTCCACATCAAATTTAGAGTGATGAATAATGAAAGAGGCAGAAAGAAAAAAAAATCTGTATCCAAAGGAGCAAACTTAGCAGCTCCCCCTTCTCCAGGTATCAGGTACTGGGTTAGGGCTGACCTGCAGGGCCATGAAGGCAAAGAGTGAGAATTAGCTGCTCCCATGTGCTGAAAATGTAGGTTTTATTATTCAGACATGGTGACGTCAACGGGTCAGGAGATGACTGCCATTAAAAAGATGGTGTGTTACAGCTCCCAAGAGGAAGGGGCATGGCACACCATGCCACAAAGGGCCACACAGGGAAGCACCAGGATTGGTCAGGAGGCAGAGGGAGCAAGAGAAAACATGGGCAAGAGCCCTTTTTTTTTTTTTTTTTTTTTTTTGTGAAGAAATGGGTGAGGCAGGGTAAGCCAGCTAAGCAGGTTTACAAACAACTAGTTTGAATAAGTTCAGAGGACTCTGAGGCATAAGGGCTGTCCCTAGTTGTCTGGCACGTGGCCATGGGGTGGTGAGGGCAGGGGGATAGTGGCCCGGACGGTGCGAGTCCCATAGAGGAAGGATTGGTTGGTGTGCACGGGAAAGATGCACTTGCAGACCAGTCGTGTACCATCTCTAGGGATTGGCTAGCCCTGGAGGGACAGTCCCTCCAGTGTCAGCAAGGTCCCAAGATGTCGAAACATGGTTAATTCTTCATGTTTCCCAGCCTGAGGGAGGAGCCTCCCTCTAGACACATCTTCTCCTAGTGACAAAGGCACAGAGGAACTTATGACGTGGACCTTCGTACGAGGGGTCGAGAATAGAGTATAGAGTATAGCGTCCTCTGCGGGTGTGCACACCTTCCTTTTCTGCTCTCCTCCCCCAGCTCAGGGCTGACCAGTGGTCCACGCCGGGTCCCGAGCACTCGCACCCTCGCCAGGCGATCGCTCCCTGCTTCGAGCAGCTGGGAGCAGAGGGGCGCCGGCTCTAATGTGGGGCTGCTGGCCTGAATTTGGCTCTCCTCTGCCACCCATCCCGCTTCTCGCCTGTAAAGCAGGAGGACGACACAGGGGTCCCCGAGGGGGTCACCGCTCAGCTGACCGCACCCTCTCTCCTCGCTTCCAGGGAGCCCGGCTGACAACGCTTCCCTCAAATCGGGCGACCGGATCCTCTTCCTCAACGGACTAGACATGAGGTCAGAGGCTACTGGGGTCACCGGAGCTTGGTGGCAAACAGTCCCCAGGACTCCTGACTCTTGGGATACCCCGGCCATGGGCCTCTGACCAGCTGGTCCCCAGTTTGTCCCTCTTCTCACAGGAAGTCTTGAATCCACCCTCCCACCCTCTCCAGGATGTCAAATCGTCCTTCCAACCAGGAAACACCCCAGCTCCATGCAGGGGGCACAGAGTCGAATGGATTATGTGTGTCTTACCCTTAAGGGGGGACCCTGCCCAAGAGTGGCGTGGGCATGACCCCTTCTGTACCCAGAAGTGTCCAGCTGGCCCTGGGCCTGGAGCTTCTCCTGCAGAGGAGATTAACGAGCAGGAGAGGCAGGGCCCTGGCTTCTGGTTCTGGCCCAGCCGTGGGCTTGCTGTGTGGCCTCCACCGGCAGTACAGGGAGGTCTGGCCGGTGGCTTTGGGCGGGGCTCATCCTGGGCAGGCCCTCCTGGGCCATCTCTGCTCGGCAGGAACTGCTCCCACGACAAGGTGGTGTCCATGCTGCAGGGCAGTGGTGCAATGCCCACGCTGGTGGTGGAGGAGGGGCTCGTCCCGTTCGCCAGCGGTGAGACCCCCACTGGCCCTTGGCCGCCTTGGCCCACATACCCTGCTGGGGTCGCCATGGGTGGGATTTATGAGTCTACAGAGGACTCTGCTTGTCCCCCATCTCTGCAGCTTCCCTCTCCAGGTGGTGCTGTAAAACCCAGTGGGGTGGACTCAGGGGCTCTCCCTCCTCCCTCCGTGGGGCACATCCCCAGGTGTGCCTCCCAATGCATGGCGCTCACCCCAGTTCGGGAGGTCCCCTGGCCCCAGCTGCCAGGAAAACCACGCCTGGCCTGGGGACGCAGGGTCACCCGGGCCTCTCCTTCCCGTGGCCCCTACAGACTCCGACTCGATGGACTCTCCCAACCCGTCGTCGGCGCTCACCTCCCTGCAGTGGGTGGCGGAGATCCTGCCGTCCAGCATCCGGGTGCAGGGGAGGACCTTCAGCCAGCAGCTGGAGCACCTGCTCACGCCCCCCGAGCGCTATGGGGTCTGCCGGGCCCTCGAGAGCTTCTTCCAGCACAGGTGGCTGGGCCAGGGTGGTGGTGGGGACCTGCCCTGGGTAGACCCCGATTCCTGCCCGGACTCACCATCGGGGTCTCCCTGCCTGAGCTTCCTAAGCCCCCTTCTCCTGAGGGAGGCTCAAAGGACCCGAGTAGGGGTAGGGGCCATCGGGGCTGCCCTAGAACAAACCCTGACTCTGAAACCTCCTAGCCACGTGCCCTGGGCAAGTCACAGCCTTCCCTGTAAAGTGAGGCCGGCAGCGACCCCCTGCAGGGTTGTTGGCGGGACCCTCACAACACCCCGCTGTGGGCACTTGCCACCAGCCCCGCCCTGTTAGGCTTGGTTTAGCATCTTTCTTTTCGCACCTCAGCAGCAGCAGGAGTGTTTATCACACGCCTCAGCCCAGAGGGTCGTTTCATGGTCCCTGCAAAGCCAATCACTTGTTCATTACCTTTTTTTGTTTAAACAAAAATGTATATTTGTTGAAATATAATCCACGTATCATACAATTCACCCATTTGAATGTACAATGCACTGGTTCTTCGTACATTCACAAATATGTGTAACCATCATCATACTCAATTTTAGAACACTTTCATCAACAAGAAAGCCCCAGCCCTTTCGCTATTGATTGCTCTCACCTCCTGCCGCTCCTCCTTCACCTTAAACAACCACTAATCTACTTTCTGTCTCTGTAGATTTCCCTGTTCTGGACATTTCATATGATGGAATCATACAATATGTGGACTTTCATGTCTGGCTTCTTTCATTTAGCATGTTTTCAACATTCATCCAAGTTATAACACCCACAGTCGCTCCTTATATCCATGGGTTCGGCATCCATAGATTCAACCAACCACTGAACAAATATATTTGGAAAAAATTCCAGAAAGTTCCAAACAGCAAAACTTAAATTTGCCAGAGTTCCCTGTTTGTTTTATTTTTTATTTTTATTTTTTAATGAATTTATTTATTTTACTTATTTATTTTTGGCTGCATTGGGTCTTCGTTGTTGCACGTGGGCTGTCTCTAGCTGTGGCGAGCGGGGGGCTACTCTTCATTGTGGCGCGCGGGCTTCTCATTGCAGTGGCTTCTGTTGTTGCGGAGCATGGGCTCTAGGCAAGTGGGCTTCCGTAGTTGTGGCTCACGGGCTTAGCTGCTCCGTGGCATGTGGGATCTTCCTGGACCAGGGTTCGAACCTGTGTCCCTTGCATTGGCAGGCGGATTCTTAACCACTGAGCCACCAGGGAAGTTCCTCTCTGTGAGTCTTAGATACCAATTCCTTGTTGATTTTAGACATTGTAAATATCTTCTCCCATTTGTTACTCTATTGTTACTTCCATTATATCTAATATTAACAGCTCCAAGTTGTGCTTCTTTGAACAAGTATTCTTGATTTTGTATCATCACATTCAATACATTTGGGGCCTTATGCTTTGGCTTTTGAATTTTTGTTTAAGAAGTCCTTCCCTGCCCCTTGGTCAAAAGATATCTCCTGCGTTATCTTCTATTAATTTTATAATTATACCTTCCACACTTTGGTCTTTTATCCACCTGGAGTTCACCTTTATGTGTGCTGTTACGTGAGGATCAGTTTTATTTTTTCCATACAATGTAGCGATCAGCAAACTATTTCTAGAAAGGTCCAGATAACAAATATTTTAGGCTTTGCAGGCCATATAGTCTGCGTTGAAACCATTCATCTCTTCTGTTGTAACCTGAGAACAGCCATAGACAAAATATAAACCATAGGCTTATATAAACCGTGTTCCAATAAAACTTGCTTTACAAAAACAGGTGGCAGGCCAAATTTTGGGCCTTGGGCCATCATTTGCCAGTCCCTGATACAGTGAGTCAGCTTTCCTAATACATTCTATACGTTTTAATCTTCACAACAGCTCTGTGTGGTAGATGCTTTTTTTTTTTGGCCGTGCAGCACACCTTGTGGGTGGGATCTCCATTCGCCGACCAGGGATTGAACTCAGGCCACAGCAGTGAGTCCAGAATCCTAACCACTAGGCCACCAGGGAACTCCCCGGTAGATGCTATTTTTATCTCCCATTTTACAGAGGAGGAAACTGAGACAGAGAAATTAGTAGCGAGAAAGGTCACTTGGCTGGTAAGTGGCAGAGCTGGGATTTGAATCTGGGCAGCCTGTCCTCAGAGCCTACCTTCCTGCCCACTTCTCTGTCTTGGGGAGGAAGGGAAGGGCATGAGGCTGAATCCTGTGGCCTGGAAGTGCCCCCTTGTCCCCCACCCTGCCCCCTCTGTTGAGCCCCTGCGTCATGAACCCCTTGCTCCTGCACCCCACCCCCAGGAACATCGACACCCTGATCGTCGATGTCTACCCGGTGCTGGACACACCCGCCAAGCAGGTCCTCTGGCAGTTCATCTACCAGCTGCTCACTTACGAGGAGCAGGAGCTCTGCCAGGAGAAAATCGCATGCTTTCTGGGCTACACGGCCATGACAGGTAAGCAGCCCCTCCCCCTGCCCAGCCCGCCAGGTAAAGGCCAGACACCTGCTGTTCTCACCTGTGAGGTATTACAGCCAACCCAGGCTCCTCCCACACACAGATGCACCCACTTGTCCTGGAGATACCCACCCAGCACACGGGGCTGGTCCCACGCTTTGCCCCACGGATGTGCTTTCCCAACTTGACCCTTAAAGCAGCATAACCTTAGACTTTAGACACCCCACCTAACGCCTGGGGTCTCAGGCTTCTCACCCACAAAATGAGGGTGACCACAGTGGCTGTGCTTTGCACGCTGGGAAGTGTGGCACAGATCAAGACGTTCACGTGGACACTGTTTACAGACCTGGATCGTGAACACACGGCCAGGTCACACCTGCCTAGTGGGCTCTGGAGCCCACAGACTCACACAAGGGCCTATGGCGCCCCGTGCAGCCTCAGCTCCCCGCTGCTGCCCCGTCACCGGGTGCCCCCGTGCCCACACCACGCATGCACTTCATCACTCGGCCGCGGGCATCGAAAGTGGGCTAAACCCTGGGCACCTGCTGCTTGCCTGCACGTCTCCTATGTGCTGGCCCTTGTGCGCCCACTAACCCTAGTCCTGGGGACCCAGAGTTTGTTGGGGGGTTGAGGGTTTGAGCTCAGGTGCAGGCTGGGCAGCAGACGTCCCACACATCTGCCCTGACCTGGAACCTTCCATTTCACTCTGCAAGCCCCTAGGGGCAGCAGCGCCTGCGTGTTGAGACCTGGGAATCAGGGGGTGCTAGGCTCTCGGCATGAGAAGGGGCCCTGAGGGTGGGCTGTGGCCACCTCCACCCAGCCTCTGTCCTCAGGCTGGCACCACCCCCATGTACCTTCTGTGCCCAGCGCCCCGCCTCTCACCCTAGGGTTCCCAGCTGTCCTAGAGCCGAGCAGGCCCGGGCTCACAGGTGGGTGCCCGTACACTCCCTGTGTTTGGAGGCTCCTTGTCAGGCTGAGAGGACAAGGGGCCTGTCTCCCCTTTGGTCCCACAGCAGAGCCAGAGTCCACACTGGACCTGGAGCCCGAGCCAGAGCCAGAGCCAGAGCCAGAGCCCGAGCCCCAGCCGCGGAGCTCCCTGAGGGCCTCCTCCGTGTGCCGCCGCAGCCTCCGGTCCCAAGGCCTGGAGGCCAGCCTCAGCTGTGGTGAGGCCCCGGACCAAAAGTCTGGAGTGGGTGAGAGGGCGCGTCAGGGCTCGGTTTTCCCACCTGCAAAATGGGCTTGGCGAGATGAGACATCCCTGGGAATGGGCTGAGCAGTGGCCCCTCTGGGCCCGCAGGGCTTGGCGGTTCTTTCTCCAGAGGCCCTCGCTGGGTCTGGGCTGGGGCCTGAGTCTTAGAGCTCAGAGGTGGTCACTAGACCCCCGTGTTGTGGACCTGGCCCTCCTGATTCCCTGGCAGGGCCCAGCGACTGCCCGGAGATGCCTCTTCCTCTGATCCCAGGCGAGCGCCAGGCGGGCGATGGCACATCCCTCCCCGAGACCCCCAACCCCAAGATGGTGAGACCTTCTCTCTGCCCTGCTTCTGGTGTCAGTGGAGAGCTGGGAATGGGTGGCCCACGGAGCTGGGGCAGACCCTGGCCTCCCAGACCACCCAGGCCTGGCCTCTGAGGCCGTGTTAGGGCCACGTGGGGGAGGTAAGGGCAGGCTGGACCCATCCCCCCTCCTCTCCCCGAAGATGTCGGCTGTCTACGCAGAGCTTGAGTCCCGGCTGAGCAGCAGCTTCAAAGGGAAGATGGGGACCACCTCCAGATCCCGTGCCTCCCCACCAGTGCCCAGCACGGCAGGCACAGCAGGTAGGGGCTCGCCAGCCCCGGCTCCCGAGGGCAGCTCTGGCCTCCGGCCTCCTGGCTGGCTGGCTGGGTGTTACCCCCACCTCCAGGCATATCCCTGGACCTCCCTCTTTGCTCCATGGCTATGGGACTGAATGCTGGGGAACCCTGGCAACCCCCATAGCTGGGGGCCATCAAGGTCCGGGTTGTCCTGGCCCCTCCCATGTCCCCTCTGATCCTCACCTCCGCTATGGATCTAGAAAAGCAGAGGGCTGCCCCCATAGGAGTCCCCAAGTTCGCATGTGACTGTCGGATAGACTATGAAGTGCACGCATTTTGCTCTGTGAGTGGCACAGCTGGGAAGATGGTTGTTCACAGACACACATGATGGTTTCTCGGCAGTTCAGAAGGCAGGACCCCTGGGTGATGTTTCTGTGAGCCAAGGGCTTGCTGGGTGCGGGAGGTGCCCCATGACCTTTGGTCTGGAGACCCTCTCACCCTTGACTTGTGTTCAGTGGGTTCCAGGTGGGACCCTGGGATCCTGTGCAAGATGAGCTGGGGTCTGCCTGTCCTGGGGCCAAGCAGTGCTCCCCCTGCCCACTCCGGCCTTTGATCACCCTAAGGGAAGCCTGGGGACGCAGCGTCATCCAGGGTCTTCCTGCACTGTGTCCAGAGGGGGAAAGGAAGGCGCCCAGGGACACAGAGCCAACCCGCCCTGGGGCCCCTCCCCTCCAGCCCGCACCTGGAACCCAGGTACTGACCCAAGAGGGGTCCTCACGTTCCATCCCCCACCCTAGGGCCCAGGACCCTGTCCAGCGTCTCGTGGCCCAGCGAGCGGCTCCTGCCCTCCGCCTGCTACTACCCGCTGTGCTCAGAGGGCCTGGCCTCCCCCAGCAGCTGTGAGTCCCACCCCTACGCCAGCTTGGACAGCAGCAGGGCGCCCTCCCCACAGCTGGGCCCCGGGCCCCTCCGCTCCAGCAGCACCCCCAGCCCGGACCCCGGCCGCCCGCCCAGCCGCAGGAAGCTCTTCACCTTCGCCCGCCCTGTGCCAAGCCGGGTTACTGACCGCTTCCTGGATGCGCTGAGTGAGCAGCTGGGGCCCCGGGTCACCATCGTGGATGATTTCCTGAGCCCTGAGAATGACTACGAAGAGGTGAGCACGCGGGCAGACGTGCAGGGCACGGGGGCCTCTACGGGGACAGCGCCCACAGGCTCCTGCGAGAGGCCTGCTGCCCTGGGGACGTGCCCAGGGATGTGCCCTGTGCCCAGGGCCTGCTGCCCTGGGGATCTCCCCCTCTCCCTGCCCCAGTCCATCCTAGAATCTGTCCCAGGACACCCCACTCCCTGGCTGGAGCTATCCCACCCTTGGCTCAAGCTAGGACACTCTTTGTCCAAGGCCACCCCATATACCCTGTCTCAGGTTCCCTACACTCCGTCAGGCTGTCCCACCACAGCCTCAGGCTAACCCCCCAGACTCTCCTGTCCCATCCCCGGGCCATGCCACCCCCTGCCCCACACTACTCCACTCTCCCTCACCTTGGCCCAGACTCCAGTCTCCCTGGGCCCAGCCTGACCCTCCCCTTGCCTTGCTCTGTCCCCCAAGATGAGCTTCCACGACGACCAGGGCAGCTTCGTCACCAATGAGAGGAGCAGTGCCAGCGAGTGCATCAGCAGCAGTGAGGAGGGCAGCTCCCTGACCTACTCCTCCATCTCCGACCACATCCCCCCGCCCCCAATCAGCCCCCCGCCACCGCCACCCCTGCCCTTCCATGACCCCAAGCCCAGCTCCCGCACCCCTGATGGCCCCTGGGGCCCCGCTCCGACGCTGGCCAAGCCCCTCACCCAACTCAGCCACCCAGCCCCTCCACCACCCCCGCCACCCCTGCCCCCCCCTGTGCCCTGTGCGCCCCCCATGCTGTCCCGGGGCCTGGGCCACCGCCGCAGTGAGACCAGCCATATGAGCGTCAAGCGCCTGCGGTGGGAGCAGGTGGAGAACTCAGAAGGCACCATCTGGGGACAGGTAGGCGACCTGGGGACCAGGAGTGCTCTGCACCAGGGGAGGTGGTCTGGGCAGCAGCAATGAAGGCAAGACCCATCTCCAGGCCTCTTCCAGCGTCAGCTGAACATCCTCTGGTCGTCCCCATCCTGAGCAGAGGATGAATGAAGGCCCAGCCCATGAACACGCCCACCCTTGGTGGTTGACACAGGCACCGAAGCCCAATCTGCATCCCTAAGCCAATGACACACTGGGGACATCCAGAAATGGCACCACACTCACCCTTGAAACCTATCACTCGAGATTTGAATAGTTCCCTTTGGCTCTTAGAGCCAAGAGAAGGACATCTGGTTAGAGAGTCACAGAGCTTCGAACTGTCTGCCAGTCTACGATCAGTAGTTTATTCACAGGAGCCAAGACTGAAGGATTCTTAAAAGGGCAGCTGTTCCAAACCCCTGCACACCAGCCTCCAACCTTTCACTCTGATGCTTGAATTTCCTCCCAAACAACACTGCCAATATATACTTGAACACCTTTAGTGATGGGGAACTCACTACCTGTCAAGGCATCCCTTTCCTCGCTGGACAGTTTTCACCATCCATCCTTGTATTGCTCTGAAATTTTGTCTTCCCAAGATTCCCATGTCCTGCTTTCTGTCCTGCCCTTTGAAATCAGGCAGAGCAAGTATATTTCCTTATCCACAGACCAACCAGCCTATCCCATGAGCAAGGCTCACCCCATCCCTGTTCTTTAGGTCATTCCCCTAGAATGTGGTTTCTAGCCCCATAGTCTGTCAAAGGGCAGGTCCCAGATGGAACTCCTAATGGGGCTTCACCAGTTCAGAGGAGAAAACAGTGCTCTCATCTCCTCTGACCTGGACATCATACTCCTTGTAACGTGGCCTGGGAACCCTCCAGCTTCTGGGGCTGCCCCATCGCAGTGCTCATGGCCACCATCATCCTCAGCCCGAGTCCCTTCCTCTTCTTGGGACCAACAGTATGTCCTTTCATGCAGCCACACTCCACTGGGGCACGCTTGTCATTTCTTCCCATTGCCACTTCCTGGGTCCCAGTTCTGTCTCCTGCCTTCCCAGCCAAGTTGGCGTCAGCCCACACATCCAGGGAACCTTTCCATGTTGCTGATAAGGATGCTCGGCAGGACAAAGTCACAGACTGGGACCTACTGGGTCCCCTGGAGACCTCACTCCTACCAGCCTCAGACGGTCCTTGAAGCCTTGCTCTGAAGAGTGGTCTTTCCACTGGATGCTGAAGGTGGACACAGGGACAGGGGTCATGCACATGGCCAAGTCCAAATCCACGCCAGCTGTCCCTGGCCTGCAGCCATGGCCCTCCTAGACTGTCACCTCTCACCCAGGTCATTTGTTACAACCACCTGTCCAGTTCCTAGCTCCTGGCATTTCCCTGCTTCAGTTTCCCCAGAATCGGGAACCCAGAGCAGCTCTGGTGAACTCACTCAAATCAGACCCAGACCCCTTAAGCCTCCTTGGTCGGCTCCAGCCCCTTTAGAGCCCCTCTACCCCCTGCTCCAGCGCAACTTGCTGGCTTCTGCCTGGAGAGTGCCCCAGGTGTGAGTGTTGTTGACCGCAAGAGGAGCCGGCTCACCGCCTGATAACTTGGATGATTTAGCTTCTCCTGCAGTCTCCTCCTGCCGCCGGGTTTGTCCCAGGGCTTGATGGAGGCTCTCCCTCCGGGAGCTCACAAGGCAGCCCTTAGAGGGTGGGGGCGGTGGAGGGCGGCCGTTCTTCCTCGCTCTGAACCTCCCCCTCCCTCGCAGCTCGGGGAAGACTCTGACTATGATAAGCTGAGCGACATGGTGAAGTACCTCGACCTGGAGCTCCACTTTGGCACACAGAAACCTGCTAGTGAGTGGCCTGAGGGCCCTAGGGGAACCCAGATACCAGGTCCTCTGTGGCAGCCCACCCACTACCTTCTGTGGCGTCCCAGGGCTTACAGTCCCCAAGGTCTGCACGGACCGCCATTTATTTACTGTGTCCCTGAGTTATTGAACTTCTCAGAGCCTCAGGTTTTCTGCCTCAAAATGGAGATAATAAGAGCTGACATGTATTGCATGCTTACACAATGTCAGACACCCTTGTTTCTAAATTAATCCTGTGACAATTCTGTAAGGTAGGGACTGTGCTCGCCCCAACCTCCTGATGAGGAAGCACCAAGAGGCTAGGTAATTTGCTCAAAGTCACACAGCCACAATAAGGTAGACAGATATCCCTTCCAAGTCTTTCTCCCCTTACCCCTCTCGGGGTATCTCCCTGTAGTTGTTGGGTGGGGCTCCAGGCAGCCAGGGATACTGTGTGTGGAAAGTGGTCCCGGGATTGAAGAGAAAGGCTGTTGTCCGTCCAGGAAGCATCTGCAAGGTCGAGAGGTGATTGGTTCTCCTTATGGGGCCAGCTCAGTCCCAAGGGCCCAGGGGAGAGAGGATGGGGGGCGGGGGCGGGGGGCGGGCACACGCCACATCACGCACACTGTGTTAGACTGGACCTCAGAGTCCATGAGTGAGGGGAGTGTGGACACCTGGAGCTGATTCAGCCAAGTCCATGGTCGGGGGCGTCTGGGCTGTGGGGTGTGGCCACACCCCTCCTGGGCCCTCGCACAGCAGCCTCAGCCTAGCGTCCCCTCATTAAACCATCAGTTTCCCTTCCAGAGCCGGTGCCCGGGCCTGAGCCCTTCAGGAAGAAGGAGGTGGTGGAGATCCTGTCCCACAAGAAGGCCTACAACACCTGTGAGGGGCTGGGGGTGCCGGGTGGTTGTGGGGGGCAGGACGCGACCCCCCTCCGGGCCACAGAGCCTTGGATCCACCCCGGTGGATGATCGAGATTAGGCCGTGGCGGCCCCAACACCTGCCTCCCGCGCGGTGAAGACCCTCTCCCAGGTCCCACCGCCAGCCCGATCCCACCGCGCGCAGGTACCGGCCTTGGCTCCACCCTCGTCGGCCCCGCCCTCATCCTGTAATCGGCTCCCCAGTTCCGGCCCCGCCTCCAGCGGCATCCCCTACTCTCCCCGTCTCAGGACCCTCCCTAGTTCCCTGGCCCCAACTCCGCAGGCCCCGCTCAATTCCAGGTCTATCTTTTCGAGAACCCCGCCCTCGCCCCTCAGTCGGTCGCGGGAAGGACCCTCCCCTCCTCTGGGCAGGCTCCTGCTCCGCCCCGGTTCCTTGCCCCCCGTCCCCCGACACACCCAGGAGCCAGGGTGGATCTTGAAGCCCCGCCCACTCCCCGCCCGGGCCCCGCCCCGGCTCACCCTCGCGGCCCCGCCCGCAGCCATCCTGCTGGCGCACCTGAAGCTGAGCCCGGCCGAGCTGCGGCAGGTGCTAATGAGCATGGAGCCCCGGCGCCTGGAGCCCGCGCACCTGGCGCAGCTGCTGCTCTTCGCGCCCGACGCCGACGAGGAGCAGCGCTACCAGGCCTTCCGCGAGGCGCCCGGCCGCCTCAGCGAGCCCGACCAGTTCGTCCTGCAGGTGCTGTGGCCGTGACCCCCGCCCGGGGCCAGGGGCGGCTGCCCAGCGGCCTCGGCCTCCTCTATCGCGGCTCTCGCTTTGTGCCTTTGTGCGTGGGTCTCGCTCCCCTCTCGCCACCGCATTCACGCCTCTGAGTCCCGGTTTTACACCTGTGGCAGCCAGTTCTCACTCAGGGTCCAAGGTGGATGGGATGAGGGTGCCCCCTAGAGGTTGTGCTTGTTTTCCTAAGGGAATACCGGGCAGCCCGCTGACCCCCACCCCAGGCTGCCCCGGGGCAGCGGTCTCCCGGCGGGATGGATGAATCCTGGCCCTGCCTTCCTGTCAGATGCTGTCGGTTCCCGAGTACAAGACCCGCCTGCGCAGCCTCCACTTCCAGGCCACCCTACAGGAGAAGACAGAAGAGATCCGGGGCAGCCTGGAGTGCTTGCGCCAGGCCTCCCTCGAGCTCAAGAACAGCCGGAAGCTCGCCAAGATCCTGGAGGTCAGAACCTCCCCTTCTCAGATCACTCTACCTGCCCCTCTGTCCCCTGGGGCTTCCAGCCTGGAGGTTCATCCTGAGAGGGGCCAGGGCGTGGGGTAGGACCTGCCCACCTTTCTCTCCACAGTTTGTGTTGGCTATGGGCAACTACCTCAACGATGGACAGCCCCAAACCAACAAGACCACGGGCTTCAAGATCAACTTCCTGACGGAGGTGAGGGGGCCTGTCAGACAGTCACTGATTTGTTTGCTCTACTATTGAGGCCCTTCCCCACCCCCATCACCCCCGGAGGAAGAGCTGGCTGCCCGCAGGCCAGGATGTAACAGAAGCACAGTTTGGGGGTTGAGGGGAGGGGGGAACAAGGTGGCGTCTCCAAGCCAAGCCTCAAGATCTGGAAAAATGGAGTGGTGGGAGAGGAGAAGGGCAGGGAGGGAAGGCTCCAGGAGGAAGGGGAGAGTTCCACCTGGTGGATTCTGTGCCCTCAACACCACCACCACCATCAGGCCAGTCCTACCCCAGAAAGATCTAGGATCAGAGAAGGAACAGCTCAAATATCCAGCCTTTCCCCTGTGTTCTGGGACTTTACCCCATGACGCTTTTGGTTGTTTTCAAAAAGAGGAAGAAAAACTCCCTTTATAGATATGAATGGTTTAGGGTGTCTGAGGCTCAGATGGGCCACAGATGGTTCCAGAAAACCGCAAAAGTGAAGAACTGTGAGTGATGCTCCCCGCTTTCCCTGGGGTTAGAGAATCTTGGGCTCTATCTTTTGACAAGGGCAAACTCACAAGGACAGAAAAACCTAGGGTCCTCCCCTAGCTGGGGGCCTCGTTCCTGGGGGTCTCAAAGATCTGGGCCAGGAAACAGGCCTGTGGCATCCCAGCAGATGAGAGCTTCAGAGTTAAGGATTACTAGCCATCAGCTTATGACCTTTGGAGTTGGAGAGTGTCGGGGGCCGGGAACTGACGCCACAGCCCAGGGGAAGCAGGGAGGAGAGCACTTGAGCCGATGTGATCAGGAATCTGATGGGGTCCTTGAGGAAGATATATGTTGGGGTCACTTGCAGCTGAACTCCACCAAGACGGTGGATGGGAAGTCCACCTTCCTACACATCCTTGCCAAATCGCTGAGCCAGCACTTCCCCGAACTCCTGGGCTTTGCTCAGGACCTGCCCACCGTGCCCCTGGCTGCCAAAGGTAGGCTGGGTGGATGGGTGGGAAGGCAGAGGCACTGCTGTCCTGGGCTGGGAGGGCAGCCCCACGAGGCTCTGTTGCCTTCCCTACAGTGAACCAACGGGCCCTGACCGGTGACCTGGCTGACCTCCATGGCACCATCAGTGAGATACAGGCCGCCTGCCAGAGCATGTCCCCCGCCAGTGAGGACAAGTTTGCCGTGGTCATGGCGGTATCCTGTCCCAGTGCCACAGTGGACCCTGGTGGGGGGGTGGGGTGGTCAGGTAGAGCTGGCTGTAGCTCCAGTGGCCAGCAGAGATTCTGGGCAGAGGATGCTGTGGGTCCAGGGGTTCTGGAAGGGGGTCCGTCTTAGGTCATTTAGAATCTAAGTGCTTATGTCAAGTCTGTGTGTAACTGAGAAGGAGCTCTTTTGATTGGCTACATTGCCCCTCTGTCCTCGGGGGTGGCAGAGTCCAGGCTTAAGTCACAAGATACAGGGAGAGGCTTGTCAGACTTGTCAGGCCTGGCCAGCCAAAGGCAGTCAGGAGAGGGGAATATTCTGACTGAGCACAGACAGCAACAACTGCTATAGAAAAAGAGAGAAACAGAGAAAGAGGGCCACTCTAAGTGGATGGTTGGGGAAGAGAGGGTGGTAGCATCTGAGCAGAGCCAGGAGGGAAGAGAGAGCTGCCCCACAGAGAGAGGAGCAAGTGAAAGGCCTAAGGCTGGACTGGATGTGGCAGGTGTCAGGATGAGCTTGGAGGGCAGGGGGCAAAGGGACTGGAGCCTCTGACCAGGGCATGGTGCCCAGGTGAGCAAAGGGCCTGGGGTAGACTGGAGCGGTCGCTGTTTGGGTCACTGCCCGGGGACCTGCCCCAGGGACCTGGGGCAGTTTCCTTAACAGAGGCCCATCAGTCCTTCCTGGAGACAGCCCAGCCGGTGCTGCGGGCGCTGGACGGGCTGCAGCGGGAGGCCATGGATGAGCTGGGCAAGGCGCTGGCTTTCTTCGGTGAAGATTCCAAAGCCACCACTTCCGAGGCTTTTTTCGGCATCTTTGCGGAGTTCATGAGCAAGTTCGAGGTGAGCCACGGTGGGAGGCCCTGAGGAGAGGGCAGGGCCATAGGTCCAGCGAGGGGGTTCCTCTGTGAAGCCCGGGGTGGGAAAGGGCCCCTAGCGAGTGACACGCTCCCCCAGTGGGGCGGAGCCATGAGGTCTCTGCCCCGGCGAGGGAGGGGGTGGGGGGAGACGACGCAGGGAGGGGGGTGTCCCGGGACCACTGACCAACCCCGTCCCCACGTGCTCTTCCCTCCCCAGCGAGCGCTCGGCGACCTGCAGGCTGGGGAGGGCACGCGCGGCTCTGGGATGGTTTCGCCCCTCTCCTGGTGACGGCGGCGGCCTCGCGTCCTCGGCGGCCCGAGCGCGGAGCGGACGCCGCCGGCGTGGCTCGGAGCGGCCCGGGTGCGGGAGTGGGGCCCAGCCACGCGCGCATCTCCAGCTAGCTCAGCCGTCGAGCTCCGGCCGCCCTCGAAGGTGCGGGGACCCCTTCTCGGGGCCGAGCCCGGGGGCTCCGAGGGTTGGGAGCGCGGGGCCGGAGCCGGCACGCCGACTCCCCGGGACGCGTGAACCACCCGCCGCCAGGTCCCGCCGGCTTCCCGCGCCTTGTCCGCCCCCCCTTCTCCCCCCCACTCCCGCCCCCGCCCCGCTCCCGGGCCTTCCAGCAAGGGCTGGCTGTGCACGCCCTCAGGACATCGGGGTCCCGGGGAGGGGCCGCTGCCACCAGCCGGTGGATTCCGAACTGGCTGCGGCACTAGGGCGGCGTCTTGGCCAGAGGGTGCCCGGCCCCAAGGAAGGCCGTCTGAACCTCTCCTGAGCCTGCTCCGAGTGGGCCCAGGGGACGCCCTCGCGGAGCACGGACCCCGCAGACCTTAGACTGTGGAGAAGGAGGCAGACGCCCTTGAACATGCCGCACCAGTGAGCACGATAAGGCCTGGAGGTCTCTCACCCAGCCCAGGGCCTCCTGGGCTGCTTGGAAGAAGGCAGGCAGGCTGGAAGGAGAGACCCAAGTACAGGGACCTGGGGGAGGGGGGTGGGTGCGCACCTAGCCTGGGTGTTGGAAGCCAGAAGAAACCTCAGCTGGCTGCAGAGGAGGCAGGCAGGAGAGAAGCTGGGCAGAGACACAGGAAAGCATTAGGAAGACTATGTCAGACTGCAGAATTGAAGTTTTCACCCAGCAGACAAACTTAAATCCAGTTTAGAAGTGGTCACTTGGAAGTGAGGAGTCTGGGAGTGGGAGGGGGGATGTCGCGGTGGGGCAGAGAGAACAGAGAGATGTTCAGGTGATGGATGAGCAGGACTTGGTGGCCGGCTGCCAGGTTTCTCACCTGGGTGGGTGGCGATGATGATGGTCCCTGGAACAGGCCATGTGAGCAGAGCAGGCTTAGAGGCAGTAACACCACCTGGGACATATTTGGGATCCCAGAGTCTGTTTTACGTGTGTGTCTGGAGCCCCCGGTGAGGACGGGGGATAGAGGAGGGAGCTGCCTGGATGCTGGGAGCCGGGGGACGCTGGGGGCGTCCTTTCCTTTCTTTGTTTCATCCTTTCCATTCTCCAATCGACAAATCCTGGATCAGGCAGCTTCCCGTTACCTCTTCCCTTAACTTTCTTCCAGAGAAGTCTGAAATGGGCTTTAGAAACCATCTTTTGTATTTTTTCCCCCCACACTATGATTGAATAGCTGGTGTTCTCCTGGACAGTATTCGGGACCCATCCAGTTCTACCCAGTCTCCCACAGGCCCCTCGTTGAGGCCATGTATGTTCTTCCCTTGTTCCCCACTCACAGCCACCATATAAAAATATCTAAATCAAATTGTGTAATTCACGTGGGGGAAATGAACCCAAATTTGGCTAGTGGAGGGCATTTCTCCCCAGCAGCTCAAGCTGGATAATTTCCATAACTTCCCAAAGCCTTTGTCTATGAGAAACATGTCAGAAGGTCCATTAAAACCCTGGTGTGAGATCCGTAGAGACTGTAGACTCCACCAGGCTATGACTAGGCACGACCCTCCAGGCCCAGGTGTCCTGTATGGCATTTTCCCGCAAATTAGAAACACACACCCTCTCCAGGTAGATCCAGCCCCACGCCAGGGGACTGAGGTTGGCAAGCCAATCGCTAGCTGGGTTTTCTCCCTATAATGCCTTGTAACTGTTACCCATTTCCCACACAATGCTGTGTAACAAACTGTCCCAAAACTCAGTGACTTAAAACGGCAGCCACTACTGCTCTTGAGTCCATGGGTCCTGCTGGGCAGTTCTGATCCGAGCTGAGTTCAGTGGACTCACCTGTGTGACTATAGTCTTCTGTGGGTCAGCTGAGCAGCTTTGCTAGTCATGCAGGGCTCTTTCCATGCCTGGGGCCTTGGCTGGGACAGTTGAGATGGCTTCATGTGGTCTCTCATCCTCCAGCCAAATAGCCAGGACAGTTCACATGGTAAGGTCAGGGGCCTAAGAGAACAAGCAAAGACACAGAAGACCCCTGGAAGCCTAACCTCAGAACTGTCACACCATCCCTTCCGCCACATTATATTGTCAAAGCAAGTGACAAGTCCAGCCCAGATTCTAGGAGAGGGGAAATAGGCTCCCCTCTTGATGAGAGATGCTGCAAAACTACATGGCAGACGGTGTGGATTCAGGGTCAGGTAGAGAGTCAGGGCCATTGTTGCCATCAGTGTACCACGTACCTCCGTGGCCAGGCACCCTGGTGCACATCCCAGCCTCCTTAAAATCCTCAGTGGCCCCGGTCCTCCCTGGACCCAGCACAGCTCTGATTACTCATCTTCATGTGTCCTGCAGGTGCCATGCTTTTCATTCTCTCTTACCTAGTCACCCATGAGTTACCTGACTTCTCTCCAGATACGCTAAGTCCATGGGCAGCAGTGGTCTGTGCCTGTGCCTGCCTAGCAACCAGTCTCCCTTCTGCTGGGGAAAGCTCCCTGTTTTTCCTTTGGGAAATTATCCCTCCTCTGCTCCCAGGCCTTGGAGTGTTGCTGGTTGGATTAAGGATGATCTTGTGACTCTGGTTGGGTGGCTCAGAGTCAATTCAAGACTCAAGTTTGAAGTGTTTGGAAAAGGAGGCTCCTTACTTCTGGATGAATTGTTGGGTGTAAAGAGGGTGGAATCCTGGAAGGAGCTGCCAGGACTACCACGTGGAGGGCACCTGCCTGGGTGTAAAACCAATACAGAAGAAAAGGAGAGAAGACCACTCCAGCCATCTCTTTGTCCCTGGATCCAACTGTGCCTGAAGCAGACATCCCAACTTTTCAGTTTCCAAGCCAACAAATTCCGCCACCACTTGTGAATTTTTTTAATTTCTTTTAATTTTTTGGCTTAGGCTGGTTTGAATGGGTTTCTGTCACTTGCAACATGAAGAGGGTTGACTAACACACTCATCAACAGATCGTTATAGATGTTCAGTCTTTTAACATTCTCAGTGCATTCTCTTCATTCATAAATGCATTCGCCAATACTATTTGACCGCCTACCATGTGCCAGGCACAGTGCTGGGTGCAGATAATCTTATGCGTCAGCCTCTCTGAGTTTGGTTTCCCAGGGTTCTATTTCATGGTGATTCTACACCCAAGTCAGTACGAAACCCTATATGTGAGCCAATATGTGCGCCATACCCTCCGCCCCCATTCCTCACCAAATGACAGGGTGTGACAAGCAGGAATGTATTTCTCTCTCAATGATACTAATAAAATAGCATAGCCCAATTACACACCGCCTTTCCTAACAATCAGTTAATGTTTACTAGGTAGTGTGCTCCATGTTTTTACATATTTCATTTTACTTTCACAGTGACCCTCTGAGGTGGGTTTTGTTATCTCCTTTTTACAAATAAAAAGTCTAAAACTCAGGAAGGTTATGTGACTTGCTTGATAGAAAATCAAGTGTGTCTAAATCCAAAGCCCATCCTCTTAGTGGAAATATCTTCTTTGTTTTGCTTAACATGATTTTTAAAAATGTCTATCAGCATTCCAAGGGCCACAGATGCTGGTGACTTCGACATAAAGAAAGCCGTTACCTCTTTTCTCACCCCCTTCTATTCCTCCCTGTGTTAGTCTGCTTAGGCTACCATAACAAAATACCATAGACTAAGTGGCTTAAACAACAGGAATTTATCCCCTCACAGCCCTGGAGGCTGGAAGTCCAAGATCAATGTGTCAGCAGGTTGGGTTCCTCCTGAGGCTGCTCTCCTTGGCTTGCAGACGGCCGCTTCTCGCTGTGTCCTCATGTTGCCTTTTCTCTGTGCATCACTGGCGTCTCTTCTCGTAATGACACCAGTCCTAGTGGATTAGAGCCCCATCCTTATGACATCATTTAACCTTAAATACCTCCTCAAAGACCCCATCTCCAAATGCAGTCACCTTCTGAGGTACTGAGGGCTGGGACTTCTGCATATGAATTTGGGGAGGGGGACACAATTCAGCTCATACCACCTTCTTACCAGGTGCCAAGGATATAATAGTGCTAGTTCCAAGGAAGCCTCAAGAGATCTCTGGATTCAGCTGATGTTCCAAAGAGAAAGGCTTCAATCAAGCAGGATTTACTCACCTTCTCCCCCGCATCTGCAAACTTCTATGTACCTGCCCTCATCTTCATCCCATGATGTTCAGGCATTGCTCTCAACTGCAATTCGGAGCTAATTCTTTGTCCCATATCCCTGCCTCCCCAAGCTCTCAGGGGGGTCCCAATGCACCTGTGACCACAAATCATTTTCCACTGGCTCTTTCCCCTTCACCAATAAACATCCCTCTACCTGAAACCCTCAAAGAACAGTCTAGACTCGTGCCATCTCACTCCCTCCTTTAGACCAAATTTTTCAGAGCTGTTGTCTACACTTGCTGCCTCTGCATCCTCACCATCCACTCACCTCTCAGCACACAGCAGCCTGGCTTTCTCTCCTGTCACTCCCCTGAACCTGCTATCGCCCCGACAGGAAACCACAGGAAGCTCTAGTTGTCCTTATCTTCATTGACCTTTATTTAAGCAGCGCTGGGCACTGTTTGCCCTCCCTTGGCAAATTCTCACACACCCAGGCTTCAGCTAGTAGGTGTCTACTCACTGATAACCCATCCATCAGCCTGATTTCCCATTGACCCATCTGCTTCTAGCCTTTGCATACAGCAAGGTTCAATAATTGCCTGTTAAATCAAACAAATAACACAAAGGTGAGGGCGACCAAGTTGCTCAAGAAAATGAATGGCTCCTTTCTATGAAACAGTTTGGCCACGTGTATCCAAAGCCCTAAGGCAAGGGTTGCAGATGGAATGTCCACAGAGGCTGGACAAGGAATGCAGACTTATGAAGAGGGTGGTGTAAGAAAACAACTACACAGGACCAAGGATGACAGGTAACTGACATGGAGGGACAGGGAGAGACAATAGGGAGGGCTGGAGAGCAGATGCCGTGTCTGCGGGGGCCCGGCTGCACCCTCTAGTCAGTGGACCTCCATGTGAGAAGGCACACCTTGGGATGCCTGATCTTCAGGCTTTCGCAAAGGAAGCTAGAAATCCAGATTTCTATTTCAAATGTCCTAATGAAATGTGGGCAACCAATTCAAAACTTTAAGGAAGATGATCAATTATGAGCCAAAGAAAACATTTCTGTGAGCCAGATGGAGCCCAGCTGTGAGTTTGCAGCCCCTGAAATGAAACATTTCTGCCAGTTGACTCATTCAGACTACCCTGGGGTATAGTTGGGTACCCCCTAAAAGGGGACTTGATTCACTTTTAGATGTTAGCAAGGGAGCTGTGTTTGAAGCTAGTTGGCCGTTCTGGTTTCTGGATGGAAAGATGCTGATTACCTTATTTTGAAGATGCTCTTTGTTTTAGGAAATTCACCCAGATGATGGGCCGTTTAGTCACAGGCAGGCAGGACCCACGCAGTGTTCTGCGGGGAAACTGTGACGTCACCAGGAAACCAAGTGCTATGGCATAGACCATTGGCTTAAGGGTCTGTTGGTTGTGCAAATTAGCAAAATCTTTATCTTGATAGTGCCCTAAAAGGGAGGGAAAATATTTTCTCTAGAGAGATGTTAACTGGATTCCTGATGTCCCCAGCACTGAATAAAAGCACTGATGGTGTGTTCTTGGACCATGTGGGGTTAGTGGGGGGTTTCCGCAGAAGGAAATGGATGACCCCAAAGTCCAACATCTAGGAACTGGAAGGATTGGAGGTTGAGGAAGAGGAGAGCCCTCGAGGGAGGAGCTGGGAACTCCCCCAGTAGCGGGAGGTAAGCTTGGGCCCTGTGGGGAGAGGCCCTGATGTGGGATTAGAGCGTCAACCTGGCAGCACTGCCCTCCCCCTCTGAGCTTTAGGCAGACACCACCATCAGGTGACCTGATTTGTGTTGGCAGGACTTGTATGTGTCAGGAGGGAATTGATTCAGGGAACACAAATAGCCTGGGCAGAAGTAGTGGCTCTGAGTGTAAAAGCTGGGCCGAGGTGTCAGGCTGCTACCAGAACAGATTTCCAGCACATGGCCACATCCTTCAGGGATTCCCACAGAAGCTCCGTGAGGAGGGGAACCCCAGGAGAAAGCCCAGACTTCCTGCCAGTTTGAGCCATTTCATCTGTTTGGCCGTTTCTAAGGGTCTGTTATCAGCCATTGAATCTACTTCATGAGAAAGTTAGCCTCAGGTGGTCAGGGTCTTTAAGCAATCATTAATCCTGACTGGTGAAGGCATTTGCAGAAAGTTGTTCTCTTCAAATAATTTCATATTATTCAAAAGTGTATATGTGCATGTGTGTATATATACACACATAGTCCTTCTGAGAAATCATGGACTCAGACACATAATGCGCAGAAATAAATCTCAGATCTAACCTCATACCCATTCAGAGATTTACATTTTCACAACAAACTTACATGCAAAAAGAAACAAGAAGAGAAAAAGGAGTACGATTTCATGTCATTATATTACACAGCAAACTGAAATGTGTACAGAAGGTTTGGATGATGCTTACTTAGAACTGAAACTCTATCTCATAAGCTCAAGAAAAGAGTGAAAAGAAATTACAAATCTCTTAGGTATGACTATGTCATTATGAACCAACAAGCCATGATTTTTTAACCAAAAAAAAAAATAGCTCACAAAGCCTAGCCTGTGTGTACCAATAAAGATACACACATACTATACCCAAAATGGAGGGAGAGATGAAAAGAGGACAGCTTTCTCAAAGTATTTGGGTACTTCCGGTATTTAACTTTCTACTGCTCTGATAAAAGATCGTTTTATGCATTTGTTTCTAAGAATGAAAAGTGGTCATGTGCTCTGAATCTTTTTCACTTATGGAAGAAAAAAAGGAAGTGACGGGACCCCAGTCATTGCTAAAATACACAGGTATATGCTGTATGTAAATATTTACACAATTTGGCAACATCTCACTATACAAATCAATTTGTTTTGCGACGGTTGCCAATAAGTGGTCCCAAATATTGAGTAGTCTGATATTTTTACACTCATCAGTAGGTTGAAGTATTTGAAATACAAAATACTTGCAGTTTTCATAAGTTACATATTAGTTACCCAAAACCATCTAAGAATCTCAAAAATAAATTGGAGATTTACACCTATATCAAGAATATAGAGCCATTTCTCATTTGCTCAAGAAATTCATCGCAAAATCTTGATTAGCCTTTCCTTACACTAAGCACCAAGTGATATTTCTGAAAAATGCTGTGTAAATGGACACTAATAATGCTGGTTCAGGAGATGAATTACTGAGTCGTAAGGGATTGCCGGTATAGGAGACATTTTTTTGTCAGTTTCTTTTCGTGCTTCGTGGAAAACTCCATCCTGGGAAACAATCAGGCCCATTGTCCCCTTGCTGTAGAGCTTCTGCCTACTGAAAGGCTGGCAGCTGAGTTCTTGTGTTTCCCTGGGGCTCCCAAAGTCTCCACCCCTGCAGAATTCTTATCTTCACATCCTGAATTGTGATTCTGTCTTGCTTCTTGCGCCTTCTTTTTGGGATCATTTTCATCCTTCCTCAAGTACATTTTTTACTTTAGAATTTTTTTTGTAGTGAGGGTCTGTTGGTAGTAAATTCTTTCAGTTTTTGCATCTGAAAATATCTTTGTAACTACCCACATTCTTGAAAGACAGTTTTAGTGAATATACAGTTCTGGGTTGACAGTTATATTTTCTCATCAATTTGAAGATGTTATTCCACTGGTTTCTGACTTCCATTTTTTATATTGGGAAGTCAGCAGTAAGTCTAATAAGCATTCTGTTGTAAAAGGTAGGTGTATTCATTTACTAGGACTGCTGTAACAAACTACCACAAACTGGGCGCCTTAAAATAACAGAAGTGTACTCTCTCACAGTTTGGAAGAGCAGAGGTCCAAACTCAACATCAGCAGCATTGCCTCCCTTCTAGCCTCTGGTGGTCATTAGGTTACCAGCAATCCTTGGCATTCCCTGGCTTATAGATGCCCCACTCTATCCTCCACCATCACGTAGTGTTTTCCCTGCCTGTCAGTGTCTTCACATGATAGGGTGTGTGTGTGTGTGTGTGTGTGTGTGTGTGTGTGTGTGTCTGCATCTCTGTGTTCTCTTATAAGAACACCAGTCATTGGATTAGGACCCACCCTAATCCAATGTGACCTCACCTTAACTAATTACATCTGCAAAGATCTTATTTCCAAATAATGTCACACTCTGTGGTTCCAGGTAGACAAGAATTTGCAGTAGGGGAGGGAGCATTATTTGACCCAGTACAGTAGGTTATGTCTCCACCATGAATATATCAGATACACAGAAAAACCTCTGTGCTTGATTTCAAAGCTTTCTCATTGCTCTTGACATTCTTCTGTGTCTAGAAAGATATTTCATTCGCTTTTATTTATTTATTTGTTTTTAATTTAAAAATTTTTATACAGTATTTAAAGTTTACTTTCCATTTACAGTTATTACGAAATATTGGCTATGTTCCCCTTGTTGTTCAGTAGATCCCTGAGCCTATCTTACACCCAATAATTTGGACCTCCCACTCCCCTACCTCACCTCCTCTCCCCACTGGTAACCACTAGTTTGTTCTCTATATCTGTGAGTCTGCTTCTTTTTTTGTTATATTCACTAGTTTGTTGGGGTTTTTAGATTCCATATATAAGTGATATCATACAGTATTTGTCTTATCTGTCTGGCTTTTTTTTTTTGCCATGCCACACAGTTTGTGGGATCTTAGTTCCTCGACCAGGGATTGAACCTGGACGCTGGCAGTGAAAGTGCTGAGTCCTAACCACTGGACCACCAGGGAATTCCCTGTCTGACTTATTTCACTTAGCATAATGTCCTCCAAGTCCATCCATGTTGCTGCAAATGGCAAAATTTCATTCTTTTTTATGGCTGAATAGTATTCCATTGTGTATATATGACACATCTTTGTTCATTCATCTGTTGATGGACACAGGTTGCTTCCATATCTTGGCAATTGTACATAATGCTTCTGTGAACACTGGGGTGCATGTATCTTTTGGAATTAGTGTTGTTGTTGTTTTTTCTGATATATGCCCAGGAGTGGAATTGCTGGGTCATATGGTAGTTCTATTTTTAGTTTTTTGAGAAACCTCCATACTGTTTTCCACAGTGGCTGAACCAATTTACATACCCACAAACAGTGTTAGAGGGTTCCCATTTCTCCCCTTCCTCTCCAACACTTGTTATTTGTGTTTTGTTTGATGATAGCCATTCTGACATGTGTGAGGTGATATCTAACTGTGGTTTTGATTTGTATTTCCCTGATGATTAACAGTGTTGAACATCTTTTCATGTGACTGTTGGCCATCTGCATTTCCTCTTTGGGAAAATGTCTGTTCAGTTCTTCTGCCCATTTTTAAATTGGATTGCTTGTTTGTTCGTTTGTTTGTTTTTAAGATTTTTTTGACATGGACCATTTTTAAAGTCTTTATTGAATTTGTTACAGTATTGCTTCTATTTCACGTTTTTTGGGTTTTCTGGCCATGAGACATGTGGGATCTTAGCTCCCCGACCAGGGATCAAACCCACACTCCCTGCATTGGAAGGCAAAGTCTTAACCAGTGGACCGCCAGGGAAGTTCCTGGTTGCTTGTTTTTTTGATGTTGAGTTGTATGAGCTGTTTATGTATGTTGGATATTAATCCCTTATCAGTCATATCATTTGCAAATATTTTCTCCCATTCAGTAGGTTGTTTTCTTTGTTTTGTCAATGATTTCCTTTGCTGTGCAAAAGATTTTAAGTTTAATTAGGTCCCAATTGCTTATTTTTTATTTATTTCCTTTACTTTTGGAGATGGATCTGGAAAAATATTGCTGTGATTTATGTCAAAGAATGTTCTGCCTATGTTTTCCTCTAGGAGTTTTATAGTAACCAGTCTTACATTTAGGTCTTTAATACATTTTGAGTTTAGTTTTGTATATGGTGTTACAGAATGTTCTAATTTAATTCTTTCACACGTAGCTGTCCAATTTTCCCAGCACTACTTACTGAAGAGACTGTCTTTTCTCCATTGTATATTCTTGCCTCCTTTGTCATAGATTAATTGGCCATAGGTGGTGGGTTTATTTCTGGGCTCTCTATCCTGTTCCGTTGATCTATTTTTCTATTTTTGTGCCACTAGCATACTGTTTTGATTACTGTAGCTTTGTAGTATAGTGTGAAGCCAGCACAGCATCACTCTGCTTCATTCTATGGGGTAAGGTGAGTCACAGGCCCAGCCCAGACTCTGGGTGGGAGAGACTCTACACACGCACATGCATACCAGATGGCGTGGCTCATGGGGTTTACCACACATGGACACCATCCTTGGCAGGCTATTGTGAAGGAAAGAGGTGGAGAGCTTCTTTCTCTACCCCTTCCCCAGATTTTGCTCCTTCAATGCAACCTCAGAGCAAAATGTCTAGAACCCCAATTACAGACTCCAGTGGTCCAGCTGTCCCAGGCCCTCAACCTAGACCTTCCAACGTGATGACGAGGCTGTTCCAGTACCAGCCAAACCCCACTCACTCTTCACATACAGGGAGTCCCCTCATGGGCTCACAGGATTTTCTGGAGCTGGGCTTCCATTGCTTCCCCTCCAGACTTCCCAGACAAGTCTATATTTGCTGACACTGCAATTCAGACATTGTTCAAATCCTCCCCCATCTTGCGCCATAATCAGCAAGACTCTGCAACTCCAAATATCCCCTGGGAATTGGGGAATCATTGTGGGGAGGCCCCCCTACTCAATACCACATCTGCTCTGAGCTTCAGCTCTAGAGTTTGGACTTATGGGTGACTTCCCCCCCTTATTTTTACCTTTTTATATTTTCAAATTTCCTATAATGAGCATGGACTCCTTTTTACTACAAAAAGGATATTAAAAAACATTTAAGAAGGGAATTCCCTGGCGGTCCACTGGTTGGGACTGCCAAGGGCATGGGTTTGGTCCCTGGTCAGGGAACTAGGATCCCACAAGCCTTGTGACACGGCCAAAAAAAAACAAAAGAAAAAAAGTTTAAGAAGTACCATGGAAAGATGATGTTCAGAAAGAGTTAATGATGTGGAAGAATGGTTATAATTTTTAATTATTCAAAAACAAGGTGCAATTTTACTATATATACATATATATAGTACATTTTTAAAAATAAATTTATTTATTTTATTTATTTATTTTTGGCTGTGTTGGGTCTTCGTTGCTGCACGCAAGCTTTCTCTAGTTGCGTCAAGCGGGGGCTGCTCTTCATTGCGGTGGGCTTCTCATCGCGCTGGCTTCTCTTGTTGCGGAGCACGGGCTCTAGGCCCGTGGGCTTCAGTAGTTGTGGCTCGCGGGCTCTAGAGCACAGGCTCAGCAGTTGTGGCACACGGGCCCAGTTGCTCCGCGGCATGTGGGATCTTCCCGTACCAGGGCTCAAACCCGTGTCCCCTGCATTGGCAGGCAGATTCTTAACCACTGCGCCACCAGGGAAGCCCCTAGTACATATTTTTTAAATGACAGGACAAAATACACGTTGGTAGGCTACTTACCATGAAGTGAATGAAGCTTAAGCTCCAGGGCCCCTCACTTGCACAGGCTACTTTGAAGGCCCTGGGAGGGGCTCTAATTATGCATTCCCAGGGTCATGTGTTTTTGCAAATTTTGCAAAAGTGAGATACTTGAACCACAATTGGTTAAGATCACTGACTCCACTCTACCCGCCCCCGCACATTCTAAGTGTTCATGGAGAGACCCCAGGCATTTTTGTCGTCTGGCTAAGGGGAAGTTGCACTGGGGACATATTCGGTTTAGGTTTAGTGGGACACATTTAGAGGACCCACAATCCTGTACACATCCAGTTACGTGACTGCTAGCTGTCCCGGTGTCTGAATGGCTTCCAGGAATACCTGTGCCAATTCACCTGGGGCAGGTGTAAGGCCAGAGGTCAGATCATGACACAGACACGTCCCACAGCACGTGTCAAAGGTTGGGCTCTTTGGAGGCAGATATTGAGATAGAGCCTGTGGTGCTAGAAGTTTACTGGGGATCGAAGCCTGGGAGGGGAAGGAGTGAGAACGTGAACTTCAACACAGGCCTGACACAGCCTCAGCCGACCAGGTGGAAGCTCTGGAACAAGGTCTGTCCACGGGGGTGTCCTCTGTGAGCTGAGGGGCAGGGCCTTTGTGCTCAGTGGCTGGGTATGGCTGCCCTGGGAAGGGCATGACCTTGGATGAAGCAGCTCCCAGTGGATGGACAGACTGAAGTTACAGATGCTGTACCCTGACCTCACTCTGCTCGGCTGACCAAGCTCTCCACAGCTACATGGGAAGTTCCTCCTCCAAGGGGATCCTGGTGGTGCATCGTTGGGTTTCATAGCCCATGCTGTTCGTACGCACACATCTCTCTCCCTCTCTCTCATATTTTGGGGGTTCTGATCCTCCAGGATTTCAGTCGGCCTTTCTTCTTGCTTTCCTTAGAAGAGGGAAGTTAGTAGGATGAACCGTAGCCATTGTCACTGTAGGCAGCCTCAAAGCTGCGAGGGATACCCATCTTCTCCTTCCTCCATTCTAGACTCCCCTCACCTTTAGTTACTACCTCTGCTGGCTTTGATGGCTTACCTGGGGGCGTGACCCAGACCTTCATCTCCCAGGGACATGCCCTTCTCAGGCTGGGGTTGCTGTACCCATTCATTTACGGTCATAATTGTGCAAGGGGCTATAGGAGGCTCCGAGTAGATCACCCGAATTTTATGGAGTAGCAGCAGGCCTACCTCCTCTTGGTATTAGGGTCAATTTCCCTGTCAAAGTGGGGGCTCTTCTTGCCAGTTGGTCTCTGCACATAAGAAGCCCAAAGTGCCCAGGCAGCAGCTGTGGCTTACCATCCCATCGGACTCTTTTGTGTCCTTTGGTGGAAGTGTCCCCCTTTGGGGACCAGGACTCTAGCCCTGCAGAGCCCAGAGTTGTGGCAGCAGAAGTGATGGGATATCCCTTCCAAGATCAGGTTATAAAAAGACTGTGGCTTCCGCCTTGAGCATCTTCTCTTGCTTTCTTGCCCACTTGCTCTAAGGGAAGCCAACTGCCATGGTATAGCTGCAGTAGGGTGAGGCCCACGTGGCAAAGGACAGATGTCTCCTGCCAACAGCCAGAGAGGGCCCAAGGCCTACCATCAACCACATCAGTGAGCCTGAAAGCTGATCGTCCCCAGCCATCCTCCACTCAAGCCTTGAGATGACCACAGCCCTGGTCAATGCCTTGATCGCAGAGCTCCTGAACCAGAGGCCCCCAGCCAAGCTGCAACCAGATTCCTGACCCACGGAAACAGTGAGGTAACGAATGTGCATTGTTTTCAGCTGCTAAGTTTGGGGGTGATGCGTTACCCAGCAACAGATATGATACATGGGACCACCCCTGCTTCCACCCCTTGGTGTCCAGGTCCATGCATTCTTCCTTGTGAGGACACAGTGCCAGGCAGAGGTTTAGGGCACGCACCATCCTGGGGGATGGCACCGCATCTTGCCGAGCACTGCCTTTGAGCTGGCATTTCAGCTGCACCTTCCACAGGCTGTGCCATCACGTCACCCCTAGATGGCAGCTTCTGGGTGGTGTGGCGTGTGATATCACCAACGGTTCAAGGGGTCATGGGCCCACTTCCTACTTCCTTTGCTGAGGAGTGGATCCTCCTGTGGGTTGTAGTATTACGTGGGATCCCATGCTGGTAGATCAAGCACTCAGTAAGCTCTCAGCATGTGGTGTCAACAAAGCTCTGCCTGCAGGAAAGGCAGGTGTAAGCTGATTGGCATCCTTGTTAGAGACCCATCCCTTTGGCTCCTTGGAACACCACATTTGTTTTGTTTTTTGTGTGTGTTTTTTTTATTTTTGGCCGTGCCGTGCTGCGCAGCTTGTGGGATCTTAGTTTTCCAACCAGGATCTAATCACCTGCTTTCTTGGACCCCCACCTCCAACTGTCATGGGATGGGTTCTCCAGAAGCAGATGCCACCAAGACGGTTTGGGGTACGAGATGTTTATTAGGAATCTGAACCTGTGGAGGGCAGGAGAGGAAGCAGAATTGGGAAGATGGAGAAGTCAGTGGTTACACAGGCCCAACAAAGTCACGGCCACACGATGGGGAGTTTGAGACTGAGTGTGGTCCACTAGCATGTCCCTCTTCAAAGTGAAATGGCCAGGCCTTGACACCCCATCTCACTCTCCGGCAGCAGGTATGGGCTTGGGTGAGGTGTGACCTTGGATGAGGAGGCTCTCTGTAGCTGCCAGCTGGATCCTGACCACACTTCTGCAGCTGGGGATGCATCTCTGGGTGTAGTGGGGCACAGACAGTGTGTGCAGTATAGAGGGCCAGAAGCTAGTGTGCAAAAAGTTCTTCCAACCAGTAAGAGTGTAAAATGGTAAGTGGACAATTGGGTTCTCAGTGATGCTCCATAAAAATGGAAAATCCCTCCTGTGTCAATAGACTCAATAACCCAGTGTATACAGTTATGGACACGTGATTCATTTTTGCGTTCATGGAAATCCAGTGAAACAGAATGATCACAGTTCCTCTGTACCTCTGTGTGAAGCACAAACCCCGGTGGAACTCAAACATCGCGTGGGTCTTTGGATGAAGCTGCATGCCTTACGTATCACTCCAGCATTGGTCTTCTGTGACTGGGTAACAAATTACCCCAAAACTTAGCATCTTAAAACAGCAAATATTCATTTCGGAATGAATATGTGTTTTGCAAGGCCAGAAATTTGGGAGTGGCTCAGCTGGGTGCCTCAGGCTCAGGAAATATCATGAGATTAGGTAAATAAAAGTCTAAAAAGTTTACAATTTTCCTGGTGCCAAAAGGGAAAAACACCCTCCCCGCAACACACCTTTTTTTTCAGCATTTCTTTTAGAAAACTTGTCATCTTAACTCCTTTCTCTGTCTCTTTCAGGCACGTAAATCTTTTTAAAAGCTAAATAAGCCTCTTGCCAGTTTTGCATCCTAGGACTGTCCTTCTTGGGGGGTCTTGGAGCTGTCTCTTTGAAATGCAAACACCAAGTCTTCCTGTCTGTGTGGGAGTTTAGCCGCTGTGCCTGGCTCACAGTTATAACTTCTTGCTTGTTGAAAAGATAAGTTTTCTCTTTTCTTTTGGACAAAGACAATACATATGTATGTAACGAGTTGTGTCTGCCTGGCTATGTATTAATAAAACGGTAAGATTTCTTTCTGTCCGAAATCTCTTTAGTGGATCGTCTGTGATGCACATCACAGTTTGGTTTGATCCTTATTCAGTAACAAAACTATTGTATTCTTTGCTATATTTTGAGCAGAGGTTTTACTGGGTTGGCAGGAGATTTTATTTTTAATTACATTTCCCCAATAGTTACACTTAAGACATCAGTCGAGATTGCATTCATCCAAAGGCTTGACTGGGGCTGGGATACTGCTTCCAAGATGGTTCACTCACACAGCTGTTGGCAACGGGCCCCAGTTCCTTGCTGGCTGTTTACAAGGAGACTCAGTTTCTTACCATGTGATCCTCTCTTCACGTCTGCTTGTGTGTCCTCCTGGCCTATAGCTGGCTTCTCTCAGAGTGAGTGATGAGAGAGAAAGGAGGAAGCAAGAAGAACTTTTATGACCTAGTTTCGGAAGTGATATGACATCATCTCTGTCGTATTCTATTTGTTAGAAGTGAGTCTCTAAATCCAGCTCACATTCAAGGTTGGGGGAGGGGATTAAGCTTCCCTCTTAAGGGAAGTGTCAATGAATTTGTATATGAAAACCATGAAATACAAGAAGTGCCAACAAGCTAGTTAATTAGTGTCGTCAATCCAAAAAGTATTACATTAGTCCTTGCACAAGAAAACTAGAAAACGCCCTGAAAACTTGGAGCTTTTTTCTTTTTTAATAAATTTGTGTATTTATTTTTGGCTGCGTTGGGTCTTCCTTGCTGCGCGTGGGGTTTCTCTAGTTGTGGCGAGCAGGGGCTACTCTTCGTTGCAGTGCTTGGGCTTCTCATTGCGGTGGCTTCTCTTGTTGCGGAGTACAGGCTCTTGGCTCGTGGGCTTCAGTAGTTGTGGCTCACGGGCTCTAGAGCTCAGGCTCAGTAGTTGGGGCGCATGAGCTTAGTTGCTCCTGTGCATGTGGGATCTTCCGGGACCAGGGCTCGAACCCGTGTCCCCTGCATTGGCAGGCGGATTCTTAACCACTGCGCCACCAGGGAAGCCCCAAACTTGCAGCTTTTATATGAAATAACTTGATTGAGGTTTTCTGAATGTGACAACTGTCCTTATAATGTCCATGATATTACCAATAACAAGTTGAGAAGATGAAAGAAATGTTTCCAAACTATCAAAAACATTTTTCAATTAACCATGCTGGAGAAAACATAATTTTTCTATTCTCTCTATAGAAAATACTTCAGAATCATTGTTGGGGTGAGACTAGGCAAAATGGATAAAGGTGGTCAAAAGGTCAAATTTCCAGTTATAAAATAAATAAGTCCTGAAGATGTAATGTACAGCATGGTGACTATCGTTTATAATAATAGAGTCTTGTATATTTGAAAGTTGCTGAGAGAGTAGATCTTAAAAGTTCTCATCACAAGAAAAAAAATGTGTAACTATGCATGGTGATGGATGTTAACTAGATTTATTGTGGTGATCGTTTGCAATATATACAAATACTGAATCATTACATCGTACACCTGAAACTAATGTTATATGTCAATTACATCTCAATAAAAAATACAAAAAAATGGCAATGTTCTGCATTATTAAGGTTGTTAATCCCAACACACAGACATACAAAAAAATCATCGTCCTATGAAGAGGTGGCTGAAGAGTGTTCAATGAAAAAAATGTAGGAAAAATGAGCATTACAGAAGTGCGCCAGTGAAATTAATAAAAGCATGTTTCATTTTCAGGATTTAGTGTTGTTTGTGGTATCTGTTGGCAGGGCTGACTTCATGCATTTTCACAGGGACAGAAGGTCCCATAATCAAGGCATAATGCTCTACCATCATCTTCTTCAAACTCTTAATAATTTTACCTTTGGGTTTATGTTTTGCAAGTGAGGTCCCATGAGACAATGGCGCACGCAACGGAGACTTGGAGTCTTGGCACCTGCTCCTTGCTCCCTCAGGGTGCCTGCTGCCCTGTGCCCTGGGAGCCTGGCCTCCTCCTCTTTCTCCTGCCCAGTGACCGCTGCATCTTCTGCTTACGTGGGGGCCAGGGTGCAGGTGCAATGTGGGTCAGAGTGGGTGGGGTTGAGCTGGTGTGCCCTGCGGCTTCTCTGAGCAGGACATGGTGATGGCTGTCCCACCTTTTAGCGGCCAACCTGGCAGGGGCAAGCCTCGTGTCCACCCCTGATCCAGGTACCTCATGTGTCCTGGCACCGAGGTTGCAATACGCTTGAGTGTTGCCCTCTGCCATGGGTTGAGGTGGTAGAGGATGGTAAGGGGAGGTGCCAGGTTGCACCTCGCTGCCCCAGCAGGCTCAGCTGGAGGGCGAGGGAACCAGCAGCCATCAGGCCCATGCTGGTCCTCCAGCCAAGTCCAGGGCAGACCCTGGCTCACTGGAGCAGTGGCACTGCCCCATCCATTATCCCACGCCCAAAGATGTGCTCCTTTGGCCTCCACTGTGCCTGGGGACCCCTTTTTCCTCCTTCCGACCTTCCTGGGTCTGGCCTGTGTTCATCTCTTCTGGCCAACTCCAGGCACCCTCCATGCACAAGCCATAAAATACAAATTACACTTTCAGCGATTCCGCACCCGTGTTAAATGCTCTGATATTTGCATTCAAAACTGACATGGCTCTATATAAAGACAAACGGTAAAATTCATGATCATAGTTTAACATTTTCTTTTTTCTTTACTTAGAATGACACGAAATAGAGAACAGGAAGCAAGTCGATAGAGACTGCAAAATAAAGGGAAAAGGTTTATATTTTAGAACCTTTAGCAGCAGTTTTTTTTCCCCTGCTTTTGAACAGTCAGGGAACCCACGTTTTCATTTTGCACTGGGCCCCGCAAATTATGCAGCGTATCCTGTTTGTCAGCTTCGTTCCGTTAGTAATTTCTTGTGATTTATTTTCACATCCTACAGAAATGTTCGTTTTCTACCTAATTTTGCACACTCTTTGTCAAAGAGAGTCCCCAGAATGGTAAAATCTTCAGATCCCCGCATAAGCCGCACCCTCCCCGATACCCCAATATCCACCTTATCTTGAGTGATGCAATCACATTAATTTTTTCCCCCCTCATACTTTTTCATACAGTAAGCCTATAGAGCTCTTAAGATCAGTGGGAGGGGAAAAAAATCCCCCACAAGAGAGTGTCATTTCAGAAATTAAAGGAAATCGCTGGCACCCGAGGGGAAGCCGGAAACCCGGCAGGGGGAAGTTCGCAAGCAGTCAGGGTCCTGGGGAGAGGGCCCCTGGAGCCTGCCCTCCCTCCCGGCCTGCTCCCGGAGCGTCCCCTTTAAGGGGCGGGGCAGGGGCGGGGCCTGGCGGCCGCCCGCTCTCCCAAGCTGCCCCGCGCGCGCGCCGGCAGTTCGGCCACGTCCCTGGCCACGTCGCGCCCGCTCTCGCCATCTTCGCAGCTTCCTGTCTGTGGCCGCTGCCGCCGCCGCTGCCTGAGCCGCGGAGCCTGGGGCCGCCGCGCAGACCGCCGCCGCCATGAACATCTTCCGGCTGACCGGGGACCTGTCCCACTTGGCGGCCATCGTCATCCTGCTGCTGAAGATCTGGAAGACGCGCTCCTGCGCCGGTAAGCGGCGGGCGAGGCCCGGGAGAGGCTCGGGCGTGGGGCCGGGTCTCTGGGAGGACCAGGCGACCTCGGCTGCCCCACGGCCCGCGGGCCTGCGCCGGCCCGACACACCCCCTCGGCCGGCCTGGCGGGCGGCGGGGCCCGGGGGGAGCCTGCGGCCCCTTGGGGGGGAAGCTCAGGCCGGGGCGAGGTGTCGCGGCGCTGGGCCCAGCTCTGCACTTGGTCGGCTCGCGAACTTAAGCCGTCGGGGAGGGGGAGGCGCCAACTGGACAGCGCGGGGCCTTGTTCTGTCTGAAAAGTTTGGGTTGGGGGGGCGGGGGTCCGGCAGGCGCGGCCTCCGCCCGCGGCTTTAGTGGGCGCTTCTCCGAGCGCCTGTGCTGGGGGTCCCGAGGTGCGGGGAGCTCGCGAATCAATGGGACGCGCGGGAGGAGGATGGGCAGGACGGCGGCGGCTCGGCCTGACGTGGCAGACTACCCAGCCCGGTAGGTGGGGCTGGTGCGGGGAGAGGTCACCCTGCTCCCCACCCTGCCCCTTCGAGGACTGGCCTTTAGGTTAGGGTGTCCGGGCAGGCCTGTCCCTGTTTTGAATGCAAACCCCCTGTCCTGTGGGTTTCACCCCAGCTCTCGGGTCCAGGATCATGCCTCCCACGGGAGGGGGTATGGGGAGGGCTCTAAGCGAATTTCTTGGGGCAGTTAATGCTGCTTTGAGGGACGATCTAGTTTGTCAAACTCCGAGTGCCTCCATCTAATAATGGGTTCTCTTCAACCTGCGGCGCGGCGCCGGGTACCGCCGAGGTCTAGTGTGGTCTCCTGTAATTCCTCACTCCACGTCACCAGTGAGTTGGCGGTTCGCTCCTCGGGAGTACACATTTCATGCTCACACTGCTGGGAGGCAGTGAGACAAATCTTTCCCGGCCAGTAGTTGCGGGGGTTTGCATTTCACTAACCCTAAAAGCTTAAGAATGACGAATTTTAAATGATTTTTTAAAATTACGGCGTCTTCCTTAAACATATTTTTGATGCCATGCCCTCAGTATAATAACGTTTGATGAATTAAAGAGCTTAATTTTTGCAGAGACAGTAAAAGATGGGGTCCCAAAGGACCTGGGTGGCAGAGATTCCATTTACCTGACTGATTTCTAAATATTTTCACCTGTCAAGGAACACCACATCTTTGGCTGCTGTCTTCAGGCCTCACCTATCTCCCAGGAACATAGCTGAAATCCAGGAAGTAAGCAAAACCAAAAAAGACCTTTGAGCAATCAAAGTGGATGTTGCAAAGTCCATGTACTGAAGCTGGTGTGTTTGGCTTGGAGGTGCTCTCTCAATTTATGTACAGTTCTGAGAGGTTCAGTTGTATGATTTCCAATGACAGCAAAGTAATTTCAGCGATTGTGATAGCTGACATTTAAGGGCTTGCTATGTATTAAGTAGTGAGCTAAGTACCTTATGTGGCTTATCCCACGTAGTCCTTGAAATAACCTTATGAGGTGAGTGCTGTTGCCCCCATTCCGTGGACCAGGGAACTGAGGCTCAGGGAGGTGAGAAAATGAGTGCCAGGGTTGGAACACAGGTGATCAGTAACTCACAGTTAAGGATTTGAATAAATATCTATTTGGCCTGAATAATTTTGTTTTAAATTATTCAAAATTATTCAGGTGAGTAGTTTAGGTCATTTTCTGTTGCACTCAGGAAATGTTATCTTTTATCCCTGCTTTATCGAGCTGTAATTGACATATAACATTATATTAGTTTTAGGTGTACAACTTAAAAATTTGATATGTGTATTGTGAAATGATTACCACAGTAAGTTTAGTTAACACCCATCACCACACATAGCTACATTTTTTTTTTCTTGAGATGAGAACTTTTAAGATCTACTCTCTTAGCAACTTTCAAACATACGATACAGTGTTGCTAACTACAGTTAACCACTGTATGTTACATCCCCAGGATTTACCTACCTTCACCCATTTTGCCCATCCCCCCACCAGAAAATGTTACTGTTAATCTTTGTTTTTGCTCCAAAATCTTTGTATGCATCTCTTTATCCTTCATATGTTCCTCAGAATCCCCTCCTCTGTCAAGTCATTAAATGTTGAAGCACGCGATCTCCTAAATGTATATCTAAACTAAGATGTTGGGGAGAAGTTAGTGCAACGCTGAATATAGAATTCTTAAGGGAACCTTGAGTAATAGGAGAAAGTAAGGAGGTTTGCTATTTTGTTTGTTTTTAAATATTCATTTAGAACATTTTTTTTTTTTTTTTTTTTTTTAAAGAAATTCACGTTCTTTTATTTATTTATTTATTTATCCATGACTGTGTTGAGTCTTCGTTTCTGTGCGAGGGCTCTCTCCAGTTGCGGCAAGTCGGGGCCACTCTTCATCGCGGTGCGCGGGCCTCTCACCATTGCGGCCTCTCTTGTTGTGGAGCACAGGCTCCAGACGCGCAGGCTCAGCAACTGTGGCTCACAGGCCCAGCCGCTCCGCGGCACGTGGGATCCTCCCAGACCAGGGCCCGAACCCGTGTCCCCTGCATTGGCAGGCAGATTCTCAACCACTGCGCCACCAGGGAAGCCCTAGAACATTTTTAAATGTTCTCATTTGGGAGATTTAGGAGCATTTAGGAAAATATAAAATACTTCAGCCAAAATAATAAGGAAGGTAAATAGGTGAGTTAAGTTTGTGTGCGTTTGCCCAGTATTCCAATAGTTATTAAACTATCCTCTTTATCAGACTTAGGATCATTTTAGTTCTTCTATGTGAGATTTCCTGGCCTTGTAAAAATCAAAATCACCAAGATCATTTATTCAGAATTAAATTCTGAATTTGACTAGCTGCCTTGTTTTTCCATCCTAATTTAAAGTTGTTTAGAGACTTTTGAAAGAGTAAGAATTTGATATGAGTTTCTCAACTAAAATACGAGATGTGTACATTCAGGTTGTGTTTCTCACTTTGAAAATACTGGTATTGGGGTTCATTTTAGGATTTTGGCATTTGTTTTGAACACAACTGCAGCTGGGACTTCCCTGGTGGCACAGTGGTTAAGAATCCGCCTGCCAATGCAGGGGACACAGGTTCGAGCCCTGGTCTGGGAAGATCCCACATGCTGCAGAGCAACTAAGCCCGTGCGCCGCAACTCCTGAGCCTGTGCTCTAGAGCCTGCGTGCCACAACTACTGAGCCCGTGCGCCACAACTACTGAGCCCACGTGCCATAACTACTGAAGCCCGCACACCTAGAGCCTGTGCTCCACAACAAGAGAAGCCACTGCAGTGAGAAGCCTGCGCACCGCAACGAAGAGTAGCCCCCGCTCGCCGCAACTAGAGAAAGCCCGTGTGCAACAACGAAGACCCAACACAGCCATAAATAAATAAACAAATAAACAAACAAACAAATAAATAAATAAAAACATAGCTGCAGCTATAGAACCACGGGGCTTTTTCTCCTTAGGGTAAGGATGAGACAGGTGAGTGAGGAAGATTCTGTTTTCTTGAACAAGTGCCTTAAAGGACCTATTTTAAAGTGAGGGCAGGGGAGTTGATCTTGGTTGAGTTTGAACTGGCATTCTCCGGCGTCCGCCGTTGTCGTGACAGAGGGGCACCCAAATGAAGTGTGAGTTCCTCGTCTTCCTGAACTATGACTGCAGCTGGAGCCGCAGGATGCTCAGGTTGTCACTTTGTTGTCTTCACCACTGACCTGGGTAGTGTTGGGAGAGCAAGCCTTGGTTTGTAGGTGAAGGAGTTCCCATCTACATTTTCCTGTAGGCTGATAGTTATTATCAGTACTGTATCTCTTGTGCTTAAAGTACTAGTGGAGTTCTTCTGAGCTCCAAGGCTCCCAGCCATCCTCCCCTAGTCCTCCCCTTCCCTCCTCCACCTATTGCTTAGATTGTTGTTAGCTATTGTCATGTAAGTTGCAAACTTTTCGTTCTCCTGAAGATGACAGTAATGTACAGTGTCCCTGCATTTCTTGTAATTGGACAGTTTATATATATATGTGTGTATGTGTGTGTGTGTATATATATATATTTATATGTATATTTGCCTTTGTATATTTTTTTTTTTTTAATTTTTTTATAGCTACTTTATTTATTTATTTATTTTTGGCTGTGTTGGGTCTTCGGTTCGTGCGAGGGCTTTCTCTAGTTGCGGCAAGCGGGGGCCACTCTTCATCGCGGTGCGGGGACCGCTCTTCATCGCGGTGCGCGGGCCTTTCACTATCACGGCCCCTCCCGTTGCGGGGCACAGGCTCCAGACGCGCAGGCTCAGTAGTTGTGGCTCACGGGCCCAGGTGCTCCGTGGCATGTGGGATCTTCCCAGACCAGGGCTCGAACCCGTGTCCCCTGCATTAGCAGGCAGATTCTCAAGCACTGCGCCACCAGGGAAGCCCCTGCCTTTATATTTTGAATTTATTAGGAGATAGTTTTTTTGCAATGAATGTATCTAATTTACAAAAAGCAGCCATTTTCTTGGCTCTTAAATGTGTTGAAGTTTTAGGTTTTAATATATTTCATCTTAAATTGTCTTAAGTGGTATGCAGTGTCTGGTATTTTGATTGACTGATTTTTGTAGTTGCTTTTCCAGATGTGGGGAGTTTTTTCCCCTCTTTTTTTGTTTTTTTTTGTTTATTGAAGTGTGGTTGGTTTACGGTGTTGTGTTAGTTTCAGGTGTACAGCAAAGTGATTCAGATAAATATATGTATGTGTGTGTATGTGTATATATATATATTCTTTTTAAGAATCTTTTCCCTTATAGATTATTACAAGATATTGAGTATAGTTCCCTGGGCTATACAGTATGTCCTTGTGACAGTTTATATTTTTGAAGTACATGGAAAAGACCTCCTCTTTTATTGTCACTGAGAACTTCAGGAAGCCTTTGCCTCACAGTGCCAGCTCCCTCTTGGTAGCAGCTGTCACCTTTGTTCTTTTGAGTGGCAGCCTCGTGAGTAATCATTGCTCTCACTTACTGACCACCCACCATGTGCAAGGCACCGGGGACACTGTCCAGAGCAGCAGCTTGTTGCTGTCAAAGTTTCTACTCTCAAGAAAGCTGCAATTTAGTTGACATAATAAGACATATATAAAAAGATAAAAACACAGGGTATCAAACCATATAGGCAGTAAATCCTATGGATGTGAAGTGGCAAGAAAGACCCTAGGGAAGGCTCCCTTAATTTCCCAACAAGGAGGGTATAAGACCTCTATGAGGAAAAGTATGAAACTTTGCTGATGGACATAGAAGGTGACCTTGAATGTATGTTCATACCAATGTCCTGGATAGGACCAGGCAGGCTGGTGGGGAAGCGAGATGATTTGTCTCCCAAATTAACTTACTAATTCAGAATATCATCAAAGTTAAAAGATAATAAACTGAGAGAAATAATCTGCAATATATCTAAGTGACAAAAGGTTAATATCCATAATAAAATACTCCTACAAATTAAAAAAACCAACCTGATAGATAAATGGGCAATGTTGGCAGTTCACAGAAGAATAACAGAAGGCCAGTTAAACATGAAAGAATGCCTTGCCTCACTAGTAGTTAGGAACTTGGATATTAAAATAGCAGTGCATGCCATCATTTGCCGCCAGGTGGGAAAAAGTCAGAGGTTTACAAGATCTAATGTAGGCAAGGGTGTGAAGTAAGGTGTATTCTCATCTGGTGTTAAGGAATATGTAAATTGGCACAGCTTATGTAGAGGAAATTTGACAGTATTTCAAAACAAAGTGTTTATTTTATCCCAGCATTTCTAGGGAATTTGAACTACAGAAATTGTCATATATGTGAACAAACTATATATAGGTATAAAGATGTTTGTTGTACATAAATAAATACAAAACACTGTTTATAGATACAAAGATGTTCATGCAGTATTTATAAGAACAAAATTGTACGCAACCCAAATGTCCATTAGTGGAAGGGTCACACAGATGTCGGTAGCTGCACACTGTGGAGGACTGTGCAGCCATTAAGAAGAATGAGCTAGAAGTATTAACAGGAGAAGGTATATCTGAAACACTGAGTTAACAGAGCAAATTGTAAAGCAAGAGATTGTATGGCCCCATTTTAAGGGGCAAACGTGTGGGTACACATATAAATACACATATAGAAAGCGGCTTTAACAAAAAGCCTGGAACACTGCACTTAAAATGGAGGTAGGAGGGGTGTTAAAAAGGTCCTTTTGATTTTTATTCCATGTATGTTAATCCAGTTGGTATTTTTAATAAAGTAGTATGGATTTCTCTGAAAACAAGAAAAGATGGCAAAGCGATACATAGTAATAGCTGTCATTTACTGAGCATTTGCAGCGTGGCAGGTATAGTCAAAAACACTTTTTCCAGTAGTCCCACAATTTGGCGTAATTGGTCCCCATTTGACAGATGCAGAAAGTGAGGTTTAGGGGGGCCAAGAATGTAATGGGCCCTGACTTACCTGGTGCATTCAAGGGCTGAGCTTGAATCCAAACCTTCTGGCTCCAAAGCCTCTCTTTCCCCAAGTCCCAAGAGCTGTGTTATGAGTCAGGTGCTGAGTGTTGGGCTGCCGGTTCCAGGGTAAGTTGATGGCCTTTAGGAGAGCATCTGGATCCTTTGAGACAGTGGGTCAGAGCATGGTGCCTGGGGCCCTTGCTGAAGGCTGCCGTGCAGGTTATCCCGGTAGTCTGACCTACAGTGCTTGGTTGCATCCCAGCTGTTGCCAGGACAAAAATAATCCATTGAATGCTTTTCTGTTTGGTTGAGGGCTTTGTTCTATAAACAATGGGATATGAGAAGTGCAGCTTTTAACCAGCTTAATTTAAAGTAACATACAGTGGAGTATTTAGTTGTAGGCTTTTATTAAACTTAACTTGGCCTAGTGGGAAAAGACAGGAATGGTGTTAAAAGTTTAATGACTGGTTTCCATTTTACAAGCTATACTCCTTACTCTGGATATTTGGTGCATTTGGTATTGGGATGGCTGTTACAGAAGCATTTAGAGTGAGCGTTCTTGAGAGCTTGTTACCGATAGCCTTCGCATGCTTTGGTCTCAACACAGAAACTGACCGTGGGAGCCCCTCTGGCTTATAGCAAGTATTCCCCCTGGAAGGAGATTCCTGCCCCTGCCTGATCTGTCTTCAGCTGGGATCCCTGCCTTCCTGGGGAGACAGAACAGTTTTTCTATTTTAAAGGGAAAAGCTGCTACCTGCTAGTCAGGATCCCAGGCCAGGAAGAATAGGGTAAAACTGTGTAAGCATACTCAGGTTTCCAGCATGGCAGTTCCTGCATGGATTCTGCACCACGGGACAAGCTGCAGGCCACTCGCTGCCTGTCCCCTGCTCCTCTGCCCCGCCCTCTGGCTGGCAGTAAATTAGGGCAGAGCCCAGAACATGTCGCCTATTTACAGTCATAGAGACACAGTATGACTTAGAAACTCTTTGGAAGTGTTATCCTAAAATACCATAAAATGAGAGTTCACCCCCATGACATGAAAACAAAATAAATTACATTTTCTTTTTTCCATTTGTTCATTCAGCAAGTATTTTCTGGGCCCTGCTGTGCGTCAGGCCCAGTGCTCAGCACAGAGAACACAAAGTGGAGTCAGGCATGGCCCCGGCCTTCGGAGGTCTCTGTGTGTGGTGGGAGTTTGGGGGAGAGGGACACAGGCAACCAGGTAATCACAGTATGTGTGTGTGTGTGTGTGTGTGTGTGTGTGTGTTTTTTAAGTAATTAATTTATTTATTTATGGCTGTGTCGGGTCTTCATTTCTGTGCGAGGGCTTTCTCTAGTCGTGGCAAGCAGGGGCCACTCTTCATTGCGGTGCGTGGGCCTCTCACTATCGCGGCCTCTCTTGTTGCGGAGCACAGGCTCCAGACGCGCAGGCTCAGTAATTGTGGCTCACGGGCCCAGTTGCTCCGCGGCATGTGGGATCTTCCCAGACCAGGGCTCGAACCCATGCCCCCTGCATTGGCAGGCAGATTCTTAACCACTGCCCCACCAGGGAAGCCCTCACAGTGTGTTTTATAAGCACTGTAGCAGGAGCTAGGGCAGCAGCTGGCATGAAGTAGTTCCCAGTGTACACTTGCTGAATGAATAAACAGCAGTGAGGGAGGGTGTCTTCAAAGACGACTTCCCAGAGGAAGTGATGTGAATTGGGTCGCAAAGGCGAGTGGTAAAAGCAATATGATAGTCCCTCATGTTTAGTATAGGAATGCTGAAAATGAGGACAAATTTAAAATTTGCCTGGCTTCCAAAGTTCCATTAGAATAAACCCTTTACAACAAAATTTGCCCATGTGTATTCCATAATTTTTTATTTAAAATATTGTAAAGTACCATATAGAAAATGAACTGGAAATTTCTCACTCAAGGCTTCAGCAGTCACCAAACGTGAACTGCGTGCTCCCTGTCCTTTTTCCCCCATCTTGTCTTCTCTCTCCCATGTTCTCTATGTCAATGGCAGCCTCATTGTTTCTCCTTTGGAACACTGATCTTTGATAAGAAAAAAAAGTTCCCTGTTACTGGAGAAAAGACTAGAAGGGGCAGGCTGACTATCTGTATCTCCACCTTTGGCCCTTGAAATTGGTTACTACTGATGGATCCACAAGGATAGAGTCAACTTTTTCTTCGGTTTCTGTTTAGGTATTTTTGTGAATAGGTTGGAACTGCAGTTATGCATACGTAGAAAGTAACATTTTTAGATCCAGGCTTTTCGCTTCAACAGGCTATAAAATTGTTTTGTAAAGTAGTGCTGTTTGTAAAATATCATTTAAAACAATGTGATTTTCACATTCTGGAAGAATATTGCTAATGATTTGGGTGCAGTGACATTTCTGCTAAATACTAACTTGCTTAAACGTCTAATGGTGTGAAGTTTGCAATGTAGGTGAGGTTGGGCCGGTTCTGACACCTAATAAGACTCAGTTTCCTTAATGAATTCGCTCTTTCTTCAACTCTGAAACCCACAGTTCACAGTCTGTTGTCACACAAATATTTGGCCAAATCCAGATGTCGGGTACACGCCACCTGACCTACTAGACGTCCCCGGCTGTGTCTCCATGTGCTACAACGGTGCTCTGGAGGGGGGTGGCGACCGGAGGGAGAAGCAGTTTCAAAATGTTAAAACAATAAAAGACTGCTGCTTTGGAAGACGAGCAGGTTCCCACCCTCTTGTTGCCATAGCATCCAGGAGCATTTTTATGTGAATCTGAGATTGGTTGTGTGATTCATCTAAGAGAACTTTTATTTTAAGCTTTTAACCTGTCCAAGTAAATGCTTCCCTCACAAAAGAAGTCACCTTGGGAGGCCAGTCTAGGAGGATTACTGCTCAAACTCTGCCCTGAAGCGGTGTCCCCCACATGGTTCCTTAATCCAGGTAGATTGCAGCTCCATCCTCGAAAGATTTGTCACCGTGAGATATTGTTTTAAAATGGAAGGATGCTAAAGGTAACAGACAAGTTACAACACTAAGTAACAGCAGGGTTTTTGAAATAGATTTCTTCCTGCTTAGAGATATTTGAGGTGTTTTATGTTCCTTTGAACAATGCACATCCTGGTATATTGGAGCTGGCATAATTAAGTCACTTTCCTATGGTCACCCATCATAGTAAGACAGAAAAGTTGTTAGAACCTTCCCAAACGATTATGTTCAAGAATGTTAAGGGAAAGAAAAACTGAAACTGCTGTCATTTATTTAGAGTCATCCTGACCATCAGCCTTGACCCCTGGTGTCCCACTTTCCTGCGTTTCCTGCACGGTGTTGTCTACAAGAATCATAAAGCTCTTGGAGGCATTTCTAATGCTTTCCTTTTGTTTCTTTAGGTATTTCTGGGAAAAGCCAGCTTCTGTTTGCACTGGTCTTCACAACTCGTTACCTGGATCTTTTTACTTCATTTATTTCATTATATAATACGTCTATGAAGGTATGGTGTGGCATCCAATGGAATGTATTTTATCCATAATTCACAGACCTCTGGAAACTGTTAAATTTATGTCACCTGTGCACTTAATTAAACATCTTCAAGAATAATGTCTAAATATGCTGTTCTTGACGTAAGCACTTTTAGACCACCTAGTGCATATAACTAGGAATAGTTATCATTAAGCATAATTTTTCTATATCAAAGCAGTATCTATTTAATGAAAGTGCTTCACACTTAGAGATTTCTTAGTCTTAAGTTCCTCAACTATGATAAACTTCTAAAGCTCTTGAAAACCTTATAAGAAAGAGGGGTGACTATTATGTTTTCAAGCAGTGGGAAGTTATAGACTCCCTGGGAAACCCAGCAAGTTGGTTCAGAACGAAAGCCGGGGCTCCTCGCCACACAGCCTTGTCCTGCTGCTCTGTGAGGGCCTGGGTCTGCCATCTGGGTGTTACTTTTGCTGTGCTTAAGCAACTCTACAGCATAATTTACTTAATATGGATTTTAAACCTTTTAACTTGTCCTAAGTATTAGTATCCATGACACCTTTGGTGTCATATATCCCGCATGAAAACAAATGTATAACTCTCAAAATACAAAATGTTTGTATACCACCTAGCCTCTTGTGTGCCACTGGTGGTACGCGCTCCACGCTTCGGCCAGCCTCAGTTCTTTCCCACAGGCACTGACCTCACACTTGGTGAGGACCGCCAGGGCGCAGTGAGGGCGGGGCAGACAGCAAGCAGCACTCGGTCTGGCAGCGGAGAGCAGACAATCATAGCAGTACTAAATGGATGACTGCAGTTTGTGATTGGTGCCATGAAGGAAAAGTATGGGGCTCTCAGCACGTGTAAAGGATGTCTGGTTTCATTCATTCATTCATTCTTCAAATGCTTAACCGCACCTGCGTGCTGGGCACTGTGGTAGGCACTTGGTTATTGGTACCCAGGGAAGCAACGTTTAAGCTAAAGCCATGGGTATGGTATTTAAAGCAACTCCCCCCAACACTTTGTGTTCAAAAGCATTTTTATAAGCACAGGTCAAAGTAGACAAACCAATATTTGAGCCTGTGGTCTTTACTAAGAAGCAAATTTGAGTTACCTGTAATCATTCCATTCTTTATTACTAAGTGATGGGAGCCTCATTATCAGGAGATAATTAGCTTCCTTAAAAATGGCTAGGTCCGGGAATTCCCGGCAGTCCAGTGGCTAGGACTCTGCGCTTTCACCGCCAAACTGCCAGGGGCCCGGGTTCGATCCCTGCTGGGGGACTAAGGTCCCACAAGCTGCATGGCGCTGCCCAAAACAGAAAGCCTAGGTCTTTGCTTGCTGTGCAGGCGAGTTAAAACTGTAGATACTGGAAGTGTATGAGTGAGAGTCCCCTTCCCCCCAGGACGCCTAGCTTTCAGAGGAATCCTTACTTGCTTAATTGTTGCTTCCAAACATAATGTCTTGAAAATCAGGGCAGTGAGAGACAAGTTTTATGTGCTCATAGCTTTTTACTTTAAATGCCAAGCACTGGTGAGAGGAGAAAAGCAGCTGCTTTTCCCAGTGGCTGCTAAGCCTTTATGGGTGCAGTCTGGGCTGACTGCAGGAGTGGGGCTGGGGAGGGACCCCCGGCCACCGTGTGCCTTCACAGGATGTTCTGCGGGTGGGGGGACCCTCTGTACATAGATGTGTGTGTATTTTGTTTATACATGTGGATTATACGTTATTTTATTCATATACATATATGCATATATTTTCATGTGGAGAGAACTCCTCTAACGGTATAAGATATTGATCTTCCTTGACTTTGCAGTGGGGAGGGGAGTGTGTGGGTTACTTCTTGGTGTATGGGTATGATCAACAATTTTAATACTGATATTGTGTTGACTATTTATTTGCAAATATAACTTCATGATAAGATGCCAGGGACAGTTTAGGTCTTTGTTTTGTTTTGTTTTTAAGCGTATGTGGACTGAATGGTTGCTCCCATTTTCCTCTGAAGTTGCTTTGCCCAAATGTTTTCCTAATCAGGTTTCACAAGTTGCCTTTCCTGGAGAGAAGTAGCACCAGGCCACACGGCTGACATCCTGGTTGTCTATGTTTATAGGCTGGAATTGCCATTTGCTTCTTGAGCCTAAAATTCTGCAGTCTGAAAATTGGTGTAATTTCAGAATATCAGACTTCTCCTTGGGTTCAGATGAATATATAGTGTTTTACCTTTTGAATGTGAAAGGTGAACATGTAGGCAGCAGTGTTTTACAAATTACCACTTAGTTTTGGTTTTGCTTTTGTTATGTTACCAGGCAAAATTTCATAGCAACAATATATAAGTTAAAACCATCATTGCAAAGTTTAACATGAGTTACACTGTTTATCTTATCTTTAGAAAAAGCACTAGCTCAGAAATATCTTCATGCTGTAAGGAAGTGCCTTGGTTTTGAACTGCATTACACTTCCCGTTCACTTTTTTTCTAAAGCTACTATCTAATAGTTTAAAATGAGATTAAAAATACATTCTTTGCAGTCTCTTATGTAAAGTTAAACTTAACACTTAACATATGATCCGGCAATCCCACTCCTAGGTATTTACTCAAGAGAAATGAAAACTTACATTCACACAAAAGCCTGTACACAAATGTTCACAGCAGCTCTACCCACCATCCCCCAAGCTGGGAACAGCCCACCTGTCCTTTAACTGCTGGGTGGATGAACAGCTGTGGCACCCAGATATGGGCTGTTGCTTTGAAATATGGGGGGACCAGTTCTTAATACACACGACAACACATTTGGATCTCAAATTGTTAGGCTAACTGAAAGAAGCTGATCTTAAAGTTGACATATGGTTATGATTCTATTTATGGAATAGAATTCTAGAAAAGGCAAAAACTTCAGGGACCAAGAACACATCAGTGATTGCCAGAGGTTAGGCTGGGGGAAAGGCTTGACTCTGCAGGGGCAGCATGAGGGAATTTGGGGTGGCGGAGGTGTTAGGACTGGTCTGTGTCTTGATTGTGGTTGTGGTTATATGACTTACAGAACTGTATATCCCAAAAAAGTATATATTTTAAATTTAAAAAAAAAAGTATATATATATACACACATATGTGTGTGTGTGTGTGTGTGTGTGTGTGTGTGTGTGTGTGTATACATATGGATGATGTAGACAGCCAAGAGAGTTTGAACAATTTTAAGATATTGATGACCCAGTATTTTTTTTTCTTTGTAGCTTATCTACATTGCCTGCTCCTATGCCACGGTGTACCTGATCTACATGAAATTTAAGGCAACCTACGACGGAAATCATGATACTTTCCGAGTGGAGTTTCTGGTGGTCCCTGTGGGAGGCCTCTCGTTTCTAGTCAATCATGATTTCTCTCCTCTTGAGGTTAGTTAAGAGGCTATTTAGTAGTCCTGTCTGGTTCCCTAGGGAAATAGACCCGTTTGCAGATAATGGGATTCTGTTTTGGCTTGGGTTTTTTGGGGGGGGCGGGGCGGTGGGTTGGCAGACATACATGGTTTGGTGTAAATAAATCGTGGGCAGGAATTACGCACCCAGGTTAGACACTGCTTTGGGTGTCTCTGACTCTCCTTTAGAATATAAACTTGGCTTCTGTGATTCCAAGCGCAGTGCACTGCCTGTCCGAGTGTCTGAAGCACATGGTCTTCTCCCCACTCCCACTCTTCGCGTGCGGGCTTCGCTCGTTGATGCCGTCTGCGAATCACCTAAGCAGCGGTGCTTCGGTCCTCGTCTTTAGGAAGCGCAGTCTGCATGGTGCCCCAGTGCTCCTAAGCGCTCCGTCCACCCCTGAGCGTCCTGGGGTTGATTCAGTCACCGCACTGATGGTGGTCATCTGATGGTGCAGGGAGCTCCTGGGTTTTGAAACACTCCAGGGACTACTGACAAGTCCTCCTTTCGTCAGCATGAATAAAGTGCTATGTTGGGCAGAGAGTTTGCATGATTACGACTCTGACTTGTTACCCCTTTGATTTAACCATGCTAAAAAAGCCTGAAGGATAAGAAAAATAGTGAGACGATTTAAATAGTCTGGAAAGGAGACCCAGTTGGTGAGGAAAAACAGCAGTGAGGGAGTGGAAGGACCCAGTCATCAGTCTCGTCAACCCTGGCAGAAAGCAGAAATTAGGGACCCTAGATTCAGAGTGGGATAAGCTGATGCAGGAGAAACAGCATATATGTAGAGTCCCAGAAAATTGAAGAATGCAACGCTGGAGAGACAGGGTGATGAAAGTCCAAAGAGGCAGAGGTGTCCGGGTTATCCAGCTTGTCACTGGGAGTGTCCATGCCTTTTATCTGTGGCTGAAGTTTCTGTGATTTATTAAATTGCAGAGCTACTCTGTCCTGGGCTCTGATGCCAGACTCCCCACTCTGTTTGTGCTACTTCACAGTAAAGCAAGAGTGTTTCCTGTGAACTCATGGCGGGCACTGGTTGCTGACCAAAGCGTGCTGTTTCTCTTACAGATTTTGTGGACCTTCTCCATTTACCTTGAGTCAGTGGCTATCCTACCACAGCTCTTCATGATCAGCAAGACCGGGGAGGCCGAGACCATCACCACCCACTACCTGTTCTTCCTGGGCCTCTATCGTGCTTTGTATCTTGTCAACTGGATCTGGCGCTTCTACTTTGAGGGCTTCTTTGACCTCATCGCTGTGGTGGCCGGCGTTGTCCAGACCATCCTATACTGCGACTTCTTCTACTTGTACATTACAAAAGGTACGTTAGGCTGCGTCCTGCCAGCTTGGTTCTACGGCCGTGTGTTCTTCGAGGGGCTCCCTTGCCTAGCATGCTCCTAAGCCAGAAAGCAGAACTGGCTTCAGAAAAGCACGTTAGTGACCGTCAAGTTAATTCTGGCTCAGGGTTTCCAGTCTTTTTTTTTTTTTCTTTTTCTGTAACTTTATTGTTTTCTACAATGGCACGTTTTCATTGTAAAATCAGTCAGAACTAATAATTCTGAAAACAATCACCCAGAATCCTACCACTCAGAGATAACCATTGTTAATACTTCAGTAAGTGTAATGATTTAATGATACATGATTTCAACTAAACATGTTATTCTATAATCTCTTTTTCCCAGACGTCTACATAATTTTTAATAGCAATAGAGTATTATGTGGATTACCATAATTTACTTACTCAGCCCCCTGTTCATGGGTGTTTGGGCTTAAAAATCCAGTGCTTAAATCAGCATCCTTGTATGTGTATATTTTTGTATTTGTATGAATAGAGGACATGTGAACATCACAAAAATCTGATGAAAGCCATGGTCCTTGCTGAGAAAAAAATGCACAGTTAGACATATTCACACAAATGTATGCGTATAGTTTTAGGGAATTCAGGAGCTTCTGAAACCCAACCACAGATCCCAGGCTAAGAATCCTGGCTATACAATAAAATTCCTAATGGTGGAATTGCTGGGTAAGGGAGGGCATACATAAGGGCATATGTATCTTATCTCCTTTTTTAACATCCAAAATATCATAACAGTTATATTTCAGTACATGTTAATTAGGGAAGAAAGTCATGATAAAAAAAAGCTGCTATGAATTTAGTGACAATTTCAATTGAATTACTATTTTTAAATTCAATTGCTGTGGCATCCAGATACATGGAGAAAATTCCAGTCTGTGTGTGCATGACATTTTCATAGTTCAGAGGGCTTTGTTTATTGACACCAAAATCAGATGCCTGTTGGTTGTCAGAAGCTTATTTCCTTGTACCTTACTATGTAGTATCTTGTATGACAGACTTCTGGGAATGGGAAGGAGGAAACTGTAAGCTTGTCAGGATCAGTAACCTTTTGTTTTTTTCTCCCTCTCTTGAAAATTTTAGTACTCAAGGGAAAGAAGCTCAGTCTGCCAGCGTAAGTGCCAAAGACCATGACCAGCATCTGTCCTTCAGGGTGCTCGGACAGAATTCTTATCACAGCAAAGGCACAAGATGCTTCATATGGAAAATCAGAAACTTAACTCTTTTGTTGCAGATAGTCATCTATGGCTCTGTAAGAACCCAGAGGGAAAGAACCAGAAGGTTTCTGTTCAATGCATCTTGCCTTATCTTTTTTTATTACTATGTACAAAGATTTTTTTACACAAAGAAACTTAATGCTGTATTAATAAAGTCAGTGTGTAGCTTCAATTGGGGTAGTTGCAAAAGTGAAGATTTTGTGAGGAATAAGTGCAAACTTTTTTTTTAATTCTTTGAAATTGTTGATTCTTTGTGTCTGCAATGAAATCGTACTCCTTGACAGTTGGTAGATTATATATTCCTCCATCTATCAAACTTGCATTCCACTATATTTATTTTTTTGCCAAAAGATGAGTTACCTTTGTTTGAAATCTGAGACACTGTGTCCAGTTTGGTACATCTGTTCAAATCACTTCCCACCTAATGTGGAAATCCTTCCTTGGACGTCACAACACTACATTTAAGGCTGGTAAGGGTGACTTGCAAGTCTTAAGGTTTTCATTACCAAAATTTTAAGATTCTGAATGTCGATGGAGTCTCATTTAAGAGTCACCAAAGGTGCCGGCCCTCCTCCCCTGCTAAGAAGTGTCAGTTTGAGACTGTCCCAAGGCTGTCAAAGAACTCGGTGGGCAGGGGCTGTGGGCTGCCTGCCGTCTGAGCGTGAGGTGCAAGAAGCATTTGTGATTATTTTGGATCTAGGACTCCTCTGGGAAATGGAACACAAGTAGTTACCTATCACTTTAATTTATAGTTGCAGAAGATTACTACAACCATGTCTATGCTCAGATTCAACCGATTTTTGATATCACTTTTGGATAGCAAAATGATTTACTTTTTTTTTTTAACTGGCAGCACCAATTGCCATTCCTTTTACTCTTACTTTTTTTTGTTTTTTGTTTTCTTTTTACTGAGCTCTTGCATGATTTATCTTGTGTTACCATCCTAAATAAACATTTTACTAAGCATAGAATAAATTGTCTTTTTTTGAATTAGGCTTTTGGAACATCCTATGTCAGGATGGGTTTTTTTGTTTTTCGATTGGCAACAAAAGCTCTACATAGGGCTGCAAACATTTGTTCTCCACTTAATAATCTAAAACCCTCTGTATTTTTTAGAAAATTTGGAATTTTCCTCCTGATTTTGCCATTGTATTGGTTTGCTGTGTTTTTTTGATTTATGCAAAAGCATTTGACTTTGTTTTTATGTGATGCACCATAAATGTTAAAGTGTTGAATACTAACAGTGCTTACTACAAGAAGGATGTAGTCTCGCTTGCTGCATTAAAATATCTTGTGGAGGAAGGGAGCTGGATGGGTTTTACTTTTATCTAGTGTGTCTCGTAACATCTTTCTAAATAAGCAGTGTAACTGCATCGTTTAACCTCCTGTCTTCCTCTCTCTCATTTCCACCCCCTGACCCCCCGCATGTCTTTGCTTTTGTGTATCAGAGTTTCTTTCTTTCTGGCATCCTAGTTTTGTTTCTGTTTTCATCCTCCTTGGAAGATTCTGACAGTGTGGAGGAAGGGTGGGAAATCGTGTCCTAAGTGGAGCAGACTCCTTGCTGCCCAAGCTGGGGGTGGGTGGGGGGGGTCTCACACTTGTTTTTGTGCATGTAAATCAAACACAGGCTGGGATCATTCGCTGGAGAGCACAATGCATAGAGCGAGGATCTGGGACTTCAGCACGCCACCTGGTTCATGAAGTGTCAGTGCCTCCTTCAGTCGTTCTGCCCACGTAACTGTAAAGCTGGCTAAGATGCTGCCGCCATCTTGTGGCCCAACAGGATGACATCTTAACAGGTGCCTTAGGGGAGCGCAGGACTGGGCAGCACCCGTGCACACGCTGGGAACAAAGGCATTGTCTGACGCACCTCACGAGGCACTGTGTCAGAATTACTCTCACTTCCCGAATAAAGGTTATCAGGTAATTCATACTTTTTATCGAGCTCTTTTATTTGTGTGAATTTCTTTTTAATGTAAACATACAGAGAAATAAAGCAAAGTTAACAAATTTGCCCACTAAGTAACTCTGAAAAGCTGCTGGCTGTTGGCTGCTTACAGACAGCAGTCCATTCCCTGTCCAGTTCAATCACAGGGTTTGAAGAACGTTTCCCAGGGAGTTCCCTGGCGGTCCAGTGGTTAGGACTCGGTGCTTCACTTGTGGTGGCCCGGGTTCAATCCCTGGCTGGGGAACCAAGATCCTGAAAGCTGCTCAGCATGGCCAAAAAAAAGAAGAAGAAGAAGAAGAGAAAGGTTTCCTGCTTCCTTATGTAGTCTGGTCAAAGAGAGAAATGGCTGGAGAAAAAAAAGTTGCAGGTGGAAGGCCTTGCTAGGGAAGATCCAGCCCAGCCTTTCCAAAGATACCAATTGGTTGGACAGTTTCCTGGAAAGATCAAGCAAAGATTCTATTTCAATAGAAATCGTAAGTGATTTGTGGGAACGCTAGGAAAAGCACAAGCTTTGGGGTCAGACTTGTGTTGAGTCTTGGCTCCCCACACTCTAGCTCTGACCTTGGATTTAACGTGAGCCTTGTTCCCGCTCAGTTACCAGCAGAGACTCCTGCCACAGGATTTCTGTGAGGTGTAGATGAGCCCATGTCCTGAAGCTCACAACACAGCTTGGGGTACATCAAGTGCTCAGGACCTCAGGCGCCCTCTTTCCCCTCCCCTTCTTTGTGCTTAACTTGGGACAGCTGCCTTGAAAGCTGGCTGGAACCAGTTCAGCCAGAGTTCCTTTGACCGATTTGACGACTTCAGTAGTTTTGCCCTTGTTAGAGAGCTTGCATCTTCAGAAACTGACTCCCAGGTACCTTGCAAAACTTGCTGTCAGTGAAGTCTGATGAGGGCTGATTGGATTGGGGCTCCATGTGGGTTTTTCTCCTGTGTGCTTCACCATCTAGTGGCTGAATGTAGAATCTCCAAGGACCCTGCACTCTGCCCAGTAACCACCGCTCCCTCCCCTGCCAACTGATCTGGGTTAGCCTTTGCAGTGTGGAGTCTTGTGCAGGTGCTGGCCGGGTCATTCTCTTCCAGTTCTGAAACAATTCCCTCTTTTGTCCCTGCAATTTAAAAGCAAGTTGCAGCATAATATAGCACTAGTCCTTTTAAACAATGACAAGGATACTTTTTTATACTACCAGAACATAATACTCCAGATTTCTGACCTAGGGTGACCTTGGGTGCTTAAAAAGTGAGTCTTCAGGCAAACACTATATACTGACTCCATTACCAAAACGGAATGGAAACACAGAACCTATTTACTCATAAGTTTTCTAAGACAATAAATAGTTCTGTAATAGGAAAACTGGTGTGCCCTAAAACTAAGTGATGTGTTTACTTCAAGTTCTGAGAACTGAAGATCTCAGGACTTTAAAGAATGCTCAGAGAAACTATCCAACTGACGGAAAGATCACCTGGCTGAAACCCCCCATCCCAACCCCCATCTGACACAGACAATAGCAGCAAACATTAAGTCCAAGGATATTAATCCTATTCAGAACATAGGGATTTACTCAAAGAAAATCCAGTCCTAAAGGGAGAAATAGAGGAAGATGTGAATCAGTTTGAAACACAGAATAAAGATTAGTTTCTTCAAGTTAATATGAAGATAAAATGAAATGCCAAGAAATCGCTGAAGAATACCTGCTGTTATTTGCAACTACATAGTGAAATTAACCTGAAAGAACAAGCAGGGAAGGATATCAAAGATCTCCCCCCACCACCACCACCAAATTCAAGATGAAGCAAATATGGCAGGATGTTATCCCTTGTTAAATCGGATGGTGGGTCCTTAGGTATCAGACATCTCTGTATTTGAAAATTTTCATCATTTAGAAGTCAACGATGGGTCATTCACCTTTTCAAGAGCTATGCTTTGACTTGGATATCTCATTTTGGAAGTAACAAAGTTATTTTTTTATTTTTTTAAACTTTTAAACTAGCTATTTTTAATAGAAAATTGAAAAAAACCTGTGTAAAATAAGGGGCTGCCTATGCTTTGTATGACATACCCACATGATGGCACAATATATTGTCTTAAAATAGCTCCAATTCAGGACTTCCCTGGTGGCACAGTGGATAAGACTCCATGCTCCTGATGCAGGGGGCCTGGGTTCGATCCCTGGTCAGGGAACTAGATCCCACGTGCATGCCGCAACTAAGAGTTCACATGCCACAACTAAGGAGCCCACGTGCCGCAACTGAGGAGCCTGCCTTCCGCAACTAAGACCTGGTGCAACCAAATAAAACAAATATTAAAAAATAAATAAATAAAATACAATAGCTCTGGGACTTCCCTGGTGGCACAGTGGTTAAGAATCCGCCTGCCAGCCTGTGCTCAGCAACAGGAGAGGCTGCGACAGTGAGAGGCCCCCGCTCGTCGCAACTAGAGAAAGCCCTTGCCCAGAAACGAAGACCCAACACAGCCAAAAATAAATATAAATAAATTTATTTTTTTTTAAAAATGTAGGTTTCTTTTCTGCTAAAAAAGAAAAAAAAAGAATCCACCTGCCAATGCAGGGGACACGGGTTCCAGCCCTGGTCCGGGAAGATCCCACATGCCGCGGAGCAACTAAGCCCGTGCACCACAGCTACTGAAGCCTGCATGCCTAGAGCCCATGCTCTGCAACAAGAGAAGCCACCGCAATGAGAAGCCCACGCACCGCAACGAAGAGTAGCCCCCGCTCACCACAGTTAGAGAAAAGCCCGCAGACAACAACGAAGACCCAACGCAGCCAAAAATAAAATATAAATAAATAAATTTACAAAAAAAATACAATAGCTCTAATTCAATCAATGGAATACTGTTACATGGAAATGGCAGAATATACCTGCAGTGATTAGAACTATACAAAATACAGGGAATTCCCTGGCGGCGCAGTGGTTAAGAATCCACCTGCCAATGCAGGGGACACGGGTTCGAGCCTTGGTCCAGGAAGATCCCACGTGCCACAGAGCAACTAAGCCCGTGTGCCACAACTACTGAGCCCGCGCTCTAGAGCCCACGAGCCACAACTACTGAGCCTGCGTGCCGCAACTACTTTTTTTAAATTAATTTAAAAAAAGAGTAAACAAATTTTTCTAAGGTAAATGTATTTTTTGTTTTTTTAATTAATTAATTTTTGGCTGCGTTGGGTCTTCGTTGCTGTGTGCGGGCTTTCTCTAGTTGCAGTGAGAGGGGGCTACTCTTCGTTGCGGTGCATGGGCTTCTCATTGCAGTGGCTTCTCTTGTGGCAGAGCATGGGCTCTAGGCTTGTGGGCTTCAGTAGTTGCAGCACGCGGGCTCAGTAGTTGTGGCACATGGCCTCAGTAGTTGTGGCTCATGGGCTCTAGAGAGCAGGCTCAGTAGTTGTGGCGCACGGGCTTAGTTGCTCCGCAGCATGTGGGATCTTCCCAGCCCAGGACTCGAACCCGTGTCCCCTACATTGGCGGGCGGATTCTTAACCACTGGGCCACAAGGGAAGCCTTGTTTACTATCTTTTTGAAGTTATATAGTTTCATGGTTTGTTGTTAACATTTGTAACATTAAGTTCACAGTATCTCCTTTACCTTTACTAACAAAAGTTTATGTGGAAGCATTATCTTATTGCTAAACCTGACAAATCCTGTCTTCAAAAGGAAACTGTTACATTTAAGAAAATATGTGTCAGTCCTTCCTTCCTTCCTGCTGCGCCTGCAGGCTTAAGAGGTATGTGGCAGAAACTCTGGCCCTCCAGCACCACCTGAGGATCCCAGAACCCACCTCCGCCATGGAAGAGGACCAGGAGCTGGAGAGAAAAATATCTGGATTGAAGACCCCAATGGCTGAAGACGAGAGGAAGACAGCCCTGGAAATGGTCCAGGCACCTGGGACAGATAGACACTGTGTGACATTTGTATTGCATGAGGAGGACCATACCCTAGGAAATTCTCTTCGTTACATGATCATGAAGAACCCGGAAGTGGAATTTTGTGGTTACACTACAACCCATCCTTCAGAGAGCAAAATTAATTTGCACCTACAGACTCGAGGTACCCTTCCAGCTGTTGAGCCCTTTCAGAGAGTCCTGACTGAGCTCATGAATAGACATCTGCCAACATGTGCTTGACACGTTTGAAGCCAGCATAAAGGAATATAAGGATCAAAAAGCCAGCAGAAATGAAGCCACATTCTAGTCCCGTATGCACTATACAGGGAGGACTGACCTCTAGAATATTCTATTCATGTTCTTGCAAAACCCAGAAGTAAACGTTTGTGGTTACAACATGACCTGTCCTGCAGAAAGGCTTCCTTCTAGCTCTTAACCCATTTCTGCTGTTGGAGTCCCTGCAAGAAACTGTATTCTTCTAATAAATTTCCTCTTTTCTTTAAACTGGAAAAAAAAAATGTATGTGATCACAGGCACAATGTTCTAACTTCTGAATCACCTTTTTCACCTTAATTGCTACTCTTCCTCCAGAGCTCATTTTAATATCTTCTTCAGGGAAGTCTTCCCTGACCTCTCTGATTAAGTCACTTCTGGCCACACCAAGTGCCCAATAAATATTTATTTTATGAATGATTGAATGATTCTCTTTTTCTATAAAAATCTCATAACTTCCTTGTTTACAATTCCCTGTATCATTTTCACAACCGTCAATACAGTTTCATTATTATTTTTAACTATGAAATTCTGCCCTTTGGAAGACCCCTGAAGGTTCTTCAGACTTGGAAAAATTTGACATTTAATGTTTGTTTGTTCATTAATGAAGTATTTAATAAGTGCATTTAATGTGCTCTATTATGTGCATTGCAGTGAACAAGATGGACAAGGTTTCCAAGCTCAGACAACTTACACACTCAAGGTGGGAGGAGAGAAGTAACACATGTGATACAATGTCAGGGAGTGATTAAGTGCTGTGAAGGAAACTAAAGCTGGGCAAAGGAACGGGAACCGACGGGTGGGCTGTTTTAGATAAAGTGGCCAGGGAAGGCTCTTGAGGCAGTGACGCTGGAGCTGAGGGCTGAATGAAGTGAGAGAGTGACAGGGAAATACCTGCAGGAGGAGCGTCCCTGGCAGAGGACACGGAGACTTTGAAAACCTTGGGGCAAGAAAAAGCTTGATGTATTTCAGGGGAAAAAAAAGTGGCAGGCAGTGGAGTGAAGGAGGGAGAAAGTAGTAACCCTAACCCGGGAAGGCAGATAATCACGCATTTACAGACTTGTGCTGTGTGACTACCAGGGAAAAGCTTCTCTAAGGGTTTGGAGTGCAGCCTTGCAAGATCCTAAGCTGATGGGCCTGGTTTGACGGTTCAACAAGGTCACCCCAGCTGCTGTAGGGAGAATGCACCGTAGGTGGGGTGGCAGAGTGGGGGAGAGCAGTGGGAAGACCGGGTTAGGTACATGATGAAGAAGGCTCGGGCCAGGGTGGAGGGGTGTGGAGGGGCTGAGAACTGGTCAGAACCTATGACCTGCTCGGGAGGAAGGAAGGCAGATCAGGCTATTCCCCACTCCCCAGGACAAAGCTGCCGTGTGGCTTCAGGCCCTGAACCAGGGAATGGTCCTAAAGAGGCACTCCTGACCCCAGGATAGGGCGGGGCTGGTGGCAACTTCGTCACAGGCTTGTAGCCCCACAGACCTGGGTATGAACTCCAGATCCGCCACTGACTGCTGGGGGTCTCTGGGCTAGCTAACCCTTCGGGTCAGGAAGAGTCCTTATCTACAAAAAGAAAATAGCAGAACAGACTTCACACCTGCGAAGACCCTAGGAGACCCACCTGTGTCTTCCGGGTCAGCGCATCTGCGCAGGCGCAGAGGCCCAGCCGACGCTGCGTGGGGCCCAGTGCGCGTGCGCCGGTCTCGGTCTCTCACTCTCTCTCCCTACCCCCGCCCACCTCCCCCACACCCGCCCCCGCGTGCGCCTGCGCAGAGTCGCGGTTCGGCGGTGGAGACCGGAGGGCGCTGGGCTCCGGGTGGCAGCTCGCTCGCGGCGAGCCGGCCCGAGCCCGGGCGGCGGGTTCTTCGCCATGCCGGGGATGGTGCTCTTCGGCCGGCGGTGGGCCATCGCCAGCGACGACTTGGTCTTCCCGGGGGTCTTCGAGCTGTTCGTGCGAGTGCTGTGGTGAGGGCGGGCTCTGCGGGCAGCGGGCGGCCGGGGCGGAGGAGGGAGCGGGGCCGAGGCGGAGGAGGGAGCGGGGCCGAGGCGGCCGAGGGCAGGGACGGTGTCGCCTGCCCTGCGTTCTCGTACCTGGTCCTCTCCACCGCCCGAGGAGGTGGGTGCCGCTGCTCTCCCCATTTACAGACGGCACACGGCGGTCCAGAGCGGGTGCGCCGTGCTCGGCGTCATGGGGTGGGCCCGCCGGCGGGACGTCGGCGCTGCAGGGCACGGGCACCCCTCCGGGGCGCCGAGACCCGGGCCTGGGAGCCGCCGGGACTGCGCTGCCGCCCAAAGCCGTGGCCTCGGGACCTCCTGCCTCGAGCCGGGAACAGCCATCAGCATCACTCCAGCGTTCTGCGTGGAAATGCACTGCATCTTGTCTGCCAAACGCAGGAATGGCAACAATACCGTTCGTGCCGTTCCTGAGCCGGTTGTGGCTGAATCCCCTGACGAGCACACACGACTGGCATTTTCTCTCTAGTCTTTCAAAATGTGGAATCCGTGGGAAGTGGAATTGGGTGCCTGAAAGTCAGTCCCAGAGGGTCTGAGCGAAGAGTAATATCATCGTTATTAAAAAGTAGATTCTTAAGGGGAGAGGAATTTAAGAACATGAAATTATGAGCTGCTTCTTAGTTGTTTCATAGTTTTTAGAGCCAGTCTTTCTGAGATCATTTCACGTTATTATTTCTGGACAAGAATTTAATATCACAAAACTGATAAAAGCATAAAAAGTTATCTAGTCCAGTTCCTCTTCTGGCCTTGTATCTCTAATACCGCGTTCTTGCCAAATGGTTCCCTTCCGGATTCTGAAATAACTCTAGTGAAGAATCACTATCACGTTGCATTGTTTGGTGCTGCCTTTCATTGTTGTGTCCTGAATTACAAAATATACTTATGAATCCGCAATCCTTGTCCTTTCAAGTTGATCAGTGTTCACCACAGAACACCTTTCCATAGGTTGCTTTCCATCCCCTTGTTTTTGTACTACACCCAGCAGATTACGATGTGTGTTTGTCAGTTTCTTGTTAATCCACAGAAGTAAAAATTCTCTTGCTGATGATTGAACAAGCATATACTTTGTTTACCAGGTGCATATCTTGGAGTCATGATGGGGCTGCTTTCCAGCAGTTCACATTATATTTGCTTGCTTATGGCTTTAAGTGTATTACAACAGGCACAGAATAAAAACAATGGATGTAAGCATAGAAAGTATAAAGCTCATTAAAAATAAAAAAGAAAGCCATACTCTTTAGTTGACTTAGTAAATATTTTATTGAGGAAGATTCAATTCCAAAGTGAACCTCGCCTTGTTTTGGAAAGTATTAACTCCATTCACTTCCTTCCATTGTGTTTTTCAAAGCGGCTCCTTGGATTCCATTTCTGACGCTGCCTGTGTCTTGGCAGGTGGATCGGCATCCTGACGCTGTACCTCGTGCACAGAGGGAAGCTGGACTGTCCTGGTGGCGTCCTGCTCAGCAGTTACCTGATCGTGCTCATCATTCTCCTGGCAGTTATCATAGGCACCGTGTCAGCCATCGTGTGTGTCAGCATGAAAGGTAAACACCAATCTTTTCTCTTTGACACCTCTTCTTCTTCTTTTTTTTGGCTGCGCAGCCTGCGGGATCTTAGTTCCCAGACCAGGGATGGAACCCGGGCCCCCTGCAGTGGGGGAGTCCTAACCACTGGACCACCAGGGAATTCCCAACACCTCTTCTTTTTTAATAGCTTTTTTGAGATGTAATTCACGTACCATTACTATTCATCCATTTAAGTGTACAGTTCAGTGATTTTTCGTATATTCAGAGAGTCGTGCAATCCTCCCCGCAATCAATTTCAGAACATTTCATCACCCCAAAAAGAATTCCTGTACCCACTAGCAATTACTCCTCATTTCTCCCCAACTCCCTCAGCCCTAGGCGTCCACTACTCTACTTCCTGTCTGTAGATTTGCCTGTTCTGGACATCATATAGGTGGACTCATCCACGATGTGCCCTTTCGGTCTGGCTTCTTAAACTTGGGGTAACTTTTTCTAGGTTCATCCGTGTTAGAGCACGTATCAGCACTTCATTCCTTTTTATGACTGAATAGTATCGCACTGAACGTATATACCACAGTTTACTTATCCATTCATCAGTTGGTGGACATTTGGGTTGTTTCCACTTTTTGGCTGTTACAGATAATGCTGCTTTCAACATTCGCATACATGTTTTACATACCCTTATGTTTTTATTTCTCTTGGATATGTACCTAGGGGTGGCAGTGCTAGATCACATGGTAAATCTGTTTAACTTCCTGAGGAACTGCCAGACTGTTTTCCAAGCAGTTGCACCATTTTTCTTTCCCACCAGCACTTTATAAGGGTTCCAGTTTCTCCACATCCTCACCAACACTTATTATCTGACTTTTTGATCATAGCCATCCTGGTAGATATGAAATGCTATCTCATTGTGGTTTTGATGTGCATTTTCTTGATGACTAATGATATTGAGCATCTTTTCATATGCTCAGTGGCCATTTTTATATTATTTTTAAAGAAATGTCTATTCAGATTCTTTGCCCAATTTTAAATTGGGTTCTTTGTCCTTTATTAATGAGTTGTAAGAGCTATAGCTCGTCTTGATAATTTTTTTCTATATGTTACCATTTTCTGCAGACAGTCGCTTAGCTGAGAATGTCTGAAAATGTTGGAAACCTTCCCTGTCGATTACTGTGGTTTGTAGGTTGAGCTGAGCACTCTTGTGGCTGATAAAGAAATGCATCAGTAAATGAAAACTCATCTGTCAAAGGCAGGGCAGCATGGCACGGTACCATCCAACGTGCTTTATCACTGCCTGAATCGGGATGTAGGAGGGAGGCTTACAGACTGTAGATGACGATGATAAAACTGGGAGAGAGTAAGTAGCTGATACCCTGGGTGATGGAATCAAGATCTCGACAGGGTGGAACGATAGACTGAAACTTAATAGATGGTAGTTCGTGGGGAGGAATACAGAGAGAAATGTTAGTGGCAAAGTGTTTCATGAGAAAAAGACCTTAGGATTTGGATGACCAAGAAGCATGGCACATGCCCACGTACTGCAGTAACGTAGAACATAGAGCTCTGGATATTTAAGTTTACCTCTGAAAACATGAATGCATGGGGTCTGGATCAAAGACGGTCCCAGTTCTGTGGTCTTTGTCGGACCCCAAGTCTGGAGTGTCATTGGTGCTGATGCTGAAGGAAAGGAAAGAGCTGAAATGTGTACGATGAGCATTTAGCACTGTGAGGTTCTTACTGAGCTCAGATTTTCTGAAAGATGGTGTCATGTCAGGTACAGGGTATCTAATTTAGTTTCCCTGTCTGTTCACGTCACATGCTGTTCAGCACACCAGGTTTACAACTGTAATAGTGGGTTAGGTATAAGCCTTTTTTTCCTTAAATGTTTTTCTTCAGATAGTTTTGGTGGTGTCAGGGCACAGTCACACCCCTGCGGTGGATGGATGGCTGCGTGCCTCAGGCTTCTCCTCGCACACACCGTCACACGTCAGAGTTCGGCAAACATCTCTCGGTTTTGCGGGGTGTTCTGGGTGGGTTGCTTCTGCAGCAGCCTCCTCCAGACAGGACTTCCCCCGACCCCTCACATAGCAAGTGGATGTGTCAGAAACCGGCCCTCTGCCCGGCGCAGGATGGGTGGTTGGTTCAGGACTGGACATGTGCCCTGATTCGGGCCAGTGAAATTCAGGGAGTTTCCTGGGAAGTTCCAGGGAAGTCCTTCCCTGCTCCTCTGGGAAAGATCCAGAAGCAGCATATGGTTTTCCTTCTGGATGGTACTGTGCATGAGTGAACTGCTGAATTCCTGCTGAGTCTCCTCCACTCACAGCCCAGGAGGAGCTGAATACAGAGGAGGGCAGGGCCGAGAAGCAGAGGACACCCTGTTGCCAGTCCTGGCCCTGCATTTCCAGTCCCTTGAGTCAAGACAGATCCTGCTTGTTTTTATTTTTTTTAATTTATTTATTTTATTTACTTAATTTTTGGCTGTGTTGGGTCTTCGTTGCTGCGTGCGGGCTTTCTCTAGTTGCGGCGAGCGGGGGCTACTCTTGGCTTCTCATTGTTGTGGCTTCTGTTGTTGCGGAGCACAGGCTCTAGGCACATGGGCTTCAGTAGTTGTGGCACATGGGCTCAGTAGTTGTGGCTTGCGGGCTCTGGAGCGCAGGCTCAGTAGTTGTGGTGCACGGGCTTAGTTGCTCCGCAGCATGTGGGATCTTCCTGGACCAGGGCTCGAACCCATGTCCCCTGCATTGGCAGGCGGATTCTTAACCACTGCACCACCAGGGAAGCACCCTGTTTGTTTTTAAACCAGTTTGAGTTTGAGAAAGATACCACAACTGAAGTGAAGACAGTATTTTATAAAAACATGTTAGTTTAATTGCCAATTTGTTACAAATCAATAACATCATATGCTTTATTTTAAATATTATGTAAATTTCAGTGAAGAATACCATAAAGTTAAAAAAAAAAGACAGATGATGGTTAGGGTCAAATAAGAAGAGGAATAACCATCAAGCCAACAGTAGATGATGACTGAAGATTATCAGTTAAGTAATACCTTTGGATGAAGTCAGAATTTCTCTTAACAACCTAGGGGTATAATTTCAAAGCAGTACTGGGGATACAGCTCATTACCTTAGTAGAAGCCATAAGGTCGTTTTCATTTTCTTCTGATGAAAATTAACCTCTACTACTAAAATAAATAATAGAATCTATAATAAATGTCGGAATTGGCATATTGGTGGATTTAATCCACATTTTAGCAGTAATTGATCATTGCCTAACAGTGTCACATTTGTGCATCAGTTCAGGTTTGAAATGAAACTGCTGTTACAACCAGCCTTTGCTGTAGCATGCATACCACTGAACCTGTTTGAAATAAAGTTTTTCTCTTATTTTTTCAAAGAAAAAAAAAGGCAAATGGGAAAAAATATTGTAACAGATGAGACTTAGAGCCAATCTCCTTAATATAGAAGGGCTCTACGATAAATAAGAAAAAGACCAATAGGCAGCGCAAAAATGGGCAAATATGGTGAACAATAAAATAAGTAAAAGAGATTTTTACGTATATAAAAAGAATTCAGCCTCAATCACAATAAGGAAAATTCATCAAGATGATACATTGGGTTGGTGAATCTGTGCAGTTGTGGGACTGTTGCTTCTGGGTCTTTCCTGGAGCAGGGAACGCCTTCCCCAGAACCTCCCTTCTGCTCAAGCAGCTCATTTTGTTGGTGAGCATGTAGATTTGCTGAATCTCTTGGAAGCCTAATTTGGCTGTGTGTGTTGTGTACATATGGGTATCAGTCGGTTTTTTCCCTATATATTTGCATGTGTGCAAAATACTTGAAGTTTGCCACAGTGTTGCTTGTAGGCACGAAAGATTGGAACAAACTCGGTGCCTGTCAATAGGCCGCCGGTTTAAGTGTCGCTCGTTCATATGATGGTCTCCTATGCACCTGTTAAAAAGAATGTGAAATGCTTTGTGAATGGACAAGGAGTGATTTCCAATATGCTAAGGTACAGGACACTGTATGTAGTTTGTTACTTTTTTGTAAAGGGATAAACTTACCTGTTTGGTTTATGTGTGGACTCTCTGGGGGGGGGTACACGAGTGACTAGTTTACTTTGAGGGAAGGTGACCGAGGGCTGGGATTCAGCGGTGGGAGGGAAGCTTAACATTTACTTTATACCTACTTGAGCGCTTTGAACTTTTCACCCTTTACCTGCATTGCCTGCACAGAATCAGAGTTTTTTACAAGTTATAAACTTTAGGTACATCTTTTAATAACCGTGAACCCCTTGGTAAACTTTATTACTGATACATGGATAACTCCCATCACCCCTTCTGTTTCGTAAGTCATCTCGATAATTAATCTGTCATTTGAACGGAAAGTCCCTGTTTATGGAGCTTTTGGCTGATACACCTCTAAACGAAACAGCACACATTGTAAGGGTGCATTTGGAACAAAGAGAATTCAGTCATCTTTATCCAGAAAACTGATGCTTGTGTATTTACCTTTTTTTTGGTCTTCACTGTAGAATCTTGATATCGTGGTAGTTTCTAGTTTTGATTTGAGAACCTCCCTGATGAAATCCTACTGTTTTGACCATGTGGGAGGTTTAATTACGGAAGATCCACCCTCGTGACTATCGTGTTTTGAGAGAACGCCCTCAACTTCCAAGGTCTGCCCTTCGCTGTGTTTGGTTGGATTCTGGGACATCTTGCATCGCCTCGGTGTTTGTGTCTCAAGAGCTCCTCTCGTGCCGGAGAAAATCACTGCAGTGGCTAGAGGTGTCAAGTCCCAAGATTCTGTGACACAGGCCTTCCTTGTGTGGCTCTCCTGTCAGTGGCTCAGCCACGTGAAGGGCAACGGGGTTACTTCCTGAGACGGCGTCAGGGATATTACGGTCGGGGACGTAGCCATGCTCATTCATTCTGGGGCGTCAGCTTTGTGATGCTCGCTGCAGCTCTTTACCTCGAGGAGAAAATAAAGGTTTGAGTGAAATAAAAACGCTTTTCTAGGCAAGCATAAACATAAAAAGGAGACTTTTTCAGTATCTCATGTCTTTTCTGGCCCCTTCACCAGAACTCCGTCTCCTGCTTCCTTCCCTCTGAATTTGCTTCCTCCGGGCAGCCCGGGCTGGAGCCTCCCTGCTGCGGCAGCCTCTTTGGAGTCCTAGCCCTCCAGGAGGTGGGGGTGAGCAGGTGCTGTTTCTTGTTTCTCTCTGCTGGTTGCCTATTGTTACATAATAATACACTCCAGATACAGGACTGATTTTTACGTACCTGCACTCATTGTCCCTGGGAGAGAGAGAGAGTGCTGTTTCGGTTATCTTAGAACATTTTGTCTCTGTGCCAAAAATAAGGCCTGATAGTGTCTAATGTTTTAAAATGTGACTCTAAGTAATTCATTCTAATGGAAGGTAGCTTTTGGAATTTAAAAGCTATTTCCTTATCAAATTATTTTTTAGATCTTAGATTTTTTTTCAGTCACTGTTTTTGTTTTAATCATGTGGCTTTTTTCTTTTTTTTTTTAAATCTCCTCTTCTTATTTATTTATTTATTTATGGCTGTGTTGGGTCTTCGTTTCTGTGCGAGGGCTTTCTCCAGTTGCGGAGAGCGGGGGCCACTCTTCATCGTGGTGCGCGGGCCTCTCACTATCGCGGCCTCTCTTGTTGCGGAGCACAGGCTCCAGACGCGCAGGCTCAGTAGTTGTGGCTCACGGGCCCAGTTGCTCCGCGGCATGTGGGATCTTCCCAGACCAGGGCTCGAACCCGTGTCCCCTGCATTGGCAGGCAGATTCTCAACCACTGCGCCACCAGGGAAGCCCCTCATGTGGCATTTTTATGTTGCTTAAATTGGTGTTTATCACAACTTTTTCCCAAAGGGAGAGAGTTGATTTACATCAAGAATTAAAGTACACAGGCCTCTAATGATACTTGGATTTGTTTTACAGTTTTATTTATTTTTATAAATTTATTTGTTTGTTTTTATATTTGGCTGCATTGGGTCTTCGTTGCTGTGCGCGGGCTTTCTCTAGTTGCAGCGAGCGGGGTCTACTCTTCATTGTGGTGCTCAGGCTTCTCATTGTCGTGGCTTCTCTTGGTGCGGAGCATGGGCTCTAGGTGCTCGGGCTTCAGTAGTTGTGGCACGTGGGCTCAGTAGTTGTGGCGCGCGGGCTCTAGAGCACAGGCTCAGTAGTTGTGGCACACGGGCTTAGTTGCTCCGCGGCATGTGGGATCTTCCCGGGCCAGGGCTCGAACCCACGTCCCCTGTATTGGCAGGCGGATTCTTAACCACTGCGCCACTAGGGAAGCCCCAAACTCAGTTTTAAATGTTGTGTCTAAATGGTGGGCTTCTGCAAGTGGTCTCACACATCAGAAGTGTTCGCTTCCCAAAAGTGAGGACCACGGAGCATTGGTGAGGCAGAGAGCCTGCGGCATGTGAATCTGGATTATGGTTTGGAAAGTGGTTACTAAGCTCTCTGAGCCTCAGCTTCCTCATTTGTAAAATGGGATGATGACTGTGTCACAGTCACTGGGAGGATTGAAGAAGAACGGGCCCATGCTGTTTCAGGTGGTGCCTGTATTTTCCTGGCTGTGAGAACCCGGGTGACTGTATACCTCTGTTGTGACAGTTCTGTTTTATGTTGGTTGTCCCAGCATTATTAATAGAGCCCCCCTTTGCTCTCAGAAGTATCCCAATTTGGACAATGATTTTATTGTCACTCTAGTTAGAACCCAGAAGTGTTTTTAAACGCTGGTAAGTCTAAGAAATGAATCTGAGGCTTTTTGTCATGTTTCCCATCCCTCGCTTTGTCTGTTGCTCTCAAACTTAGGCATTGATGCCCAATTACAGGCAGAAAAGTCAGATGGCGGCTGTGCCTATGGGACACATATGTGTGCTGTGACAGCTGTTTTTTTGTGGAAGGGCAACTACTCATCTCTGAGGGGGCAGGTGACCAGTTTGAACATTTTCTGTGTTTCAGGGACCATTTGTAATCCTGGACCACGGAAATCCATGTCTAAGCTGCTCTACGTGCGCCTGGCACTCTTTCTGCCAGAGATGGTCTGGGCGTCCCTGGGGGCCGCCTGGATAGAGGACGGTGTTCAGTGTGACAGGACGGTGGGGAATGGCATCATTGCGACTGTCGCGGTCAGGTAAGGTCTCCAGTCTTCTGCAATTTCTTGTCCAAAATGCACTCAAGATGGAGGTAACAAATACCTTCTGAGTAACTGAGGTGGCCCAGTGTCATGCAGGCTTCCTAATATAGTTAGAAAGGGATCTTTTTGAGTAAACCATAAAAATGCAGAGGGACTTGTTCATACATGAGGAATAGTTCATCTCCCATTATGCATTTATTGATGTAGTTTCCTTTCTTACTGGTTCTCATTTTTCTGTATTCCCTCCCTTCCCTTACAAGAAGGAAGAGACCTGAAGACCAAAATAGGGCAAAAACTAAAAGTAGGACGTGAAGAAATATAGTGTCTGGAATGGCTACAGGAAATAATCTGCTGGAATAAGTTTTATGCCCTTTCCAGACTAAGAATCTTACAGATGATCTAGTCACATTCCCTCATGCTGTAAATAAGGGAATGGAGACTCCCGCCTCCCTGCTGAGCCTCTCGGTAGAGGCCGTGGCGGCCCTTCCTGGGCCACCTTCCAGGAGCACACGTGCTCATGGACCCAGGGTGCCTTGCGCATGGTGGACAACCTAGAAATATTGAAACGTAATGAATGAAAGACCTGTGAGGGTATCCCGTGGCACAGGAAGCCTCCTTTGGTTTTACTGAGGGGAACCCCGAGACCCTGGGGAGTAGGCCTGGGTCAAGGTCAGGGACTTCCATGCCCAGGCCGAGGCTCTGCCCACCAGACAGTTCCCTTTTCCTTTTGTGGCTTTTGGGGCTCTGATCTTTGCCGGGCCTGGGTTGGCCATGGGCTCATAAGGAACTTTCTAGAAGAAACAAGTTGCCCGCCTCTGCCAGGTTCTGGGAGATCCCCATCTTCCCTAGTAACAAGAGGCGCAAGGTGTACAGATGCAGAGAGTGACCACACGGGTCACCTCAGGCCTGCAGCCCCCAAGCCTTCTCCTCTCTCTGTGTCACAGCTGGATCACCATCGCCTCCACCGCGGTCATCATTGTCATCGTCTTTGACCCGCTGGGGGCGAAGATGGCTCCGTATCCCCCTGCGGGCCCCCATCACCTGGATAGTCATGAGTCCAGCCAGTTACTTAATGGCCTCAAGACGGCAGCTACAAGTGTGTGGGAAACGAGAATCAAGTTCCTGTGCTGCTGCATCGGCAAAGACGACCGTACTCGAGTTGCTTTTTCGAGTACGGCAGAGCTTTTCTCAACCTACTTTTCAGTAAGCCGACGGGGTCTGCTCTGGTCTCTTTCTTCTGTTTAAGTAAACACTTCCTTTGGGAAGATGAGTTCTCTGCATTTTGAACCCGTCTCCCTGTTGACATAAAACACCTCCTGAGAGTGAGTCCTCTGTGGGTGCGGCGGGTGGAGGTGTGCCCTGGGGTGAGCGCCCGAGAGCTCCAGGGAGCAGGGCCCCGGGGCCCTGTGCTCACAGACCCCGCGCCCTGGTCGGCGCATCCTTGTGTTGACGCCCATCTGTTACACAGTTAAGATTTTGAAATAGTTCTTAAGGAACTAAGTAGTGGAACCTGTACATTTTGAGAATCATTTGCCAGTCTTTTCCTACATTCTTTGTCCGGCTGGTTCTCAGAAGATGCCAGGTCCCGGCAGTGTCATGCCTCCGAGGTAGTATCAGACCCTGGTTTCTTACAACTTTATGGCATGATAGAAATGATAGATGATTCTCTTTTTAAAGACAGTTGCAATGCAGAAGGGTGTCATGGTTCTAGAGCAGTTTCTTCAGTGATTTGGAAACATTTGTTTTTCTTTCACATCCAATTTCTCTTATAATGATCTCTGATAAACTGCCATTATGTTCAGTACTGCAACCAAGTAAGAGAGAGGAGTTCTCTTGACGTCGTGCACGCCTGCCAGCCTTTTTCTCACCTCTCTGTGGTGTCCAGGCCTGCCCTGTTCACGGCTGGCTCCGTAACCAGCAGCCTCCACATAGGGATGAGAGAAGTGTGTCCCCCTAAATAATTTCAGAGGAGCACTTCAGCCTGGTCTTAAGATTGTTGAAAGAAGGAGGAAGAGAATCTGGCTATTCTTAGAGGACGTCTTAACCTGCATCGTGGGCAGAACCGATGGCTCAAGTGGCCGAGTGACAAGTACCTGGTTTCTTGCGGACTCCCATCTGCTCCGTGTCCCTCGTGAAGGAGAGGGTCAGGTCAGGCTCTGGACACTCACTCTGTTGCTTTCCTAGTTTGAGGGTCTTTCTGAGGCTCGTTCTGCCCAGTGAGTGTAAGTCCAGTCTCATACATCTCTGCCATGGACTCTTTCAACAAAACCTTCTCAGCATCTCGAGCAGTGAGAGTGTAAACCTGGGCCAAAATCAGACGTTACTCCAAAGAGGGCGAATTTACCCATTTACTCACCCACTTTACAGGCAACGTGAAGTAGATGAAAAATAGCTGACTCACTTGACGTGAAATCTGAGAACAGAGATCAGTAAAATATTTATGTTCTCGAGCAGGTTTGTGTGAGGGCAGGATAGTAAGAGACACGAAGCTCACATGCAGGAGTCCTGAAAGGAAAATATTTTTAAAAACACCTTTTCACACGTAACTGTATGTGTATGTGCATGTGTGTGCATGTGAACTGTGTAAAACTGGACCCTTGGGAGCTCGTGGGCCGTTCCCGCTGGGTTTATGATAAGCTGCTGTGGTTTCCCACCCAGGACACGGACCTGGTGCCCAGCGACATTGCAGCAGGGCTCGCTCTTCTCCATCAGCAACAGGACAACATCAGGAACAACCAGGAGCCTGACCAGGTGGTCAGCCATTCCCCAGAGTCCTCCCAGGTAAGCCCATGTCTCTGTTGGGTTGTACAGTTTTGACATTCACACCTACTTGTAAATTAAAAAAAAAAAAAAAAAAGCAACAGTTTCAGGAGCAGTTGATTGGAATCTGATTTGTGGCTTTTGCTAGTTGTGGTTTGTCACCTGTCAGGTGAGGCATCTCCTCATCACCTGGAGTGCAGGTAGAGGGAGCCCATTCCTGGCCCGTTCACCACCCATTGTATTTTTTTTTTTTTCCTGAGATTCTCTTTTAGGAAGTTGGCTGTTGTCTGCATATCGAAAATTCCCTCTGGGGTGGGACCTGGCTCTCCCAGAGTGTGTTTGCTCTCTTCTCTGGGTCTGGGGAACAGATACAGTTCAACTTTGCGTGATGATTGCTTTCCTGCCACAACTTCTGTGCTTTTGAAAGAGAAAATTGCATGTAGATTGTGTGTCTATCTCTGCACCTAGTTCCCAGCAGCCCATTTGTTGCAGTGGCGTCTGCACCTGCGTCCAGCAGGAAGTCACGGGCTTATTTCACCAGGAGTCAGAAAAGTCATTAGGGATTTTTGCTGCTAACTTCTGCATTCTCCTAAAATGAGGGGTTCATCTGTCTGTATTTAAGGACCAGTTTTCCCAGTGGAAGTCCTCCGAGAGGTCTATTCCCTGAAGAAAGAAAGGGAAGAATCAGGAATTTGAGTTCAGGTTTAAGATCATAGTGTGTTCTACTATTTATCAAATAGATAATCCACAAGGACCTACTTTGTAGCACAGGGAACTCAATGTCTTGTAATAACCTATATGGGAAAAGAATCTGAAAAGGAATAGATATAGGTATATGTATAACTGAATCACTTTGCTGTACACCTGAAACTAACACAACATTGTAAACCAACTATACGCCAATATAAAATGAAAATTAAATTAAAAAAAAAAAGGGCTTCCCTGGTGGCGCAGTGGTTGAGAGTCTGCCTGCCAATGCAGGGGACACGGGTTCGGGCCCTGGTCTGGGAAGATCCCACATGCCGCGGAGTGGCTAGGCCCATGAGCCACAACTACTGAGCCTGCGTGTCTGGAGCCTGTGCTCCGCAATGAGAGGCCGCGACGGTGAGAGGCCTGCGCACCGCGATGAAGAGTGGCCCCCGCTCGCCGCAGCTAGAGAAAGCCCTCTCGCAGAGGCGAAGACCCAACACAGCCAAAAATAAATAAATAAATAAAACCAGGAGACTCGGGGATAATCTGAAGAAACACAGAACTCCTAATCGATAGAGACTCTAAAGGGCTACAATCTAAGCATTTAAAAAAAAAAAAAAAAAAAAAGATCATAGTGTGTTGAACTTCTCCTTAATGGGTTCCCCTAAACAAAAAGCTTTTTTTCTTCTCTTACAGGAAGCTGATTTGGATGCAGAATTAGAAAACTGCCATCACTACATGCAGTTTGCAGCAGCTGCCTATGGGTGGCCTCTCTATATTTACAGAAACCCTTTTACAGGGCTGTGCAGGATTGGTGGCGACTGGTAGGTGGGCACCGTCTGCGGCCTCCATCCTCATTCCGCTCCGGATGTTGCTTGCTATGGTGTCCGTACTTTATTTTCTAAAAATAGTCACATTTCCCTGTTTAAAAAAACTTCCTATTTTGAAATAGTTCAAAAACCGCAAGAGCAGTGCTAAGAACGCCCATGTCCTTTATCTAGAATGACCAGCTGTGACTCAGTTTGGTCACATGTGCTGTATCGCTCTCTCCGTAAATACGTGTTTTTCCCCCCAGAGCCATTGGAGATACAGTCGCGGGCATCATGCGTTAGAGGTAAAGACCTCTAATTACTTCAGCTTGTATTTCTCAAGAACAAGGTCTTTCTTTGCCATAAATTACAGTACAGTTATAAAATTCAGGAAGTTTCTCATTAATCATTAGCTATTCAAATTTTTCCAATTGTTCCAGTAATACCCCTTGTCGCACACTTTCTTCCAGTCAGGAGCGTGGATTGCATTTAGCTGTCAGGTCTCCTTAGTCTCCTCCAGTTTGGAACAGTTCCTCAGTCTTTTTTTTTTTTTTTTTTTAATCTTTCACAATATTGACATTTTGAAAAGGACAGTCTGGGTATTTTGTAGGCTGGCCCTCACTTTGCATTTGTCTGGTGACTTCTTCACGATTAGGTTCAAGTTACACATCTTTGGCAGGAACGCTCCATGCGGAGCGTGCATCCTTCTTAGTACATCACATCAGGAGATCCCTGATGCCGGCTTGTCCCATTCCTGGTGATTTCAGGGTCTCTCCCATCCTTGTTGGTTTATTTTTTGAATATGTAGAGCATTAATAAAGAAGTCAGACTGTAGTAAGATGTGTACACAGAAGTGTCATTTAAAGGCCACTGTAGGTTCCCAGACTGAGCTGTGCAGACTGTCAGTGGGCGCCCTCAGGTTTGCTGGGAAACGGGACGGCAGGGTGGGGTCTTCCTCTGTACGTGGCTCTGGTTGGCGCAGTAACGCCTCTGCCCCCGTTTTAGTTGCAGAAGCCGGACAACTGATTATGACTTGGTTGGAGGTGATCAGCTCACCTGTCACTTTGGCTCCATCCTGCAGACGACGGGGCTGCAGTACCGGGATTTCATTCACGTCAGCTTTCACGACAAGGTAGAGTGAGCAGTGCTTCCTAACTTCTTCTGGGTCTTGGAGTCCTTCGAGATTCTGGTGGAAGTTATAAACTATTCCCCCGGAAAAATGTGCGGGGACACATACACAGACACATACTCACCCCAAGTTTAGCGCACTATCTCGGGGTTCACAAACGCCCTTGAAGCCCCCCCAGGTTTAACATAAGATGGGGCAGAAAGTCTTCATAAGAGAGACTATGCTGTGTTTCACCTGAGCCCGTTTTTAGTGAAGAACAATGAGTTGCACTTGGCATTAATCCCACACCGGTGTCCGGGGTTGATCAATCCTGGTCTCTGGGTCTGAGCTCCGTCCTGTTAGTGCAGTGCAGTGGGTCTCTCACTTGGGAGGGTCCCAGAATCACAGGGCTGGTTAGTGAAGCTGCAGAAGCCAGTCTGTCTGGCGTCAGGGACCCGTCCTGCATTGCTTCGTGGCTCCCCACGTGGTCCTCACAGGCACCGGAAGCCCAGAACCTGCAGCCAAGCACAGCGGCTCTCACATCTGCTGTCTACTGGGATCTCCTGGGGAGCTTTTACAGCTCAGAAGCCCAGGCCAGACCCCAGATGAATGAAGTCAGAGTTTGTGGCGATGGGACCCCAGCTCAGGAGCCCCCCACGGTTCCAGCACACAGACGATTCAGGGAACCACTGGTGTCCTGTTCTTGAGCCCCCTGGCTCCCAAACGCCTGCATTTTAGACTCACCTGGGAGGTGTAAAAGTCACACCCCATCCCACTGAGATCAGCACGTCCAGGATCTTGTTTTCATGTCCGCAGTGAATCTGGTGTCCTGTTCTTGAGCCCCTGGCTCCCAAACGCCTGCATTTTAGACTCACCTGGGAGGTGTAAAAGTCACACCCCATCCCACTGAGATCAGCACGTCCAGGATCTTGTTTTCATGTCCGCAGTGAATCTGGTGCCCAGCAAAGCGCAGGAGCCCGTGAGCCCTGTGCTGCCCTGTCACTGGGTGGTGGTGACAGAAAGAGCGGGTGGGGTTTAAAGGAGGTGATTTTCCACAGAAGGCTCGTGACTGCTCTGTGGGCTCTTTCAAGGAGCCCCCCACAAGGTCATCAGTAGAAGTCCCTCTCCTGCGGAAACCAGGGCGGTGAAGTCGGCAGTCTGTCCTCTCCTGCTGGCTCCAAATGCACGACCGTTCACCACGCACAGGTGGCCGTCCCCGTGGTGTCACACCAGCCGGAGGACAGCACACCATGCTGTCCTCCTTAAAGATGAGGAAATGGGGTCGAAGAGAACTTCAGATGTTTGCTTGGGGTCCCACGGCAGGAATGGGGCGGAGCAGAGTTCCTGAGGCAGGTCTGCCTAACCCAGACCCTCTCGCTGCTCCGTCCGGGGCTTCCGCAGGTGCGAAGGCAGGAGCCCAGGGTTACTGCTGGACCTGCGGTCGGTTCTGATGCAAGTGGGTGCTTACAGGGCCCAGAGCCTCTCTCCCGCTGCTTGCACTGACGCAGAGTGGAGGCTCTGGTCTTGCCCACCGAGATGGCTCTATCCCCTCTATCCCCTGCCCCCGAGGGTAGAAGGGTCTTGGGTTTAGAGAGCCTCTCGTCACTGGGAATCGGAAGTCACACTGTGTGCTGAGGACGAGCAGAGGTGGGGATCGGTGCACCCCTCCGCGCTGTGCTCGGCAGCGCCGTTTGTCAGCCGCTCTGGGCTGGCCCAGCCGTGTCCGCAGGCACCTGTGCTGATGCTCGTTCCTCTCTCCCAGGTGTACGAGCTCCCCTTCTTAGTGGCTCTGGACCACAGGAAGGAGTCGGTGGTGGTGGCTGTGAGGGGAACCATGTCTCTCCAGGTACGGAGCCTGGCGCGCTGGCCCAGGGGACCGGGGGCGGGCGGTCAGCAGCTCAGACGCCAGGAGACCCAGCTTTCCTGGAACTGAGGGGAAACCTTCGTAAGTGACAGCATCAGACACAGGGAAGCACCGGGCGTGGAAAACAGGGAGGCGAGTCCAGGGCTGTCAAATATTCCCTTTGAAAAAGCAGATAAAGCCATTTCCTTTTAACCAAGAAATAATTGGAAACTTAGACGCTGGCAGGGCTGGGCTCCCCTACTCCCGGGCGGGTGCCCGCTTGATTCCCTGGGCCCCCAACCCGGGTGACCCTCCCCTTGACGTTTCTGCACCCAAAGCCAGAAAGAACAGTAGGTTAAGTCATGCAGTCCAAAGTCAGCCCACTCTTAGGTAACCCCCACCCCCCCTCCCCAGTTCCCGTTCGGGGTCTCAGCCGGCCCCACACGCCTGCCCCCCGCCCCCCCAGTGCCGTGGGAGCCAGCACTGTCCAGCCCCACCCAGCGGTCCCCTCCCATCCTGCTCGGTCTCTGCCCCACGAAGACACCTGGCGACTTCTCTCCTGTGTTGTGCTTTTTGGTCTCTTCTTGGCTGTTCCTCAGTCTCATTTCCTAGTTCTCTCTTTTCTCCTGACCCAGGAAATGAAACGAGACTCCACCCTCTTCTGCTTTCCACCCGCCCCCCCCCCCCGCCCCCCGCCCCCGACCTTGCGCGGGCAGCCTTGCCCCTGCCTCGCCTGGAGCCATCTGGGTCTGCCCGGCCCCCGCTCCCGGGTCTGCTCTCCCGTCAGGGCACCGCCCGCCCCAGTAACCATGCGGTGCCCCCTTGCCCCCCAAGAAGCCGCAGAGCTGAAGTTGTCTCCGTCTCTCTCCTCGCTTCCTGCCCAGTCTGTCACACGTGGTCCTGCCCGGCCCCTCTCTGGCCCGTCTCCTCCAGTCCCAGCACCGCAGCCCTGGTTCTGGTCCCAGGCCTCTCTTTCCTGGGCCGGCGACAGGTTCCCTACCCGGTCCCTGTCTCTCGTCTCGCATCTTCCCAGTCTGTCCTTTGTACCATCCAGAGGACTCTTTCTAGAACACGGTCAGACCTGCCACTGCTCGCAAACCTCCGGCAGTTCCCACTGCGTTTTATACACGGTTCCTGGTTCTTGTTGAGGCTCTGTCGGCACTGGGGGGCACAGTTCCCAGCCCTGGCAGCGCCAGAGCCACTTCGGGGCCCCTCCCCCCGCAGGTGGGCCTCCCCGGGTCCCGGGGACACACCAGCCTCCCAGGCTCTGCCCGCGGCCCCTCGATGCATCCAGAGTTGAGTGCCCGTGAGCCCAGCCCACCGCCCGCTTCCCATGCTCAGGTGCCCCTGCCCTGGGTCCTGCTGCTCCCCTGGGTGGGGATGCCAGCCTCTGTTCTCTCCTCTGCTTCCTGAAAACCAGCTTTTCCGTGAGGCTCTGGCTCAGGCCACCTCCTCCAGGAAGCCCCCCGTGCCCTGCAGCGCTCACCCCTCCCCTGCTCTGTGTGACGTGTCTCTTACCCTCCCTTAGGTTTCAGCCAGCCGTTGACTGGGCCCCTGGAGGACGGGAACCATGCTTTGCTCAACACCCTGGCCCAGGGCTCTGTGCTTCGTGGGTGCTTAGATGCTGTGTGCAGGGAGTGGGGGCAGAGGGTGCGTCTTAGATGTGTCCCCTCCCCAGTCTTCATGTCTGATTGCGCCGTGGGTCCCTCAGGAGCTTCCTGGCCACCTGGCATCTCTCCCGAGTTCAGGCACCTGGGGTCCAATTCTCAACAGCCTGAGCCGGGGGACTGTCCCACGCAGCCACCCTCAGCTAGCCCAGCCCAGCTGACGGCCTCTTCCCACGCACTGTTTCCAGGACATCCTTACGGACCTGTCAGCAGAGAGCGAGCCGCTCGACCTCGAGTGTGAGGTGCAGGACTGCTGGGCACACAAGGTAGGAGCCGAGGCCGTGTGCTCTGGAATGTTCTGTCAAGGGGAACCTCGAAGGCGCTGGAGTATTTTCAGCTCGGGGTCTCCCGCGTTAACGCTGTTGTGAGCCAGGTGCTGTCCAGCACGACTACTCACCACAGCCCTGAGAGGTTACTTTTGTTTTTAAGAGAAAGAAGCAGGTTCATAGCGATTGCGTCACTTGCCAGTAGGTACACGGTTACTGGAACAAGTGTCAGAGTCGGCATTTGAATGCTTTTCTTCCCGTGTAATTAAAGTAGTACTTCCTCATGGTGCAAAAAAGCTTTAGTGCAACACAGTGCAGGCAGACCCTCCCTGAGATGCAGACGCTCAGCGCTTTTCTGCATGTCGTTGCATTCTCTGCATATGTTACAACACCGAGTTCCTGTTTCACTGTTACTGTGCTGGCAGGGGGCCCGGGGTGCATAAGCTCCTCCCGAAGGGATGACGAGAGGAGCACGGCCTGCTCAGAGCAGAGTTATTTCCCTCCGCCAGCCTCCGGGAACCACCGTTTTACTGTCTGTGAATTTGCTTATTTTACGTTCCTCATATAAGTGGAATTATACAGTATTTGTCCTTTCATTACTGGCTTATTTCACTGAGCACATGTCCTCAGGCTTCATCCGTGTTGCAGCGTGTGTCAGAACTTCATTTGGCTGCTGTAAAATTGCCATGAGCATGGGTGTGCAGGTAACTGCTGGAGTTCCTGCTTTCAGTTCTGGGGGGAATATACCCAGACATGGGATTGCTGGGTCTTTTGTTATTTCTGTTTAACTTTTTGAGGAACCAGCAAACTGTTTTCCAACACAGCTGCACCATTTTACGTTCCCACCAGCAAAGAACGCGGGGTTTCCATTTCTTTGCATCCTCATCACTTTTCTTTCTTTTTTTTTTTTTTGAATATAGCCATTCTAGTGGCTGTGAAGTGGGAAATCTCACTGTGGTTTTGATTTGCATTTTCCTGATGACTAACGAGGTTGTAGAGCTGAGCGTTTTAACACTTGAGGGAAAGTCTGGGATGATTCCTTCCCTAAAGGTTACAGCGGCTGCTTCTGGGGAGAAGGATGGCGGGGGGGGAGGGCAGTGGCCTTCCACTGTTTTTATACACTTCGTGTGGTTTTTAACCAAAACATGTATTACTTCTGTAGTAATAGTTTTTTAAATAGAATGCTTAATTTTTATAAAAGCACGTGTTATTGCCAGAGTGCGGTGCTGGTAATTGAACCCCAGTGTCCTGTCTGGACAACTTTTTTTCCTTCCAGGTTTTTTTGTTACTGTTGTTTTTTGGGGTTTTTTTTTTTCTGTGCCTGGACACTTCAGGGAAGAGCCAGAGTGGAAGCTTTTGGCTTTTGTTCTGCCGCCAGTTAAGAGCTTGACAGTCCTGGGAATGTGAACTTTTTTCCTTTATCCCTTAGCTGTCTTTTCATACCTCAGTTCACTGACAAGTCCAGTTTAACTATTACTGGGTGTGCATGAAGAAAAACAAATAAGAAATTTAAAACTTATTATAGAGACGCATCAACTAGCCAAGCACAGAATACCCTCAGAGCCCTGTGGGCTCGGCTGTGGCTCTGGTCTTAGAAGAATTTGGGCCGCAGACCGAGGCTCTGTGCCTCCACAAGCTGCGACCCTGCAGGCCTGGCCGGCTCTCAGCGGAGGCCTCCTCCAGCACCGTTTCGTTCAGTGACAGCTCTTGCCCTCCCGCCGGGAAGACAGCTGCTCAGGGCCTAAGGGCACGAACTGTTCTCTGCTCTTGGCCTTGGTACCGAGTTTTGGCTCTGATGCTGTCCACGATGGTTGGAGTTCAAAGCTGTGCAGCTGAAAACGGTCTTGGCATTTCACCTGTAACACTTGTGCCAGGGAGACTCACAACCGGCCGAGTTGTGGTCCAAATGCCAAGTGGCTCTGGCTGTCCAGAACCAGATACGCGGTAGGTGCCTGATAAATGTTGGCGGAAGTCGACAGCATCGCGTGGTAGGAGGGGGAGGAAAGGGAGATCTGGCGGTTTGTCCAGAAGTGCCGTCAGACTGTGCACCGCATGTTAACCCTTCAGACCTCCTGGTTTCTCATACACGAGGCCAGGTTCCGCATTCTGCTCACAGGGTTATAGGGCTATTGAATCAGGAATTTGCAGCAGCTTTAGAGAGGAGCAAAACAGTCTCCCATCTTGTGTGGAATTTCTCCCATTTCATCCTGTTGGAGGTTAGGCTGCGGGGGTCGGTGGCCAGGCCTGTCCTGTGTTGTCATGCAGGAAGCACTCTGAAAATGTTTTTGGTTGACAGGGTTGTCTCTCCTCGATGGGAACTACTTAATTTTCAAGAAGTCTGTTTCGTGAGATAGCTGTATTTGTTAGGAAGTTTTACATTCTGTTTTTTGAAATTAAACCAAAGCCTGGCCTCCCTAGGACTCACTTCCGATGGTTTTAGTTCTGCTTTTGCAGGAACAGTGGCTACTTAGTCACTGTCACTGATTCAGAACTTTACATTTTAACATACTTGTAAAAGATCAGCCATTTATAATCTAAATGTGACGGACCATGGGGACTTGGCTAAAGTAAATTGTGGGACGTCCATGCAGCAAAATACTCTGTAGCTACAGAAGAAGCCTTAGAACTATCCATTGACGTGGAAGGATGTTCCTGACGTCACCTATTCGCTCATGGAAATATTTTTTGAGCCCCTGCTTCGTGCCAAGCTCTGTGCCAGGTGCCAGGAACACAGCAGTGAGCGGTAGATGTGCTCGCTGATCCCAGGATGGCTTCCCTGACTGGGGGGACAGAGTCGCCACTAGGAGACCCCGTGTAGGCCTGGCCTGTCTGACAGTCACCAGCCGCCTCTGTGTCTGCACTTTCAGGGGATTTCTCAAGCTGCCAGATACGTTTACCGACGACTCATCAACGACGGGATTTTGAGCCAGGCGTTCAGCATTGCACCTGTGAGATTTTAACTCTTCTTTTCTTTCGTTTTCTCTACCATTAGCTATTTGTTTTCTTAACCTTTACTCATTCTGCATTTGCCCCCTAGGAATACCGGCTGGTCATCGTGGGGCACAGCCTGGGGGCAGGCGCCGCGGCCCTGTTGACCATCATGCTCAGAAACCCATACCCACAAGTCAGGTGTTACGCCTTTTCCCCGCCCAGGGGGCTGCTGAGGTACTTCTTTGTTTCCTTTCCTGTAAGGAGGTGCTACTCACAAGTTATATGGTCAAAACTGGTCTCTTATCTGCAAGTTAGTTAACAATTTCTCATCCTCAGGAGAAGTTTGTTTCAAAGCCCTGTTTGGTTGAAAAAAGACTGGATAGCTTTTCATAGGTCTCTCTAACCATAGCTTTGATTTTATTTTATTTTTTTAAACTGAGGTATAATTATATTAGTTTCAGATGTACAACATAACGATTCGATATTTGTATATGCTGTGAAATGATCACAATAAGTCTAGTTAACAGACAGTTACAGAATCATTTTTCCTTGTGAGGAGAACTTTTTTTTTTTAAATGAAAGCGTCTTCATTTATTTATTTATTTATTTATTTTTGGCTGTGTTGGGTCTTCGTTTCTGTGCGAGGGCTTTCTCTAGTTGCGGCGAGCGGGGGCCACTCGTCATCACGGTGTGCGGGCCTCTCACTGTTGCGGCCTCTCTTGTTGCGGAGCACAGGCTCCAGACACGCAGGCTCAGTAGCTGTGGCACACGGGCTTAGTTGCTCCGCGGCATGTGGGATCTTCCCAGACCAGGGCTCGAACCCATGTCCCCTGCACTGGCAGGCAGACTCTCAACCACTGTGCCACCAGGGAAGCCCAGGTGAACTTTTAAGATTTACTTTCTTAGCAGCTTTCACATATGCAGCACAGCATTATTAACTGCAGTCGCCATGCTGTACATTACATCCCAATAACTTATTTATTTTATAACTGGAAGCTTGTACCTTTCGACTCCTTTCACCCATTTCACTGCCTCCCCTCCCACCCCACCCCCTCTGGCAGCCCCCAGTCTGTTCTCTGTATCTGTGAGCTTGGTTTGTTTTTTCAGTTTTCACATGTAAGTGAGATCACGTGGTATTTGCCTTTCTGTTCTCTCACTTAGCGTCATGCGCTTAAGGTCCGTCCAGGCTGTTGTCCCTCCACAAACGGCAAGATTTCGTTACCTCTTATGGCTGAATAATATTCCATTACACACACACACACACACACACGTCTTTATCCATTCATCCGTTAGTGGACACTTAGGTTTTTTCCATGTCTTGGCTATTGTAAATAATGCTGCAGTGAACATGGGGGTGCAGGTATCTTTCAAGTCAGTGTCTTCGTTTTCTTTGGATAAACACCTAGAAGTGGAATTGCTGAATCATATGGTAGTTCTATTTTTAATTTTTTGAGGAACCTCCATACTGTTTTTTTGTAGTGGCTGCACCAGTTCACATCCCCACCAACAATGCACAAGCATTCCCTTTCCTCCACATCTGGCCAGTGCTTGTTATTTCATGTTTATCTTTTTTGGATAATAGCCATTCTGACAGGTGCGAGGTGCCATCTCGAGCTTTGCATTTTCATTTGATTTGCATTTCCCTGATGATTAGTGATGTTGAGCATCTTTTCACATACCTGTTGGCCATCTGTATGTCTTCTTTGGAAAAATGTCTATTTAGATCGTCTGCCCTTTTCTTTTGGACACGCGGCATGTGGGATCCTAGTTCCTGGACCAGGGATTGAACCCTGCAGGGGTCACGCCCCCTGCAGTGGAAGCTCGGTGTTTCAACCACTGGACCGCCAGGGAAGTCCCCGTCTGCCCATTTTTTAATCAGATTGTCTTATTGCTATTGAGTTGTATGAATTCTTTATATATTTTGGTTCTAACCTCTTATCAGGTATATGATTTGCAAATACCTTCTTCCATTCAGTAAGTTGCCTTTTCATTTTGTCAGTGGTTTCCTTTGCTGTGCAAAAGCTTTTTAGTTGGATGTAGTCCCATTTAATTAGACTTTTGTTGCCTTTGTTCTTGGTGTCAAATCCAAAAAATCATCACCAAGACCAATGTCAAGGAGCTTACTGCCTATGTCTTCTTCTAGGGGTATTCTGATTTCAGGTCTTATATTCAAGTCTTTAACCCATTTTGAATTAACTTTTGTGTATGGTGAGATAGTGGTCCAGTTTTCCCAACATCATTTATTGAAGAGACTGTCTTCTCCCCACTGTGTATTCTCAGCTCCCTTCTTAATTAATTCACTGTAAGTGCATGGGCTTATTTCTGGGCTCCCTGTTCTGTTCCATTGATCTGTGTGTCTGTATTTATACTGGTCATCATACTGTTCTGATTACTCTAGCTTTGCATTATATTATGAAATCAAGGATCACGATATCTCCAGCTTTGTTTTTCTTTCTCAAGATTGCTTAGGGCTATTTGGGGTCTTTTGTGCTTCCATATGAATTTTAGTGTTGTTTGTTCTATTTCTGTGAAAAATGCCATTGGAATTTTGATTAGGATTACATTGAATCTGTAGATTTCTTTGGGTAATGTGGACATTTTAGTAATAATTCTTTTAATTCATGAGCACGGAATACCTTTCCATTTATTTGTGTCTTCTTCAGTTTCTTTCTTCAGTGGCTTCCAGTTTTCACTGTGCAGGTCTTTCACCTCCTTGGTTATATTTATTCCTAGGTACTTTATTCTTTTTTTTTTTTTCAATATTTATTTGTTTGCATCGGGTCTGAGTTGTGGCACACGGCATCTTCGTTGTGACGCATGGGCTTCTCTCTAGTTGTGGTGCATGGGCTCTAGAGCGCATGGGCTCAGTAGTTGCAGTGCGGGCTTAGTTGCCCCGCGGCATGTGGGATCTTAGTTCCCTGACCAGGGATCAACTCGCGTCCCCTGTATTGGAAAGCGGATTATTAACCACCGGACCACCAAGTAAGTCCTATTCTTTTTGATGTAATTACAAATGGGATTGTTTTCTTAATTTCTCTTTCTGATAGTTCATTATTAGTATATAGAAATGCAAGTTTCTGTATATTAATTTTGTATCCTGCAACTTTACTGAATTTGGTTACTAATTCATTTTTTGAGTTTGAAAATTACATTTTGCTTTTCTGATTCAACATACTTAATCCTGTATAATCTTTGGCCTGATGATAGAAGAAATCTGTACGACCATTAAAAATAAATAAATAAAAAATGAAAGGGGTAAAAATTAAATTTGTATCCATCATAGAATTTTTGAAAAATATAAATAAGTAGAGAGATCAAGATCTACCCAGAAATCATCATTGTAACTATTTAGGTTTGCTTTCTTCCAGCTTTTTGTGTGTGTGTGTGTGTGTGTGGATATGTGTTTTTCTAATACTCTATATACATTATATCCTTAACTATTCTTTGAGAACATGTTTTTAAATTAACTACTTAGTTTTCTATCATCTGGTTACACCACTTTTATTTATTCCCATACTGATATTTACATTCTTTTCATTTTTTCATTATTATAAATCTATCAATATCTTTATATACATAAATGTTTGTGTACCTTTAAAATTTTTAAAAGCTCTTTTAATATTAAAACACATATTTATACATATAATAAGACAGGAAAGTGACTTTTTAAAATAACTGATTGTTTTTATTCAGTGAAACAAAGATAAAACATGTTTTTGAGAATAATAAGCAAACATCCATACAACTTGGATGCATTTTGCTGTGTGAAAGAAACCTGATACAAGAGACCTTACTGTGTGATTTCACTTAATATGACATTTAAAAAAATTTTTTTTTTAATGAATTTATTTATTTTTGGCTGCATTGGGTCTTCGTTGCTGTGTGCGGGCTTTCTCTAGTTGTGGTGTACGGGCTTCTCATTGCAGTGGCTTCTCTTGTTGCGGAGCGTGGCCTCTAGGTGCGCGGGCTCAGTAGTTGTGGCTCGCGGGCTCTAGAGCGCAGGCTCAGTAGTTGTGGCGCACGGGCTTAGTTGCTCTGTGGTATGTGGGATCTTCCCGGACCAGGGCTTGAACCTGTGTCCTCTGCATTGGCAGGCGGATTCTTAACCACTGCACCACCAGGGAAGTCCCTATATGACATTTTAGAAAAGACAAAACTGTAACAACAGAAAGCAGATCAGTGGTTGCCTGGGGTTGGGGGTGGGATATTGCAGAAGGACACAGGGAGCCCGGGGGTGATGGAAATGCTCTACGTCTTGATTGAGGTGGTTGCTAAACAATTATATACATTTGTCAAGAGTCATCAAATTGTACACTTACAATGGGTGTGATTTTACTGTTGTAAATTACACCTCAATAAAGCTGATTTAAAAATAGTCACATACCTCTGCACCCACCCAAGTGGAGAAATGAACGTTGCCAGTGCCTTAGAGAGTCCCTGTGTGTCCTCTCCTTTCCTGTTCACAGGGAATCACTGTCCTGATCTTTGTGAAAATTCTTCCCTTCCTTTTTTTTTTTTTTTTAATTAAAAAAAAAATTGTTTTTTAATTTTTGGCCGCACCATGCGGCCTGCAGGATCTTAGTTCCCCGACCAGGGATCGAGCCCATGCCCCCTGCAGTGGAAGCTTGGAGTGTTAACCACTGGACCGCCAGGGAAGTCCCTTCCCTTGCTTTAAAAACTAGTTTTACCACCTGTTTACATGTCTCTACATAGTTTGGATTTGCATGATTTTGAAATTTAGAGGAAGGGAATTATACTTGTTTTGTTTTTTTTTTTTTCCCCCACGTTGTTTGATGTCTGAAATGTTATTGTGTAAATTCTCACTATGTTTCATCACATATCACAAATTATCTGCTCTGCTGGTGACGGACATCGGGCTGTCACAGACGTGCTGGGTCATGGAGTGTGCACGTGCTCGCGCTTCGCGTGTTGTGGCTGCGCCCGTTCACACCTCACCGGCAGCGTGCACACCTCTAACACTTAATAGTGTCCAACTTGAACATTTTTGCCAATCTGATGGGTGCGCAGTGATGTTTCATTGTTTAATTTGCATTTCCATGATAAAGTTGAGTCTCTTCATATTTTTATTGAGTTTCCACTCATGAAGTTCCTTTTGCCCATTCTCCTATTGTATTTTCTATTTTTTTTCTCGCTGGTTTGTATATATATTCAGTACATCAGTTCTTTGTTGGTTCTAAGTATGTGTTGTAAATATACTCACTCCTTGATGTGTCTTTTTACTTTGAGTCAAGTCTTTATCAGTTCTTAATTTTAACATTGACTAATTTGTCATTATCTTTGGCTGCGTTGGGTCTTCGTTGCCGCGCGCAGGCTTTCTCTAGTTGCAGTGAGCGGGGGCTACTCTTCATTGCGGTGCGTGGGCTTCTCACTGCAGTGGCTTCTCTTGTTGTGGAGCACAGGCTTCAGTAGTTGTGGCACGTGGGCTCAGTAGTTGTGGCGCACAGGCTTAGTTGCTCTGTGGCATGTGGGATCTTCCCAGACCAGGATCGAACCCGTGTCCCCTGCATTGGCAGGTGGATTCTTAACCACTGCACTACCAGGGAAGTCCCAGATCTTCGTTTTAATAAATCTTTCTCTGTCCCAAGGACGTGGAGCTAGTCTCCTATCGTATCTTTTAAAAGCCTTTTAGTCTGACCTTTCACCTTTACCTAGGTCTTTAATCTATGTTTAATTCGGGGTTTTTTTGTGTACAGCATGAGGTAGAGATTCAGTTTCATCTTCCCGCTCACACCTTGAGTGCTTTATCCTAGCACTGTTTATTAAAAGCCCATCCTTCCCCTACTGCTGACCTGCAGTACCACTCCTGCCCTGTGGGAGGCATCCATGCTCACTCTTCCCCTGGCTTCGTCTGATTGTGCTGATGCCGCACTGGGTTAAGTACCTTAGTTGCCTACCCAGTGCTGACATCTAGTAATGTAAATCCCCATGCCTTTTACTTTTTCAAGAGAATCTGGCCAGTGAGTTGCTCTACCTGGAATCTCTTATTTCTCTTCCCCTTTAGAGGGTGGAGAATAGAGTGGAGTTCTGTGAACACTGACCTCTTCCTGACTTGGTACAGTTACTTGCTTTCTCTTGGAAGCCTTCTGTGGGCAATGTAATCACCTTTTTTTTTATTTCAGCAAATCTCTTTGTGAATACTCTAAGACCTTCATCGTGTCACTTGTTCTGGGCAAGGATGTGATTCCCAGGTGAGTCTGCTGGCTGCCCCGTCTGGGCTTGGGCTGGCGGGAAAGGCGAGTACTGAGCCTCAGTCTGGTCTTTTGCTCAACAGGTTAAGTGTGACCAACTTGGAAGATTTGAAGAGGAGAATCTTGCGAGTGATTGCTCACTGCAACAAGCCCAAGGTAACTCGGGGGGCCCCGAAAGAGGGCCTGCAGGGGTTAGGGCCTCCCCACCAGGCTGTTTGTGGCTCGAGAGGACGTTTCTAAATTCAGAGCCTCATAGCGCAGGGCACTGATGCTGCTAGAAGCTCTTCCACCCCCGGCACAGACTGCTGGCTGCTGTTCTGCAGAGGACGCCTGAGAAGCAAACGGCTAAACCGAGCGCAGGGAAGCTGCAACTAGAACGTACTATACTAGAGCCATCCCTGTTTGGTTGAGTGCTTTGTTTTTGTCATACTTCTTAGTCCTGTCGTGACTAACAGCGTTCTGATGGTTTTGGTCACAAGGCTGCCCAGACACAGAGTTTAGGAGGCGCTGGTGTTGCTGGGCTGTGGAACATTACAGTCGTTACAAATATAAATGCATTTGTATTTACCGGTAGAGAAAAACATCCATGATGTTTTGAAGAGTTTTTTTAAAAACGGCAGGATTAAAAATGCTTCTTAGAATATAATCCAAGGCGGGGTAGGTGACGAGGTATATATAGCTTTCACCAAAAAAATACACCAAAATGTGGTTTTATTTAGATAATGGGATTAGAGATGATTTTTCACTTAACATCTTTGTTTTGACATTTTTTGTTTTTGTTGCTAATTAGAAAAAAATTTTTAATTTAAAAATAGACTTCCTCCTTATCAGCTAACACTCCCCCCAAATTAAAAAAAAAAAAATTTCGTATCTAATGTCTTTAAGGGTAAAGGGTGAAACTGGTTTACAGAGTTGCCTAAAAAGAATTAAGGGTAATTTTTCCTCAAAATCTGCCTGAATTTGGTTTTTAAATATTGCTTCAAGTACGATGGCGTCACTGCCCCCAGAGAAACCTGAGTTTGGGCCCCTGACCTCCACACTCCTAAGATCCACGTTGAAAAACAAAGCAGCCAGGCTTCTGTGCTGTGGGGTTGCCACCGCCAGCTCACGGGTCCCAGGAGGTCTCCGGGGACCGTGAAAGCCTCCCGGAGTCACACGCGCGCCGCCTTCTCGGTCTCGCCCTCAGTACAAGATCCTGCTGCGCGGGTGCTGGTACGAGCTCTTTGGAGGGCACCCCGAGGACCTGCCGACGGAGCTGGATGGGGGCGACCTGACGCAGCCTCTCCTCGGGGAGCGGAGCCTGCTGGCGCACGGGTCCCCGGCCTACAGCTTCTCCAGCGACTCTCCGCTCGAGTCCCCCAGCAAGTACCCCCCTCTCTACCCCCCCGGCAGGATCATCCACCTGGAGGAAGTGGGCACTTCAGGGAGGTGAGTGCGGCGGGCCTGACGTGGTCAGTCACCCACCAGCGGTGAAGGGAGACTCACGGGGGTGAGACTTGAAGAGATGCTCGGCTTTTCCTCTTTCAGGTTTTCCTGCTATCCTGCTGCTCGGTATAGCGTGAAGTGGTCACATGAGTCGGAATTCAGCAAAATACTCATCGGCCCAAAGATGCTAACAGACCACATGCCAGACATCCTGATGAGAGCCCTGGACAGCGTGGTGTCCGACAGAGCCGCCTGTGTTTCCTGTCCGACCCAGGGAGGCTCCAGTGTGGACGTGGCGTAACCAGGGCAACTGGGAGCTGCTCGGGCCGTGGACACCGCTCTTGTTCCGACAGTGACTTAACATCTGAGTGATTCCCACGATGGCCGTACCTGGATGTCCATCGATCGGATTTCAGTGGTCTCCTAAATGACTGAGTAATTTGAGAAATACCTCTGACCACAATATTCACACAATCAGGAGCCAGCAGAGCACTGAGGTGACGGCCCCCCCGAGACTGAGCGGGCGTGACGCCCTTTCCTGTAGGCCCGCTGATTCCCGGGAGTCCCACAGCCAGGTTTAAGGCCCTAACGGATCTGTAGGCACCCGCCCCTCAGGCCACCTTTTCAGTGACAGGGTCCTGCCTTACGAGTTGGCACACAGGTGTGCAGTGTATTCTGCAAACCGGACTTTCCTGCCTGCACAAACTCAGTGTCAGTTGCGAGGGTGCAGACTGGGGTTCTGTCCTGGGTGGCACCAAGCGAGGGTCAGCCCTGGGCTCCGACTGGGGATCAGACGAAACCAGGTCGGGGAAGCGAGCAGACTGCTCGCCTGCCCTCCGAGTGCCCCGCTGCCTGGTCACCCTGCTTGGTGCACCAGCCTCAGGGGGCGGGCCCGGTTCTCGGGGGGTATTCGCGGAGGTCGGCCAGTGGATGCAGAGCGAGTTAAAAAAAAAAAAAAAAAAAGCACTTACATATCATGAGTGCCTGCACAGCCATGAACTCTTCCAGCGGGTGTTTCTGGGCAGGTCTATTTTACTGGGTAGTTTTACAACAGTCCTGTTTTAAACATCTTTTTTCTGTCCACTGTAAACAACAAAATGGAGTCTTAAGTTTTCCTGGAGCTCTGGCTAAAGACCGAAGGTTGCCCAGGCGTCTGACTGCACTCCACCCCCGATCCAAACCCTGTAAAATGACAGTGATGGGATTCCTTTAGAAAGCATAAACCCACAAGGACGGGGGGAAGAAGAGACAGGAACAGGGAGATGGCCAGAGGTAAGCGGACTCCTGGGTGAACTGGGGAAGGAAAGACAAGAATAAATCCGGTCTACAAACCAGATGCCCAGGCACCTCGGACCTGGGCGTGAAGCAGACAGCGGGGGACCGGCCAGAGTGACGGCCGGAAGCAATCTGGCTCCTTGCTTGCTTCAGGGTAGAGGGGGCGCTGGGCACCAGCGCAGTAGAACAACTCCTCCCACTTGGCTCCCAGAACCTTCAAGAAGATGCTCCAAGGAAATCAGACCTATAGGGATACCTGCCCCCTCAGGGCCTAGTAGCTGTCACAGCCATACCACCTCAGCTTTTGAAAACCTGCAAAGGTCTCTGACTGAAATGCCGCGGTAACATCCAACTGCTACAAGTTTCGTTTCTAAACATAATTCCTGTACGTTCCTAGCAGCAGAAAGGAAAGCGATCTCCAGCACGTTGACCCACACCGCCCTGGCGTGACCCACCTACGTGGCTCAGTGTCTGGTCTGCTTTTTAGTTTTCAGTGTTCAAGCACGAGCCAGGGATTGCCAGACACTTGGGGAACAAAGGACCAAAAGAAACAGACACGGGAGAAGCTTCAAACCCTCCCAGCTACATACAGCTTGGGAACAGAAAGAGTGCTGCAACCACAAAACTGATCCACAAGGCTGAAAAATAGTATTTAGGGAAAAAAGAACTCCTGGACATGAAAAGTATAAAAAACGAAATCAAAAGCAGCTGGGAAAGGGATACCTGAATAATGGGAGACAAGCTTCCAGACAGAACAAGCCCACCAAGCACAGGGTACGGGAGACAAAGATCCACCCAGGACATGAAGACACAGGGCAGACCCCACAAGACGTGGAGATAAACGTACCGCCCCCTGCAGTGCAAACGGCCAAGACGACGGGAGAGCTGCCTTCAAGAAGCCAAACAAGTTATTTCCAGCCTGGAATTACAGACCCAGCCAAAAAGTGTCAGGTTAGAATGAAGTTATTTTCAAAGATACAAGTGCTCAAAAACATAGATCACCAACATACTCCTCAGGAAGCTCTTGGAGAATCTGTCCATCAAGGTGAGAAAGTAAATTAGAAAACAAGGAGTTAAGATTAGAAAATAAAAGATCAACACGTAAGAGAAGTGGTGGTCAGAGGGCTCTGTGCCTTTAGGGAAATGAAAACTGATGAAACACATGATACGTCCGAATGTCCTGAGATTTAGACAACAGATGGAAAAGTCACAGTTAAGTTAATCAAGTACACAGAAAACAACCTAGTACTCCAAAAGAAACCAAAGTTGTGCAGGAAAGGCGGATCCTGTTACTACGTGGCTCAGCCCTGAGCGTTTACGTGGCAGCGGTAATGCAGACGCTGAGTATCAGCGCCAACCCGAACGACTGTACTGAAGGGGTGGGAAAGGTGTGTTGAGGCTGGGGTTACGGCTGGTTAAGAGCTACTGCATCCCCACCGGGGAGGGGACGTCGTCGGTGGTGGCTGGAACTGAAAATCCAACGGAGCACACAGCTCAGCCTGAGCCCCGGGGAGGGGAGGGGCTGACAGCTCAATCAGTCACCAATGGCCAGTGACTGAATTGAAGCCTCCAGAAAATCCGAAGGGACCTGGTTTGGAGAGCTTCCGGGTTGGTGAACACGTGGAGATGTGGGGAGAGCCGTGCACCCAGGGAAGCGCCCAGCCCTTCCTCCATACCTTGCCCTCTACATCTCTTCCGTCTGGCTGTTCCTGAGTTACATCCTTTTATGATAAACCAGTGATCTGGTAAGTAAAAGAGACAAAAGCAAGCATATGCTTAGGCATGTGAAGACAAGTATGAAGAATTACCTAAGAGAACTCAAAATAGGTGCCTCTGGGGAGGGTGCGAAGGGGGAAGACTGCTGTTTTTGTGGCAAACCTTTAGATTTGGTCTTTAAACTGCATTATTTATCTTTGGTTAAAAAAAAAAAATAACTCTTCCAAGCAATAAAAAAGAAAATTTTTAAAACTGCTTCTAACATGAACTGTTAATAGTATAAGTTTAGGCTCCAGAAAGGATCTTAAAGTCACATCGTCAGTCTCCACCTTACCAGGCTGCCAGCTCGGGTTCCAACATCTGCATCTTCGGCCCAGAGCTCTGGCCCGAGATGCTGACACACGTCCCTGCGTGGACATCACATGAGTCTCGCCAACATTCGCCAGGTCTCAAACCGAACGTCACTCAACTCCCCCTCTGTTTGCTGGCTCCTCCATCTTCTCCCCGTAGAGGGACCGCTCCCTGTCCCCCCCACCACGAAAACATGCGTTGGAAATGAACATCCAACGACCCAGGGTTTTACAGGGAGGCAAACAAACGCACACCCCAGCAGGTGGTTCCCCAAGCTCTCAAGAAGTCCAGTATTACCAATCATGATTCAAGGATTTATTAAGTCATACATGCAAAACATACTGCTAATCGCATTAGCAAAAGATCAATGTAAAAACACTCCACAATTCTGCAACTGTCAATTTAAAAAATTTTGTTCTAGTGGTTGAAAGGTCCAAGCTCGTATTCTTGCCAGTGGGTAAGTTGTACAGAACTTCGTTAGCACGAGCACGGGGTTGACAGAACCTCACAGACCCCAAGGGACATCGTTAGGGCAAGGACAGGAAGCGTGTGCACGCTGTGAGGCAAGAGGGGGCAGTGTTGTTAGTCCAGGTGCAGGGTCGGTCATCCGGCAGGGTTTACAGTTTAAGAATATCTAAGTATTTTAAAAACTGTAAAGTTGCAACATAGGATTTTTACACCTAGTTACTAGAAAACCAAGGAAAGCACTTACTAGCTTTGGATAAGGTAACATGAAAACAGGAATGCACTTTTACTAATCTACAAAAAAATTTTTCTAATGCATATTCAGAACGATTTTATAATACAAGGAGGCATATTGCTCATTAAGAAGGGGTTCTATAAGAAAAGCACTTACTAAGTTAGCAACTATGAAAATGATGAGGTCAAAGATGGATTAAATGCCCACTTTCAGGAGGGATGGGCACGTTTAAGGAAAAGGAAAAGCTTAAGAAAACACTTACTGATAATACCGACCTTTCTTCATCATCTACTGCATTTGACAGAAATGAACCTTTTAAAACGTTTACCCGTGACACTTTTAATAGTTTAATTATTACGTATACAATGTAGTGTAAATTAATCTCCATATTTTGTTAAAATACTGTCTTCATCCTCGGATCACAAGGGTTCCACACACGCCACCCGGCGCACCCACGGCCAGAGCAGAACACTTCATGGGAGGGAGCACGGGAGTAAGAGCTCTGTTCCAAATCTCACAAAACCTAATACACTAATTTGTTTTAAAAATCTCACTACGAAACCAAAAAGATTGATCCAAAGAGCTGAGCTGTTACACTCGTTCGTTATGATGTACAGTGTTAGGTAGGGAACGTGGGCTGGCCAATCAGGATGCATTAAATGGCAACGTTTCAGGAAGGAGGCTGTACTGCTCTTCGTCTGAAACTCATTAGCGAGCGTCTGCATCTCCTGCCTCAGCAGCTAGTCTCTTCCAGACAAAGGTCTTTGAACAGTTTAGTGCTTAGTGTTCTTAGCCCAACAATGCAACTTAGTTCACAAGGTATTTTGGCAACTCTTAATCTGAGCAAGAATAGGGGCTTTGAAAAATAAGGCTTTAAGGAAGCTTGTCATTTTAGGGCTAAACTTTAATAGAATGTGAAAGTTTGAACTCTTACACTTTAAACAAACAAAACCTAGAAATTACTGATTGGTTCAAAACGGTTTTATGGAAAAACTGATCTGTAACAAAAACTTGGCATTGAGTGCGAAGGCTCCACCGTTTGAGCAAAGCGTACAAAGGGTCCTGGGGGACGGGACAGGCGGGGGGGGGGCCCGGACATTCACAACAGCAGGCATTTTCTCTTCCTCTTCTTGACGGGGGGCGGGCAGAGAACCGCCCGGATAGCTTCATCAAACACCGTCTTGAGACCTCGCTGCGTGAGCGCCGAGCACTCCAGGTATTTGACGGCACCTGTGGGAAACACAGCCTCACCCTCAGATCAGAACGGGGGCGCCCCCCACCCTGACACGGCACCGAGGGCCCTGCTCTGCGGGGTCCCGAAAGGCAAGCCAGACCCCGAGTCCACTTCCCCAGGCGGGACTGCAGCCTCCATCACGAAAACAAAAACGTGGGCAAAGCAGACATGACAATGGGGGTTCCATACCGATCTCCTTGGCCATGGCCAAGCCCTGCGGGTAGGTGATGGGCGTCAGCTTCTTCTCCTTCAGTTTCTCAATCGTGTCTTTATCATCCCTCAGATCAAGTTTCGTCCCCACCAGGATGATAGGAGTGTTGGGACAGTGGTGTCGCACTTCGGGGTACCACTAGGCACCAGCAGAGGAGGCAGTCAGCCTCTCCTTGGGAACCGCCCTCGCCTGAACTGTATCCACACAGGGGCCCAACTGCGGCAACCACCCACTTGGTCTCCGCGTCCCCTCGCCTAGCTCACACCCTCCAGGACCACCGACCGGCTGCGGGGTGCGCCCAGCCGCCTGGAGCCTGGGACTCACGCCCCTACTGACAGCTCTACTGGTCTGTGAGAGAGGAGAGAGGAGGGAGGACCCCCACCCTCCCGCCCCCCGCAAACTACTTTGTTTTTGGCAAAACAGGCCAGGTTCTTAGGTCATCTCAAAATCCCTTACGTATTCAAGGATGAGAATAAAACTATCTGGACCCAGGTCTCAGCTCTACCGCCATTACCCCCACCAGACACGTCCCCGATCCCAACTGAAGGGCCGGCCTCTCACCCATCATTTTCACTACGTTCATGAAAGATGCCAGAGTAGAAAGTATGGTCATTATTTTTATTAGACCAACTCCGAAGTGCTTCATTATTTTAACCAGGAACACGGCACTTCTGAATCAGACCTTGAGACTTTAGAACTCTGCATACTCAAGTCATGTACCTAAAAAACTGATTACTTATGTAAAAAAATTACCTAAGTAGTAGAATTACTAAAATCAACTTAAATAACTGAAAGTTTCTATCAGTAAATGGTATTTTATTTTTTAATGTTTCTTCCTGAGAGTGACATTATGTCACAAAATATTTTCCTAAAAAATCCCACTTACCTTTGCACGAACATTTTCAAATGATGCAGGACTCACAAGAGAAAAGCAAATCAAGAATACATCCTATGAAAAGAAAACACAGGGAGGTGTTCAGAAAACGGTCTTACGGTGAGGAATGCACCTTGCCTCCTGGGCGCTGCTGGCAGGGAAGCACGGGACCCGGGCACGCGCTGGGCACCAGCGACCGTGGCGCAAGCCTTCTCCCCGACACCCCTGCAGTGTGGCCAGACGCTCCCAGACCAGAACCAGCACGTGAAGCACCAGTCACCAGTGAGAAGGGGAGTGGAGGACGAAATATGCTAGAAGTTACTCGAGGCTACAGAGAGACATCAAATTTAGACCCCCGGGAGGCCTCTTTTCCATCCTTCCCAACTCCCACTGGGTACTAACTTAATGCTCTGTCACTACACGGGGACAAGAATGAGTGTCAGGTCCTATGGCAATATTTCTATAAAACTTGGTTGTCGTCCATCAAAAGCAGATTCAAATTAAAACCTGTTATCCTCAAATGGTATGCTTTTCATTACACTCCCATCACAATCTTAAGTACAAACATTTTTAGATGGTCACTGGGTTCCAATTAAACTGCTTCTTAAAGAACTGCCGTCATAGTCCCAGGCACAAAGCCGGGTCTCAAGAATTCACTAAACAGGCACGTCCCTCTGGGAGGGAGGACGATCTGGTATGTAAGTGGCGTCTTGCCAGCTGTCAGAGCTTCTCAGACCCAAGCAGGGCCTCCGGAAAACTTGCACCGTACTGTGTAAAAAGTGAAATTTGGGGCTTCCCTGGCAGTCCAGTGGTTAGGACTCCACGCTTCCACTGCAGGGTGGGAAAGGTCTGATCCCTGGTCCAGGGAACGAAGATCCCGCATGCCACGAGGCGTGGCCAAAAAAGAAAAAGGGGAATTTAAATATTTACCCATATTAAAAAATGCCTAAGAGTTTCTAAAATGCTAGATTTATGAAACACTTTCCTGGAAAAAGGCAATTAGGCTACTCTGTGAAATGCAAACAATTCCCAAGTTAACACTTTCGATCATCCAGCTGCTATCTTGTACCTGAAAAGGAAGAAACGTCCCACACAATAGCTTTTCGTAAATGACACTGAAAATGCTAGCACATGCACAAGCTTGTCCAAGAATCACCACAGCATCTCCGCACCTGGGCTGATCACAACATCTCAAAGCAGGGGTGGGTTAGCTCACCAGTGCCGTGCAGCCTCGCCCGACAGGCCCTGCACCGGACACCAAAGCGGGAGGAAGGAGCGCCCGCAGCGTGGTTAGTCCCGCTCCCGCCAAGCACTTGGGCCACGTGAGCTGCAGGGTAGAGCCCCGCACTCCTTCCCCAACCAGCCTGGACAGGGGCCCTTTCACGACAGCCGCTCCTGTCCCCTGGGAGGGGGAGGAAAGCAGTTCACACACTGCTCTGATTCAAGCCAGTAGGCAAACTGTCAGGCAAAACCCCAACCTTGAGTGCGTTAAATATAAAACACTCAAGGAACGTGAGGCTCAATAGGAAATCCTAGGAAAACTAAGTGAAATGAGAGAACAGATAAAGCTTGAAACTGAAGTCGACTGAAAGTTTTACATACGGCAATCGGCTTGTCTTTGCCCCTGGAGGGTATATCCTTACCATACGTTTCTCCAACCTAGTAATGCATGAGAACTTTGTTTGAGTTTAGTAAAAGGTGAGAAGAAAAATCAATATAACCAGTTACCTATTCTTCATCTGAATTTTGTCTCAACCCTCCCAAGGGATCTAAAAGCAGATGATGACCTAGCAGGTCTATAACGCCAGGCGCTGCTGAATCGCTCCGTCACCCTGTGAAGGTCAGAGACGGTGGAGACCGAGGCACGCCTTCAACCTGTGGTGGCACAGGGAGGTTCCTTCCCCAGCATGAAGCCCATGGCTTCCGCTCAGCAAGGACGTGCCAGAGGGGTGTCCCACCCTCAGCGAGGGCATCCATCAGCAACGACACACCTCTCAAAGCTCTCCGGCCAAGTTCTCAGACAGGAGCCCAGCTGGAGCCAACAGGAGACACGGCCGTCCGCACAGCAGGCCTCTCGGCCGAGACGCTGTCCAGGAAGGCGGCCGGGCGTGAGGGCTGTGGCCTCACGGGGGCGCGGCTCAGACCCAGGGACCCGCTTACTGAACGGACAGCGCTGCCCCCGCCCCCCGTGTGCATGCAGGGGCCGCCCAGAAGTGACCGCACTTCCAGCCTGTATCGCTGTGCTTTCAATTCACTCCTCTGTTCCAGTAAGAACTGAAGACTTGCTCTTCAGCAACAGAGAACCTGGAATTCTAGAATCAAGAGAAAGACAGGCGAGACAACTATTTTAATTTCATCTTACTCAAGCTTCTCCGATTTACAATTTGCAGCGAATGTTGAAGTTTCTCTAACTACCCTGATTTAATCTATGGGTTATTTTCGAAGCCTGGTCCTCCCAAGACCTTGAAGTGATGCCAAAGCTTCGTTGTGATACAGGGACTCATGGGGATCGGCCACAAAAACTCAGCTTCAAAACAGCCTTTAACCACATCTGTTCTACCCTCTTCCATCTTTCAGAACATCTTTCTGATGGAGAAGAAACCTGCTTTCCGTCCTACGTTAACGTGACACCGCCTGCCTGTTCCTTCCTCTTCCTTCTGCCCCAGCCCAAACGCGGCTTGAAGAAAACGCCTCTGGCGCTTCTGACGACTAACGTCAAGCGCCCGGTCCCTCCCACCTCTGCTCTCCGACCTGACGCCCCACACGGTGTTCACGCTGTCCTTCTGCCCTCAGCCCTCCTCACAGGGTCACTCCCGTGCCCTGGAGCGGCGTCATTCCTCCTGAGCTGCTGTCTTGGGTCTCAGGCCCATCTCCCTTTGGGTTTGAAAGCTACTCTCCCTCTGTGGCAGCCTGCCCTCCCCACACCGGACGCCCCTGGGCCTCCACCGACCTCGACTCCCGTGCCGCAGCCCGATCTCCCTCACAGGCCCCAAAATGACAGCAGCCCTTGGCGCTCCGGCCCGCCCGCCCGCCTGCCAGTGGAGCCGCCTGCAAACGGACCAGCCTCTCCCAGGAGAATGAGGGGGCTGGACCTCACCGCTCCGAATGATGACCCCGTGCCCACCACCTTTTGGAGAACCAAGTGGAAGCTAATGGTTTAAACAGTTTTAACTCAGCTACACAGAGGATGCCAGGATTAAATGACCACAGGAAACACATGTCTCTTTGTAGGTCACGAAGACCTAGAGAGTGGGGAGATCTTGGTATGAAATCATCCAGCTGGCCCTTCAGGAGTGGGTCAGGGCAAAGTCATGGATGAGCCACAGAAACAGGCCTGCAAACCAGAGACCGGGTTTCATTTAGTACAAAGTTCAGAGGTTTCTCTCTGCCAAGAAGAAATCCAGGTGCCAGCCTGTCACTTCCAGGGTCTGCTCCTCCTGGCAGGACAGCATGGCCCAGGAAGGAGACCCTCCAGGCCCCAGCATCTCAGCACTCGGGGCGACCTTCAGTAGCCAAGATACCCTCTCGTCTCCAAAGGAGTCCAAGCAGGCACAGCTTTAACTGCTAGTTGGGTGCCCGCCCCTCTCTGCTCCTAAGCTGGCGAGGGGTGGGTTACACACCGCGGTGCAGGTCCACTGCCTTCCCCAGATGGGATGTGAAAAGTCCAAGTCCTGGCCCCGAAAGGACAACACCCACTTGAATTTCAGGCCTCACACACTACAGCCTGATTCAATGTGTCACTTATCTAGGTGTTCTTCAGCATGCAAAGTGCGGATCCTGCCAAGTCACCTTGGACTTACTGCGAGTGACCGCCTCAGAGGAAGAAGCCGCACCCTGCCCTGGACCCCCCGAGTCACAGCAGATGGTTCTCATTTCTCAGTAGTGACACGCCGCCCTCCCAGATGTATCCAGTTGACTGGGGACTCCTACTCTACCACTCAATGCAGATGCCTTTGAAACCTGGACTCAGCAAGCACCCACTGGGGATAGAACAGTTTCCTAAACTATTCTACTGAAAAATACTGAAGAATTCAAACCATTTGGTGACTATGGGCTGATTTTTAATACGTAATCACAGTTAACTTTTACCTGGAGATTAACTGCGAAGCCAGCCAATTCAAGCCTCCCATTTTATGGTTTTGGTCTTTGTTTAGCACTCTTCCCAGAATTCAGCTAAAGGACAATCAGCAAAAATCCACAGCTCAAAGAAACTGTGCTTGGACTTCCCTGGCAGTCCAGTGGTTAAGACTCCACACTTGCAATGCAGGGGGTGTGGGTTCAACCCCTGGTCGGGGAACTAAGATCCCGTATGCCGCGGACCAAAAAAAGAAAGAAAGAAAGAAACTTGGCAATTCCTCTAGCAGAAAGCAAATGGAAAAGACAGTAAGTTTTGCTTGGAAAAAGCCGTATTTCAAAAACAAAAAACAAGATTTGGGTAGACTAGGACTAATTAACTCTTCACTCACACTCCCCCCCAGAACACAGTGATAATTAAATCAGTGCAAGGGCAGAGGCCTGCCTTCTCCGGGATGTTTCCCTGACCCCAACCCCTCTGGCTGCCTGGCTCGCTGCGAGCAGGTCCGGCATCTTCCTCTCCTCTGGATGCAGCTCGGAACCGAGGGCCTCCCCACGTCTACCAGCACAGCTACACAAACACGAGCAGGAGTCCCAACAGCAGCGACTCGCCCGGGGCTGTTCTGCGTGCTCTACGCTCTACATCTCTCCTCATCCAGCCCTGCGAGGAAACAGGGCAGAACTAGAGGTGAAGAAACCTGCCCGGTCACACGGCGAGGAAGGGAGGGCAGAATTTGAACCCAAGGAATTCGCTCAGCTGCCTCTGTGCAAACTCCCCTGGCCAGTTAGTCACTAACTCTCCAGAGCTGTTTTAAAAAGCACTTTTAAAACAAAGAACAGACATGTTACAAGAAGCAAATGATACAAGTAAGATAACTGCTTATTGAGAGAAAAGTGGCTTCTGACCATGTCTCCACCAGCTACAGCTCCGTATAATTAGCTCTGGTAACGAGACAAGCTACTAGCAGATACGCAAGCAAACCCAATCTAACAGTTTTCTGACTGGACACAGTGGACACATGTTCATAAAGCTAAAACCTCAATCTACATTGAGAAGATTTAGGTACTAAAGCTGCAAAAAACGAACATGTATTTTATAGAAAAACAGTATTAAACCTGTAAGATTAGTTACTAACTTGATCTAAAGAAACCTTAATCTTCACTGCTTAATTTGATTCTGTGGTACAAAACTGTCACAAAGCAAACTAATCTGGAAACTAATTGCTCTTAAAACTATTTAGCCAAAACAAAACAGTACCTATTTCACACGGCTGTCCTAAAACTACACGGAAGAATGTAAAACGCACAGCGCCATAGTTAATAACTGGTAATGCTCAAAAAATAAAAACAAACAAAACCCTGGTTTGCATCTAGGCGGATATTCACTATTGAACTAATTTAACGTTATTATTACTCGATATACCCAGAAGACGGCAATATAAGCAAATCCAGAGGTGATATGAATTAATTAAATAATCAGGAATTGCGAAGGACAAACTACACATCAGTCGTGCTCCTTACCGTCTGCGGATAGGAGAGGGGGCGCAATCGGTCATAATCTTCTTGTCCAGCCGTATCCCACAAGCCCAGATTCACCGGTTTTCCATCCACCATAACATTGGCAGAATAGTTGTCAAAGCTGTGGGACAGAGCGAAAATGGTTAGTCTCTAGCCGTGCAGCACAAGGCACAGACCTGGGAGCTGAGTGGTGCCCAGGCTGGGGTTGCAGGCGCAGAGAGCTGAGGAGGCCGAGGCAGGCCCAGAGGCGGCCAGGCCAGCAGATGCCCAGCCCCGCCTGCAGGTGCACGGCGAGGCCTCCCGAGAGCTGAGAAGCAGAGGGAAAACGGGAACTGGAGCGTAAGGGAAACAAAGGAGGCACTTGAGAAAAACACCCGAGAAACAGGAACAAGCTACTAAATTTAACCAAAACAAGTCGCTGTCAGCAATAAAGACCTGCTTGCCTTTAATAAAGAAAACATTAAGGTTTTTCTCCCCAGGAAGAAATAAAGTATAAAATTAATCCCTCTTTCAAACCCCACGTGTTGACTTTTCCATGTCCGCGTGTGAGTCATTCTCAGGGGGCACGCCAGGGCGGCTGCACTGGCACTGTTTCCAGAACACCCCCCACACACACACAAGCTGAGCCCTGGTCATCCACCCTGCGACCAAAGTGCAGGGTAACGCAAAGCAAACTGGATCTGAGAAGCTATTGTGTAACGTTTTCAAAGTGAGTTCACACAGGTATTTAAATTAATTTGAGGCTGCTACACACAAATTAGTTTAACTATAAGAGGAGGAAGCCTAGAAGGCCTACAGGCTGACAGAGGGAAAATAAGGTTGACATTAAAAAATTACGGCGAGTACCATGGAGTAGCTCATTAAAATCTGGCATCACAAGGTAAACCAGGGCAAGTGCCAAGCAGAATACAACACATCAGTCTTTAAAATAGAATTCCAGAATTAATTTTTGCATACTTAAGACTAAAACTTAGGATCTTACTACACTGTGACAGCAAAGTCATGGTCTGAGTAAGTTCCACTGTGATTTATAAAAGTTAATGACCAAACCAGCTTTCATAAAGAAAAGGTCTCATATGCTGTATTTCTGCTTCAGCGGGAAGATGATAGATTATTCAAAACAGTACTGGGACTTTTTTTTTTTCCAACCTGTGAAGAAGAATCAGGCTCCTGCCTCATACCATACCAAAAAATAAACTCTAAATGAATGAAAAATAAAAACTTCACCTACAAAAATCCTACAGAACATTTTTAATAAGACATTAAACTCAGGGAAAAGGCAGAATGGCATGTTTACATAAAAAAGCAGAGGACACCATAACAAAGTTCAAAGACAAATGAGAGACAGAGGGATAAACATTTCTCATATATACAAGTTCCATCAGTAAGAAGAATTTTCAGTGGAAAAACAAGCAAGGGATTTCAAAAGGCAATTCACAGAAGACTAGTATACACAGACAGTAAACATTCAAAAGATTTTAACCTCACCGGTGACCAGAAATGCAAATGATGAGGTCACTTTTTTCAACTCATGTTAACCACAGTATGTGTGAAGGGGGTGTTTCCGTCGCAGCTGCTCAAAGTGACAGCCTTCGGGACAGCAGCTGTGTAGCATCTATCACAGAGTAAAGTGTCCGTTCCTTTGCTTTGCCACAGTTCCTCTAATTATCCATCACATGTGCACAAAGACACGTGCAATGACGTTGAGCCAGCCCTGTTCGCAATGCCAAGTGACCAGTGGTTAAGTCCGCTACAGCACTTCAGTCAGTAACAGCTGTTAATGATTTAGCTCTAGCTACATGTGGAGATTAAGAAAGTCCCCACCATAAATTCAGGACAGTGTGATCCCACTTAGATTAAAACACACACAGGACACTGAGATGTACCTGTTGTGTCTGAGGGGGTGAGCACAGTGGGAAGTGAGGCGTTTCCTCTCCACCAGCACCGCAGCCATGAGGACAGAGCTCCCGGCCGCAGGGCGGTGCGTGACGAGGCTCTCAGGTAACCCCATCTTCAGAAAAGCACTCTTCCACCCCCGCCCGGTTCTGCTGCCAACAGGGAACAAGCAGCTCAGTAGCTGATTCCGTCCTCCCATCCGTCCCCCCACTCTACACTCCACCACGCACACACACCCTGGTTTCAATTCCAAAGCCCAATAACTCAACAGTGACATGTAACCGTTGGATTACTCGCCAGAAAAGGCCAATTAAACCATAATGGAGTATTTTGTTCCAGTTCGTTGACCCTTCACACAAAGAGCCCAGAAAGCCAAACTTATCCGAAACTCTTATATTATCCAGTCTCTGTACTTCACAGTTGGTTTAACCTTCACTTCCTGAATATCTAAAAACCAATTAGGAAAGCTGGGTGCTTCATCACTGTGCAGAAACTTTATATTAGATTAAGTATTTTTTAAAAGTACAAATACCTTATAATGAGACCTCAGTGATTGAGAGGAAAATTAATCACATCTGTTTGCATAAGGATTAAGAATGGCAGAGCAGAACAAAGGTCAACAGAATCCAAAGCAACATATCACAGACAAGTTAATTTCCAGTTTAACTCAAGATACTTACACAGTGGGGATATACTCTCCAGGAAAGGCATTGGTCGTGTAACTGATCAGGAGGCAAGTTTTACCTACAGCTCTAAAGAGAGAAAAAAATGGTGTAAGTTGCTTATTCAACATGAATGCAGTCTTAGATTTCATTATTCAGTGAAAATAACTTATAGAAAAATCAAGAAGTACACATCAAGTACTTAGCCCTAAACAGTTTCTATAACCTTTTATTTAACACTACACATAGTTTTATCCTGAAATTTAAAGTAAACAAACTAGAACTACTCAGAAAGGCAGAGTCCAGAGGCTTCACACACTGTTTTGGCTTTAGGTATTAGCACTAGTAGTCAAGAAATACTTGTTAATAAGCACAATGTGGAACAGGAACAGTATTTTAAATTGATTGACTGATTGATGGCGGTGTCGGGTCTTCGTTGCTGCGCACGGCCTTTCTCTAGTTGCGGCGAGTGGGGGCTACTCTTCGTTGCAGTGCACGAGCATTTTGGTGACTTCTCTTGTTGCGGAGCACGGGCTCCAGGCGTGTGGGCTTCAGTTGTTGTGGCATACAGGCTCAGTAGCTGTGGCTCGCAGGCTCTAGAGCGCAGCCTCAGTAGCTGTGGCGCACGGGCTTAGTTGCTCCGCAGCATGTGGGATCTTCCCAGACCAGGGATCGAACCCGTGTCCCCTGCATTGGCAGGTGGATTCTTAACCACTGCACCATGAGGGATGTCCCCGGGAAAAGTATTTTTAAACTGAAAGTCTCTTCTGTGAAGATCTCTAGAAGGCTTTCATCCAAGAATCTGCAAATCTATTCTCCAATTATTTTGATGAATACTAATATGCAAACATAGCTTTCCTCTCCAGCTTCCATTTTGTTGCTAAGTAATATATTTTGCTGCCTCCGAGTGGCAGCTCAAATCCCACCACCTTCCTAAAGCCTTCCCTCTGGCCATCAGTGACAACTGTTCTCTAAGGAGAGTGCTTAGTCACCAACCACCACACACAACTGCTCTCACTTTAATTCATCTGCATTCACGTGCCACCTTGCCACATCCTCACATCCCCCATAAACTTTTAGAGCAGCTAACACATTACGCCCCAGACATATTAATTAATGGCTCAGGGACGCTGGAGTAAACTTCCCAAACAGCTGCAAAGAGGAGAAGTAACAGAGAAGAGTGTAGAAATACTCCCGAGACAGGAGGGCCTCCCGCACAACTGGAAGCAGATACAGTGTGCCAGGGCGGTGATGAAAGTCTCCCAACCACCTGAAAATTTTTTCAAGGGGATATCACCTAAAAATTATTAAGACGATCACTGCACCAGTAGCCAACACACGTTCTCCAAATTTGACAACATTCACAGGGTGGCTTCAGGGGCTTCTCAGAGTCCCTGGCCTCCCAAGAGCTCACCAAATAAATGCTCCTTACATGGGCCCATCTCCCTGCTGTCCCCTGTTGGCTCACCAAGGTCACGAGATACACTGGAGTTCTGAGTCGAAAGATTTTGTTGTTCAATCTCAGCTACTACTATAAATTAGGACTCACCATAAAGAAGTTAAGTGCTTTTCTATTTTCCTTGCACTCTTAGCAAAAACCTCTCAACAAGAGCAGATTACAGGCCCAGGCGGTCTTGCCAATACTTGCTGCACTCAAAACATTATCAAGGTTTAACAAAAGCTGGAACTCCCTCACCCCAAAGACCTCATAGTCAAACATGACATCATCAGGAGCTAGCGTCCAACTCCTAAAGGCCTTCTAAACAGAAATGACTCAATAGCCATACATTTTGTTAAAAGCTTAGAATGTTTAAAAAAAAAAAAAACCTGAATGAGTAGGAGTCTGAGATATCTGAAGTCATTGTCCCGGATGTGCGACCCATAGCCAACTCTACCACTTACTGGCTGGAACTGTTTAAGTTTCAACTTCCTTATGCCTCAGTTTTCTCAATTATAAGATGGATGCAAAACTACCAACTCCATCACCAAACTATTGTAAGCATTAATGCAATTTCAATCTATACCAGCAAATTGGGTGCTATGCCAGAAGTACACTAGGTGCTAAAGATACTGCAATGAACAAGATCTCATGGAACTTATGCAGTTATTAAACTAAAAAATGAAAAATGCAGTCATTACATAAAATTATAGGTGTGGTAAGTGTTACTAAAGATGCTCTGGAAATTTACAGCAAAGGGATCTAACCTAGTCTTGGGGGCAGAAGAGGCAGCAATGTCATTGAGACTGATGAGTGGGGACACAGCAAGGAGGAACATTCTAGGCAAACGCAACAGCACATGGGGAGGCCCAGACTACAAGAAGCCCAGTAAAACTGAAGGACGAAGAAAGAAGGGGGAAGTGGCAGAGGGAAATCTGAAGAAGTTGTCCTCTCTTCTCGTTAAGGGCCTGGAACTTGATCCTACTTGGGAAGTAACAGAGGATTTTAGTTGCCGAGAAACCATTAGATTTGCATTTTTAGAAGAAGCCTCTGATGACAGTGTGGAAAGAGGACCAAAGAAGCTGAAACTGGAGGCTGAAAACAAGGAAGCAGCTGCCACTGTGTTCCAGGAACCAGCCCTGGTGGCCTGGACCGTGGAGGGGGTTTCAGGGTGCAGAGAAGTGGGCCACTCCAAGAGCTACCGAGACGTGGGGAAGAACAAGCGTGGCTTGGCAAGGGGCTGGATGTGGTAGCTGAGGAAGAGAGTGGACTCTAAGGCCATGATAAGTGAATCTCTTTGCAAAATTACAAATGTTGCTGTGTAAAAATGTTAATAGTTATTGCCTCTTAATGTCAAAGATAAGAAGCTCTAAAAGTTTTAACTGTTATGTTAAAATATCAGTTTCACTTCAAGACCCTGTCCTAAGTCTCTCCTGTATGTATGAGGAACAAAGTCATCACTATAAATACCAGCAACCGTGTTTTAAATGCTCCAAAATTTCTTTTCCTGAAACTCCACCTTCAGCTGAGGCTTCATCTTTTGAAAGGTTTAACTGTAAAGAATTCTACTGGCATCACCTAATAATAAATGAAATTTTATTACCAATCATCATTTGCTAAAAAGCTGTATTCTATAAGAAAATAAGTAAAGTATAAAATTCTGACTTTTTAAATAAGTACATGTCCAACCTTTGATTTAAATGTTTACTTAATTTTAAAAAACAGATAAAAACAGATAAAAAGCAAAGGTTATTTACCTCCCATTAGTGTATTTACTCACCACTTTTAAACACATTCCATAAATAAATGGTAGAGGCCAAAGTCAACATCGGCTCAGACAAAGTCACAGCTTTTCCCCACAGAAAGAATGGAAGCAGTTATTTGGTCAGTCTTGACTGATGCTGCTGCATAATTTCTGGAAGTTACTATTTGCTTTGGAATTTCCAATTTTATATATTTAACTACTCGGCTCGGTCTCTTTTTAATCTTTGAAAGATGCTGCAAGTCTAGAAAGTGAACATGAGTCTACTAGAAGAACATTCACATGAACACTTTTTTTTTTTACTTAAGAAGTATCTTATTTGTGATAAATAATCGCAACTGTTACTAGCTCTTTTACGGGTTACAAAGTTGACAATGTAGATAGAAAATATTTATTTAAGTTTTAAGTGACAGTGAGTCATCACACAACATTTTAATCTAATGGCAATTGAGCACATTTTTTTAACCTATCTGTGCTTCTGCTCTATCTTGTAGAAATAATCAAGACCAAAGCCGGTAAATTATGTTCCTGCTATGTCCTTTATTTTTCCATTAGGAGAACCTCAAGGAAAACCTTTCCTTAAAAAATTTTCGGTAAACTTCAGTGTTACTTCCTGAAACCTATAAACCAAAACTTAAAAGCACATAAAAATCGATAAATCTAGAAACACTGGCAATTTCCTCACGTTAAAAAAGTAAGGGATGGGGCTTCCCTGGTGGTGCAGCAGTTAAGAATGTGCCTGACAACGCAGGGGACACGGGTTCGAGCCCCAGTGCAGGAAGATCCCACATGCCGCGGAGCAATAAAGCCTGTGAGCCACAACTACTGAGCCCATGTGCCACAACTACTGAAGCCCGTGCGCCTAGAGCCCTTGCTCTGCAACAAGAAGCCACTGCAATGAGAAGCCCTCGCACGGCAACAAAGAGTAGCCCCAGCTCGCCGCAACCAGAGAAAAGACCGCGTGCACAGCAACGAAGACCCAATGCAGCCAAAAATAAAATAAATTTTTTTTAAAAAGTAAGGGATTGACTTCCCTGGCGGTCCAGGGGTTAAGACTCTGTGCTTCCACTGCAGGGAGCATGGGTTCGAGCCCTGATGGGGCAACTAATAAGATGCCACACACCACCCGGAGCAGACAAAAAAAAAAAGAAAGAAAAGAAAAAAGTAAGGGATCCAGGAAACTCAAAAAGAAGAAGATTCTGCATTGCCTTAAAAAAAATAAAAAAGATAAATTGATCTTAGTAGGACAGAAAAACCAGATTTCTCCAATGACTACTGTAAACCAAAATAAGGAGCCTGTATTGCTGTCTAAAAGTACCTAGATCTTTTTTTCCCCAGTTTTATTGCAGTATATTTTACATACAGCACTATATAAGTTTAAGGCGTTTAACAATGATTCAACTTATATACATCATGAAATGATTACCACAATAGGTTTAGTGAACATCTATCATCTCTTAAAGGTACAACATTAAAGAAATAGAAAAAAAATTTTTTTCCTTGTGATGAGAACTCTTAGGATTTATTCTCTTAACTTTCATCTATAACATACAGCAGTGTTAATTACCTTTATCATGTTGTACATTACATCCCTAGTACTTATTTATAACTGGAATTTTGTTCCTTCTGACTCCCTTCTAATTCCCCCTCCCCTAACCCCTAAAAGTACCTAGGATCTTAAGAACAAATTAATAGAATGTAGTGGAATGTGAATTATAAGTATCAAATATATATTTACACTTATTGCATTAATGAAAGACCCTGAATGAAAGTCCTCAATTTATGCCAAGAAATGGGTTTTGGGGACTTCAGTTATACATTTACTGAAGACACCAGGCCTTCAGTAAATGTATAACTACGCAGAGAGTAAGTTCAGAAAATTTATGGATTAATAGAGCAATTCAGTGCTACAAAAACACAAAATCCTAACTGAAATTCTGATGTTCTGCCACCAACAGGGGACATTCCAACCAACTTACAGAAAGCCAGTCATTATCAGCATTGGAGGCTTCAAAAAGTTCAGATTCTCAACACTGAAGTTACTAGAACACTCAAGGCTGAAGATGCCACCTACGACAGAGTTCAAATCTGAAGCAGCCGTTACTCCAGACTGTCCTTCTAGAACCACCAAGCCTAACCCTGGGATAGCTGATTATATGGGTCAGCTAAAGATGCAGAGTTCAAAACCAAGAATTTATATCTGTGTGTCACCCCCATTCTCCTTCCAAAATCAACTTCTGTATCATATCCTCTTAAACTACTGCCCCCAAATGGGAACATGTTCCCATGTGATAAAGCAAATAGAGCAAACTGTTGATTACAGAATCTAGGTGGTGGGTATATGAGTGTTCACTGCACAATTCTTCCAACTTTTCCATGTTTGACATTTTTCACATTAAGATGCTGCAAGAAAAAAATTCCGTCTGGTGACATGTGGTAACTGCCCTGGTAGCAGGATCCCTGGTAAAACATCTCCTTTCTAGGAAGACTACAATTCTAAGTTAGAGCTACCTGATGATACAGAGGTGAAAAAGTAGGAAGTACGAAGATATTAACTGATTAATGCAAAAGACAGATTATAAAGGGCGGCTTTAAGGTTTATAAAAATGGACTCCTGATACTCCTTCACTGAACCCAACCACAAACTTTTAGCTGGAATTATCACCTGAAATTAAAACAACAACAACAACAAAAAACACATTACACAGAATTTTACCAACCAAGATCAGATTCAAATACTAAGCATAAATTTGGAAGGCAATGCAGAAACTTAAACTCATGGATCACGCCATTACTGCTTGTTCAGTGGAAGTAGGCAGGAGCTGGTGTACATTCCTATCAAGATGACATCATGGAAGGCATTTATCATGCTCAACTAAAAAAATTCCTGGACAGCAATGTCTAAATCGGACACTGGGCTGGAGAGACCACTAGCGCCACCTGGAGTGAAACGGGGGGCGGGGGCTCAAGTCACTCACCCCCAGCCTCCCAGTCAAGCAAAGCCGAAACAACGCACAATTAAAAGTGGCTGTTCAGGACCTCCCTGGCGGTCCAGTCGTTAGGACTCTGCGCTTCCACTGCAGAGGGCACGGGTTCGAGCCCTGGTCCGGGAAGATCCCGCATGCCTCGGAGCAGCTAAGCCCGTGCGCCACAACTACTGAGCCCGCACTCTAGAGCCGGCAAGCCACAACTACTGAGCCCGCGTGCTGCAACTACTGAAGGTCGCGCGCCTAGAGCCCGTGCTCCGCAACAAGAGAAGCCACCTTAATGAGAAGCCCGGGCACCGCAACGAAGAGTAGCCCCCGCGCGCTGCAACTAGAGAAAGCCCGTGCATGGCAACGAAGACCCAATGCAGCCAAAAATTAATTAATTAATTTAAAAAAAAACCAATGTCAGAGGCAGAAGCTAATTTCTAAAAATAGAAGAAGAATAAGAATATAGGCTAATTGGTGCTAATTATAATAGTTATGACAGAGCCTTTAACCAGAATTCCCAAGAATATTTTTAAAATAAGGAAGCCTCCAATTTGTGGAATCTCAACCAGTTTGCCTTCCCTGCTTAAACTGCCCCTAACTGCCTGAAATTCCACAACATTAAGCAACTTTCACGCCACAAAATTTAGACCCGCACTTACAGCTTTAACAATTTTTTAATAAAACATTCCCACCAGGAATATAGTTTATTCAGATAAAAGCAAAAAAAATTTTTGATGGAAAAAGTATATATCTAGATTTTTCACTTAAGCCTTGTCTGCTACATGTTAGTCCTGATTTAAAGTAATACAGCTCAATTTTTTTCGTAAAGGTACATTTCACTTCTAATGTCAACATCAATGTCAAATACAGTACTAAAAAACTGACAGAAAACTCCAGGTCACCGTGTTTTACGCCTAACACTCCTTCCACAGAGCCTAGCAGTGCCTCAGAGTAATAAAAACAGCAATAATAATAAAAATACTGGCAGCTGGCACTCACTAAGCACTCAGTAGGGGCCAGGCACCTGTGCGGCACTTAATATCCAGCATCTTGTTTAATCCTCACAATCTCCCCTTGAGGCACCTCTCTTGGGGGATGAGTGATACGCTCAGCGTTTCCCCATAAGTGGCGAGGTGGGGATATGAAGGAAGGATCCAGATCCCACAGTAGGCATTCAACAAGTATTTGACTAGATAAACAAGCCAAGGCAAACAGTAGAGGTCCACAGTCTGTAAGTATAATTAAGTAAACTGAATATGTCTGCTGTGCTTATGTTTTTAAATTTTTCAAATAAGAATATTACATTCTAGGATTAGATAATGGATTATCAGCAATGTGACTTAAAGAAAACTAGTATGTATTACTGATTCCGCATTCTTAATTTTTAAAGGAAATTCAGATAATTTAAAATGTTCCTAAGACAGTGACATACGCTCAGTTAATTCAGTAGCAAAAGGATCAAAACTTCATTTAAATGAATTTAGTGATTTCACTGTTAAACCAATTAACTGAACATTTTCCCCCAAATTAAAGCTTTCTTTTAAAGGGTTAAAAAAACCACAAAACTACTATACATATTCCTAAATAGAAACTTACAATTTTTAATTATATAGACAGAACTATGAAGTGTCAATAATCTTTCACATTTGTGAGCCTGACAAATCATACAGAGGGCATCTTTTAAAAAAAATCAGTTGTCTGATTGTCCTTCATGGATCTGAATTAGTTATAGAAACAAGTCAAATGTCTAATTTACAATGATCTAAAGAAACCGAGAACTCATAAATTCATCGAGAGGCATAAAAGCAAACCAGCCCTTATAACAAGTTTAGGGTACAGGGATGCCAGAACTTTTCGTTCGACTTTACAAGACTCCAATAGGTACCAGTTGCATTCTGACTTTGCTGCAACTGGTAGTAATTCTTGGAGCTTCCTTGTTAACGCTCCTGTACTCGAGCCACGCTGAGATGCACGATTTTGCTCGGATTACACTGAGATTCTTGTTTCCAGGGAAGGAAAAAACTGCCAAAGACAAATCTTCCTTTAGGGCCGGGAACCACCACAGACAGTAGTGAAAAGAACTGCCTTGAGTCACAGGGCGGCCCGGCTCAGCGAGGCTGTTCTGCTACATCCCAAACCTTAACGCATGAAGCGAAGGCCAGCTTTTTCTTCTTCTTTTCTTTCTTTCCTTTTTTTTTTAATGTATGACCACACCACGTTCCGAGAAAGGAACCGTCTTAAGCACACCCAGTTCCTCGCATCTAGAAATCCTAAAAGTTTCCCCACGTTAATAGCAAACAGAGTGTCCCTTAAAAAACCAGAAAAGTGGCTTAAGTACAAGCGGAAGGCACCCCCTGGCGAATCAGTTTAGGATCCACCCCCAACCAGCCCGTGCACATATTCCTCCCCTACGACCGAGCTGGGACCGCCGGGACCCAAGAAAGGTCTCAATGAAACTCGAGAGGTTAATGGAAAAATCAAGAGGGGGTCCTTTTTTAAGAAAGGCAACTCCCTAAACCCACCCCAACTACAGGCAAACGAGGGAGGGTGGCGGCCCGAGGCGAGTTCTGCCGGGCGGTCAGCGGGCCGCGGAGAAAGCGGGAGGGTGGAGTTCACTTTCCCTCCGGCCGTCGATCGCCGACCCCTCCCTCCTCCCCCCCCACCAAAAAAAAAAGCCGGAACCAGGCCCGCGCCGCCCGGTCCCGGGGAGGGTGGCGGCCCACGCCCCCCGCCCGGGAGAGGCCCGGCCAGGCCCCACGCCAGCCCGCGGCGGCCGCCCGCCCGCCAGGCCCCTAACCCCGGCCCCCGGCCCCTGACCCCCGGGCCGGCCCGCGCACTCACCCGTCTCCCACCACCACACACTTGATGGCCTGCATCTGGGCCGCTCTCTGGGCCGCGGCGGCGGCGGCCGGGCGCTGAGGCGAGGAGCGGAGAGCTCGGGGCGCGGCGGGCGGGCGGGCGCGCGGCTGCGGGCGGCGGGGCGCGGGGTGCCGGGGCCGCTGTCCACGCCGCCTTGCCCTCCGCCGATGGGAAGCCGGAGCCCAGCAGCAGCCACCACCCAAAGCTGGGGAAAACTGCAGAGAAACAGGAAATGGCCGCTCCACTCACATCCGGCCTCCCCTCCCCCGCCCCGGCGCCGCCGCTCCCAGGCTCCGGGGCGGGGCCGCTCCCGCCCGCGCGGCTCCCGGGGTTCCTCTAGGCTTCGGGGACGCTCGGGAGCGCTCGGGAGCGCTCGGGAACGCTCGGGAACGCTCGGCTCCGGCCTCCGGGAGCCGGGCGCGGGGCGGGCCGCCAGCCATCTTTGTGCGCTCCGGCCGCGGTCCTGGCCCCGCCCCGCCCGCCCAGGTCGGCCTCGGGGGGGGGGGCCCCGGCTTCCAGGTGCCGGCTCCCCGCGCCCGCGGCCATCTCCTGTCGGGGGCCGCCCAAGGGGTGGACATCTGTTCTTTGTGATCCCCATAACTTAGGTTATGACAAGGCCCTTCTAGAAAATTCGCAACCTAGAACTATAAAGAAAAGACCATACACGGTACCATTAATCAGAGATAACTAATGTTCATTCAGACAAAAATAGGTTGAACTTTCCTCCTTTGCATATGCATTTTCTAGTTATTCTTAATTATTTTTATTTTTAAAATTAATTAATTTATTTTTGGCTGCGTTGGGTCTTCGTTGCTGCACGCGGGCTTTCTCTAGTTGCGGTGAGCAGGGGCTACTCTTCGTTGCGGTGCGCTGGCTTCTCATTGCGGTGGCTTCTCTTGTTGCGGAGCATGGGCTCTAGGCACGTGGGCTTCAGCAGTTGCGGCTCGCGGGCTCTAGAGCACAGCCTCAGTAGTTTTGGCTCGCGGGCTCAGTAGTTGTGGCTTGCCGGCTCTAGAGTGCAGGCTCAGTAGTTGTGGCACATGGGCTTAGTTGCTCCGTGGGATGTGGGATCTTCCTGGACCAGGGATCGAACCCCTGTCCCCTGCATTGGCAGGCGGATTCTTAACCACTGCGCCACCAGGGAAGTCCCCTTAATTATTTTTAATGTGTTGAGTGTTTACTATGTCCTACTGATTTGCACCAAGTTCTGGAGATAATGTCCTCTTAGCAGACCATTAACGTGAGAATATTTTGGTATATCTCCTTCTAGTTACATCTGTATGTATATAACGAACATGTTTTTAAACAAAATCGGGAAATCATGCTGAATCATTGTTAGAAAATTTTTCATGACTGCTTGCTTTTCATTCCATTATGCGCATGTGCCTTAATTTAACCAATTTCTCTATTATCAGACAGCCGATATTTCCCTATTTGAGAAAGAATGCTGGGATGAACATGTATGTACAAGAATCTTTGTAGCTTTATTTCTTTAGACTGCATTCCCCCAAAATGGAGTTACTGGGTTAAAAGTGGTGAATGTTTTTTAAAGCTTTGATACATGTTGCTGCCATGCCCATCTGCAAGGTGATAACCAGCTCACACTCCCCTTACCCTGTTTAAGAGTGGATCGTCCAGAGGAGTTATTTCCAATAATATTTTCATCTTGTAGGTCTTCTCTTCCTGTAACTCATTCAGTTGTTCAGTATTATAACAATATAACAATATAACAATATTATAACAATTTTTCTGAAAATTTTTTCTATACAATTTTATTTTAAGCATTTTTGTCTTGCAATTATTTCAAAATAAACGTTTCCAGAGCAAAGGGCATCTCTTCTTTGTTCATTCAGATCCCCCTTGAAGGCCTCTCTCACCTTCCGAGATGGCCCACACACTGTGTGTGGAGTGTGTATCTCCCTGAATAAACCTTCCTTCACTTTACTGTGGCTCGCTCTTGAATTCTTTCCTGCACAAAGCCAAGAACCCACACTTGGCGGCCGCCCCAGGGACTCGCCTGAGACCTGGGACGTGACCATCCTCTCGTGCCGCACTCTCTTTCCTGCAACGTCTTTTCTGGTGCCCAACGTGGGAACTCAAAGGGCATAATCTCGATCTGCCTATTGGGCTACGGCTTCCCCTCTGAAGGGTGGTTGGGACTTCTCCTGAGCTGTGTAGATTCAAGGAGGCCCTTAGATGGTGACCGACACTGCCTGCAAGATCTGGCAGAGACAAGTTCTCTGGCCGTGAAGGAGCCCGCGGAGGCCAAGGCTTTTCTCCTCTCGATCTTTCTCATTATTCTATCGCTCTATCTCTTTGGACTAGAGAAGATCCACCCAGACGACCACCGGACATCCAAATTAAGACTGAGCGCGGCAAGTCTTTGACAACTTGGCTGGGAACTAAGGCCCCCAGCCAGGTGGAGGATGGCAACTTCAGGCTGAGCACAAGATTCCTGGAGCACTGCCCTGTTACCTCACAGCCAACCAATCAGAGGAAGGCCACGCACCCTGCAGCCCTCACCCCAAATTTTGCCTATAAAAACTTTTCCCCCAAAACCATCAGGGAGTTCGGGGTTTGTGACCATGAGCCACTGCCCGTTCTCTTTGCTTGACCCTGCAATAAACCTTTCTCTGCTCAAAAAAAAAAAAAAAACTCCCCCTAGAAGGTATTGGAGGTGTGGAGACGCTGGTTAGGAGGAGATAATATTAGTCCAAGGAAGAGGGGTGTCACGGGCTGAACTGTGTCTCTCCCAGATTCATATGTTGAATTTCTAACCCTCAGTGCCTCAGCATGTGAGTATTTCAAGATAGGATTTTTAAAGGTGTAATTAGGGTAAAATGAGGTCGTATAGGTGGGCCCTAATCTAACATGACTGGTGTCCTTTTAAGAAGAGGAGATTAGGACACAGTCAACACATAGACTGAGGGGAGACCACGTGAGGTCACAGTGAGGTGGTAGCCATCTGCAACCCAAGGAGAGAGGCCGCAGAAGCCAAACTTGTTGACACCTTGATCTTGGACTTCTAGTCATAGTTTCTCTAGACTTTTGAGAAAATAAATTTCTGTTGTTCAAAAAAAAAAAAAAAAAAACAGATCCCCCTTAAAGAGGAGTTGAGATTTCAAGGACTGTAGAGCAACTGTGGTCCCTTCGCTGATAGAAATGTCTAGCGAATCTATGAAAAACCTCAACTAAGTGTAATTACCTTCCTATCTTTAGACCAGCAGCAAGTAAAAGGGTGGGGCCTCAAGTCAACAATTTAACTGAACAAATATTTCAGTGCTGTTGTTGCATAATGGACTGATAGGAAATGAACCAGACAAGGACACAGTTGCCAGGATTTCAGGCCTTCTGTGCTCAGTGCTGAAGTGTTGCTGAAACTCAGCCTAATAGAAACATGGAGACACAGTCTTAGGTGAAGTGGAAAAGAGTAGCTCTTATTGCTTTGCCAGGCACAAGGGCCCACAGCAGGATAATGCCCTCAAGACTGTGTGTCCTTCCCGGGAGGGGGTGGTGAGGAGTCTTAACAGTGTTCAAGGAACAGGGCGTGGTCAGCTCACGGACATTCTTCTGATTGGTTGGTGGTGAGGTAACGGGGACTCAGCGTCGTCAGCCTTTTGGTTCCAACTGGTCTGGGGTCTACGTGCTTGTGGGCAGCATGCAGTTAACTTCTTCCACCTGCTGGGGGTTTCAGTCTCTGCAAAACAGCTCAAAGGACATGGCTCAGAACAGTGTCTACAGCCCTTGAGGAGGAACTAAAGGTCCTTGACTTTGTTTAATGGCGAAAGTATTATTATTTTGTGTTGTTTGACTGTTTTCCTTTCTTTCTGCATTTTCTCGCTTCTCTGATTAAATTTATTCTTTGACTAAAGTTTTTCTACAGACAAAAGGCGGCAGAGGACATGGGTGGGGGGGTCTATTCTGGGAAAGCCTCATAGGGTCCTGCTCGCTTACAGAAGTGGGGTACAATATGGTGCTTATCAGGAGGCAAAAAACTATAGTTACGCTAATGAGATGAGAGTTGAAAGATGGTCTGGGTAGAATGGGTCTTGATGGAATAGGAAGAAAAGAGTTGGACTTCCCTGGTGGCTCATTGGTTAAGAATCCGCCTGCCAATGTAGGGGACACGGATTCGAGCCCTGGTCCAGGAAGATCCCACATGCCGTGGAGCAACTAAGCCCGTGAGCCGCAACTACCGAGACTGTGCTCTAGAGCCCATGAGCCACAACAGCTGAGCCCACGTGCTGCAACTACTGAAGCCTGCGCGCCTAGAGCTCATGCTCTGCAACAAGAGAAGCCACCACAACGAGAAGCCCGTGCAACGCGACGAAGAGTAGCCCCCGCTCGCCGCAGCTAGAGAAAGCCCGCGTGCAGCAACGAAGACCCAAAGCAGCCAAAAGTAAATAAATAAATAAATAAATAATTTTTTAAAATTAAAAACAAAAAAGAAGAAGAAAAGAGTTTTCCACGGAAAGAACAAAGTCCAGGAATTTAGAGGCCCACGGCCGTCTTCAGTCCTGACACAGAGACACTTGTGCTGCTGCAGGTCTAGAATCCTGGAGGTAACTGCAGGCTGAGTTACAGACTGGGTGTGGACTTTATTCTGATAAGACAGGAGTTTTTGAGCAAACATGTGACTTGACCACATTGAGATCATTATTTCTCTAGATTGATAAAGTGAAATTCCATCGTATGAGAAGTTTGACCAGGAATATAAAAGAATAATATATATAAAATAATAAAGTTAATGTACACGCCACATATGAAAATCAGCTTTAAATGAAAACTGAGTTAGTTTAAAACTTAATTTAAAACTTCTCCAAGTTTGGCCTTGAGTGGCCATTTGCAATGTTCCACATGGCAACCAATGGTCCAAAAAAGTTAAAAATTAAAACTAAATAAAAAGAATCTGAAGAAGAATATGTGTGTGTGTGTGTATCTGAATCACTTTGCTGTACACCTGAAACTAACACAACATTGTAAATCAACTATACTTCAATTAAAAAAAAATTCAGTAAGCAAATATTAGACCATGTGTGTTTCTGAATGTGCTACATAGTTATTTCTCAAGTGCCTGTTATGTATGCAATCTTATATCCTACTTAGGTCCTTCATTCAAGCTCAGTCATTTATTCTGCTTCAGTCACTATCCAGATGTTGAAAGTGTGAAATGAACAAAACGAATCCCTGCCATCAGGGAACCTACTGTCTGTTGGGGAAGATGCTTAACAGGCAAATGAACAGACAGTATTCATGTCCAGGTTGACACGATTAGTTGCAAGTACTGTATCTAATGTCCCTTCTATCCAAAATTCCACTAGAATTTCAGAAGAGGAATTTCAAAAAAAAAAGACACGTCATTCTAGAACAGAAAGTATGGAGAAGACAAGAGATAGTGGAAGGTGGAATGAGGGGGCAGACTGGTTTAACCACCTAGACCAGCAGTGGGAAAAGCTGATCAACAGCAGATCGAGAGCAGAGACTCCTCAAAGGGTTGGGAACTGGCGGCCCCAGGCACCTCTGGGACTGGGGGTGTTGGGTGCGTACAATAAGGAAGATGGGATGAGAGCTGAGAAGCAGGAGTGGGCAGCCTGGGTGGCTCTCTGTCATGCATCAGGCAGGGTGACTGCCTTCCCCTACAAAGGACTGGAGGTCCCTCTCTAGAGTGGGTAAACCAGAGGGTATGGGGGGCAGGAATGGGTAACTCCAGGCATAGGGCCTGGAAAACAGAACAAAGACCAGAGGATTGAGTAGCCTAGGCTGAATCTTGGGCCTCCCTAACCCCCTCCTTCTCGCCTCCTGCTGGAAGTTTACTTCAGAGTAGGAGGGTGGAGGGTGGGAGCTCTTCTCTGGGGAAACTGTCCAGTCTAGGAGGAAAGACCAAACAGGGGAGGGTCTCCAGGAAGCCTCCCACTCCTTTAGACCTTCCCATTACCCCCTGGTTTCCCACCTCTGATCAGCAATGGAACCATGGGTTAAAAGACATGAGGAAAACCTCCAGAATGGCAGGTAGAAATCAAAATAATCAAAATAAGTAAATTTGGAGAAAACAAAAACAGAACAGTGAGAAGGAAACTTAAAAAAAAAAAACTGTCAATAACTCAAGATAATATAATTCATCCATGAATAAGAAGGGAGTGCTTTTATTTACTTTTAGAAAAAGGAACGTTCAGATGATTAAAACAAACAACAACAAAAAACCCTCAGAAATTAAAAACAAGCCAGCTGGAAAAACTCAGCAGAAAGGCTGCAACAGCAAGTTGAGGAAATCTCTCAGAAGACCCAAAAACATGGAGTGAGAGAAAATAGGAAATGGTGAGAACATCAGGGAACCAGCCCAGGAGGTCCAACCATCCTAATAATATCCTGTAATAGAAAAAAAAAGAACAAAGAAAAAGCAAAGAAGGAAAACATCCATGGAAAAATTGAAGGAAATTTCCCAGATCTGAAGGACAGGCGTTTACAGAGGGAAAGCACCAGCCCAGCAAACAAAAATACCCCACCCCAGAGCACAACGTTGAGAAACTTCAGAACAATGGGAACAGATAAGATCCCACAAGCTTCCAAAGAGAAAACACAAGTCATAAGGAAACAGGAAATAAAACGGCTTCAGGTTTCCCAACAGTTACACTGGTGGAGCCACACCTTCAAGATTCTGAAGGAAAATGATCTTCCACCAAGAATTCTACTCACTGCTAAACTATGGATCCAGTGGGCGGGTAAAATAGGAACATTCCCACACATCATGTCTCAGGAAGCTACTGGCATATGTGTTCCTCCAGTAGAAGGAAATAAACCACCAGAGGCAGAAATGGGAGATCCAACACAGCAGAGCGGAGGGCAATTCCCCCAACCCCCCAACCACGGGCATAGTGACTGTTGTATGATCAGCCAACTTCGGAGCAGGGAAACTTCGTGGCCAGAAACCGCACACAGTCCTATTCTTGGCCACTTCCCTCAGGGTGAACAGCTGGAGATAGTGAAAGACAAACAGTACTGCAGTTGTGTTGACCAGCTCAGCTCTGATGACAGGGCAAGGATGTGATACCAGTGAGTCGGTAACAATGAAACAAAAGAAAAGTACTTACTTCTGGATATGAAGTATACTCCCACCCATACTTCTCTTTTTTTCTTTTTCCCCCACCCATATTTTATTGTAAAAATTTTCAAACGCACAGAAAAGTTGAAAGGCATATGCAGTGAACACCCATATAACCGTCGACATTCTATAGTTAACATTTTTCTATAGTTGCTTTCTTGCTATCTGACCATTTATCCATTCAACAATTCATGTAATGTTATGCATTTCAAAACAAGTTACAGAAATCAGGACATTCCACCCTCAAACAATTCAGCATGCATATCATTAATTACAGTTGCTTATAGTTTGCTTTTTTTAAGGTAAAAATTACATACAATGAAATACACAAATCTTAAGTTTGCCATTTACCAAGTTTGGACAGGTATATATACCTGTGTAATGCAAAAACCCTCTGTATGTAAAACATTTCCATCACCCCAGGCAATTTCTTCATGCCCTTGCCCAGTTGATCTCTGTCGCAACTCTCAAAGGCAACTTCTGTTGAGATCTTTTTCACAGGTGAAATGAGATCGTTTGGCCTGTTCTAGAAAGTCCTCTAAAAGGAATCATACAGTATATACTCTTTTGCATCTGAATTCTACCCTCAGTATCATGCTTTTGAGATTCATTCATGTTGTATATCATGGTTTATGGATTTCCTGTTGATGGACACCTAGGGTGTTTCCAGTGTGGGCCGTTATGAATAAAGCTGCTAAGAATATTCTTGTGCAAATCTTTTTAGACATGTATTTTCACGTATCATGGGTAAGTACCTAGGAGTGGAATTGCCGGGTCATAGGATAGGTGTGTTTTGTTTGATAAGAAACTGTGAGAGGTTGGTAAACACGTGGAGGTGCTGGGAGGGTGATACACCCGGAAAGGGCATGGAAGCTCTGTGCCCCTGCCCACGTACCTTGCCCTACACATCTCTTCCATCTGGATGTTCACCTCTATCCTTTATCATACCCTTTTTTAAAAAAATATAGATTTTATTTTTAGTGCAGTTTTTTTTTTTTAATATTTATTTATTTGGCTGCGCCGGGTCTTAGCTGCGGCACACAGGATCTTCGTTGCAGCATGTGGGATCTTTAGTTGTGGCATGCATGTGGGATCTAGTTCCCTGACCAGGGATCGCACCCGGACCCCCTGCATAGGGAGCACAGAGTCTTAGCCACTGGACCACCAGGGAAGTCCCTATCATATCCTTTTACAATAAACTGGTAAACAAAAAGAACACGTATTCCCTCTCATTTCACTCCAAAAGAACCCTAATCAGTGCGTTCAAAGCTTCTCCAACAACAGCGGGGGATTTCAGATACTGGGCACAGTCTGACCCTATTGCAGGATTGGGAGAGAGAAAACTCCGTCCTCTTGTTTCAGCAGCAAAGGAGAAGTGAGTTGGTTGAGGATGGCCTCGTTCAGAAGCTCCAGAACCAAAACAAAATCAAACTGGAAAGGATCTTTGAGATGCAGCTGAGACCGAATCTGGCCCAAGTGGAGAAGGCGATGGATGTCAGAAGAACTGGGTCTCACTGTCCATCCCCCTGATGGAGGCACCAGAAGCTTCACTTGGCCTCTGCGAGTCAGTTCCGATGGAAATACTTGGTCTGGGGCTTCCCTGGTGGTCCAAGTGGCTAAGAATCCACCTTCCAATGCAGGGGACTCAGGTTCAATCCCTGGTCAGGGAACTAAAATCCCACATGCCACGGGGCAACTAAGCCCATGCGCCGCAACTAGTGAGCACGTGTGCCGCAACTACAGAACCCATGTGATGCCCTCGAGCCGCAACAAAAGATTCTGTGTGCCAGAATTAAGACCCGACACAGCCAGAAATAAATAAATAAATAAATAAATATTTAAAAAAAAAAAAAAGATATACTTGGTCCCTACAAATTATCACAGCAGACTGGACTTCACCCTAAAGAGGTTGACTAGACATGAACATTAGATGAGTCATAAGCATAATAGTAATGAAAATAATAAACCCCAAGTGGGAAAGTTCATAAAAGGATGCTCAGTTCTGCATTATGTGTGGCCCAAACCCTAGAAAGAGGGCTTTACGTGCTTTCCCTAGGCCATCTCCAGGACGGTGGTCTCTAGCCACTCACATCGGGGCCAGCTTCTGGACTTGAAACAAGCTTTACAGAAACACACTTTACACTCTGTTCAGCTTGGGAAGGTGAGAGAGAGAAGTGGACGATTTGCATCATCTCAAGCTGGAAGTAAGGCACTGCCCCCACTGCTCCTCACCGCTGTGGGCAGTTGCTGAATCAAACCCACCTTGCACTAACAGGGGTGGCTGAAGGGAAATAAATTAGTTTTGTGTTCAAAATAAAAAGAAACTGTGACATTTTTTTCCAAAGCAATTGTTCCATTTCACATTCCCATCAACAATGTATCCCCACCAACACTTGGTGTTATTGACTTTTTGTTTTTTTAATCAGTCTTTTTCAATTTAGTCATTCTGGTGGGTTTCTAGCAGCATCTCATTAATTTGCCCTTTCCTAGTGGAAATGCAAATGATGTTGAACACTTTGGTGTGTTTGATTATCACCATGCCTCTCTTTTAACTAGTAACTCAGCAAGAGTCTTCTGATTTTTGTGGACAGCAATGCAGAAAAAAAATTCACAAATCTGCCTCAATAAGAAAAATTCTATTATATAGACATGGTTATTGACGTGTAGACTCTCTCTGGAAGGAGACGCAAGAAGCTGGTGACAGTACTGGCTTTGAGGAGGGGTCTCGGTACCTGGGGGAAGGGTTGTGAAGGAGACTTTTCACTGTTTACCCTTTTGTTCCTTTCAGATTTTATCCTATGTGCATGGAATACCAGCTCAAAATCAGAATAAAAATTAAACTTGCTGTAAGAGATTGCAAGAAGGAAATCAAAAAGATCTCAAGGGTGTGCATGTACTTTGCTATCTTGATGGAAAGAAGCAAAACCCCAGGATATGATCCAGATTCCTTCAATAAGGGGCACCCATGGCCCAAAGAAATGGCTGCCTTGTCTTAATCATGTCAGACTTGCTGACATTTGATGCTGAAAGCCTGGCACAGTGGAAGGAAGGCTGGAGTAGGAGCCCGAGAATGCCCAGCTTCGCCACTAATGGGCTCTGTGGCTTTGCTGAGTCACCAAACCTTTTTGCTCGTCCACACAATGACAATGAACCTTGCACTCTCCATTCTACGGGTCCACAATTCCAACAAGGGCTGTAATCATGAGGAGGAGGAACAAGCTGTACCCATCACTCATTACGTTACGGGAATTTTTTGGTAAGTAAAGACACATGCACATCGTTAAAACAGCAACTAGTACAACAAAGCTTATACTAAAGACCACGGTGCTCAGCCCAACTTCTCTTTGGATCTCCTACCCCCAAGTCTGCCCCCAAGGGGCCAACCACTTTTTTTTTTTTAACTGTGAAATATAACAAATGCAAGAAAAAGGCATTAAACCTAAATGTACATTTTTAGTTTTATCAGTTTTCCTGCAGTGATTTCCCCAATCTCTAAATAACAAACCAATACCACGATTTCTTGCTTGATCGACTGTCAACCTTATATCTTGGCTTTGTGCTGTGATAAATAGAGATTAAGCTCACTGCTATCACCATTCCCCCCTTTGTTGTATATATCACTATTTCAGTTCTTCTCTTGGTTACCAGTAAAACTTTAAGTAACATACTGTCCCTCTCTTTTTTGCTTTACTCACTATCATCTCTGGATTCTCCTGGGTAAGATGAGGATAAATCTTCAGACTCACCCAGGCCAGCAGGTGCTGAGCCTGGACAGAGAGTGACCAAGGCAGCATCAGCCAACCTGCTTGGGCCTCTGACCCAAGGGCAGGCTGTTTGCTTGGGCCCCAGGTTCCTTGGAGGGTTCACTGATTTTGTCCCTGACATCTGGACAGGTAGAGGCCTGAAGGTGAAAGTCCTGCCCAGAATTCAGGTGTGAGAGATGTTAGGATCTTCTCCCACCCCTCCAGACCCCAAGCCAGCTGCCGCTTGCTCCTTTGTTTCCTAAGGTTTCTAGGTGTGGTGTGTCATGCTGGCTTATCTCCCTGGAAATGTTTTTAAAATGCATTAAGGGACTTCCTGGTGGCACAGGGGTTAAGAATCCGCCTGCCAATGTAGGGGACATGGGTTAGATTCCTGGTCTAGGAGGATCCCACATGCCGCGGAGCAACTAAGTCCGTGCACCACAACTACTGAGCCTGCGCTCTAGAGCCCGCGAGCCACAACTACTGAGCCCACACGCCACAACTACTGAAGCCCTCATGCCTATAGCCTGTGAGCCACAACTACTGAAGCCTATGCGCCTAGAGCCCATGCTCCCCAACAAGAGAAGCCACTAGAATGAAGCCTGCGCACTGCAACGAAGAGTAGCCCCAGCTCGCGGCAACTAGAGAAAGCCCACATGCAGCAACAAAGACCCAACACAGCCAAAATAAATAAATAAATAAATAATAAAAATGCATTAAAAAGAGCAAAAGGAAACAAATGCAACTAATTTTTTAAAATCACTTTATGGAGGTATGATTTACATGCAAAAGCTGTATACATTTAATATATATCACTTAATGAGTTTAGAATAATGCAATTCATTTTAACATGTTTTGTTTAACTCAATAGAGTGAAAATATTATCATTTCCACAGGTAATCAATACAAAAAATTATCGATATATTTTATACTCTTTGGTACTAAGTCTTTGAAATCTGGTGTATATTTTACACTTGTGTCACATTTCAAATCAGATGCTAAATGTTCATCAGAAATATTTGATCTGTATTTAGATTTTTAAAATTTATTGTTGAAGTGGATTCCTATACCCAAAGGGTTCTAAACATACTTAAAGGGAAGTCCCTGGCGGTCCAGTGGTTAGGATTCAGCATTTTCACTGGCAAGGGCCGGGTTCAAGCCCCGGTCAGGGAACTAAGATCCTGCAAGCCACGCAGCACGGCCAAAAAATAAAATAAAATAAACATACTTAAAAGTTTTTCAATGACTGAATTGAATATCAGCTTTTAAATTTAAACTGAAATAAATTTCAAAAGCTCAGCAGCCCATGTGGCTGGTGTACTGGGCAGCATGTGTTAGAGGACAAGGCTGGTGCTGCAAACAGGCCCCTGCTTGGTGGGACCATCACAAATGCCCCTAGGAAAGTTCCTTCTTTTTTTTTTTGAAAGTTCCTTCTGTTTGGTTGTCTCGATCATGAGGATGTTATTGACCATTTGCCCTCTACATCACCATCATGAGGATTCCCTGGTCTTGGCAAAAGTGAAAGCTGTGCTTCTCCTGAAATATATATTATATATTGTATTTGTTTTTATATATAATTTCAGATACACTGATAAGTGCTTTGAATTAAAATGCAGTCCTGGGACTTCCCTGGTGGCCCAGTGATTAAGAACCCGCCTGCCAATGCAGGGGACACAGGTTTGAGCCCTGGCCTGGGAAGATCCCACATGGCGCAGAGCAACTAAGTCCATGTGCCACAACTACTGAGGAGGGGGAACAAGCTGTACCTGCACTCTAGAGCCCATGTGCCACAACTACTGAAACCCTCAAGCCACAACTACTGAAGCCCATGCGCCTACAGCCCATGCTCTGCAACAAGAGAAGCCACCGCAACGAGAAGCCCACGCACCTCAACGAAGAGTAGCCCTGCTCGCTGCAACCAGAGGAAGCCAGCGCACAGCAACAAAGACCCAACGCAGCCAAAAATAAATAAATTAATTAATTTATTTTTAAAAATGCAGTACTGTTTATTGTCTTAGGGTTCTTTAAAGAGAACCAATAGGAAAAATATGGAGAGACAGAGAGAGAAAGAAAGAGGCTGAGATTTATTATGAGGAATTGGCTCATACAATTATGGAGGCTGAGAAGTGCCCGGGTCTGCCATCTGCTGTGAGCTGGAAACTCAGGAGAGCTGGTAGTTCTAGTCTAAGTCCAAAGGCCAAAGGACCAGGAGAGTTGATGGCGTAAGTTGCAGTCTGAGTGCAGGAAACCATGTCTCAGCTTGAAAACAGTCAGCAGATTCTCCCTTACCCCACCTTTTCTACTCAAGCCTACAGTGGATTCTGCTTTATTCAATCTACTCATTCAAATGTTAATCTCATCCAGAAACACTCTCACAGACACACCCAGAATAATGTTTAACCAAATATCTGGGCACCCTATGGCCTAGTGAAGTTGACACATAAAATTAACCTTCACATTTACTATTATGGGTACTGAGGCGGATGCGTTATTATCATCATTAATAATAATAATTGCTCATTAATAACAAGAACAAAACCCAACTAATCATTGAACACATACTATTTACCAAGCACTGCATATACTATACTTTTTTTTTTTGCATATACTTTTATTGTGTTCTTTCTAAGTCTCAAAACAGCTTGTGGATGAGACAGTACTATTATACCCATCTCACAGATGAGGAAATTGAAGCATATTGACAGTAACTTGTACAAGATTAGGTCTCTTGCAAATGGCGCTTTGAACCAAAGTAGTTTGATGCCAGTGCCTTCTGTCTTAGTCACTACACTAAGCTACTTCATTTATTCATTCTTTCATTATAAATTCTTAAAGGTCTGGTCCCTGCCCTCGAGAAGCTTCCAGGATAGCAAGGCCATGAATACTCTCACAAAAGGAAACCATTTGTGGTTTGGAAGATAGACGTGATGCCAGGGAGATGCATCAGACATGTCCACAGGAAGACGTGGCCTGGTCTAAAAGGACAGGTGTCCATAGGGTCGCCATACTTGTGGCAGGTTATATATTCCAAGTTGGCCACGGAAGATCTCCTATCCTACAGGCCCCGCTTACAAAGTGATATTGACACATCTCCCACTGAGAGATGAGATCTACAGTCCCCACCCCTGAGGCTGGGCAGGATTATGTCTCTGGCAGAAGTGGCTCCGCTGGTCTGCCTGGGATCTCTTGCTCTTGGAACCCAGTTGCCACAGTGTGAGGAAGCGTAAGACAAGGGAAAAGGCCACAGACAGGTGCTCAGAATGACAGCTTCAACTTGTCCAGCCAATAGCTGGCATCAGCTGCCGGATTCGTGAGCAGGAAGTGTGGTATAACAAAAAATATACCTGGTCTTTGTCCCCAGTTCCTGGCCCGGAGTTCCTAACACCTTTGGAATTTCCTGAGCGATAGGAGTGTCTTTTGTTACTCATAAGGAGACCTTTTCCACCATACTGGAGTTTATGCTAATGAGGTGACTCAGACCTGGGCCCCTGGATGTGTTCAGGGTGGGGGTGAGCACCAGAAAAACCTCCCACGTGAGTAGAGGGTTGGAACCTTCAGCACCATCCCCAACCTCCACAGGTAGGACAGGGACAAGAGATTGGGTTCAAGAGTGTGATTTAATCAGTTGTGCCTGTGTGATACAAACCTGAGACCATGAGGCTGGAGGAGCTTTGGGTTGGTGAACACACCTTCATGCCGGGAGGGCGGCGTGTCTAGATTCTATGAGGAGAGGGCATGGAAGCTCTGTGCCTCCCCCCACCTTGGAGCTCGTCCTATTCAACTTTTTTTATTTTATTTATTATTATTATTAGTATTAGTATTATTGGCCATGCAGCACAGCATGCAGGATCTTAGTTCCCTGACCAGGGATGGAACCCATGCCCCCTGCGGTGGAAACAGGGAGTCTTACCACTGGACCACGAGGGAAGTCCCTTTTCTTTCTTTTTTTTTTTTTTAAGTGAGTTTTTATTTATTTTATTTATGGCTGTGTTGCGTCTTCGTTTCTCTGCGAGGGCTTTCTCTAGTTGTGGCAAGCGGGGGCCACTCTTCATCGCGGTGCACGGGCCTCTCACTATCGCGGCCTCTCTTGTTGCGGAGCACAGGCTCCAGACGCGCAGGCTCAGTAGTTGTTGCTCACGGGCCCAGTTGCTCTGTGGCATGTGGGATCTTCCCAGACCAGGGCTCGAACCCGTGTCCCCTGCATTGGCAGGCAGATTCTCAACCACTGCGCCACCAGGGAAGCCCCCCTCTTTCTTAACCATTTCATTGAAGTATGATTGATGTACAAAAAGCTAGACATATTTAGTGTATGTAACTTGATGAGTTTGGAGATAAATATACACCTGTGAAATTATCACCACCATCTATGCCCTAACCATATGCATCAGCCCCAAAGTTTTTCCTGCCTTCTTTACTTACTATTATTATTTGTTATAAGAACACTTAAGACCTGCACTCTTAGCAAGTTTTTACACGTATAATACAGTGTTGTTAATTCCAGGTACTATGCTATGTACTTAGCTCTCTAGGACTTGTTCATCTTGTATAACTGAAACTTTGCACCCTTTGACTAACACCTCCCCATTTTCCTCTTTCCCCATCCCCTGGCAACCACCATTCTATTCTCTGCTTTTATGAGTTTGACTGTTTTATTATTTTTATTTATTTATTTATTTATTTATTTATTTATTTATTTATGGCTGCCTTGGGTCTTCCTTGGTGCGCGCAGGCTTCTCTAGTTGCAGTGAGTGGGGGCTACTCTTCATTGCAGTGTGCGTGCTTCTCATTGCAGTGGCTTCTCTTGTTGCAGAGCATGGGCTCTAGGGGCGCGGGCTTCAGTAGTTGTGGCACACGGGCTCAGTAGTTGTGGCTCACAGGCTCTAGAGTGCAGGCTCAGCAGTTGTGTGTGTGTGTGTGTGTGTGTGTGTCTCACATCTTCTTTATCTACTCATCTGGAGTTTGACTATTTTAGGTTCCTCCATATAAGTGGTATCATGTAGTAATTGTCCTTCTGCGTCTGACTTATCTCACTCAGCATAATGTCCTCCAGGTTCATCCATGTTGTCACAAATGGCAGGATTTCCTTCCTTTTTAAGGCTGAATAATATTCCATTGTATCCTATTGGACTCATCATCTGGCTATTCATTTGTATCCTTTATAATAAACCAATAATCATAAGTAATAGTAGTATCTTGAGTTCTATGAATCATTTCAGTGAGTTATCAAACCTGAACAGGAGTGGTGGAAACCCCCAAATTTACAGCCGACCTGTCAGAATTACGAGCGGCCCCCAGGACTTGTGGCTGGAGTCCAAAGTGAAGGCTGTCTTGTGGGACTGAGCCTTTACACCTGTGGAGTCTAGTGTCAGAATGGAGTTGAATTATTGGACACCCAGTTGGCCTCAAGGAGTTGCTCAGTTGGAAAATACAGGAAGCTTTCAAGACAACTGCAGTTCTTGCTACCATCTGACTGCAAAACCATAAGAGACCCCAAGTGAGAACCACTCAGCAGAGCCCACTGAAACCTAGAACTGTGAGAGATGGTAACAGAATGGTTGTGGTTGTTTTAAGCCGCTTAGGGGGCTATTAGTTATGGAACAACAGTGACTGTGGAGTATCAGGTATTCCAGGGAGAGACCTTGGCACCGTCAGAGGTGGAAGAAAGAGAAGCAAAGGGCATGTGGGAGAACATCAACAGCTGTGGCTCTTGGGTTGCAAGTAACCGAAAGCTACTCTTTTTTTTTTTTTAATATTTATTTATTTGGTTGCACTGGGTCTTAGTTGTGGCTTGCTGGCTCCTTAGTTAGGGCATGGGAGCTCTTAGTTGCGGCACGCGTGTGGGATCTAGTTCCCTGACCAGGAATCGAACCTGGGCCCCCTGCATTGGGAGCGCAGAGTCTTAACCACTGTGCCACCAGGGAAGTCCCCCGAAACCTACTCTGAATTAAGAAAAAGAGAAAAGATTAATAGGAAAAATACTCGGGGAGCTCAGAGAATCAAAGGAAATGATAAGTAACCAGGACTCAGAAAGGACATGATTCAGGACCACTCTGGGGCCCTCAAGGATCTTCTTTTGGGGGCAGACATCACAATAACTTAGACCCACCTGCCTGAGGACCCTGTGCTACTCCACCCAGGTTCTGACTGCCTGTTGGGGAAAAGGGAGGGACCCAGTGACTCACAGCCCACCAGAACCACAAGGAATGAGGTAGAGGAAGTCCTCCCCCCCACACCAAAACAATGGGCAGTCGTGGCTATGCGGGCAAAGCCAAAAAACATTTGTAGGAGGAGGTTCCGTGCCAGTGACAGAGACCTAAAGTGACAACGGCTTAAATAAGATCAAAGTTGACTCCTCCTGTGTGTGTCAAAACCCAGAGGTAAGTAGTTCAGGCTGGTATATCCCTCTTATCTGTGAAGCCTCAGGGCCCAGCTCCTTCCTCACATACCAAGACGGAGCTCTAGCCAGCAAGTCTAAGTTCCGAGTACAGGATGGAGAAACAGAGCGGAAAGGGAGCAGAGTGTGTGTCCACACGATCCTGGGAAAACGTCCCGGTTCTCCTTGCATCCCATTGGCCAGAATTTTGTCACACGACCACACCAAGCTGCAGTGCAGGCTGGGAAATATCGTCCCTGCTAAAAATTCTTTTGCCCCTAAGGAAGAAAAGCCTGGATCCAGGGCTGTGACCAGGTCCTACCGTAGCCACCATCTGGCTGCCCAGTATTCACACGCATACATCGTTCCCCACATTTAATATTTTTAAATGTTCCCACCTATCACAATGGAACCACCATCATCTCCCACTCAGCCAAGAGCACACTTCCCGTCCTCAGGTCCAGGTGCTGCAAGAGCACCAAGTCCAGCACCTCTGGGGAGTGTCCTCTTTCTTCCATCCCTTCTCAGTGTTTTGAAACTTGTGGACCAAACAGAAGTTTAGCTGGCGCCAACTCACCTTATATATAAGAATGAGGAAAAGGAGGAGGAAAGAGATGTAAACTTTTAAAACTAACAATAATATGACACAGAATGCAAGGAAATGCAGGTAGGCACTAGCCACAATCCCCGTTCTACAGTCATAATCCTGTAGGTGACATTTATCACTTCCCTTTTCACTACCCTTTCTGAGATCCCCTTGCCTTTGGCCAGAATCAAAGTTAGTTAGTTAGTGAGTTAATTTGCTCAAAACTTCATTCCTAAGAGGTCTAAGCCCTTGGTGGTCCAGCCCATGTAGGGATTCTGGCATCTTTTAAAACCTTTACCCTTGATGTATCAGTCATCTATTGCTGGGTAATTAACGACTCCCAAACTTAAAGGCTTAAAAGAACAATAAACAGCAAGCAGGGTTTTGTAGAATGACTGTGACCACTTCTACGTCATCCTGTGGAGCTGGGGACGCCCCAGGAGTACACACTCACAATACTAGAGTGGGAGAGTCCTAAATTATCAAGCAGAGAGAAACACTAACAGGTTATTCAGTGTCTCCTTTTTTTTTTTTTTTTTTTTTTGTCTTCAAGCAGCACTCCTTAAAAAAGGCAACACAGGGGTTTCCCTGGTCGCGCCATGGTTAAAAATCCTCCTGCCAATGCAGGGGACACGGGTTCGAGACCTGGGCTGGGAAGATCCCACATGCCGCAGAGCAACTAAGCCCATGTGCCACAACTACTGAACCTGCGCTCTAGAGCCCGCAAGCCACAACTACTGAGCCCGTGCGCCACAACTACTGAAGCTGGGGCGCCTAGATCCCGTGCTCCGCAACAAGAGAAGCAACCGCAATGAGAAGCCCATGCACCGCAACGAAGCGTAGCCCCCTCTCGCTGCAACTAGAGAAAGCCCGCGCACAGCAACGAAGACCCAATGCAGCCCCCCCGCAAAAAAAAAAAAAGGCATCACAGGTGCCAACTATTATATATAGAATGGATAAAAAACAAGATCCTACTGTATAGCACAGGGAACTATATTCAATATCCTGTGATAAACCAAAATGGAAAAGAATATGAAAAAGAATGTATACATATGTATAGCTGACTCACTTCGCTGTGCAACAGAAATTAACACAACATTGTAAATCAACTATACTTCAATAAAACAAAATTTTTAAAAAGGCATCACAGGGACACTTATTTCGGTCAAAAATTTTTTTTGAAATGAGACAATAGAGGATCACCATATCAATTCCTAAAAATTAATCTGTAATTTGCAATACTCTTAGCTTTTTGTCAAGCTGTATAAAACTTTAAGCATTTCATGGATTACTCATGGATAATTAGATTTTGCAATTTATTTCACGACAGTTAACATCAAAGAGAATAATCTGAGTTTACCTAGATGACCCTGACTTTCGGAATGTCATGCATTTTATTCTGACACATTCTTGGAGTGATTATTCAGTCAAAAAATATCTGTTTTCCATCTGCTACATCATGAACATTATTGTTAATTGATATTGGTAACAACAAAAAACAATTTACAGCTAAGGAAAACTTTTGATACTTTGTGGCTTAACAGAACCATTTTATTTATTGTCTTTGGGTTTTATTTTATTTTGTTTTTTGGCCACCCCACGCGGCATGTGGGATCTTAGTTTCGAACCCGCGCCCCCTGCATTCGAAGCGCAGCATCTTAACCACTGGACCACCAGGGAAGTCCCTGGGTTTTATTTTTATTTAAACTCTTAATTAAGATATTTTCAAATATACAGAAAAATAGAAGAGTGTAACAAACTCTTACGTACCTATTACCCAACTTCAATCATTATCAATATAAGGCCAGTCTTGTTTCATCTATGTCCCCACTGTCAACACCGGAGTACTTTAAAGCAAACTCCCTTCATCATACAATTTTGTTCATAATTACTTCAGTATGAATCTCTAAGATAAAAACTCAATAAAATAGCTATAATTACATTAGCACACCTAACACAATAGTTCTTTAATATCAGAAATATTATACCTAATTCATGGCCAAATTTCTCTATCTCAAAAATAACTTTTTTAAACCTTTTTTTTAATTATGGAAAATTTCAAATGTATGTAAAAGCAGCAGAATAGTAGAGGGAATCTCCATGTATATGCATCACCCGATTTTTTTTTAAGTCTTTTACTGAATTTGTTACAATATTGCTTCTGCTTTATGCCTTGGTTTTTTGGCCAAGAGGCATGTGGAATCCTAGCTCCCTGACTAGGGATCGAATCCACACCCCCTGCCTTGGAAGGTGAAGTCTCAACTACCGGACCACCAGGGAAGTCCCCGCATCACCCGATTTAAGAGTTATCAATTTATGGGTCTTTTTGGGTCATCTCTATCCACTCTCCTCCACACTCATTATTTGGAAGCAAATTCCTTGTATCATACATTACATCTGTAAATATTTCAACAAGTATTTCTAAAGGATAAACTCCTTAAAAATAATAATAATTCCTAAGATCATCAAAATTTCCCTATTGCCCCCTCCCTTTCTTACAGTTGACTTTTTTTGAAATAAAGTCCATACATCAGATTTGGTAGCTAAATCTCTCAAGCATCTTTTAATCTATCACCTCCCCACCACTCTTTCTCTTTCCTTTTTAAAGTATCTTTTTAAAAATGTCACAGTCTTGATTTTGCTGACCACATCATTGTAGACATTTAATATGTTCCTCTGGTAATTAGATCTAGATCTAGATTTAGGTCACATATTTTCCCAATAATATTTCATCAGGAGTCATATGTAGTTTTATCTTTTTGTGTTTTTTTTTGTTTTTGTTTTGTTTTTGCTTTTTGGCTGTAGCGAGCAGCACGCAGGATCTTAGTTCCCTGACTAGGGATTGAACCTGTTCACCCTGCGGTGGAAGCGTGGAGTCCTAACCACTGGACCACCAGGGAATTGCCAGTTTTTCCTTTTTGTGATGTTAGCAGTCATCAGCGATCACTGCTTAGATTCATTCTAAATTCTGCAAAATGGTGATGTTCTAATTCTAGCATTCCTGTTTTACTTATTAGCTGGACCCATATATAGAAAGTGACCTTATCAACTACTTGCTTATCCTGAAGTACAGTATATACAGGTAAAGTAAGATAAATGCTTCATTTCTTCCCTTTACTTACTAGTTTATAAAAAAAAGTTTGTCTCCAAGCATATTCCTAAGGTGACCAGTGAGGTTGTTTCTATTTCTTTTTGTTTTGTTATTGAGTACTGTATTGGGTTAAATAATGTCCCCCAAACTTCATATCCACCCAGAACCTAAGAATGTGACCTTGTTTAGAAATGGGGTCTTTGTAGACATAGTTGAGATGAGGTCTTACTGGAGTAGGGAGGGCCCTAAATCCAATGACTGGTGGTGTCCTTCTAAGAAGAGGAGAGACACACACAGGCAAGTTGGCCGTGTGAAGACAGAGGCAGAGATTGGAGCGACATAGCTACAAACCAAGGGAGACAAGGATTCCTGACAACTTCTAGAAGCTGCAAAAGGCAAGGAATGATTCTTCCCTAGAGCCTTCGAGGGAATGTGGCTCTGACAACACCTTGATTTTAGACTCATAGCCTCCAGAACTGAGAATAAACTTCTGTTGTTTTAAGCTGGCTTGTATTACAGCAGCCTTAGGAGACTTATACAAATACCATAATGAACTCAGGGATTTGCCCATACTTGGTGTGTTTCATTTCATCATAGTTCTTATCCTTATTGGTGCTCAAACTGTCCCATTTTGGCCAGTGAGATCCTCTTTAAGTTGGCTCCTGAGTCTTTTTGACACAACCCTAGCATCTATGAGAACTTCCCTGCTGTCTGGTGTGACAGGAAGTTCTAGGCTCATCTTGTACATTGTCTGTCCCAGATCAGGTATCTGCCTTTGAGTAGGAAGTAGTATTTAGAGACTCTAACCTGGGCACTAGGGGTGCTCCTTGCTACTAGATTGGTCACTACTCCTAGGCTTTTTCGGTGAATAGAGCTAGGAAACATACGTACATTACTGAACCAAACTTGGGTCAGTTTGCCCTTGCGCGGTAAACCCAATCTCCTGACACAAGGCTGTGGTGAAGGAAAGTGCAGCATGTATTGCAAGGCCAAGCCAGGATACAGGCAGCTAATGCTCAAAGGACCTGAACTCCCCAGTGGATTTCAGGGAAGGGTTTTTAGAGACAGGGCGAGGGAGAGGGTAAAGGGGTGTGTGATCAGCTCGTGGACATTCTTCTGATTGGTTGGTGGTGAGGTAATCAGGAGTTGGCATCATCAGGTGGGTTTCAGTCTCTGCAAAACAGCTCAAAGATAAGACTCAAGATATCTACAGCCCTTGAAGAGGAACCAAAGGTCCTTGACTTTGTTCTATGGCTAAACTATTATTTTGTCTTGCTTGACTGTTTTCCTTTGCTTCTGCATTTTCTTACTTCTCGGATTAAATTTGCTCTTTGGAACTCAGGGAAGGCCTAGGAGGCTAAAGTTTTTCTACAGACAAGAGGCAGGCAGAGGACATGGTCAGAGGTCTGTCCTGGGAAGGCCCCATAGGGTCCTACTCAGATAAACACACACTCATCTTTTTAAGATAAATATATATGAATTCACAGCATACCTGCAATTCAAATTCAGAATTACAGTATTTTATTTAAACTCATCCAGTTTATATGGGCAACTCTTTTCTCCCATGCCAAAATTCCTTGTTCTCAGAAACACCAACATAATTACTCATTACAATACATACATACGGGGACTCCTCTGGTGGTGCAGTGGTTAGGAATCTGCCTGCCAATGCAGGGGACACAGGTTCGAGCCCTGGTCCAGGAAGATCCCACATGCTGCGGAGCAAATAAGCCCATGCGCCACAGCTACTGAGCCTGCGCTCTAGACCCCGTGAGCCACAACTACTGAAGCCCGTGCGCCTAGAGCCCGTGCTCCGCAACAAGAGGAGCCACCACAATGAGAAGCCCGCGCACCGCAACGAAGAGTAGCCCCTGTTTGCCACAACTAGAGAAAGCCCGCATGCAGCAACGAAGACCCAACGCAACCAATAAATAAATAAATAAATAAAAATTTTTTAAAAAATGCATACATACGAGTTTCAGAGCAACAATACCGAAGGCTCTACCCACAATACAATTAGTGAAAACAGTTTAGGAGTTTATCTTGGTTTTTTATTTTTTTTATACAGTTAAATTACAGTTGTGATGTTTCTGGGAACAGCTGTTCGCTCTGTGTTATGCCACCAATTGGATACACAGGTTCATTTGTTTCATTTTGCTTTCTGTCTTAAGGGTTTTAAATTAAAAAAAAATTTTTTTTTTAGAATTGTGTAAAATATTTACATGGTTCCAAACTCAAATTCTAGAAAAGAAGGTATATTCAGAGAAGAATAGCTTTTATCTCTGTAGCCTTGATTCTATTCCCTCCCTCTCACTATAGGTAAACATTTTATTTATTTATTTAAAATTAATTTTAAAAATTGAAGTCTGGTTGATTTACAATGTTTCAGGTATACAGCAAAGTGATTCAGTTATATATATATATATATATATATATATATATTCTTTTCAGTTATATACAAGATATTGAATATAGTTCCCTGTGCTATACAGTAGGTCCTTGTTGTTTATCTATTTTATATATAGCAGTGTGTATCTGTTAAACCCAAGTTACTAATTTATTGTTCTTCTGCCCTTTCCCCTTTGGTAACCATAAGTATTTTTTCTGTGTCTGCGAGACTATTTCTGATACTTAACCATTTTAAAAGAAATTTATGGTTTATCGTTTTACTTAGAGAATAAACAAAAGACCCCTCTCAAACCCTATAAATATGTATTTTAAAATATGTGTATATTTAGATGTATATATATATGTGTGTGTGTATATCTGTATGCATTCCTCTCCTTTTCTTAGCTAAACAGTGGCATTCTATGAATACTTTTTCACTTAAGAATGCTCCATACTAGTACTGACTCAGCAACTCATGTTGACTTTGACCTGTTGAAGTAATAAGTCAGGTGCCTGAAAAGAACCCCTTAGCAGGAGACTGGAGACTTGCATTTTCTCAAAATGACAGTTAAGGTAGTGTGCTGAAATCTGCCCCACCTTTCCAAGTCTCCATGGGAATGAGCACAAGAATTTTAATTACTTCTGACCCACATTTTGGATCGTTTGTGTCCATCTTCTCTTCGGGGTGTTTGTGATCCATAGTTAAACATTATTAATTATAAGGATTATAATCCACTGAACTTGCGTTCTAAGGACCCAAGGGCTCTGAGTATGAAAATAGCTACTACTTTTTGGGTGCCCTCTATCTGCCTAGGATGTGCCAGGTGCTGTGCATCCCTGATCTCACTTATTTCTCACAAATACGCTGTAGGATGGGTGTCCTTATCCTCATTTTACAGAACCAGCTCACGGGGCATCGAGCAGTTGCTGAACCTGGAACCCGGCTTCTCTGTGCTTTTCTCACCGGGTCATGCTGAAAAGAAAAAAAGGTTTTACTATTTTCCTCACCTGAGATGCTGCTCTGATGGCAGGAGGGAAGATTACAGGCAAATCACCTGGATCTTGTTGATCAACAATCCGGATTGTTAATAAAATTATTTTCCTCTTTGCCTCTGCCTCTTTTCTCCTCTTTCCTCTCATAATCCATTGTATGTCTATGAAAATACTTTTCACACTGACATAATTAGTTCTGTTTGTTTCTCAAATTATAATTAGCAGACTGTCTTTCCCAGAGATGTCAGAAGATTGGGGCTGAGTTAAATGTTAAGTCATGAGGCTAAACTGATTTACCCGCCTGCTTTGTAGCAAGGAACTAGTTAACCTTGATATATAGTAAACTTCAAATCTTGTTAGTGTTCCCATGTCTTCTCTTTGACTTCTCATTACATCTAATTACAACACGCTTCTTACCTTGCTCAGTTAAGCTTTATGGTAATTTTGTTTGCCATTGTTTATGGCAAAAGAAGAGCTTGTTAAAAATGCCTCATTGCCTCAATGGCATTTGGAGACAAAGAATGAGTAACCAGGGAGGAGATATATATATATCTCTCACATCTCCGAAGCCCATCTGGTTCTTCAACATAGTTCTAATAAACAGGACTGCCAATTCTCCACCCATGAAAATCTTTATAGGCCCAAGAATAAATTTAGCTGATCTCCAAACCTGTTTGCACATTGTCAGACTGGTTTTGTGTCTTTTGGCAAATTTTCCATGGAAGACCCTAGCCTTTAACATTTAGTCTCCTAAAAACTGTATAAAGAATAGTTCATTTTGCTTTTGGGAGGGGATGGTTTGAAAAACAATGATAATTCAGCAGCATGTGTTCTGTCGTCCTCAAAGATAGCATCCACTATGCACCGAAAGGAAAACATGGCTCACAAAAAAAGCGAAGTGAGCTTTTTAAAGTCAGCGATAAATGTGGCAAAATGCAATGCTGCAAAAATAAGGGAAATTAAAGGTTTGCTCAAATCCTTTGAAAAAATATTATTTTCATAATAACAAAACTAGCCAAAAGCGGGCTTCCCTGGTGGCGCAGTGGTTAAGAATTCGCCTGCCAATGCAGGGGACACAGGTTCAAGCCCTGGTCCCGGAAGATCCCACATGCCGCAGAGCAACTAAGCCCGTGACTACTGAGCCTGCGCTCTAGAGCCCGTGAGCCACACTACTGAGCCTGTGCGCCACAACTACTGAAGCCCGCAAGCCACAACTACTGAGCCCACGTGCCACAACTACTGAAGCCCGCGCACCTAGAGCCTGTGCTCCACAACAAGAAAAGCCACCGCAATGAGAAGCACGCGCACTGCAACGAAGAGTAGCCCCCGCTCGCCACAACTGGAGAAAGCCCACGCACAGTAACGAAGACCCAACGCAGCCAAAAATAAATAAATAAAATAAATAAATTTATATATATATAAAAACTAGCCAAAAGCTAAAAACCCTCAAATATCTATTTCTTGGCCCAAAACACGGAACATCAAAAAGTACAATTCTTTTTAAACAGTAGACATATAAAGAAAAATGATAATCTAAATAATAGTTACAATGACAAGACTAGAAATGCCCTATGTAGTTTATAATCTTGCCCTTTGCATTACAGAGGGGAAAAAAAGCATGTTTAAAAAAGATTCTGAATATGAATTCATTTTGTGGTAGAGAATTTTTAAATGATTTTTTTTGGGGGGGCAGCACCGGGAGGCTTGCGGGATCTTAGTTCCCCTACCAGGGATCTAACCCGCTCCCGTTGCAGTGGAAGCATGGAGTCCTAACCACTGGACCGCAAGGGAATTCTCTTAAATGATTTTTAAATTTTTTATTTTACTTTTTATTTATTTATTTTTTGGCTGCGTTTGGTCTTCGTTGCTGCACGCAGGCTTTCTCTAGTTGTGGCGAGCGGGGGCTACTCTTCGTTGCCGTGAGCGTGCTTCTCATTGTGGTGACTTCTCTTGTTGCGGAGCACGGTCTCTAGGCGTGCAGGCTCAGTAGTTGTGGCGCACGGGCTTAGTTGCTCCGCGGCATGTGGGATCTTCCCGGACCAGGGCTCGAACCCGTGTCCTCTTCATTGGCAGGCGGATTCTCAACCACTGTGCCACGAGGGAAGCTCCTTAAATGATTTTTTTTAAATAATTTTTTAAAAACTTATTTATTTATTTTTATTTTTGGCTGCCTTGGGTCTTTGTTGCTGCGCATGGACTCTTCTCTAGTTGCAGCGAGCGGGGGCTACTCTTCGTTGCAGTTCGCGGGCTTCTTATTGCGGTGGCCTCTCTTGTTGCGGAGCACAGGCTCTAGGCGCGCGGGCTTCAGTAGTTGTGGCATGTGGGCTCAGTGGTTGTGGCTCGTGGGCTCTAGAGCTTAGGCTCAGTAGTTGTGGCGCACTGGCTTACTCTGCAGCACGTGGGATCTTCCCGGACCAGGACTCCAACCCGTGTCCCCTGCACTGGCAGGCGGATTCTTAACCACTGCGCCACCAGGGAAGTCCCTTAAATGATTTTTAAAAACAATTATTATCACAAATCCATTTGGGGCCAAAGGATTTTTAAATTTAAATACATTTAAATCCATCTTACACTGTTGCTTTCTACTGTCTCTTTCTTAAAAGACTTGACTTGTTTTTCATTTACCCAATGAAACTTTTTTCCCACCTGAACTAAATTCCCAGACTTTCTCTTGGGTGGGCTTAAGTAATGACATGAAATACTGTGTCTGAAACGAGAAACACAAACACGGCCCACAAATTTTAATAGAAATCTATATGCTTAAGCAGGAATGTAAAAACTCACTGTAAAAAAAATCCCCTTAAAACCACAGAACACTAGAAGTTTTGAAAGTTCCAATATTTTTACTTTTTACATCAGAGACTTTATAATTAATATCATAATTATTAAAAGATTAAACTATATGTAAGTTGACACTGTAATCTACACGAGGAGTAAGTTCTGCCTGTTGGCCCCAAGCTTTCCTTTTTTTCTTTTTTTAATTGTGGTAAGACACATAACACAAATTATATTCTAATAATTTTAAAGTTCAGCAGCATCAAGTACATTCACGTCGTTGTGCCACCCTAAACCCACTGTTCAGCTCCTCAGCTCCTCCACTAGGGGGCGGACGAACACAGCGCATCAGCCGGCCTCTTCGCACCACCTAGTCCACGCATGCGCTTCTCACCTGGGGAAGGTAGGCGGGGGCGGGGCCTGGGCGGAGCCTCGGGGCGGGGCCGGGGCACGCAGGCGCGGCGCGCGCATTGTGACGTCAGGTTGCGCGGCCGGGCTGGGACCTGGCCCCGGCTCGCTGAGGAGCTTCCCCGAGTGTGACGCGCTGACTCCCCTCCCCGCGGACTCCCTTCCCCGCGGCCCGCCCGCCCGCCTGCCTCACCGCCGCCTCCTTCGCTCCTTCAGAGCGGGCCAGCGGCCGGGGCGGAGGCCCGGAGGCGTCGCGGCGCCGAGAGGGCGGGCGGGCGGGCTTCGGAGCGCCGGGAGGGCCGGGTCCGCGGCCGGTCGGTGCGCGGCGGGCGGGCGGCGGGCGCCGGTCTATATGGCGGCGGCTCTGTCGGGCCTGGCTGTCCGGCTGTCGCGCTCGGCCGCCGCCCGCTCCTATGGGGTCTTCTGCAAGGGGCTGACCCGCACGCTGCTCATCTTTTTCGACCTGGCCTGGCGCTTGCGCATCAACTTCCCCTACCTCTACATCGTGGCTTCCATGATGCTCAACGTCCGCCTGCAGGTGGGTGAGCCGCGCCCGCCCGGCCCCTGCCCCCCAACCCTCCCCGAGCGCCGGTCCGCCCAGCGCGGCCCGGCCCACCTCGCCCAGGACGATGAAGATGCCATCGGGAGCTGCCAAGCTGGATGCTGAATGTATGCCAAACGCCGTGCATTTCTCCCGCAACCCCACGGGGGAAAAACCCGCTGAGGTTATTGTTATCCCTGTTCCGCAAACGAGGCGGGGTGGGGACGTGGAGCGGCCTGCCTCGGGTAAGGGCCTGCGGCTGGGTCGTGGGGTCCGCGGCCAGGCAGGTGGATGCTGCCACGGGCGCCAAAGGCCCTGGCCCTGAAGAGGAAATTTTGCCCAGAAAATTGCAAATTCTGGGGCGCGGGGGTCGGGGGTGCGTTTATGGTTGACTTTTCTAGTTCCCAAACTTGACGAAGCTTTGAAAAGAATTAAAACTTAAGAGAGATGAATTAGTGTTAACCAGTGTTCTGCTGGAGGTATCTCATTTATCCTGGCGGGGGTGGGTGGTGGTGAAAGGAGTGGGGGTGATGAGAGAAAACGAGGTGGAAGGAGGTAGAGAGGCAAAGGTTCAGAGGCTCGAAACAGTTCAGGTGTGAAATAGTACACACACACACACCACACACACCCAGCACCTTGGAGATCATCTTTGCTGTAAATGATTGACATTTCTACATCCCTCAAATTCCAGATGCCTTTTTCTAGTGGAAAGTCATCAAATTGAGAATTATTCCTTTGCGAGTGTGTCATAGATGGCCGAGTGCTGAGCGTGTCTTGGATTCCGTTTTCACGTGGTGGAGTGTCTGCTGTGTGCCGGGCACGGGCTCTGTGATGGCGGGATGGGTCCCTGGCCATCGAGAGCTTCCAGTCTGGCAGTACTGGGGTTACTCCCTGGTGTGCAAACTGAGGAAGCCTGAGCCGTAGGACTGCGCGGTATTGACATGGGCGGGGCAGGTGTTTTCCTTTTTCCCTTTGGTTTAGTTGTATCAGAAAATAATTGTCTCTAAGCTTGAACTGTCAGGTTTTGGGTGCCTCTCCCTTGTGCTGGCAGGCCACATAAAACTTAAAACCCACTGTTGATCAAAATTGTGTTCAGGTGAGTTGGGATGAACCTGTCTCTCTATTTTAGGGTCCAAACTGAGATACTTTTATGTGAGCAGGGACTTGCGGCATCCTTAAGTGGTGCCCGACGAAAGGAGTAGAAAACTCGGATACCTTTGCAGCAGGTGGTATCAATGTGTGAAGAAGGGTGCTGGGAGTGGGGACTGGGATAAATCAGAAAGCCTGTGCTCTAGCCAGTTGTCACGAGCCAACTGTTGTTTGTCAGATATAGCAATTTACAAGAGAAATTGGAAATCCTGATTTTTAAATATCAACTTAAGAAAAAATAAACTGTGGGCAAAACAAAATATTTGACCCGAAGCTCCACTTTGGAAACTCTTGTTCTAGTGTTACATTTATAATTTGCAGTCGTCTGTAAAAATCACAAGAATGACTGTAAGAGAAAACCTACGTAATGTTGAAAATACCCAGTTTTGTACCATTAAAAAAAAAAAATCAGCTTTCTCATATGCTCACTTAGCTATTTATGACCACTCCCCTAGTCCAAGCTACTATAATCACTCACCCGGACTATTGCAGGTGCCTCCATCTATTCTCCACAGGGCCCTTAGAGAAGTCTTTTAAAAATATAAATCAGATCGTGTCATTCCTCACAAAAAAACGGAAAACAAAAACTGCTTCCCATTGCATGTGGAATGCAGTTCACATGTTTCTGTCCTGCAGATCCGATTTCTGTCCACCTTTCTAACCTCTCCCCTGGTCTGTTCCTTGCCTGCTATTGTTTCCCTTATTTTCCTGTCTACTCTTTTTTTTTTTTTTAGAAATTCACGTTCTTTTATTTATTTATTTATTTATTTATGACTGTGTTGAGTCTTCGTTTCTATGCGAGGGCTTTCTCTAGTTGCGGCGAGCGGGAGCCACTCTTCATCGCGGTGCGCGGGCCTCTCACCATCGCGGCCTCTCTTGTTGCGGAGCACAGGCTCCAGACGCGCAGGCTCAGTAATTGTGGCTCACGGGCCCAGTTGCTCCGTGGCATGTGGGATCTTCCCAGACCAGGGCTCGAACCCGTGTCCCCTGCATTGGCAGGCAGATTCTCAACCACTGCGCCACCAGGGAAGCCCTTCCTGTCTACTCTTTGCATGCACCAACCCCCTTCTGGCCCCTGGGCACTTGCACTTGCTGTTCTTTCCACCTCGGTGCTCTTCCCTGGCTCTTTGAATGCGGATATATTCTCACACCCGGGTTCTCCTTTCGGAGGGGTCTTTTGGGGTCACCAAATAGGTATGATCTTGCAGCTGCTCTCTTTACTGCAAGAGTGCTGAAGGCTTGTTTGTTTCATATCAATAAGGAGTGGAGGAGTCCATTTCTATTATGATGATTAGGGTTTCCAAATCTCTCAGTTGCTTGTTAAGGCAGGGTAATCTCTGGAAAGGTTGTTCAAATACAGATTTCATAACAAGGAGTTTGCACTGCGATGATTGAGGGTAAGTGCATTTTGGAGGCGGAAAGTTGGCTCTGTGAGGAGTGGCGTGGGCAGTAGGGAGAGCTGGGTACACCAGGCTAATGGATGACTTGGTGGGCCTGATGTCAAGTCATCGTCCAGGTACAGCACAGCTTTAGGGAACTGGGGAATCTGGATGCTCTGGCTGTAGAGTGTGGGCTTTGTTGGTCAGTTCAGGGGTGAGTGGGAGGTGGGGAGGCCCAGACAAGGTGGTCGCCGGGTACCTTGGGGGAGGGCTGTCTGAGAACTACGTGAGGATTTTAGGTGAGATCTTGGGCTTGGATCAAGTGCAGCAGCAGCCTGTCGCATGCTGAGGGGGGCAGGGTGGGAGTCGGGGTGTCTCTTTACTGTAATATTTCCATCTGCTGCTTTAAACTCCCCTGCAGGTTTAGAGTTTCTGTTCACTGGTGGAAGATCATTAACTTACCTGATTTGAAGGTTTAATGATTCTGGCCTCTGGTAAAGAGAAGTGCAACAGGAAATAAGGCACAGGAGTAAGGGGACAGGCCAACTCACGGCCACATGCTTACTCAGGACACTCTGTCCGTCCTCTTCCTTGCAGGGGTGCTGGAGGCTGTTTTGTGAGTAATAAGGAATAAAGGACTCTGTGTCCCACATGTTTACTCAGGACCCCCAAACCATCTGTCAGTAGGGTAGCCAGGCATTTTAAGGAGATTGATACCTCTTCTTCAATTTGAGAGTGATTAAATGAGAAAATAGATGCAAAGGGGCTTTGTAAACTGAGAAGGGCTATGATTTAAAAATACTGTTTGCAAGCAAGGCTTAATCTCCTAGAGTCATTAGCTTCCTACTTATTTATATATAATCTGAAATACAAGGCAGTGAAAAAAATGAGAATCCGTACCCAATACTAAATGTAGTAAAAGGAAGATGAAAAAAAGTGCACTGAGAACCTGCTATAATTGAACAAGTTATGCCTACAACGTTTCAGTTACTTGCCTGTGGAAAGAATCAAGTATCTTAGCCCCAGGTCACCTAGATTCGCGTAACCATTAAAAGAAGAGGCCTGAAAGAGACCAGCTGGAGAAGGTGACGTTATGAAGGAGAGGGACGGTCGTCACACCAAGCTGTGGCCTTGGCTTCTGAGCAGTCAGCCCCACGGCCCGACGCCGGGCCGGCCAGGCCGAGAACCTCTCTTGGCCCGTCCTCTGCGGCCCGTCTCCCTGTTTTGTTTCTAACTGCTCTTCTTCAGTCTCCTCTCTCCGAAGGACTTTCTAGATCCATAGCTCCATAGGTTTCAGTGTTCACCTATCACTTGAAAATCTATGTTCATTCCTTCCAACCAGGTAAAAAGAGTTGAGGAATGCACGCAGGGCTGGGGAAGCTGGGTGCTGTTCTAAATAGAGCATTCAGAGTGGGCCTCAGTGGTGAGCAGAACTTGAAGGGGATGAGGGCTTTAGCCACGGAGATGCCTGGCTTAGCAGAGTGTTTGGTTTCATGCAGAGAAGCCTTGCAGCCCGTGCGAGAGCTCTGCGTGTCCCAGGGCAGCGGGAGGTGGCCGGAGGCTGAGACTGAGAGGCTCGTGTGCCTTGGACTGCCAGGACGTTGGCCTTGACTGATAGAAATCATCTTATGGCCAGACAGTTTCAAAAAGTAGTAAAGATTCCAAGGCCCTGTTCCAAGGGTCGACTGCAGCTTGAAATGAGTTTTATTTTGTTGCTTGATCTACATCAAGCTCCTGGAAGAAAGTTGGAGGAAATTATAGACTATTACGGAACATCATAAAAGCTTAAGAGGCAAAGTCAAAAGCATGAGCTCAGTTAAACGTAGGAGTTTGTTCTGGCTTCTGGGATATTGAACAGCTATATACTTTGAGATGGAAAATTCCAAACGTAGGACACATAAAAATACCATGGAATCTTTCCTATCTTTCAAGGGAATTCATAATCATGGTTTTTCATAAACTTCTGAAAAAAGTTCCACCTATAAAGATAGGTTAAAGTAGATTTTGAAAATTTTTTAACCTGCATAAAATTCGAAAGAATGGTACAATGAACACCTGTATCCTTGACTCAAGTTTTTAAAAAGTCTTAGAAATAAATTCTCACATAATGGTTCAAGCAGATGTTAAAGTATATGAATTAGGTCTATATGTACTAATGCTAAAAGGTATCCACCAAATAAATATACAGTGAAGAAAAGCAAGTTTAAAACCCATCTAAGTAGTACCACATTTAAAAAATTTTTCATAAATACACTTGTCAATACCTAGAGCAGGGAGAAGCATTCCAGGACCAGGAGGCAACCCTAACTCAGGAGAGAGCCTGGGCATTCCTCCTCACATGATCTGTGCAGAAGGGCCAGTGTTTCTTCACCTCCACAGACTGGATGGCTTGTAAACAACAAACATTAATTTCTCGCAGTTCTGGAGGCCGAGAAGTCCAAGATCAAGGCACCAGTATGGTGAAGCTCTCTTGAGGGCCCTCCTGGTTCGTAGCCAGTGCCTTCTTGCTGTGTCCTCACATGGTAGAAGAGGCTAGGGATCTCTGTGGCATCTCTTTATAAGAACATTAATTGGGGCTTCCCTGGTGGCACAGTGATTAAGAATCCGCCTGCCAATGCAGGGGACACGGGTTTGAGCCCTGGTCCGGGAAGATCCCACATGGCCGTGGAGCAACTAAGCCCGTGTGCCACAACTACTGAGCCCGTGTGCCACAACTACTGAAGCCTGCGTGCCTAGAGCCCGTGCTCTGCAACAAGAGAAGCCACCGCAATGAGAAGCCCACACACTGCAACGAAGAGTAGCCCCCACTCGCCGCAACTAGAGAAAGCTCGCGTGCAGTGACAAAGAGCCAACGCAGCCAAAAATAAATTTAAAAAAAATTAATCTCACTCACCTCCTAATACCATCATCTTTGGAGGTTAGGGGTTCACCATATGAATTTTGGGGGGTTACAAACATTCAGACCATAGCACCTCCTGATAGGTTTGTAAGATCCAATAGAAATGAATTGCTTTTAAACATAAGAACTAAAACTATAAAACTCTTAGAATGTAGGGGAAAATCTTCATGATACTGAATTTGGCAATGATTTCTTGCCAAAAGCACAGGCAACAAAAGAAAAAGATAAACTGCACTTTGTGAATATTAGACATTGGTGTATCAAAGGATACTATCAAGAGAAAGAGGCAACTCACAGAATGGGAGAAAGTATAGTTGACCCTTGAAGAACACAGGTTTGAACCATGCAGGTCCACTAATACGCAGAATTTTTTCAGTAGTATATACTAACACTACGTGATCTGAGGTTGGTTGAATCTTCAGATGTGGAACTGCAAAGACGGAGGAACCACGTATAGGAAGGGTTGCTGTAAAGTTGTACTCAGATTTTCGACTGTGCGGAGGGTCAATGTCCCTAGCCCCCAAGTTGTTCAAGCGTCACCTGTATTTGCAAACCATATATCTGATAAGGATTAATGTCCAAAATATGTAAAGAACTCTTACAACTCAACAACAGCGAAAAACCCAATCCAAAAATTGGCAAAGGACTTGAATAGACATTTCTCCAAAGAAGATATATCAATGGCAAGTAAACCCAGGAAAAGATGGGCAATTGGAACATGTTTGTGGACAGCCAGTCCACCAACTATGGTGAGGCTCTGACCCATCATTATGATGACCTCTGAGCCCCAGCTTGCCCACTTCAGCCTTGTGGCCCCATGGGATGTCCAGAGGAGGGGCCCTGGTGGCCAGGCTCCTCTCCCCATACCAGCCCTGCAGGATGTGGACACAGTGTCCCCCTGCCTCTGGGCTCTCACAGACCCACCCGGGTCAACTTCCCTCCCTGAGACTCGGCTCCTCCCATCTCTCCCCATCCAGCTCCAGGGACACTCATGGACCTGAAGGGTGAGTGACCACTCGTTTCTCACTGACAGAATCTCCCCACCCAGACCCAGGGACCTTCACGCCAGGCTTAGTCTCCAAGAGCCCTCACTAACTGCTCCAGTTCCAAATCTGAGCCCAGCCACACAGGCTGAGAAACACTCCCCCTGCCCAGCCCTCGCCTGGCCTGGCACTGCCCCTAGGATGCCTCTCTGCCAGGGCAGTAATAAAACCCAGTGCTAGGAGAGAAGAATTAGGGAACTGCAAATCAAAGCCACAACGAGATGCTACTTCACACCCGTTAGGTTGGCTATTATGGGGTGAGGGGGAGGGAAAGAACTGTGAGGATGTGGAGATTAAAACCCTTGTGCACTGTTGGTGGGAATGTAAAATGGTGCAGTTGCTATGGAAAACAGTTTGGCAAGTCCTCAGAAAGTTAAACATAGAATCATTGTATGATTCAGCAAGTTCACTGGTAGGTGTATACCCCAAAGATTTGAAAACGGGCTCAGGCACTTGTGCTCCAGTGTTCATAGCAGCACTATGGACAACAGTCAAAAAGTAGATACAGGGGCTTCCCTGGTGGCGCAGAGGTTGAGAATCCGCCTGCCAGTGCAGGGGACACGGGTTCGAGCCCTGGTCCGGGAAGATCCCGCATGCCGCAGAGCAACTAAGTCCGTGCGCCACAACTACTGAGCCTGTACTCTAGAGCCCGCGAGCCACGGGTGCTGAAGCCCGCATGCCTAGAGCCCATGCTCCACAACAGGAGAAGCCATGGTGGTGAGAGGCCCGCGCACCGCGGTGAAGAGTAGCCCCCGCTCGCCACAACTAGAGAGGTGCCCATGTGCAGCAGCGAAGACCCAACGCAGCCAAAAATAAATAAACAAAAAATAAAATAAAAAGTAGATACAATCCAAGTGTCCATCAACAGATGAGTGGATAAACAGAATGTTTTATACTTTCAATGCAAAATTATACATCTTTGAAAAGGAATAAAGTTCTTTTTTGGCTGTGCCGTGCGGCTTGCAGGATCTTAGTTCCCTGACCAGTGGTCGAACCTGTGCCCCCTGCAGTGGAAGCGAGGAGTCTTAACCACTGGACCACCAGGGAAGTCCCAGGAATAAAGTTCTGATACCTGCTACAGCTTGATGAACCTTAGGGACACTATTCATAGAGACAGAATGTAGAAGGTGGTTGCCAGGGGCTGGAGGAGGGGGAATGGGAATTGTTTAATGGAAACAGTTCTAGTTTGGAATGATGAAAAAGTTCTGGAGATGTGTGGTGGTGATGGATGGTAGATTTTATGTATATTTTACTGCAGTTTTTAAAAAAGTACTAGAAAAGTGATTATGCTGTTGGTTGTTGTGGCAGTGTTAAGTTGCCATAGAAGTTTCTAAGAGCCTATTCTTAATTTTGTTGTTGTATGATCACAGTAACAAACTTGGGGGTGTGGCCAGGGTCCAGTGGCTTGTACATTTTTAAGGATTTTAGCTTACTCTGAGTGAAATGGGAAACATTTCACTGAGATGTGACCTAATCTGATTTGCTTTCATAAAGGATCATTTTTTTCTTCTTTTTTAAAAAAAAGGTTTATTTTTTCTTTTAAGGATCTTTTTTTTTTTTTTTCCCTGCACAGCATGGCTTGTGGAATCTTAGTTTGCCAACCAGGGATTGAACCCAAGCCCCAGCAGTGAAAGCACCGAGGCCTAACCACTGGACCGCCAGGGAATTCTCTAAAGATCATATTTTTAAAAAACCTTTATTATGGGAATATTCAAATATACACAGAAGTGGAGGACAGATGTCCCTTGGTACCTGCAAGGGGTTGGTTTCAGGACCCCTGGGGATACCAAAATCCACGGATGCTCACATCCCTTGTATAAAACCGTGTAGTATTTGCATGTAACCTGTGTATATCCTCCCTTATACTTTAAATCATCTCTAGATTACTTTTAATACCTAATACAATGTAAATGCTATGTAAGTAGTTGTAAACACAACGTAAGTGCTATGTAAATAGTTGTTAGCACACAGCAAATTCAAGTTTTACTTTTTGGAACTTTCTGGAAATTCCCCCCCCCCCAAAAAAAAAATTCTGTTTTTTTCTATTTCCTCTTGGTTGAATCCTCAGATGCGGAACTTGCAGATATGGAGGGCCACCTGTAGTATAATGAACCCCATGTATCCATCACTTCTTTTCAGTAAGGATCAACTCTTTGCTAATCCTGTTTTATCTCTTCTCCCCAGTCCTGCACTGTGTCCATCTAATCACCCCACACCAGAGTATTTTAAATAAATCTCAGACAGAACAGATCACTTTTTTGGTTTGTTGCTTAGTTTTTACTTTGAAGTAATTTGACTTACAGAGGTTGCAGATCAGTGCAGAGAGTTCCCATAGACCCTTCCCCCAGCTTCCTCGAATGTTGACATCTTACTTGGCCAGAGTACAGGCATCAGAACTAAGAAGTTAATGTTGGTGTAACGCTATTTGGATTTCACCAGTTTTTTCCACCAGTGAATTTTTCTGTCCCTGGACCCCACAGTGCATTTGGTTGCCATGCCTTAGTCTCATCCAATCTGTAACTTCCTTAGTCTTGTCTTTTATGTCCGTCAGTTGTTTTTTCAACTTTTGGATGTTTTTCACTTTTTGGCCGTTATGAGTACATGCACATTCTACAGGCACACCTTAGGTATTGTGGGTTCGGTTCCAGACCACTGCAATAAAGCGGTTATCGTGCTAAAGCGAGTCACGTGAACTTTTTGGTTTCCCAGTGCATATAAAAGTTATGTTTACACTATACGGTAGTCTATTAAATGTGCAATAGCATTATGTCTAAGAAATGGACATACCTTAATTAAAAAATACTTGATTGCCAAAAAGTGCTAACCATCATCTGAGCCTCCAGTGAGTCGTCATCATTTTTGCCGTAGTAACATCAGAGGTCACTGATCACAGACAACCATTACAAATATAATAGCAATGAAAAAGTTTGAAGTATTGCCGCAATTACCAAAATGTGCAGATACGAAGTGAGCAAATGCTGTTGGAAAAATGGCGCCAATAGACTTGCTCAGTGCAGGGTTGCCATAAACCTTCAGTTTGTAAAAAACACTGCAAAATGTAATAAAGCGAGGTGTGCTTGTATAGGTGTTGTGTGGGCATGTGTTTTCATTTCTCTTGTTTATGTACCTAGGGGTGGAATTGCTGAGTCATATAGTAACTCTGCATTCAGCCATTTCAAAGAGATCACTCTTACTTCACGGTAGGAGTGGAGGGTGGAAGCAGGGAGACCCTTAGATGAACCGGAGAGGATGCTGGTGGTTTCTCAGGGCGCAGCAGGGGAGGTGATGGGAGGAGGCTGCACTGTGGGTGTATCTCGGTGTTTGAGCCAACAGGCTTGCCAGCCTTAAAGGCAGAGGTGGTGTGAGAGAAAAGCTCATTAGCATCTCTTTGTGTGTGAACTATACATGTTCTTTACCCATTTTTCTGGTGGGTTGTTGGTGGGTTTCTTGGAGCCACCAAGAAACCCACCAACTTATCAGACACCTTATCAGTTGTCTGTGATAAGAGTTGAAATTTTTTTCCAGTTAGTATATTTTTGACTTTGCTTATAGTGTGTTTTGCCACACTGAAGTTTATGTAATCAAATTTAACAATCTTTTCTGACTTTTGGGTTTTGTCATAGTTAGAAAGGCCTTTCCAATGCTAAAGATATAAGGAATTCACCTGTTATTTATTCTGGTACTATTATATCATGTTTTACTTTTAAATGTAGAGTGTTGGAGTTTATCCTGGTATATGGTGTGTGACGTTGATCCGAACTGACCGTTCTCTGAACAGCACTGCCGAGAGAAACCTCGTGTGTGTGACATTCTTGTCCTTGTACGTACATTCACGAGAAAGCAAGTTTCGAGAAGACAGAGCCCTTTTTGTCTGCTTGGTGCACTGTCCTGATACCAGCGCCTAGAACAACACCTGGCTTAGGGGCTCCGTGAACGCTCGCTGATTGAATCTGTAGCAAAAAATCATAGCTGTAGAATCCCAAAGGAAAGGTTATACTCATTCGTAAATAATTTTTAAAGTCATTGCCAACTTGCCCTCCACGGAGGTGCTGCACTGTGTGTTCTCTCTGGCCATGCGGGGTCCCTCTGGTTGCTCCCCGTCCCCTGTGGCCACTCCAGCCTGGGCCTCGGCCTCGGCCTTTGTCCCCCACTGCAATGTGCTGGTCCATGCTTAGGCCACTTCCGTGTTGCCATCCAGTGGTCACTTCTCTGTCCTCTGCTTTACAGACCCCCTCAGCAGCGTTTTGTCACTGGTTCCCTCTAATGCTCTTGCTGATAATGGTACTAATAGCAGCTGTTTCTTGGATGCCACAGGCTGCTGGTCAGAGAACAGGCTGGGTGCTTTCACATGAAGAGTCCTCACACATCCTGAGGAAAGAGGACACAGCCTAGCTCAGCCATCCTTCTCGCCTCTCGGCCCTCGGACGTGTGAGCGCACCTTTGAGCCTCTGGGTGACCGAAGCAGGGGACAGGGTACTGGCCCGCAGGAGCCGCACAGCCAGCTTAGAGCACAGGTGTGATTTGGACGCGCTCAGTGGTTTGCAGCAGGAAGTCGGTCCCTGTGGTCTGCTTCCTGTGCTTATGATTCAGTGTAACGCAGAGATGACCCAGCCCTTCCTATTTCTCATCCTCTAAACTGTGTAGCAACTTGAGCAGTTTGTTGCTCAGCTTGTGTGTATCAGCTGCCTCCTGAGGCTGATGTTCCAGTGCTGAGCTCGGCGATGGTCAGGTCTGCTAACGCTCACCTCTGAGAGCTGTGAGTGTGTGGTATCACTCATATGTGGGACCTAAACATAACACAAGTGAACGTACATGCAAAGCAGAGACAGACTCACAGATACAGAAAACAAACTGGTGGTTACCAAGGGGGGGGTGCAAATTAGGGGTATGGGATTAACAAATACAAATGATGTATCAGAAGATAAGCAACAAGGATATATTGTATAACCATCATCTTGTAATAACTTTTAATGGAGTATCATCTGTAAAAATACTGAATCACTATGCTGTACACCTGAAATTAATATAATATTGTAAATCAACTATACTTCAATTTAAAAAAAAGGCCGTGAAGCCAGGTGGCCTTGGAGCGCGTTTGTGAGCTGTCACCAGGCAGGACCCCCTTTAAGCCCATTGTTGTCTAACCTGGCCGGGCAGCCCCTGCTCGATTAGCTGTGTCCGCGCCCCCAGCCCCACGCCGGCCCGCTTTGGGAATAGCCTTGCCAGCTGGCTTTCGGGAGCACAGAGGCTGGGATATTTTTAGTTTCCAGGGCAATGGTATCCAGCCCATCACGTCCCTGAGGCCATTAATAGCTCAGGTTAGGGAAGGTAAGGTGTCGGCCATCCAAGAGGGCACAGCTGCCTAACTGGGTCAGGCCTATTGTCACGCAGCAGGTCAGCTGCCTCCACAGGTGGGGACTCTGGTGGGAGAGACTGCTCCTGTCCGCCCCGAGGATCGTGGACACACCAGAGAACCTCGTCTCCCTGCACACCTCACCCCCTCTGGCCTCTGTGGTTCCATTTTCGACCTGTGTCATTCTTTGCGGGGCAGGGGGAGGCACCTGTCGGGGAGGTACAGAGGTTAAGTTCAGGATTTACTCTCAGTCCCGCACTTTGTTTTTCCTGAATCGTACTGTCTTGAATTTCGGAATAGACTTCCCTCATTCTGGGGCAGGGAGGGGGTGTGTCAGTTTTTGTGGATATGTTCATTTTGTGGATATGGTTTGCCATAATTTATGCTGCTTATTATTTTGTAGACTTAACATGGGCCTTGAGGGGTGGGAAATGATGAGAGAGCTGGGGCCGAGGATGGTTAGTTATATAATTGTGAGTATTTTATTTTGTATGATGTAGTGTGCCAATATGTATGTATTCAAAAGTATAGTGAGAATAAACCACAAAAAATATTTCACAGATGACTGCATGTTTGGAAATTACTTGAAAATTATTTCTGGCTCTCAAAATATAAGTAATGTATGTAACTATCTAATATCAAAAGAGGTGGCTGGTTGAGGGCTCAGAGCCAAAATGTTTTACTGACCTACTGAAGTATTTTTGTTAAGATAATTGAATACATAGTTTATTACTGCATTTACTAAAGAGTTAGGAGATCTTCAGTAAGCAGTTTATTCTATCATTATTAAATACGTGATTATCATTATTGAATGTATGATTACATTAATAGTACCTTATTCAAAATATTTTAACACAATTCTGGCAACACTTCATCTTTCTGAATGGTACTAAGTCCTCATACAAGGACATAATAAAAGTAGTTAGAAACTAATTTTCCTGAGAGTTGGCCCACATTAAGTGACCTGTTTTTCTTAAGAATTTTTTTTTAAACCTATTCTAATATGTATTAAAAATATATTTAGGAATGCTTCCATTTCAGGAAAATGTTCATTCTTAGTACATTTCAGATCAGTAAAATAGATGTAAGGTTTAAAATAACATGCTTTGGAGAGTTAATTTGAGAGAACTGTCAAGAGAAGTTAATTAGGTTTGACTTGGTGAACTTTGAAAGTGTTTGTTTTGATTCGTAGCCGGAATTGTACCTCTTAAAAGTACAAGTGTAACTATGTGTGGTGATGGATGTTGACTTGTTGTGGTGATCATTTTGCAGTATATACAAATATTGACTTACTGTGTTGTATACCTGAAATTAATACATTTTATGTCAGTTATATCTCAATTTAAAAAAAAGAATTGCACCTTATGTTTGCATATGGCTTCATACTGCTCAAATATATTTGTATCAGTTGTTATATGGAATAATGGTCACACTTGTACAGATAAAAAGTTTTGAGCATGCCCTGTGGAGATATGTATATCTCCACGGTATAAATAAGTATATATATACTATTTTTATAAACTATGTATTTTGCTCTACCAAAATATGGTATATATTATAAAACATAGAAAAAGTTACAAGGGGAACAAGGTAAAAATGAACTAGGCAAGGATGTTCTGATACTTTCTCCCATGCTCCTTGAGTTGGGGGCACCCCACTTTAACAGCCGCTGGCCTAGTGGAGTGAGTGAAGAGTTCTTCAGAGTTTACCTGACGCTAACTTAGTCGTTTGTGCAGGAAACGTATGCAACCACCCTCTTTTTGAAGCACTCAGTGCAATTGGTGTCCGCGACCCTGGGTTTTCCCGAGGCGCTTTGAGTCTCCCTCCTTAGTGGCTTTGGTGGGCCCCTCGCCCGTCTGGTCTTTAGATCCTGGAGACCCCTGCCTTCTGTACCTCTGTCTTCTCTCTTGACCTGTTATACCAGGCCGTCATTTTATCTGCCTCCCCAGAGCTGGCGACTTCTGAGTCCAGGTCCGCAGCTCTGACGTCTCTCTTGAGGTGAAGGATTTACTGACCCACCTGCTCGCCAGAGCCCCGCAGCCCAACTCTGCTGCCCGGTCTGAGCACCTTCCCTGCCTTCCAGACCTGCTCTCCTGCCCCTTTGCGGTTAGTAACACCTTCACTACCCAGAACTGAAAGTCAAGAAACCTGCGGGGCATCTCACCTTCTTCTACACCTAGTCAGTCACCAACTTAAAAAAGATTCTTCAGTTTCTCTCTCCTCTTTACTCTCACAGGCTTACTTCCTTTTTTCCCCTGCAGTATTAGAATAGCCTCCTAATTGGTCTGTTTAAGGTGATTCCTTTCCAGTCTAGCCACCACACTGCAGCCGGAGAAATTAATCTAGAAAGCAAATCTAGCCAGCGTTTCCTGGCTGAAAATTCCTCAGTGGCCCTCCATCACCTGCTGGATGAAGCCCAGCTCCTTAGGACGGTGGCCCGGGCCTCTCACTGTCGGCCCCTGCTCCTCGGTGGCTCCGCAGCCCCATGGCTTAGCCCTCTTTGCTTTCTCCCTCAGCCTCCAATAATACTTACCTGCTGTGTTTTCTTCCCAGTGTACTCTCTTTAAATTTTAAAAAACTTACACAGTCATAAAGCTTAATGAGTCTCCTGGTGCCACGAGATTAGTTAAGGGAAACAGCAGTTTCCTGTCTCCCATTTCTCCATCCAGCCGACCGCTTGCAGCTACAGCTGGTTCTCTTAGTGTTTACTTCTCTGTCTGTAAATTGCACGCTCGTAGTGTTGCTTCTTAACTTTTCATTTTTTGAGTTAGTCTTTGTCTTACTGTGGAAGAAGAGTCAGACGCAGCTGTCTTAAACCTGAACCCACATTTCCATCCCTCCTCCTTCCAAAAAGAGTTACTACATTTTAGTTAGGTTGCTGTTCCTTAGGCTAGCCTCTTAGAAAAATTACTGAATGCAACGTATGTATTTTTTAAGTTGAAACATTTATCGATGTTCTCTCGAGGTATGCTTCTTTTTAAAGGAACATGTGTCAGACACTTTTTAAAAGTCATCAATTAAGGAGGGAACTAGTAAGATGTTATAATCAGTGTAAAGCAGAATTAAGACAAAACACATACATATAATCAGGAATGCTAAAGTGAATTTACAAATAGATGTAAAACTGGTCAATATACATACAAATAGATGTAAAACTGGTCAAATTGCATGGTCAATATGCAATAATCCGTTGCATTCCTCTGGACAATATTAATTTCCATTTCTTTGGACAGGAAATCACTTGCCTTCCTCTTAAGTTTTCTACAACTTAGAGCTGTGAAGCATCAAAGAGAAAGTTGTGGAGCCCTGTTAAGTTAGATAACGCAGAGGATGCACTAGACAGCACACCTGGTAATGTTGTTTTTTGGGTCCATTTCAAAGCCTTTCACAGTTTTTCCTACATCTTCCCCATTTGGAGCATAGTGTCACAGAAAGATTATTCTTGGTCACAGAAAAAAGGCTGGTCTCAGTAGGTGTGCAGGTGCCTCAGGATCAGTGACCGCATGGGCCACCTTGAGTTTGCTCTTGAACAACCGGTGAAGTCACAGGTCAACTTCTGTCCAGAAGTTTTCATGTGGAGTCTGAGAGTGGGGAACTAAGCCCAAGAAGCTTTCTCCGCCATATTTTTACCTGCAGTACATAAAAATCTGGGTGAATTCTTCTCTTATGGAGGCTCCAAAATTTGCTGAGATTCCTCACCAGCCGGCGAGTGATCTGAGGCTGGAATTGTGGATCCCAGGACCCCTCCAGGCTGGCTTTCCTGGGAGGGCTTTGTAGACACCGGATCCATAAGTAAAGTTGCCCTTGATTCCTTAAAAGTGGCTTGTTGTGCCTGAGTCACTGAGACTCATTCTCAAATAGGACGCTTTGGTAAGACCTTGGTTGCCTAATTGTGTCATCCAATTTATCCCGGTTAAAGGGAGGACAGATTTTTTTTTTAAATTTTATTTATTTTTGGCTGCGTTGGGTCTTCGTTGGCTGCATGTGGGCTTTCTGTGGTTGTGGAAAGTGGGGCTACTCTTCGTTGCGGTGCATGGGCTCTAGGCATGTGGGCTTCAGTAGTTGCGACACATGGGCTCAGTAGTTGTGACCCGTGGGCTCAGTAGTTGAGGCTCTTGGGCTTAGTTGCTCCACGGTATGTGGGATCATCCCGGACCAGGGATTGAACCCGTGTCTCCTATTTGCAGGTGGATTCTTAACCACTGTGCCACCAGGGAAGCCCCCAGGAGGACAGATTTTTATCGAACCTACAGGAATAACTATATTGCCACGAAAAGTGCAGAGCCTCAGAATGTATACTTTTATTATTTTTAAGTATTTTTAGGAAACACTGCATTAATAAACTACTGTTCTTTTTGTTGTGGTTTCTAATTGGTAGGTTGGTACATTGATATCCTGTTTTCTATCACAGTGTAGGTATCCTTGGTACCGGAGACTGTCAAAGAGATCTTTGTATTTGTTGGGAAATAGCTGTGTGTGGACTCTCTTAAGACCCTGTCTTCATTATTACACTTTAATTTGTTGGTCTTTTCCAGGTTCATATTGAGATCCATTGAAGGCCTTCCCGTGGACTGACAGACGTGTCCTGGGGCTCAGGGTGTCAGAGAACACACAGCATGAGGGACGGAAAGGGGACTCTCAGCACCTGCCTCGCAGAAGAGAAGGGAGCAGGCGATGACTCGGACAAACTACTGTACAGAGAACTGTTGTATAAGAGAATGCAGGAGGAGAGCGCTTGCCCTTCAGATATAACTTCCAGGATGAATAAGCCTGCGGTTGATGTAAATGGAAATTCACAAAATGAGGAGTTATCACTGGAAATGAAAAATGATCTGAGTGAGGTCAGCCTCTTGCTTCACGATGGCAACAGAGTGCTTCCATATCTGCAAGAACCAATACGAAGAAATTCAGCTTCAGCAGCTGCTCAGAGCAAGGTTGTGGATCTGTTCTTTGCTCCCCCAGAAGAGCGTTTCGCTGGGGCATCCTGTGGCGTCGGGGGAGCTCAGGGGAGGGACTGGCTGGGAGGAGGGCCCAGGGCCACTGACAGCCACGGAGGACGGAGCCACAGGGGAAAGCCTTGGGGGTCAGGACTACCGTGCCGTCAAAAATGGTTGGAAATGGGGATTTCTGAGGATGAACCACCACGTGCTTTTCTGGAGAAGCTGGACTCTGCGTCGGAACCCTCTTGCCTGCGTTCCGTCCTGTCTGCACTGCTGCACGCACATCCCCACGTATTCGTGAAAGATGAGACAAAATGTGTTTTCCCTGGCCGTTCAAAGCCCATGTTTTCAGGGCAAAGAGTAGAATACAAGAAAATGCTTTCACGTGTAAAAAGTACCTCAGATGATCTGCAGGAAACACTGGCGTCACTGGCTCTACAAGCTTCTGAATTAGCAAATCTCTTATGCCATAGTTAAGGTACAGGCAGAACAATAAAAATAGATTAATTTAAAAAGTTGTCCTAGAATGATTTCTTTTGCATTAAGTCTGGATGCACAGGGTGCAGCCATGAAGCTCCTGCTTTGGTTTGTATGACCAGACATACTTAAAGTCAGTGGAATTTAAACTCATGGAAAGCTGGTTGATACGGAAGGAAATTTTTGAGTTTTAAATTGTGCTTGAAAGACACTTAGAATTGGGAAGCCGTGTCAAGGAGAATATTGATATATCCTATCTAAATATCAGATTAGAATCAAAAGATTTAACAAAGTTTTTAATTTACCTTCAGCACCCATCCTAAAGGGCTACTGTCCCAGATACTGTCTCTCTAGACTGTCTCTGACCATCTAATGGAAATAGATATTTGTAAAGTTGACTCTGAGCCAGGCTGAGTTGATGGTAAGCTGTTACCATTTCTGCATTTTGCAGAATGAGCAAAATCTGATTTCTTTTCTCACATCCCTTTCCTTCCACTTGACATGCAATTTAAATGGAGGCCCTACGGTGAAAGTTGCAATATTAACCTTACCTTTAGATAACGCTTTCTCAAGCTAGGAACCCTAGCAGTGTTACTCAGAATAAATAATGAGCTTGAGCCTGTCTGCCGGGGCTCAGTTATAGAGAAAAATCAAGCATTTCCCTTAGAGAAGGTTTCCAGTTTCTAGGAGTCGAGGTATCTCTTACACTAAGATTTTTTTCTGAGAGAACACCTTTTGTTGTGTGTTGATCACTTTGATAAAAGGCATTTTAGAGTGTAAGTTTTTAAAGAGTCCGAAAGTAAGGCTTAACCATTTTCGGAATTATTGATTGCATCTATCAGTTTATATTGTGTGCTAAATTACTATGCCGTGTGCTATTTTAGTGTTTTGGGGAAATGAAAAATAAAACCTGTTCTTTAGCATAATAAATGTCTTATTTTACGTGTGTAGTCTTGGTTCCCCTTGTCTTCATTATTAATGCTGCCCTCCTCATACGCAAGTCTTTTAGCACAAAGTCCTTTGCTGATTTAGAAGATTGGAAGCAGAGAATGAAAAGCATTACGTCAAGTTACGTTGGAACTCAACTCTCACTTTCCTCCCGGACGTAACGGAATGCTGTATTGTGCTCCTTGGTTACGGGGGGTGCGCTCAGAGAGCCCCAAAGTAAGAACCCTTGTGGAAAAAACGATCTCTAGCCGGTCTAAGAGGACACCGACTTGACTGAACGATTAAAGCCCTGGTTAGTGGACACTCCGTCTAGGGGTCACCCGTGGGTGGTGAAACGAGATGACACATTTCAGTGTTTCAGAATGGGAACTGTTTTCTTGTCAACACCTTCTCCCTGCCTCCCCCCCTTTTTGTTTTAAACTCAGTCTGCTACTTTGAGATGGAACTTTCTATGACTCATCAACTGTTTTTTTTTATTTTGCTTTGTAAATTCCACGTCTGTAAATTTTCAACCAGTTGCAAACAACAAATACAGAATTTCCTGCTTAGCATTAACTAAATTAACTTGAAGTGTTTTCATATGGTTATATCAGAATAAGGTGTGTTTTTTCTAAAAGCTTTGTTGAAAAGCTCACAATAACTTTTTTTTTTACATTAATTTTTTAATACACTTATACTAAGCTGAAATTTTTCCCTTTGGTGCTATATTGGTTCCAGTTGTGTCTGAAGGTGGCCTCTCCTGTGGAAAGTTCTGGGGTAGAGAGGTGATGATAGCTATCGTGTATGACGTTTCATGACTGTGAAAGAAGGCCTTCTATAAACATTTTAATTTTTGAAGCAATTAGTAGAGAAATAAGATATTCTTTTGAATAAATTGTTTCCATGATTGAATTATAAAGGGGATCACTCATTTGAAATATTTTAAGTTGTATCATTTTGGCAATGAAAACTAAGGGAAGCCTGTTTTAAAAGTTCTGACATTTATATGCATTTTCTTCTTTTTTGCCTTTATGGATTCTGTTCTTAAAGATTGAACAGCACAATCACTTTAAATTTAGAAACAGTGTATAGCACAAAATCTTGGACTCGGTTATTCTTATTTGGAAATCATAAAATCTTTTTTTTTTTAAACATTAGAATGAATGTTGAGATCTTGAAGTGATTATGAAGTTGCAAGCCTATAGAGAATAAAAAATTAAACTCTTGCGTTTAAATCGATCATTCTTTACGTGACTTGATTTTATAGCTAGGAAGCAAGACGTATTTTGGAGCTTGGCATGTGTATTCTAAAATGCATATAGACCATTTACTATAATTTCACAGAGAGTAAGAAATGTGGGGACTTCCCTGGCAGTCCAGTGGATAAGACTCTGTGCTTTCACTGCTGAAGGCCCAGTTTCACTCTCTGGTCGGGGAACTAGGATCCCACAAGCCTCTCGGCATGCCAAAAAAAAAAAAAAAGAAATGTGCTATAAAATTCTTTTTGCACTTTACCATAGATAACTTTTAACTTCTTCTTAAACTTTCCAAGGAGAAGAAATAGAATTAATGGATCTCCTAAACCATATGAACTCAGAGCTGGAAATGGCCTTTAAACACCAGCCAGTGCTGGAAGCTTTGAAACACACCTCATCCAAGTGATAATCTGTACATTCAATGTAACCATTTGAAGTTAGAGGCCTAAATAAGATTTCACAGGATGGTTGCTTCTACTTGGCTCTCCTTTGCTTCCAAAATGTTACCTCTTTTTTCCAATTTTATGGAAACTTGGATGAATTGGATCCATTTAAAAAAAAGCATCTCTGGACTTGCCTGGTGGCACAGTAGTTAAGAATCCGCCTGCCAATGTGGGGGACACGGGTTTGAGTCCTGGTCCGGGAAGATCCCACATGCCGCGGAGCAACTAAGCCCATGCGCCACAACTACTTAGCCCGTGCTCTAGAGCCCACGAGCCACAACTACTGAGCCCATGTGCTGCAACTACTGAAGCCCGCGTGCCTAGAGCCCGTGCTCCACAACAAAGGGAAGCCACCGCAATGAGAAGCCCGCACACCGCAACAAAGAGTAGCCCCCATTCGCCGCAACTAGAGAAAAAGCCCGCGTGCAGCAACAAAGACCCAATGCAGCCGAAAATAAATTTATTTTAAAAAAACAGCATCTGGGGCTTCCCTGGTGGCGCAGTGGTTGAGAATCTGCCTGCCGATGCAGGGGACACGGGTTCGAGCCCTGGTCTGGGAAGATCCCACATGCCACGGAGCGACTAGGCCCGTGAGCCACAACTGCTGAGCCTGCGCGTCCGGAGCCTGTGCTCCGCAACGGGAGAGGCCGTGATAGTGAGAGGCCCGCGCACCGCGATGAAGAGTGGCCCCCGCTCGCCGCAACTGGAGAAAGCCCTCGCACAGAAACGAAGACCCAACGCAGCCATAAATAAATAAATAAAATTAAAAAAAAAAACAAAAAAAAAACAGCATCTGTTCACTTTTATTTGCACTTCAAACTCTGCAAACTATCCCTTGAGCTGTATATATGCACAGCTGAAATTTGATTAGAGAATATTGTTTGCAAAGGGCCTGACTGCTTAGGAAAGGTCATCTTCGTAGGATAAAGTTTCCTTTATCCTGAAACAAATGATCTTCCTTTATAGAGGCGTACCAAGATGTTTTAACTGAAGTGTTGCGGGTTGAGTTGGGAGGGTGTGAGGCTGCCCCGCCGGATCAGACACACACCTCATCTTTCTAGCGTGTGCCATTGGGTGTGAGGCATCTTTGAGAGCTGGTTACTTCTGGTAAACAGCGGTTTGTTTAAGGAGTAGGAGCAGGCATGGCTGTAGTTCTGCTCTGCCTATATTTTGAGTAGATTCTTTACAGTTCATTTTTTAAATTGTTTAGGTACATGACACAAGGAACTTTTATAGGGGAGCTGTGCCTCACCACGGTATTAGAGTGGAATTCTCCAGTTAACTTTAATGCTTTTAGTTTTTTGTTTTTTGTTTTTTTAATTAAGTAATTAGTTTATTTTTGGCTGCATTGGGTCTTCATTGCTGCGCGTGGGCTTTCTCTAGTTGCGGTGAGCGGGGGCTACTCTTCGTTGCGGTGCGCAGACTTCTCATTGCGGTGGCTTCTCTTGCGGAGTACGGGCTTTAGGCACGCGGGCTCAGTAGTTGTGGCTTGCGGGCTCTAGAGCACAGGCTCAGTAGTTTTGGCACCCGGGCTTAGTTGCTCCGTGGCATGTGGGATCTTCCTGGACCAGGGCTCGAACCCGTGTCCCCTGCATTGGCAGGCAGATTCTTAACCACTGCGCCACCAGGGAAATCCCAGTGCTTTTAGTTTTTTTAAGGAAGTGGGCTTAACCTGTTTTCCCTTCCCCATCTACCTACTAAGTGTTCTGTTTCTATCAGAAACAAGTAGTTTGCTTCAAGATTGGAAACAGGCTCAGTTTTCTAGCTCTTAAAGCTTGTCTTCTATTATTTTTAAGATTACAAGCACTCTGCCACTGCTGCTTATCTAAGACGACTTGGAGAAAGCAGCAAGTCTCTGTGCTCCTTTGACTTAAGTTGCTGTATTAGTCATTCTCCAGAGAAACAGACAATAGAATAGGAACTTCCCTGGTGGAGCAGTGGCTAAGACTCTGAGCTCCCGATGCAGGAGGTCCAGGTTCGATCCCTGGTTAGGAAACTAGATCCCACATGCATGCCACAACTAAGGAGCCCGAGAGCTGCAACTAAAGAGCCTGCCTGCCACAACTAAGACCCAGTGCAACCAAATAAATAAATAAATAAATATTTAAAAAACAAACAACAGGATATACAGATATAGATATGAGATTTTTTTTAAACATCTTTATTGGAGTATAATTGCTTTACAATGGTGTGTTAGTTTCTGCTTTATAACAAAGTGAATCAGTTATACGTACACATATGTTCCCATATCTCTTCCCTCTTGCGTCTCCCTCCCTCTCACCCTCCCTATCCCACCCCTCTAGGTGGTCACAAAGCACCGAGCTGATCTCCCTGTGCTATGCGGCTGCTTCCCACTAGCTATCTATTTTACATTTGGTAGCGTATATATGTCCATGCCACTCTCTCACCCTGTCACATCTTACCCTTCCCCCTCCCCAAGATATGAGGAGATTTATGATAGGAATTGGCTTACGTGATTATGGAGGCTGAGAAGTCTCACCATCTGCCATCTGCAAACAAGAGACTCAGGAAAGCTGGTGGTGTCATTCAGTCCAAGTCCTAAGGCCTGAGAACCAGGGACACCAATGTCCAAGGGCAGAAGAAGGTGGATGTTTCAGCTCAAGCAAAGAGCAGAATTGCCCTTTCTCCTTTTTGTTCTATTCAGGCCCTCAACGTTTTAGATGCCCACCTGCAATGATGAGGGTGATCTTTACTCAATCCACCGATTCAAGTGCTAATAATCTCTTTCAGAGATACTCTCACACACCCAGAATTAATGTTTTACCAGCTATCAGGGCATCACTTAGCACGTCAAGGTGAGGTAAAATTAACCATCACAGTTGCGTTGCTGCCTCTTTTCAACCAAATTCTCAGATGCATCGAAAAGTCTAGTTCTGGGACTTCCCTGGTGGTCCAGTTGTTAAGACTCCACGATCCCAATGCAGGGGACCTGGGTTTGATCCCTTGTCAGGGAACTAGATCCTGCATGCCGCAACTAAAAAAAAAAAAAAGTCCTGCATACCACAACGAAGATCCTGCAAGCCACAACTAAGACCCAGCACAGCCAAATAAATAAATAAATATTATTAAAAAAAAAAAAAAGGCCCAGTTCTTTGTAGGACATGTAAGGGGATATCATAGCTAGGATATAGTGCTGTTCCTTGTCACTCCCCCCCACCTCCCTCCCATGACTTGATAAGTACTCACTCCTGTTTAGAAACACCTACGACTATGTGACAGTGATCTGAGAAAAGAGGGGCGTTGGCTTATTTTCCATGCAAGTACTTTGTTCTCTATGGGGCAAACATACACTTGTCTGAATTCACTTAGAAACTGAGATTGCAGCGGTAAGGGAAACAAACTCATTTTCCAGCCTTGTGTTGCCTTTGGGAGAGGAGATTGAACCACATTCTGGTCCCTGCATCCAGATGAGTGGTAGGCAGGGTTCATGGTTAAGTTAATGTTCAAATTTCCTATTCCACTGTGTCAAGTCAAAGTTTGGCAGATACGTGAATTTTAAAACATTTAAACATTTAGAGTTTCTGTTAAAATCAGCTTCTCCTTTTTTCCCTCGATTAGGGATTCCCAACAAGAATATCTTACCAGACACCTCCCTTTGGTTCTGCGTATATATTGATTTGGGTTGGATGTGTTATATTCTCTGATCTGCCTCTTTATTGCCTGTATTTTCACACTGTCTCTACAAAGGGTCTTGGAAGGTTGGAATCAGCTGTTTCGTTTTTTAACATTTGTATCATTTAATATGGTGAGTATGACACCAAAAATGACTTAACTCTTCTGGCTCTGGATTTAGTTTGTTGGGAGGAGGAAGTGGGATCCAGAACAAGGGATGAAAATGCCTGGTTCGTTCTGGATGAGAATCGTTCAGGCCAAGGCACCTGCCAGGTGAGGAGGAGACTGGGGGTTAACTCCCAGAGAGCCCCCTTCTCTCAGTGGGAAAACCCGACTTTTTCATAGTTTAAACACTTTGATACGGCTCTTGGTGTGACTGAAGAAACCTGATTTTTCTTTTAAAAAATCTGCCCATCAGTATAGGATGTGTTTTGAAGGTAATGCTTATTTTTGACGCTAAGGGTACATATGCATGTTGCGTTTTAAGTTGGCAGATGAGGTCAAATGTAGGATGGGAAGGTCAAGTAGCTACTTTACTAAGTGGCCTTTATCACTCTGGGCAAATTTCAACAGAACTTTCTCACCTCCCTCTGAACAACTGAAGCCAGCCCCGGTGGATGGGACGCTACTGCCCAGACTGTGTGTTTTTAGTAATCTTAGTAATTCAGGGTAATTTGAAGGTAGCTGGCTAATTTGAGGGGAATGAGTGGCGAGGGGTGTGAAGCAAGCCCAGCTGTGGGCATGTGAGGTCTGCTTTTGCCACAAGAGGGCGCCACGTGTTCACTTAGGGTGTGTCTTGTTTCAGGGAAAGTCTTGGGGTTTTTTTCCCAGTTATTCTGTTTATCCAAATTCTTAAGCAAAAATGAACGTGAAAATGCTGGCACTGGTTTAGTTCATTGTGGTTTGTTAAGCTCAGCAAGAGTGATAAGATTGTAACTCTTTAAATCAATACCCTTAGCTGGTGCTTTGAAACAAGAAGGTCCATGTGCTAGAAAATGAATTTGGTGGTTTTGTGTTTATTCGGGAAAGCGACTTTCAGTATGAAACCACATTTTCACACCGTATCAACAAGAGCAGTGGTGGGGCTTCCCTGGTGGCGCAGTGGTTAAAAGTCCGCCTGCCAATGCAGGGGACACGGGTTCCAGTCCTGGTCCGGGAAGATCCCACATGCCGCGGAGCAACTGAGCCCGCGAGCCACAACTACTGAGCCTGCGCCCTAGAGCCCGCGAGCCACAACTACTGAGCCCACGTGTCACAGCTACTGAAGCCCATATGCCTAGAGCCCGTGCTCAGCAACAAGAGAAGCCACCGCAACGAGAAGCCCGCGCACCGCAACGAAGAGTAGCTCCCGCTCACAACAACTAGAGAAAGCCCGCACGCAGCAACGAAGACCCAACACAGCCAAAAATAAATAATAAATTAATTAATTTTAAAAAAACAAAACAAAAAACAAGAGCAGTGGTTTCGTCAGAGTATTCACTTCTGCCCAGAGCGGCTGAACCCTGGCAGGCCCCTTCAGAAGGGCCTGGGTCTGTGCTGATCTAGCTTGGGCCACAGTGAGCTTGTCCTGAGCCCGGTCCATGTGTGAGAGCCTCTTGGCGACCCTTAAAGGGAAATCTGCCACACCAACGAGTCGTTTTTTTCACTACAGAAATCACAGCTTTAGATTTCTTTGGTGGCTCGTAGTGAAATATTCTTAAAACGTCAGAATCTGTTAAAATATTGGGAACGGCTATTATTCTGTAATGTCAATGAATGATTGCTCTTTCTGGTGCATTTTGGTAAAAGATCTACTGGAATTTTTTAAAATGATAAATTGGGATAATAGAGTATATATAAATAGCTTACAAGCGATTTAATTTCTTGGAAATGTTCTCAGTACCACTTAGGACTTATTAAAATAAAAGCAGTTTGAATAAACTCCAGGCTTCCTCTTTGTGGGATGTTTCCGTTTGGGTCTCTTGGGGAAAAATTGCTCGGATATGGCTCCCTCTCTCCTTCTTGACTCACACACACAAGATGCAAAGCTCCTCAGAGAGATTTTGCAAGATCCCAAAATCTGGCCTGAGTTTCTCATGAAACTCTTGTCTTTATGTTATAAAACTCCTATCTTTATGAACATGGTTTATCCCCATATTTACTGTTCTCTTAAGTTGTGTTAGAATGAGGATGTTTTATTAAAAGAGAAACTAACGGTAATGTTCAAACTCCTAAGAATATTTCAACCACCATCAGGCAGCAGACCATTTGGATAGCTAATAACATGCATTCATTGTCCTCCCACCCCTGCAGCGGGAAGAGGCAGCAGCTCTCCCAGTCAGAATGATCTCTTACATTTGGGTACCCACGGAGGCCAGACGGCATAGCTGGTAACCGGCAGAGACGTGATTTCAACAGTTGAAGAACACAGTTCGTTGTTCATGCTGTTCTGTTTTGCTTTTTCCTTTGTCACTTCCTTCCAAGATAGTCATTCAACATTCCGCAAATGCTGATTGGGCACCTACTGTACACCAGGCATCCTAGTAGGTGCTGGAGACAACGAGGGAATGAAACCAAGCCCTTCAGATTGGAGAGCCCAGTTCTTGGTTCCTCGTTATGTAATGAAGTGAAAGGCTGGAGGTACGAGGGGCGTGAATGGGGAAATGGGAACTCTCAGCTCTTATGAAAGTACTGATATTTGATATTTGACTTTCTGCTTGGGAAAATGACAGGTGTTACATCAGAGAATCCAAGTTTTGTCTGGAGAGGACGGCGCTGTTCACTTTTTGGTGTTGATGGGGGTCTTCAAGGATGAACGTCAGACCTTCCGCATCATACTTGAATCTTCACTGACCTCAGGCTGCACCGGCCACACCAGCCTCAGACTTTTCCACCCGTGGTCAAAGACTAAAAAAAAAAAAGATCTTGAATGGATCTAAAGTTATGGATATTATACCTGTCCTATCCAAATAAAGTAGCTGCTACTACATGTGACTACTTAAATTTTAATTAAAATAAATAAAATCTAAAATTCAGTTCTTACAATAGCTACCTTTCAAGGGCTCGACAGCTGTACGGGGCTAGTGGCCACTGCTTTAGGCAGTGCAGAAAAAGAACATTTCCACCATCACAGAAAGTTCTGTTGGATAGCCCGTCACAGACAGACATGTGACAATTTTCCTTCTTCAAGATCTTTAATATAATATGGTGTGTGATTTTTTTTTACTTTTAACACCCATCAATATAAGGCAAACACCCCATTCTCTTGAAGTGAGGGGGGAAAAAGATCACGAGTTTGCACATGGTTTTCTGTAAGTGTTTACAAAAAGGGATTGTCTTAATCTCTGCCTTTTAATCTTATTCACAAGTGTATCAGTCAGGGTTCTCCAGAGAAACAGAACTAGTAGGATATACGTGGATACAGAAGAGGAGATTTATTATGGGAATCAGCTCATGTAATTATGGAGTCTGAGATATGCTATGATATGTGCCGTCTGTGAGCTAGAGAACTGGGAAAGTGGGTGGCGTAACGCTCCTGGACCAGAAACCAGAGCTTGGATGTCTGAGGGTAGGACATGATGGATGTCCCAGCTCAGGAGGGGGTTGAAACTATCCTTCCTCTGCCCTTTTTGTCCTATCCAGACCCTCAGTGGATTGGATGATGCCAGCCCAGTTTGAGCCCATCTTTTTTCAGTCTACTGATACAGATGCTAATCCCTTCCAGAAACGCCCTCACAGATACAACCAGAAATAATGTCTCGCCAGCTATCTGGGCATCCCTGGGCCCAGTAAAGCTGACACATAAAATTCACCTTCACAACGAGGGCAGTCGTCGTTCTCTCTGAAGGAAAGACGTGAAAGTTGAACAAGGGCCACGTGCATGGAAGGCCTTCTGTGACAGAGACTGGCATCCTCTCTTTGTCTTTATTTCACATGATTTTGAAAATTTAAAACTCTATTTTAATTTAATTTTTATTTTTTAATTAAAAATTTTTTAATTGAAGTATAGTTGATTTACAATGTTGTGTTAGTTTCAGGTGTACAGCTAAGTAATTCAGTTATATATACATACATATATATTCTTTTTCATATTACTTTCCATTATGGTTTATTAGTTTATTACAGTATATTGACTATAGTTCCCTGTGATGTACAGTAAATCCTTTTTGTTTTTCAATTTTATATATAGTAGTTTGTATCTGTTAATCCCAAGCTCCTAATGTATCCCTCCCCACCTTTCCCCTTTGGTAACCATAAGTTTGTTTTCTATGTCTGTGGGTCTAGTTCTCTTTTGTGAATAAGTTCATTTGTATCATTTTTTAATATTCCACATATTAGTGATAGCATATGATATTTGTCTTTCTCTGTTTGACTTACTTCACTTAGTATGATAATCTCTAGGTCCATCCATGTTGCTACAAGTGGCATTATTTCATTCTTTTTTATGGCTGAGTAATATTCCATTGTATATATATACCACATCTTCTTTATCCATTCCTCTGTTGATGGACATTTAGGTTGCTTCCGTGTCTTGGCTATTGTGAATAGTGCTGCCATGAACGTTGGGGTGCATGTATCTTTTTGAATCAGAGAAAACTATATTTTAAAACGAAGATCCCTTGGCCTTTCTTTGCTGAATTCTAAGCATTTTATTGTCCAATAGCAATGAGTCAAAGTCTCTTTCAATCTTGCACCTTTGGAAACATGTCATCTTGTACTAGGCTGTCACCCAGCCTGGGATTCTAGGAGAAGAGTGTGTGCTACAGTTCAGCACACTGTGAAGGAAATACAGACTCAGGTTTAAAGCTCGACCTTGGCACTGGTGCTGGGACTGTTCAATGGACTTGAGATGATTCATGAGAACATCCTGTACCACGCCCAGTAGAGCCACGTGGGGACTCAAAACGTGAGAGAGGACAGCGTGAGGGATTGGGGCGGGTCTTGGAGGCCGTTGCCCCCTAGACCTTCGGGCTCACGGAGGAACCCTTGGGTTCCTTCCAGCTCAAGGCTGGACTTGGCCTCCCCCTCATCACCTCTAAAAATAGGATTTGGAAGTTATCCCCGCTGTGACATAATGCATCTCACAGTCGTGGGCAGGAAGTGAATGCTTTCCTGCCAGGCCTGCAATGTCCCCGGGAGATGGGCTGGGAAGGACAGTCCTTCTCCTATTTCACAATAGAACATCAGAGCACTTATTCTAAGCCTACTTTCTTCAATCTGAAAGCGCGGCATCTCTTCGAAACTATGCAGCAAAATAGTCAGACTGGCTAGATCTGGATGATCCTGGATGTTTATATGTCATGAACAAAATATGGTCAAGTATGAATAATACTACCCTCCATCTGCTTGAACTCTGTCCTGGGCTCCGTGAGGCTCATAAAAGGGGTGAGGGCATCTCATTAGGGAAACACACTCATAGCCTTCAAACGATTAGAACAGACAACAGAATTTGGTTCACTGGCCCAACGGGTGATTAAGAATTTCGTACAGCAGACCGAAGCTGACAGGCCAGGGCTCCAAGCGTTTGGCAACAGTAATTTGGGTTTTCCAGGATTTGCAATAAGAAGCAAATGTCTTCATTTCATTGCAACTGTGTCAGAGTCTAAGGATAAACAAGACAGGAGTCGACCTGGCACATCCATGGGTTGGGGAGAAAAGTGACACTCAAGCCAGACTGCCTGTGAGTGCTGAGAAATCTCCCGGGGGTGGGGGAGGGGGATGGAGGCATGCCGGAAAGTGCTGGAAGCGGCTCTCAAACTCTTGCTTACTATACTGCCAGCTCCTTGGATGGATGCTTTTATCACAGGAGCCCCCTCTCAGTCCCAGCTAACTGGTTCACGAAGAGTTGCCGAGCCCCTGCGGTGAGCCGGCCAGGCCTGCCCTAGGAGCTGCAGTTTGCAACATGCACGTTTGAGATGCAGTACCTGGGTTGGAGGAGCAGGATTTCACCTCCCTGCCCTGGGCAGAGACCGGAGCACCCCTAAACCCCTTGTCCTTCCAACTCATAAGATCCAAAGCCCTCCAGTCTCAGATGAATCCAGCCATTAAATGCATCTGCTCTATAAAAGCAGGCAGGCTGAAAGTCTGGTCCCGCCTGTACCCTGGCCTGTACACATCGCCTCGCCCAGTGGCTCCTGTGCCCTCACCACATCATCCAAGTCCAAGTCCTCCCCTTTGTGGCTGACAGCCAGCTCCCACCGCAGCCCTTAGCACCCGAGGCCGCCTTGCCATCCTCGGTTCTTTGCCCAAGAAAGACCCTTACCACCACCACCCAATTGTTTAAAACAAACTGAGAATAAGAAATGAGAGTCAGATTTTTGCTTTGCTGCTTGAAGTAATTCATTATGAGTTCTAATGGAAGCAAGACCCCATTTAAGATGACAAATGGGGGAAAGCCACGTTAATTGGATTTGCTATTAAGTGGGTGTATTGCTACCAAGCTGGACAGAAAATTACTGGGAGCACTTAGAGTGAGAATGAAAGTGTCTCAGGTGGTGGGGATGAGGCCCAGTCAGCTCTCCTGCTCCCTCCCACTCCCTGGGTGGCTGCAGCCCGACGTTTTCCCCGTGGTTCCGGGTCCCTGAACTCCATCTGGCCCCTAGGGTCCCCCAGACTTCCGGCCGGTCGCTGGCTGACCCCCTTTGTCCCACTTCCTTCCAGGTTTCTTGGGATCCAGCCTGCTGCCTTTCCCTTCTGAGCTGCCAGCACTGACTCTGATTTCTTGAGATCCCCATCTTCGGATCAGACACAGTTTCCCCACTTCCTGGTCATCCCCCCAAACATGAGTGCTTGTCATCTTGAAGATGTCACTGTAATTACTGTGAAGAGAAAGGAGAACGCAAGGTAGCAAGAAAGAGAAAATGGGGGTGGGGGTGGGGGATGGGGAGTTATTATTATTTAATGGGGCGGGGTTTCAGTTTGGGAAGGTGAACAAGTCCTGGAGATGTTGGTGGTGATGGTTGCACAACAGTGTGAATGTGCTTAATGCCCCTGAACTATGTGCTTAAACATGGTAAATTTCGTGTTACGTATTTTACCACAATAAAAACTTTAAAAAAATTTTTTGAAAGGAGAAATAACAAAGTTTCTGGGATCTTGAGAGATAGAGCTCGATGAAGTGGCTGGTGGCCCCCGGCTTCCTTTCTTACTTGGTTATGAGAAGACCTTTGAGCCCTCTCTGTCTCTGTCTCTGTCTCTGCTCTGCCTCTGCCTCTGCCTCTGCCTCTGTCTATGCCTCTTTCTCTTACTCTCTTATTTGTGTTTTTTTGTTTGTTTGCTAATTTATTTATTTAATTTATTTATTTTTGGCTGCATTGGGTCTTCGTTGCTAGGCGCGGGCTTTCTCTAGTTGTGGTGAGCGGGGGCTACTCTCCGTTGCGGTGCACGGGCTTCTCATTGCGGTGGCTTCTCTTGCTGCGGAGCACGGGCTCTAGGAGGGCGGGCTTCAGTAGTTGTGGCATGCGGGCTTCAGTAGTTGTGGCTCGCGGGCTCTAGAGCACAGCCTCAGTAGTTGTGGTGCACGTGCTTAGTTGCTCCGCGGCATGTGGGATCTTCCCGGACCAGGGCTCGAACCTGTGTCCCCTGCATTGGCAGGCGGATTCTTAACCACTGTGCCACCAAGGACGCCCTTATTCTCTTATTTGGATTGCCTCCAAACCCTGACCACCCTCTGATTCCCCAGCCACAGACCTTAACCCTCTGTCATGGACTGAACTGTGTGCCCGCCAAATTCATATGTTGAAGCCCTGACCCCCATGTGATATTTGGAGGTGGGTCCTTTGGGAGACAATTAGGTTTAGATGAAGTCCTGAGGGTACAGCCCCCATGATAGGATTAATGTTTTTATAAAAAGAGGAAGAAACTGGAATTTTCTCTCTCTCTCTCTCAATCTCTGTCTCTCTCTTTCTCTGACATGGGAGGACACAGCAAGAGGGTGGCCGTCTGTAAGCCAGGAAGAGGGCCCTCAACGAGAACCGAATCTCCCGACACCTTGATCTTAGACTTCCAACCTCCAGAACCATGAGAAATAAATGTCTGTTGTTTAAACCTCCCAGTCTATGGTCTTGTGTTGTAGCAGCCTGAGATGAGGTGGACACCCTTGGACCCAATGGGCATATCACGTGTAGGGTTGTCTGCAGACCTGGGGCCCCCATTTCTGAGCCCTCTGCTTCTCGAGGAAAGGGTGCCTTGAAGGATTGTTTTGTGCTTCCTAGAGGGTGTGCCACAAAAGGGCCAAGACTGTCACCTCCCACCCTGTTGCTTCAGAGGCCCACGGGGAGGATCCCTATTTTCCCCACCCCCAAGCCCCTGGCAACCACTTCTACTTTCTATTTCTATGAGTTTGACTTTTTTTTTTTAGATTTCACACGTAAGTCATATCATGCCATATTTGTCTTTCTCTGGCTTATTTCACTTAACATAGTGCCCTCAAGGTCCATCTGTGTTGTCACAAATGACAGGATTTCCTTCTTTCTCATGGCTGAATAATATTCCATTGTATATACACCACATCTTCTTTATCCATTCATCTGTTGATGGACACTTAGGTTGTTTCCATATCTTGGCTATTGTGAATAATGCTGCGATGAACATGGTAGTGAAGATATCTTTTTTAAAATATCCTGTTTAAACGTCCTTTGGATATATACCCAGAAATGGGATTGCTGGATTGTATGTTAGTTCTATTTTTAATTCTTTTGAGGACTCTCCAAACTGTTTTTCACAGTGGCTGCACCAATTTACATTTCTACCCACAGTGTCCAAAAGTTCCCTTTTCTCCACATCCTCGCCAATGCTTGTTATTTCTTGCCTTTTTGATAATCGCTATCCCAACAGGTGTGAGGTGATATCTGATTGTGGTTTTGATTTGCGTTTCCCTGATGATGAGTAATGCTGAGCCCCTTTTATGTACTTGTGGGTCATTTGTATGTCTTCCTTGGAAAAATGTATATGCAGTTTTTGTGCCCAGTTTTATTTTTTCATTTTTTTGAATTTTAAAAATATTTATTTATTTATTTTTGGCTGCGTAGGGTCTTAGTTGCATGCGATCTTCGTTGCAGCACACAGCCTCTCCAGTTGTGGCTCGAGTGCTCAGAAGTTGTGGTGTGCGGGCTTAGTTGATCCGAGGCACGTGGGATCTTAGTTCTCCGTCTAGGGATCAAATCCACATTCCCTGCATTGGAAGGTGGATTCTTAACCACTGGACCACCAGGGAAGCCCCTTGTGCCCAGTTTTAAATCAGATTTTTTTTTTTTTACTCTATTGAATTGTGTGAGTTCTTTACAACTTTTGGATATTAACCCCTTATCAGATGGCTGATTGCAAATACTTTCTCCCATTTTGGAGGTTGCCTTTTCATTTTGTGGATGCTTTCCCTTGCTGTGCAGAAGCTTTTGAGTTAGATGTGGCCCATTTATTTATTTTTGCTTTTGTTGCTGTTGTCTTTAGGGACCTGCACCAGCCTTTGATCTTTGCACCAGATCAAACTAAGCCAAGAGCTGGTCAATCCTCTAGCCTCACTTCTGAAGAATCTGTTGGCTCTGGTTCTTCCACGGGTCCTCGTCCAGGTTTTGTTATTTGTTTAGAGGTTACTTTTAGCCAGTTGGACCAGTTTTTAAGGTAAATCGTTTGGGTACTTACGCAGCATTATTCTTTTTTTAACTGATCATGACTATTTTCAACCTGGTATAAGTTCTAAGGCAGAAATTTTTCCTTTTTAAGGCGCCGTTTCTCAGGCAATTAGAAAGAGTAATCCGAAAGATTAGCAAAAATAGCTGCTTGTTAAATAGCTTGAATCTAGGAAAGACAGGCGCTGCTTCTGTTCAGTGAACCTCTCTGGGGTGAAAAGGAAAGAAGAAAAACTGAGAATTTTTATGGACCTCTATGAACGGTGAATTCCTTTCTAGAACCAAGATTTCTTTTTTTTTTAAACTAGAAAGTTTACCTTCATCAATGATTAACAGCATATACCTGACCCAGAAAGGCATCCCCCAAAATGTAAGTTAAAGAAAGAGTCCACTAACCTCTTTTGGGTCAACCCTGTACATCTGCTGGCTTAGCTCACTGGGTCTGATCCATTTCTCTGTCTTTGGGAATCACTTGGTCTTGGCGCTCTCCCCATTGTTTTAGGGGTGCAGGTGTCAGCCTCCTTCAACTCTGGTGGCAACCCCCAGAGTCAGGCTTTGTCTTCAAAGGTTGCAGGTAAACAGAGTATTTTCCTTTGGGAAGTGCCTGCGGTTGCTTTTTTAACTTTAAACACAAACACACCCTTGAAAAAAATTATGCTAAGTGAAATAAGGCAGACTCAGAAGGACACCTATTGTATGATTCCATTTAGATTGTGGTACCTACTGTAGTCAAATTCACAGAGACAGAGTAGAAGAGTGGGTGCCAGGGGCTGGGGAGGGGGGATGGACAGAGTTTCCATTTGGGAAGATGACAAAGTTCTGGAGATGGTTGGTGGTGATGGTTGCACGACAATGTGAATGTACTTAATGCCACTGAAGTGTGCACTTAAAAAATGGTTAAAATGGTAAATTTTACATTTTGGATATTTTGTCACAATAAAAGAAAAGTTCACACGCACACACACACAGTACGTGAGCCAGTATGAAGCTCTATGTTCAGGGGCCTCTGCAGGAAGACTGCAGGGGGGGCTGCCATTCAGACCAGGATCTGGATCCTGCCTCCACCACTTACTTACTCCTGGGTGACCCTGGCAAGGCACATAACCTCTGTCCCTCAGCTGTCTTCATTACGGTGTCGGTAATGTTCCCATCCTTAGGCCATTGTGGAGGACCTTGGGTGCTAAAGCATGCAAAGTACTTTGTCTGAACTTGGCACATGCTAGACACCCAACCAGCAGCAGAGACAATCGGGAGTAGAGTCACCGTCTACTTGAGAGCTTAAATTCCTTTAAATACTAGGAAATTAGAGTTTTACTAGCTAGCTCTAATAGTGTTAAGACTTCTTTTTTAAACTTTCTACTAGCAAACCGGTTAAAATTAGATCAAAAACTAATTTTCAGTCTCATAGTTGCTAATCCCACATGCAGATATGTCCTCAATACTATGTGTGTACATTGGGGTCACCAGGAAGCATTGTTCTACTGCCAAAGTTCAGATCCGGTTACTATTGGCATGATCGTTGGTGGTTAAAGAGAAAATACCATGAGGGGAAGGTTTGTGATGAATAGTCGGGGATGAGAATCAGAAGTACGTGAAATAAGTAAATTCTGTTAGAAATATTTAAAAGGTAAAAATAAAAAGGTTATGTACTCAGTCAACCAACAATGTCTGGGTGCTTACCAGCCTAAGTGTGTGGGTTTTCATGGAGGGCTGCCTGGGCGGGTGGCCCAGCCTCACCCGTTCTCAGCCATGGCCAATTGCAGTGTTGGAGATCACAGACAACTCTTAAATGGTCTTTTTTTTTTTTTTTTTTCGGCTGCGTTGGGTCTTTGTTGCGGTGAGCGGGCTTCTCATTGCGGTGGCTTCTCTTGTTGCGGAGCACGGGCTCTAGGAGCGCAGGCTTCAGTAGTTGTGGCACGCGAGCTCAGTAGTTGTGGCTCATGGGCCCTAGAGTGCAGGCTAAGTAGTTGTGGCTCACGGGCTTAGTTGTTCCGCAGCATGTGGGATCTTCCCAGACCAGGGCTTGAACCCGTGTCCCCTACATTGGCAGGCGGATTCTTAACCACTGCGCCACCAGGGAAATCCCTCGTAAATGATCTTGAAGAAAGTCTGCTGAATTTATTTGGACAGTAACTTTAAGGCCTGCTGGGAGACCCCAAAACTACTTTATTTTTTGGCCGCACCATGCAACATGCGGGATCTTGGTTCCCCGCCCAGGGATCGAACCCGTGCCCCCTGCAGTGGAAGCGTGGAGTCTTAACCACTGGACTGCCAGGGAAGTCCCACATAAAAACTGCTTTAGGGACTTCCCTTGTGGGCCAGTGGTTAAGACTCCACTTCCAATGCAGGGGACACAGGTTTGATCCCCGGTTGGGGAACTAAGATGCCACATGCCACATGGTGTAGCCAAAAACATTTTTAAAAAACCCGAAAAACTACTTTAAACGGCATTTGTGTTTTTGGCCAAGTTTTTAGTGTCCCTGCTTTCTGTTTGCTAGAGTTTGGGCTCCTCAGCTTTCTTTTTTCTTTTTTTATAAACTTATTTATTTATTTATTTTCGGCTGCGTTGGGTCTTTGTTGCTGTGCGCAGGCTTTCTCTAGTTGCTGCGAGCGGGGGCTACTCTTCATTGCGGTGCGCGGGCTTCTCACTGTGGTGGCTTCTCTTGTTGCGGAGCACAGGCTCTAGGTGCGCGGGCTTCAGTAGTTGTGGCATGCAGGCTCAGTAGTTGTGGCTCGCGGGCTCTAGAGCACAAGCTCAGTAGTTGTGGTGCACGGGCTTAGTTGCTCCACGGCATGTGGGATCTTCCTGGACCAGGGATCGAACCCATGTACCCTGCATTGGCAGGCAGATCCTTTTAATCACTGCGCCAGCAGGGAAGCCCTCCTCAGCTTTCTTGATTTGACCAGCCATCTTACCTAACAGAACTCAACTTTTAATAAACTATCAGTTTGGTCAGTCTGTCAATATTTCTGTTTTGCATTTCAAATAAAACTAGGAGAAGTTGGAAGAAATTAATTTAAACTGAGCTTTAATGTCTTATAGAATTATCTAGGGCTAAAGGCATGTGTTTAATTTTGGTTTGGGAGGATTGAGGCATAAGCATATGCCTTCCTTAAACAAAATTTTTTTCCGTCTACAAAGCATCTTTTCAGTTGATCCTGATACTCAGATTACTTTGCTTACCAAATTATTTTCCCTTACATTGTTGTTAAAATTTTTTTTTTAATCGAGGTAAAATTTACATAACATAAATTAACTTGTTTAAGGTAAACAAGTCAGTGGCATTTAGAACACCCACAATGTTGTGAAAATGCCACCTCTATCTAGTTCCAAAAACATTTTCATCATCCCAAAAGGAAATTTGTACCCATTAAACCGTTGCTCCCCATTCCCCCCACCCTACTGGCAGCCACCAATCTGCATTCTTTTTCTGTGGATTTACTTATGCTGGATAGTTCACACACATGGAATCATATTATACATGACCTTTTGTGATTGGCTCCTTTCGCTTAGCATAACGTTTTCAAGGCTTATCCATATTCTAGCACTTATCAGTACTTCATTCTTTTTTTTGAGAGAAATGTTCCTTTTATTTATTTGTCATATTTATTTATTTATTTATTTGGCTGTGTCGGGTCTTAGTTGTGGCACGCGGTATCTTCATTGCGGCACGCAGGCTTCTCTCTAGTTGCCGTGTGGGCTCCAGAGCACGTGGGCTCAGTAGTCCTGGCGCGGGCTTAGTCCCCCCGTGGCATGTGGGATCTTAGTTCCCCGACCAGGGAACAACTTGCGTTCCCTGCATTGGGCGGCGGGTTCTTAACCACTGGACCACCAGGGAAGTCCCAGTACTTCATTCTTTTTTATGGTTGAATAATATTCTATTGCATGGACATACCAAAATTTGTTTTCCTGTTCATTAGTTGATGCACATCTGGGCTGTTTTCAGCCAGCCTGATGGACCATACTGGCCCTTGGGACCATGCTAGAATGGCGGATTATCAGCCCAACTGCCCCTCCCCCCACCTTGCGGTATTTTCTTCTTTACGTGCCAGCACAGTGGACATATATGAAATTCAATAAATGAAATTGAATTTCAGTGACATTCCTAGATCTGGAGTTTGTAAATTATTACCCTTTGGAGACTTTTATTCTCCTAGGATCCATTTTTGTATTTGACATTTGGAAGACTTTGTTTTCTTTTTAATGTCAGAAAATTATATAAGGTCACTGTCACTTTAGCCAACTCTCTAGTGTTTTCTTCTAAACCATGCAAAATATTTGTTTTATTTGGAGCTCTAACTTCAGTTTCATAAACTGTACCAGTGGTTCTTGAGCTTGACTGATCCTAAGAATCACTGAAAACGCTTAATACAAGTGCAGACGGCCAGATCCTATCTCCAGATAGCCCAATTTAGAAGGGTTGGATGGGCCCCAGAATCTGCATCTTTTCATGCATACCAGGTGGTTTATAGATTATAATTTGTGAAACTGTGGTAAATACAGATGTCCTGAGTTATCCAATAAAAATCTATCAGATTGGATGATGGAACTTTTTTTGACATACAAGCTGAAAGATATGTTTAAAATAATTCATTAAAGTCCCAAAGAATCCATCCCCGTAAGGTATATGTTAAGTGAAAATGGAAGAAATGTTTTAAAATTTTTGATGAAAGTGGGTTTTTTTAATCCAGAGGAACTTTATATCTGTCCCCATATGAGTTTTTTAACTTTGGAAAAATAATAATTCTAAATTCATGAGAAGTTACCAAAATGTCCAGGGAGGTGCCCTATACCCTTCATCCAGTTTTGCCCAGTGGTAACATCTTGCATGACTGTAGTAATATAATACATTACTATACAGATAGTTAACATATATGTAGATAATGTAACATATAATAACTAGGAAATTGACATTGATAAAATCTACAGAACTGATTCAGATTTCACCAGTTTTACTCATTTGTGTGTGTGTGTGTGCCTGTATATAATTTTATCACACATGTAGATTTATGTAAACACCATCACAATTAAGAGGCAGGACGGTTCTATCACACAAGGGTCCCTTGTGATATCTCTTTCTAGCCACACTTGCTTTTCTTCCTGCCCGCCATGGGCAGGCAACCACTAGTTCTAATCTGCTTTCTGTCTCTGTGATGGAATCATACAGTATGTAACTTTTTGATATTGGCTTTTTTAACTCAGCATAATTCCCTGGAGGCTCATCCAAGTTGTTGCATTGTATTAATGATTTATTTCTTTCTTGGTGCATGATACTCCACGGTATAGATAACTCACAGTTTGTGTAACCATTCACCTGTTCTAGGACAATTTTATTGTTTCCACTTTGAGTTACTACAAATAGAGCTGCTATGAACATTCATGCGCAGGTTTTGTGTGAACATAGATTTCCATTTTGCTGGGATAAATGCCATATGGTCAGTACATATTTAGTTTTGTAAGAAACCACCAGACTGTTTCCCAGAGAGGCTATATCATTTTATATTCCTACCAGCAATGGGTGTGTGATCTGGTTTCTCCACATCATCACCAGCATTTGGTATTGTCACTATTTTTAATTTTAGCCATTCTGACAAATGCATAGTGATATCTCATTGTGGTCTTAATTTGCATTTCCCTAGTGGCTAATGATGCTGAACATCTTTTCATGTGCTTGTTTGCTATCTCTATATTCGTTTCAGTGATATATCTATGCATGTCTTTTGCCCATTTTTAAATCAGATTTCTTTTTCTTTTTTTGGTCGACCGTGCGGCTTGTGGGATCTTAGTTCCCCCACCAGGGATTGAACCCAGGCCAACGCAGTGAAAGGGCTGAGTCCTAACCACTGGACCGCCAGGGAATTACCCTAGATTTCTTGTTTATTTTTATTGTATAGAGTTTTTTTACTGTTGAATTTTGAGAGACATTTATGTATTCTAGATATTCCATTGAAAATATTTTTATTATCTTTTCTGACTACAGAGGTAATACATGCTCATTATTTTAAAATTCCAGCACTTTTGAAATATATAACATAGAATGTGAAAGTTCTCTGTTATTCTAGCACATATGTAACCATATTAACTGATATCAGAGGATTTTTTTGATTTTGCATGTACTATAAACCTATTCACATAAATAGTTTTTTTCTTAAACCAAAATGAGATGAATGCAAACTGCTTTAAAATTGCTTTTTTTCCCCCTCCATTTCATAATGTATCCTGGACATCTTTTCACACGGTTGGTAGAGACCTACCTCATACCTTTTAACATCTGCGTAATAATTCAGTGGTACATGTGAGACTTCAGAACTACGATGAAAGCATTCACTTGAAAGCCAGGAAAGTTCCCATTGTATTTTGTTTCATTTATGTTGGGGAGTTATCCTGAAGCATAGGGTTGTTTAGTACCTTAGAAGCCAAGACAACTCCCAGGTTTCCCTGAGCTCATGCTTGAAACTGAGATATTAGTCATGTGGACCAATGGTTAAGTTTTTATCAAGTTTTCTTGAGAGCTTGTAACCCTCCTCGCCCCCAGTTTTTTCTTCTAGGAGCCTCTGATTCTGGTGTGGATTAAGCAGCAGGAAAAACCATAACATCCCTGGGTGAGAAGCTAAAACCAGCCCTGGGAACAGAGCTTTGGGATCTTTTCTTTGTTGCTTTGTGGAAATTGATCTGATGTTTTGCACAAAAGCTTCTTCCTCTCCTTCTGATGTAGATTAAAAGTCAAGCCCTAACAGTGCCTCCCAGGTCCTATGTCATCTGTGCCCTGTTCTTTCCTGACCTCCTCTCCTGCCTCATGTGTCACTGATTCCAGCTGCAGCAGCCTCTGTGTCTGTCCCCAAATGCCTCCTTCTTTGACCTGCTTCCCAGCCCCTCAC